>NC_090451.1:13896042-14496042 GCF_031143425.1 Pleurodeles waltl | reverse complement strand
CAGGTAATTGTTGCGTTTAGCAGAGGGTGCTCTAGGCGCTACAGGCCCATAGCACTGTAGGCGCGTCACATGGTCCTTCTACCGGAGATGGTTGGGGGTGATTGGGGGAATGTGAAGGCCTCTCACCTGCTTGAAGCACTAGGTGTGCACCTCTGAAGGTTGGAGCCTTCACATCATATGTTATTCAGCATCAAATTGGCACTAATGGGGTGAACCCTTTGCCCAGAGTGTTGGGATGTGTACAAAGGGCAGTATAATGAAGCAATACCGTCACAACAAGCGCCATATTATGCAGCACAATTTGCTTTTTACTGCTGCATAATTTAGTCAGCACTGCCACATAATTACGCCCCTCCTGCCACATAACCCCAGTGGCCCTGACTGTGGCAATAACTGCATGTAGAATATAACAGCAGCCGCCTTAAATGAAAACTAAACGCAAGATAAACTGACCTGTGGGACATGCATTGCTCTGAGAGTAAAGCTGAGCTGGTTGACGTGGATATGGGCGAGCCAACGAATGACCCGGGCGAGCCAACCAATGACCCGGGCGAGCCAACCAATGACCCGGGCGAGCCAACCAATGACCCGGGCGAGCCAACCAATGACCCGGGCGAGCCAACCAATGACCCGGGCGAGCCAACGAATGACCCGGGCGAGCCAACCAATGACCCGGGCGAGCCAACCAATGACCCGGGCGAGCCAACGAATGACCCGGGCGAGCCAACCAATGACCCGGGCGAGCCAACCAATGACCCGGGCGAGCCAACCAATGACCCGGGCGAGCCAACGAATGACCCGGGCGAGCCAACCAATGACACGGGCGAGCCAACCAATGACCCGGGCGAGCCAACCAATGACCCGGGCGAGCCAACCAATGACCCGGGCGAGCCAACCAATGACCCGGGCGAGCCAACGAATGACCCGGGCGAGCCAACCAATGACCCGGGCGAGCCAACGAATGACCCGGGCGAGCCAACCAATGACCCGGGCGAGCCAACCAATGACCCGGGCGAGCCAACCAATGACCCGGGCGAGCCAACGAATGACCCGGGCGAGCCAACGAATGACCCGGGCGAGCCAACGAATGACCCGGGCGAGCCAACCAATGACCCGGGCGAGCCAACCAATGACCCGGGCGAGCCAACCAATGACCCGGGCGAGCCAACGAATGACCCGGGCGAGCCAACCAATGACCCGGGCGAGCCAACGAATGACCCGGGCGAGCCAACCAATGACCCGGGCAAGCCAACCAATGACCCGGGCGAGCCAACGAATGACCCGGGCGAGCCAACCAATGACCCGGGCCTGGGTCCTAGAGCCCGTGCACAGCTGAGCCCTGAAAATGTTTGCCATGAAAATCACACCAAACATCACTTAGAAATCCTCTTCAAAATTCAAAAAGGTGTATTTCATTAACGTGGAGGTTTTTACATCAATATGTCATTTTATAGCACTTCACTGAGAAGTATTTATTAAAAGTGATAGTTTCTCCACATGAACTTAGAACCATTCTTGTCCTGACTGGTGTCATGTGATGTGAGACCTTCATGCAATCCACACTCTTATGAATAGAGCGAAATTATTATCTAGTAAAAGAAACAACTGCTTTTGTGCAACTGCTCCTCTGAACTCAGGCATCTAAAGGTGCTTTCATATACAATACTGAAGAAGAATAACATGAGCGAAATAAAACTTGTGCCCAAGTTCACACAATTTGGTTAAGCGGGGCAGCCATGATTAATCCAAGTTTTCTGGTTTCACTTCATACAAATCAGACACTAAATTAGTATTTATTTGTCTCTTTTTTTACCTCACATGATGATGTTTCGTTACTACCTTCTGTGCATGAGGGCAGAGTGAGGGTGGCAGGCAGAAGCCATGTGAAAGCGCGTCTTGTGATCTGAGCCAGGCTTCAGGATCAAGCCTGCTTGAGCTGTCAGTGGCTGGCCACTTCTACAACTCTAGGTAATACGATTACTTCAGATATCGGTATGTATAACCGCTTGGTGCACTGGGGACTAGTGGCGTGTGTGTTTATAGATCTATGAAGTCCCAGCCTGAGAATGCAAGCACTATACAGGACAATGTCAAAATGCATTACTGGCTGCACACAGTATAAGAGAGACTGAAAGAATGAACAGAGACTCACGGGGAAGTTTACTCAACTTTCTCACAAGGTTTGTGCAACAAAAAGTGACACAAACCAAGTGTTATGCTGGAATTTACTTTTAAACACATCCTGATTTGCATTGCAAAGTTACCTAGTGAGTGAATGAAACCATCAGGACTTATTCAGCGAGGCTAATCAACCGATATCCAGGCGCTTGCAGGTCCCGGAGGATCATTCAGACAGCAAGGTCTTGAGGACCCTTCAGAATTCCTGAAGTGAGGCGGTGGTTCGGAGGTGCGTGGGGAAGATGCTCCAGGTTTTTGCTGCGATGTGAGAGAAGGAGCGTCCTCCACTCCTCCTTCAGTCGATGCAGGAGTATGGGCAAGGGAAAGGGAGGCAGAGTGTTGTCTTCTCGACGGTTGGTGGAAGTTGAGGCGGTGGTTAAGGTAGTGTGCGGAGGTCAGCAGCTTGAATTGGCATCTCTTCTGCACGGGGAGCCAATGGAGTTGCCTGTGGTGGGGTGTGATGTGGGTTCATTGGGGAAGACCGAGGACGAGTCTGGCTGCGACGTTCTGTGATGTCCGTAGGAGGTTGTGGTGCTTCCTATGGAGAGGGTGCTGCTGTAGTCCCGTCGGCTGGTATTGAGGGCCTGTGTCATGGTGCGTTTTGTGTGTCGAGGTAGCCACTTGAGGGTCTTATGTAGCATGTGCAAAGTGAGGAAGCAGGCAGGGGAAACAGCGCTGATCTGTGATTTCATGGTTAGTTTGTTCTCAATGATGATGCCGAGGTTTCTGTTGTGGACAGAGGGAATGGGTACAGGTCTAAGTCTGATGAGCACCAGGAGTCGCTCCATGTGTTGCTGCTGTTACCAAAGATCAGTACTTTCGTCTTGTCTGTGCTCAGCTGCAGGCAGTTGCTCTTTGGATGATCCATCTGAGCGTGTCCCCTTGGATGCCGATGTGGTGGAGTCTTTCAATCAGCATGAGGTGGAATACGGTGTCGAAGGCTGCTGAGAGGTCGAAAAGGTTGAAAGCTGCTGTTTCTCCTCCTTCACGCAGGGTTTGGATGTCATTGGTGGCTGTGATCAGGGCAGGTTCGATGCTGTGATTGCTGCGGAAGCTGCGCTGGGAGGCATCGAGTAGCTGGTACTGCTCTGGGGATGTCATGAGTTGATCATCTTTCCCAGTACCTCTGCTGGGAATGGGAGCAGGAAAATTGGCCCGTAGTTTTTGAGTTCGCTGGGGTCGGTGGAGCGGGTTTTTGAGTAGTGATCTGAGTTCGGCGTCTTTCCAGGCATCAGGAAATGTTGCTGTGGTGATAGAGGTGTTGAGCAGGGGGGTGAGTTCCTGGCTGATCCTTTGGTTTCTAAGGTTGAAGATGCAGTGCGGGCATGGGTCTGAGGGAGCTCCCGAGTTCATTGATTTCATGGTGGAGGTGACTCCTGGGTAGAGAGGATGTTCCAGGTGGTCAGTGTGTGGTTCGTATCAGTTACAGTGGTGCCGTATCTGTCAAGGAAGTCCGTAGGTGTGGGTTGGGATTTGAAGTTTCTGTAGATGGTTGCAATCTTGTCATGTAAGAAGAGGGCGAGGTTGTCGCACAGCACCTGTAAGGGTGTGATGTTGTTTTCGCTGGCAGCTGGGTTGGAGAATGCCTTAACGATGTTGAAAGGTTCCTTGGGGTTGTTGGCGCTGGTCTGATGTGTGCAGCAAGGACTGTCTTCGTTGTTGCCCTCGGCAGGCAGTGGTGAGGTTGAGGGAGGTCGTGAAGGTTGCTCTGTCGGATGGGGCCTTGCTGGAGCGTCATCTCCTCTTCAGCTGTTTGCTATCTCGTTTCTCTGTTCTGAGTTCCTGGGTGCATAAGCTAGCCTTTTTGGAAGATTTTCTCTGGATGATGCTGTTGATGGGGACGATGCAGTCGGCGCAATTGGTGATCCAGGTGTTGAAGTTTTTCACCTCCTGTTCGAGGCTGGTGGCGGTAGTGGGGTTGGAGATGTTGAAGGCATCTGCCCAGTTGGTCTCTGAGATGTTGTTGCACCTCTGGTAGGGGGCGCTGGTCATCTTGGGAGTGGAGGTGCAGGGGCTGGAAAGGCTGAAGTGAACAATGGAGTGATCGGTCCACGTGAGTTCTTTGACATGGCTGTATATGGCGCGGTTGCTGGAGATGAAAATGGGGTCCAGGGTGTGTTCTGCAGTGTGTGTAGGGTTGTGCATGAACTGGGTGAATCCAAAGCTGCTCATACTGTTGAGGAGGTGTGCAGTGGTGTTGTTGTTGGGGGTCATTGATGTGGAAATTTAGGTCACCAAGGAAGATGTAGTCCTTGGAGTCTAAGGCAGGGGGCACAATAAAGTGTGCAATGGTGTTGCAGAAGCTGGAGCGCAGGCCAAGGGGGTCGGTATGCAAGGGTGCCTCAGATGGTTGTTTTGTCACCCAGGTGGAGCTGAAGTTGAGATGTTCCATTGGGGTGGTGGTGGTGTCGGTGGTGGTGATGCACTGTATAGTATCTTGGTGGATGATGGCTGTTTCTCCTCCCGGCTTGCTGGTGCTGTCCTAGTGAGTGACTTTATATCCATCAGGGATCGCTGTGGCAGTCTCTGGGGGAGATGTGGGGTTGAGCAGGTTTTAGTGATGAAGACGATGTTGGGTGCGAGGGTGGCGATGAGGTCCCATAATTTGGTGGAATAGTGAGCGTGTGTGGAGAAGTGTGCATGCGGGTTGGTGTTTTTGTTGAGGTGGTGTGTTTGGGATGGAGCTGGTTGGTGGGCTGGTGTGTGGCGTGGCAGGTGAAGTGGCAGTGGGTGCAGGTGAACGGTCCTAACGTGGGTCAGCGTGGTGGCATTGTCTCTTGCGGCATCCAGGGTCAAGGATGTAGAGCTCGGTGATGGTGTGTCTTCGGGGGAGGGAGGGCCAAGGGTTATGGCGCAGGGTGTGGTCCAGGTGCAGACAAGGCGCGCTAGTGGCACGTCCGCTGCACATGTCCACTGCGCTCTTGCGCTGCAGCCTGCATTAAGTAGGTCCTGGAAGCCACAGTCAAGTGGCAGTCTAGATGTCCAGGTGCGTAGCATAAAGAAAAGTAGAGTTAAGCACTACTGCGCGATAAGGGTACGTTCCATGTGGTTGTACATGGGCATTCCCATGCAACCATCCATAGTTTTTGGGGCACAGCCTTATTTACTTAAAAAAGGTAGATCCAAATGTATGCCAAAAATGTACACCTCCTTGAGACAGGCAAAAAGAATGAGTACAGTTTTTTTCTCTCTAAACCTTTGAAACTTTACGATGTACAACACTTTATAGAATATTAAACTATGTTAAAGCAGTTTTTGTACAGAACGTACCCTTCCACTCCAAAAACCTATGCTTGACCTCAGACACACACCTATGTACTAAAGGGCATGCCTGTGTGCATAGGCACAAGTCTGCCAAATGTGGTATGTGCAGAGAAAGGCATGACCGGTGTCATCCCTTGCTAGATATGATGCCAGGTTTACTCTCTCTGTGCTATGTTGCATCTAAAGTTCCAACTTTTTTCTCAACGTTTACATGGTTACAGTGCTTTCAAAAATATTTTTTTCACTACAACACATTCAGACTGTACCAAGTGCAAACCTTTAGAGAACTGTTACCAACCTTAGAGTGCCTTTAAAAAAAGAATACCTGCCACGAGAAAGTTTCAACTTATTCTATGAATGAAGGCTGGCTCCATAAAAGACCTTAGATTTGCCTATTAACCGAGCATCACCTACATTCCTCTGATTCTGTGTATTTCCCCGGCTGGATTTTGTGAGCATCTCAGAAGTTGGTGCCACATTTTTGATTGTTTCAGGCATTTCATGCGTAGGGCGCTCTTTGCTCCCACACAACGAGCTTTATGCATTTGTATGACTTGTCAAACACACACAGCATCGTTTTTTTGTGAATGTCACACACACACAACACCCACACACACAATACATACTATGCTTTATGTTTCTGTTTCTTTCACCTGAGGCTTTTCACATTTGTACAGCATCTATCTCCAAAACACACACGGTGCATCATATTTTGTGGGCATCTAATACAGAAGGCATGTTTCATGACACGCTTCTCTGTGTCTCCAGCTATTCGTCCTGTGAGCACTCTATCCTCGTGGCATCCATCTGCATGAATTCTTCCTGAAGATTAGACAGCAAATGTTTCATGTGTTCCATATTTTGTGTTGTGTTGAGGGCATACAGTGCCTCAGCGTCCACCTTCCAGCCACACTTCAACTGTATGCAGTAGTACCCCCACCCTGTGCAATGCTAAAGCAAACGGCAGCAGAGTTAGATGAAGGATATATCATTCATCACCGGCAGTGTTTAACAGGAGGCTGTGAATAGCAATGATTTTTCCTGGTCCCACATTGCCCACAGCCCTGCAGGTATGGTGGGGAGGGCTCTTATAACAATCCTCACAGATTGCCCTCATGGGCAATTGACACTGTTGGGAGCCCTGTGCAGATCTTAACAAATGGTTATTGCATCATGCTTTTATTAAAAAGAAGACGCTGGGATGAGAAATCTAATAGTTCTGTGAGTAAAGCTTACAGATAGGGCCACATTCAGAAGAGGGGTGCTGTCTGGTACTCCAGTGAATTGCCAAACGGGGGTCTGGTCAAGGCTTTTTTGATAGCATTGTTTCTAAGCTATATCGTTCTTGACGAGCAGATTGTCGAGCCTCTTCTAGCGACCTGGGGTAGTAGGTGCTTTTTGAATGACGGATACTGTAAAAAATGTAGTTTTTGGTTGAGTGCGGTGAAAACCCTTCTCAAGCAACAACCACAATCCCTTGCAGGGTGAACCACAAAAGTCAGTGAATTAACCTGTGCTCAGCCCTCTGATGGGCTGGCATAAAAGTAGCCGGGAGTGAATCAGAGGCGCTGAATTAAGTATTTATGCAGCCACACAAACAGTGATGAAGTGAAAACTCACCACAAGGAAAAAACCCAAACCAATTTAGAGTATAGAGTAATCTTAAATAAAATGAGACCAAAATGGCACAACTCCAGTCAGGGATATTCTATTCGAAATGTTTAAGTAAAAATAGCGCCAAGACCCAGAAAGCTCTAACTGTGGTCATCTGGTCACTAGACCAGGACAAAGTCACAAGTTCAGGCTGATCACAATACAGGCCAGATCCAGGGACTAGGTCAGTCCCGCTGAAAAGGTCGTGCGGACAGATTTCAGAGCCCAGGATTTCACTAGGGGAGCTCAACTATCGAATTGTAACCGAGGGTCCAGGACCTGGGGAGGCACCTCTTGGGGATCGGGAACTCACTCCAGCAAAGGCCAGCAGGGCTCAGGCAGGTCCATTTGCAGGTCCAGACATGTCCATTTGCAGGTCTGGGCAAGGCCAATTGCAGCAGGTCAGCTGGACAGTTGCAAGGAGTTCCCTGAAGCTTGCTGTGTTTCTGTAGCTCAGAACAGGAGGTCAGCTGCCTGACCATCAGAGTCACTCTGGTAGACCTGGGTTCAAGGAGATAGCCCTCTTCCTTTCAAGTAAAAAGGTAGGAGTCAAGAAGCAGGGCAGTTCTCCAAAGAACAAGGCGGGCATCAAGAAGCAGGGCTGTCCTCTACAGAAAAAGGCAGGCCTCAGGCAGCAGGGCAGTCCACTGGAGTACAAGGCGGGCCTCAGGCAGCACGGCAGTCCACTGGAGTACAAGGCGGGCATCAAGCAGCAGGGCAGTCCTCTGTGAAACAAGCCGAGCCTCAGGCAGCAGGGCAGTCCTCTGGAGTACAAGCTGAGCCTCAGGCAGCAGGGCAGTCCTCTGGAGTACAAGCCGAGCCTCAGGCAGCAGGGCAGTCCACTGGAGTACAAGGCGAGCCTCAGGCAGCAGGGCAGTCCTCTGTGAAACAAGCCGAGCCTCAGGCAGCAGGGCAGTCCTCTGGAGTACAAGGCGGGCCTCAGGCAGCAGGGCAGTCCACTGGAGTATAAGGCGAGCCTCAGGCAGCACGGCAGTCAACTGGAGTACAAGGCGGGCCTCAGGCAGCAGGGCAGTCCACTGGAGTACAAGGCGAGCCTCAGGCAGCACGGCAGTCCACTGGAGTACAAGGCGGGCATCAGGGCCGTCCTCTACAGAAATAGGCAGGCCTCAAGCAGCAGGGCAGTCCTCTGTGAAACAAGCCGAGCCTCAAGCAACAGGGCCGTCCTCTGAGAAACAAGCCGAGCCTCAAGCAACAGGGCAGTCCTCTGAGAAACAAGGCAAGCCTCAGGCAGCAGGGCAGTCCTCTGGAGTACAAGGTGGGCATCAAGCAGCAGGGCAGTCCTCTACAGAAATAGGCAGGCCTCAAGGAGCAGGGCAGTCCTCTGTGAAACAAGCCGAGCCTCAAGCAACAGGGCCGTCCTCTGAGAAAAAAGCCGAGCCTCCGGCAGCAGGGCAGTCCTCTGTGAAACAAGCCGAGCCTCAGGCAGCAGGGCAGTCCTCTGGAGTACAAGGTGGGCATCCAGCAGCAGGGCAGTCCTCAGGCAGCAGGGCAGTCCTCTGGAGTACAAGGCGGGCATCAAGCAGCAGGATAGTCCTCTGTGAAACAAGCCGAGCCTCAGGCAGCACGGCAGTCCTCCTGTAATCTTCCACAGGTCCAGGAGTATACTGAAGTGTTGGTCTGAGGGTCCAATATTTATACCTGGTTCCAGCCTTTGAAGTGGGAAAAACCACTAGACTTCTCCACTTCTGGAATTTATTTCCTTCCCCTAACCAGGCTCCAAGGGCTCTAGGGTCACAATAGGCTGGTGTGAAGCTCTTTCTGAATGTGTTGAGGAAGCCCCACGTAAATGTAATTGGGCAGGGAACAGGTCTGCTCCTTCAATCCTGCCAGCACCTAATCCACCTTTGTCTCACAGTCTGAGAGAAATACACAAAGGCCAACTGCCAACTACATCCAATCTTGTGACCCAGGACACAAGTTGTAGGCACCAGTTGGCGAGGACAAGAATATGCCAACTTTCTAAAAGGGGCATTTTCAGAATTGTGACTTAAAATCTAACTTTACCATTAAAGAGGGGTTTAAAGTACAATTTTTTAGACACCAAACTTGAACTTCCCACCTGTTCCCAATTGAAAGTTATCACTTATTACATGTAATAAGGTAACCCAATACTATCCTATAAGAGAGGCAGGCCTTGCAGTAGTAAAAAATAAATGTAAGAGTTTTTCACTAAAAGGACATGTAATACTTGGAAGCACCCTACCAACTTTTTAAATACACTGCATCCTGCCCTATTGGCCATTTAGCGCCTACTCTGGGGGTGACATGTGCATTAAAAATGAAGGTTTAGGCCTGGTAAAAGGTTTATTTTGCGAGGTTAAAAAGGCAGTTTAAAACTGCACTACAGGCTTGCATGGCAGGTGTGAGACATGTTTTCAAAGGCTTCCTAAGTGGCTGGCACAACCAGTGCTGCAAGCCCAATAGTAGTATTTCATTTACAGGCCCTGGGGAATGTACTGCCACTTTTGTAGGGATAGATAAATACATTAAATGTGCCAATTCGATGTAAGCCAATTTCAGCGTACTTAAAAGAGAGAGAGTATAAGCACTTTACGGCTGGCTAGCTCTTCTCTCCCATCCTTGTTTGCTTGGTGCATGAAGATGCGAGGTTCATGTTTTTCACATATTTTCTAATTATGTTCTAGAATTTAATTAACAATAAAGCTTAATTACAGCCTGTGACAAGGAGCCATCCTTTCTTGCTATTTCACTTCAGAGCTATGACACGGTCTGCTTTTGTCGAATCCTGCAGCTCTCGGGCACTTTCTCTAGGGTGAATGAAAAGTCTGCAAGGCTGCCCGTGACCCCCAGATATTTAGTGTCTCCTATGTCCCTGCCGGTCGCCTACAGTCCACGGTGCCCGGTCAGGCCTCTGCCTGCCACTCTGAAGGGTTAACACTGACGGTAGCCGCCTGTGCCAGGGAACATAGGCGGACATCAATGGCGGACATTAAATATGTAGCCTCACTCGACAGGCAGCAGAGATCAGACCCGCCAAGCTGACAGCTCCGGGCCCACCGGGACCGGCCTGACAAATGCAAGTCAAGTGTGTTCACTGCCCGAGGGCAGCGGGGCTGGGGCACGTGCTGGGCCTGCTAATGGGTGCATGCACTGGCTGGAGCACAGCAAGCGATGGCCCACTGTGGGCCCAGAAGAAAGACTGCAGGCCCTGTGGGGGGCATGCCCACCCCCCTATCAAACACTGCTGGGGGGTCACTGCAGGTCCTGTGGAGGGGTCACTGCAGGTCCTGTGGGGGTGGTCACCCCTATCAAACACTGCTGGGTGGGGTCACTGCAGGTCCTGTGGGGGGGTCACTGCAGGTCCTGTGGGGGGGGACACTGCAGGTCCTGTTGGGGGACCCTGCAGGTCCCATGGGGGTGGTCACCCCTATCAAACACTGCTGGGGGGTCACTGCAGGCCCTGTGGGGGGCATGCCCACCCCCTATCAAACACTGCTGGGGGGTCACTGCAGGTCCTGTGGGGGGGTCACTGCAGGTCCTGTGGGGGTGGTCACCCCTATCAAACACTGCTGGGGGGTCACTGCAGGTCCTGTGGGGGGTCACTGCAGGTCCTGTGGGGGGGTCACTGCAGGGCCTGTGGGGGGGTCACTGCAGGTCCTGTGGGGGTGGTCACCCCTCTATCAAACACTGCTGGGGGGAAAACTGCAGGTCCTGTGGGGGTGGTCACCCCATCAAACACTGCTGGGGGGTCACTGCAGGTCCTGTGGGGGGTCACTGCAGGTGATGTGGGGGGGTCACTGCAGGTCCTGTGGGGGGTCTCTGCAGGTCCCGTGGGGGTGGTCACCCCCTATCAAACACTGCTGGGGGGTCACTGCAAGTCCTGTGGGGGTGGTCACCCCTATCAAACACTGCTGGGGAGGAGTCACTACCGATCCTGTGGGCAAGGGGATCTCTATGAAACATCAGTGATTGGGGGAGTAGCCGAGGGAGACACTGGTGGTCCTGTCAAGTCATGGTCACCCCTTAGGAAACACAGCTGGGGGGATGGGTCTGAAGGAGACACTACCTGGGCCCAGTAAGACTGTGCCTGACATGAAGCAGTGCCTAGCCCTGTCATATAGCGCCACACTGCAGTGCCTAGCCCTGCAATACAGTGCCACACTGGGAGCAGTGCCAGGCCCAGTAACACTGTGCCTGACAAGGAGCAGTGCCTAGCCCTGTAATACAGTGCCACACTGCAGTGCCTAGCCCTGTAATACATCCCCACACTGCAGTGCCTAGCCCTGTAATACAGGCCCACACTGGGAGCGGTGCCAAGCCCAGTAAGACTGTGCCTGACATGGAGCAGTGCCTAGCCCTGTAATACATCGCCACACTGCAGTGCCTAGCCCTGCAATACAGTGCCACACTGGGAGTGGTGCCAGGCCCAGTAACACTGTGCCTGACAAGGAGCAGTGCCTAGCCTGTAATACAGTGCCACACTGCAGTGCCTAGCCCTGTAATACAGCGCCACACTGCAGTGCCTAGCCCTGCAATACAGTGCCACACTGGCTGTGGTGCCTGGCCCAGTAACACTGTGCCTGACATGGAGCAGTGCCTAGCCCTGTAATACAGCGCCACACTGCAGTGCCTAGCCCTGCAATACAGTGCCACACTGGGAGCAGTGCCAGGCCCAGTAACACTGTGCCTGACAAGGAGCAGTGCCTAGCCCTGTAATACAGTGCCACACTGCAGTGCCTAGCCCTGTAATACAGCACCACACTGCAGTGCCTAGCCCTGTAATACAGTGCCACACTGCAGTGCTTAGCTCTGCAATACAGTGCACACTGCCAGCGGTGCCTGGCCCAGTAACACTGTGCCTATCTAGCCCTGCAATACAGTGCCACACTGTCTGCGGTGTCTGGCCCAGTAACACTGTGCCTGACATGGAGCAGTGCCTATCCCTGTAATACAGCGCCACACTCCAATGCCTAGCCCTGCAATACAGTGCCACACTGGCTGCGGTGCCTGGCCCAGTAACACTGTGCCTGACATGGAGCAGTGCCTAGCCCTGTAATACAGCCCCACACTGCAGTGCCTGGCCCTGCAATACAGTGCCACACTGGGAGCGGTGCCTGGTCCAGTAACACTGTGCCTGACATGGAGCAGTGCCTAGCCCTGTAATACAGCGCCACACTGCAGTGCCTAGCCCTGCAATACAGTGCCACACTGGCTGTGGTACCTGGCCCAGTAACACTGTGCCTGACAAGGAGCAGTGCCTAGCCCTGTAATACAGCGCCACACTGCAGTGCCTAGCCCTGCAATACAGTGCCACACCGGGAGCGATGCCAGGCCCAGTAACACTGTGCCTGACATGGAGCAGTGCCTAGCCCTGTAATACAGCCCCACACTGCAGTGCCTGGCCCTGCAATACAGTGCCACACTGGGAGCGGTGCCTGGTCCAGTAACACTGTGCCTGACATGGAGCAGTGCCTAGCCCTGTAATACAGCGCCACACTGCAGTGCCTAGCCCTGCAATACAGTGCCACACTGGGAGTGGTGCCAGGCCCAGTAACACTGTGCCTGACAAGAAGCAGTGCCTAGCCTGTAATACAGTGCCACACTGCAGTGCCTAGCCCTGTAATACAGCGCCACACTGCAGTGCCTAGCCCTGCAATACAGTGCCACACTGGCTGTGGTGCCTGGCCCAGTAACACTGTGCCTGACATGGAGCAGTGCCTAGCCCTGTAATACAGCGCCACACTGCAGTGCCTAGCCCTGCAATACATTGCCACACTGGGAGTGGTGCCAGGCCCAGTAACACTGTGCCTGACAAGGAGCAGTGCCTAGCCTGTAATACAGTGCCATACTGCAGTGCCTAGCCCTGTAATACAGCGCCACACTGCAGTGCCTAGCCCTGCAATACAGTACCACACTGGCTGTGGTGCCTGGCCCAGTAACACTGTGCCTGACATGGAGCAGTGCCTAGCCCTGTAATACAGCACCACACTGCAGTGCCTAGCCCTGCAATACAGTGCCACACTGGGAGCGGTGCCAGGCCCAGTAACACTGTGCCTGACAAGGAGCAGTGCCTAGCCCTGTAATACAGTGCCACACTGCAGTGCCTAGCCCTGTAATACAGCGCCACACTGCAGTGCCTAGCCCTGTAATACAGTGCCACACTGCAGTGCTTAGCTCTGCAATACAGTGCACACTGCCAGCGGTGCCTGGCCCAGTAACACTGTGCCTATCTAGCCCTGCAATACAGTGCCACACTGTCTGCGGTGTCTGGCCCAGTAACACTGTGCCTGACATGGAGCAGTGCCTAGCCCTGTAATACAGCGCCACACTCCAATGCCTAGCCCTGCAATACAGTGCCACACTGGCTGCGGTGCCTGGCCCAGTAACACTGTGCCTGACATGGAGCAGTGCCTAGCCCTGTAATACAGCCCCACACTGCAGTGCCTGGCCCTGCAATACAGTGCCACACTGGGAGCGTTGCCTGGTCCAGTAACACTGTGCCTGACATGGAGCAGTGCCTAGCCCTGTAATACAGCCCCACACTGCAGTGCCTGGCCGTGTAATACAGTGCCACACTGGGAGCGGTGCCTGGTCCAGTAACACTGTGCCTGACATGGAGCAGTGCCTAGCCCTGTAATACAGCGCCACACTGCAGTGCCTAGCCCTGCAATACAGTGCCACACTGGGAGTGGTGCCAGGCCCAGTAACACTGTGCCTGACAAGGAGCAGTGCCTAGCCTGTAATACAGTGCCACACTGCAGTGCCTAGCCCTGTAATACAGCGCCACACTGCAGTGCCTAGCCCTGCAATACAGTACCACACTGGCTGTGGTGCCTGGCCCAGTAACACTGTGCCTGACATGGAGCAGTGCCTAGCCCTGTAATACAGCACCACACTGCAGTGCCTAGCCCTGCAATACAGTGCCACACTGGGAGCGGTGCCAGGCCCAGTAACACTGTGCCTGACAAGGAGCAGTGCCTAGCCCTGTAATACAGTGCCACACTGCAGTGCCTAGCCCTGTAATACAGCGCCACACTGCAGTGCCTAGCCCTGTAATACAGTGCCACACTGCAGTGCTTAGCTCTGCAATACAGTGCACACTGCCAGCGGTGCCTGGCCCAGTAACACTGTGCCTATCTAGCCCTGCAATACAGTGCCACACTGTCTGCGATGTCTGGCCCAGTAACACTGTGCCTGACATGGAGCAGTGCCTAGCCCTGTAATACAGCGCCACACTCCAATGCCTAGCCCTGCAATACAGTGCCACACTGGCTGCGGTGCCTGGCCCAGTAACACTGTGCCTGACATGGAGCAGTGCCTAGCCCTGTAATACAGCCCCACACTGCAGTGCCTGGCCCTGCAATACAGTGCCACACTGGGAGCGGTGCCTGGTCCAGTAACACTGTGCCTGACATGGAGCAGTGCCTAGCCCTGCAATACAGCGCCACACTGCAGTGCCTAGCCCTGCAATACAGTGCCACACTGGCTGTGGTACCTGGCCCAGTAACACTGTGCCTGACAAGGAGCAGTGCCTAGCTCTGTAATACAGCACCACACTGCAGTGCCTAGCCCTGCAATACAGTGCCACACCGGGAGCGATGCCAGGCCCAGTAACACTCTGCCTGACAAGGAGCAGTGCCTAGCCCTGTAATACAGTGCCACACTGCAGTGCCTAGCCCTGCAATACAGCGCCACACTGGGAGCGGTGTCAGGCCCAGCCCAGTAACACTGTGTCTGACAAGGAGCAGTGCCTAGCCCTGTAATACAGTGCCACACTGCAGAGCCTAGCCCTGCAATATAGTGCCACACTGGCAGCGGTGCCAGGCCCAGTAACACTGTGCCTGACAAGGAGCAGTGCCTAGCCCTGTAATACAGTGCCACACTGCAGTGTCTAGCCCTGTATTACAGCGCCACACTGGGAGCGGTGCCAGGCCCAGTAACACTGTGCCTGACAAGGAGCAGTGCCTAGCCCTGTAATACAGCGCCACACTGCAGTGCCTAGCCCTGCAATACAGCGCCACACTGCAGTGCCTAGCCCTGCAATACAGTGCCACACTGGGAGCATTGCCAGGCCCGGTAACACTGTGCCTGACAAGGAGCAGTGCCTAGCCCTGTAATACAGCGCCACACCACAGTGCCTAGCCCTGTAATACAGCGCCACACTGCAGTGCCTAGCCCTGTAATACAGCGCCACACTGGGAACGGTGCCAGGCCCAGTAACACTGAGCCTGACATGGAGCAGTGCCTAGCCCTGTAATACAGCGCCACACTGCAGTGCCTAGCCCTGCAATACAGTGCCACACTGCAGTGCCTAGCCCTGTAATACAGGCCCACACTGGGAGCGGTGCCCAGCCCAGTAACACTGTGCCTGACATGGAGCAGTGCCTAGCCCTGTAATACAGCGCCACACTGCAGTGCCTAGCCCTGTAATACAGCGCACACTGGCAGCGGTGCCCGGCCCAGTAACACTGTGCCTGACATGGAGCAGTGAAGTATACACATGGCGATGGCTGGGCTGCTTGAATTCTATGTCAGGACCGGAGGCTCCGATTATGCTTTCTCTTTCTTTACTGACTTAAAATAGCAGCCAATCAAATACAAGTAAACAAAAAAACTAAACATCCCATGATGCTCTACATAATGTCACATGGTCAATCACCAAACGTGCCCTTGGTCCATAAGACCCATGACCTTCGACGTCCCTTCCTCTTTCTTTGCTGCTTCGCAGCAGATAAGTGTCTCAAATTTTATTACTCTGATTGTACTTGTAATTTATGTCTGTTTATGCATTTGTATACTGTATTCAGCGTTGCGATTTAGCACGCTTTCTCTACTTGTGTAAGCGCGTCTCGCACTGTTCTCTTATCGGTCTTTTTCACCGATTTTGTCTGCCCGATTTGTGGAGCGGGAGCGTTGCTGTGTGTGCTCCACGCAGTCTGTTTTTACTGGATTTGGGCTCGTGCGCACGCGTGCACGTACCTCATCCCGAGCCGATTCTCAGTTTCATTTCTGAGACATCGGCTCGACGAGTGCTGCACGCGTGTGTCTTGGCATTCAAAATTAATTGAATTTGTGCTCCCTGACGCCCTGTTCGTCCTTAATAGAACGTGGGTTGTAAAATTTCAGATTAGGCTTCTGCCTAGAGGGCCATCAGGCAGCTCCCTCCACGTTTTATTAGTGGGAACACAAAGTAGTTTGCCTGATTTGGGGTTTTTGCACTCCCCCTGCCATTTTGAAGTATTTTAAGAAACACTAAAAGATTTATTATATAATTTATAAGTCTTATACATTTATTTCTTGACTACATTTTTTCCATACTATTACAACATGGCTCAGTGGGAGAATCAAGACAGTGAATATTACACAGAGGAATTGGGGAACCAATTGGAAGTTGATATAGTGGAAGCCCTTGATACTAGGGTCCAGTAATCCGTTAATGATGCTCTTTTGAGAGCTTTGGGTCCATTCTCCGAACCACTCTTTGATTATGCACGCTCGCAAGGTTGGGTACAAGGTCAGCAACCTCAACCCGAGGGAAAAAAGGCAAAGGCAAAAGCAAAAAAATTGGAGGACCCTAACACTGATATTAGTGGACTTCACGCAGACGCCTTTGACAAACTTCGCAGGAAGCATAGTGGGGAACATAATTATAGTTCAAAAAAGGATATTTCCTTTTCTCCTTCCTCCTCGGATAAAGATTCTTCTTCCGAGACTTCGGACAACTCGGAACTTCCTGTTCCTAGTAAGAGAGCAAAGAAGGTTGTTCCGACTTGTCATGTGTTGGACTTCGATCCCACGGAGATTATGCACCCCAGAGCTTCGAATTGGGTTCCTCCTCCTGAGGTGGCACAATATGTGCAGGCTAACATTAGAAAGAGTTTTGATAAAGAGGTTTGTTCTCGTTTGAGAGCTGAGTGTCCCAGACCTGATTTAGAGGGGAGAGTCTCTGATACCCCCGAAATAGACCCCACTATGGTTACATTTATGAAGAAGTTTGCTAAGGATCCTAAAAAAGGATTGGATAGATCATGGCATAATTGCCAAGATAAACTGTTAGACCTTTCCGGCCCTCTGACTAAAATTCTTGAGATGGCTTACCTAGCTAAAGAATCAGAATCTCCTGTAGACACAGACGTCCTTATCGGCTGGGCTCAAAGAGCTGTTTGTCAGTTAGGAAACACTAACTGCGCCATATCTTCTGAACGCAGAAAATCTATCCTAATGCGCATCGATCCTAAACTAGCAGATCTAGCATCTTCTGAAGCGGTCCCTTCGGCTGAAGGTCTTCTTTTTGGGTCCTCATTTATTAAGGATCTAGCCAAGTTCTGTTCCACCTTTTCATCACTAGACAAAGCCCAGATGTCTCTTAAAAAAGTTTTTAGATGGGGCCTTTTTGTCAGGGCCGGCCGGTACGAAGGACGCATGTCTGGCCGAGGAACATTCAGCAGTCCTCAGAATTATTACCCCAGAAGTAGAGGAGGCTGGTATGGTGAGCAGGACTCCACCTTCTATCCCACTCGCCCAAGAGGAGGGCGCCCTCGCTTCCCCAGAGGCTCACGCAGAGGACAGCAAGGAGCCATACAGGACACTAGTTTCGCAGGTGAGCATTATTCATTTTTCTCAGGTCACACTTGGGGGCAGAGTGGCATTGTTTTTAAAACATTGGAGAAAAATCACCGGAGATCCTTGGATTCTCCAAACGGTCACGGGTTTTCACCTAGAGTTTATCAGTACACCCAAACAACACAACCCTCCTCTTCAGATGTGTTTTTCCCTAGAAAATCAAGCATTTATAGACAAAGAGGTACAGACCTTATTAGAAAAAGGTACCATTCAGTTTTCCTCCCCTCATCCTTACGGTTTTCTCAGCCCTATTTTTGTAGTAGGCAAAAAAGGGGAAGGACACCGCTTAGTCTTGAACTTAAAGGATTTCAATCATTGGATCCTATACAGACATTTCAAGATGGAGGGCATCCATATCTTGAGAGATATTCTAATAGGAGATTGGATGGTCCGGCTGGACCTAAAAGATGCTTATCTGTCAATTCAAATTTTTCCCCCTCACAGGAGATTCCTTCAATTTCAGTGGAAAGGTCAGTGTCTAGGGTTTCTTGCTCTCCCGTTCGGTCTGTCATCAGCCCCTTGGTGATTCACGAAGCTACAGAGGCCTGTGTCGGAATGGTTAAGAACCAAGGGTGTCCGGTGGATCATATATTGATGGCTCAATCTCCCCAAGTCCTTCTGACTCACTTGAACTGGACCCTCAGTCTTCTGCAAGATTTAGGTTCCCTTATCAATGTGCAGAAGTCATTATTGAAACCGACTCAGGTGATAGACTTCTTGGGTTTTCAGATAGACTCAGGCCTATGTCAGCTACTTCTGCCCGCTCAAAAAATTCGCAACATCAAGAGGGATGTGAGGTCGATTCTGACCAGCTCGACTGTGTCTTTAAGGAGCATAGCCAGGGTAGTGGGGTTGTTAGCCTCGTCTATTCAGGAGATCTTCCCAGCTCCCTTACACTACAGAGCTCTACAGAGGCTCAAGATCAGACGTCTGCAACAGGGTCTGAGTTACTCAGAACAGATCCCATTGACGGTCGAGGTAAGATCAGAGATTCAATGGTGGCTCCAGCATATGGAAGCCTGGAATGGCAGAGCGATCTTCGGGTCTCACCCAGAGGTGGTGATCGAATCCGATGCCAGCCGTTGGGGTTGGGGAGCCCGTTGCAACTCGCTAGTGACAGGAGGCAGATGGTCGGAATGGGAACAAACCTTACATATCAATTGCCTGGAACTTCTAGCGGGTTCCTTTGCCATAAAGAGCCTGTCCATACTTTTGTGGATGGACAATGTCTCAGCAGTGAGGTATGTCAACAAACTGGGGGGGACGAAATCCAGAATTTTGGCAGCGATTGCCAAGGATTTTTGGCATCATTGTCTGACACAGCGACTAGTGGTTATAGCGGAATATCTGCTGAGGGACCAGAACATTGTAGCGGACTGGAATTCCAGATACCTGACAGACTCCAGCGACTGGAAACTAGATTCAATGATTTTCTCCCAGATAATCAAGGAATGGGGCAGTTGCGATGTGGACCTGTTTGCATCTCGTCTCAACTGTCAGATTTCAAAACTTTTCAGTTGGGGCCCAGATCCTTGTGCAATGAAGACGGACGCATTTCTCCAAGACTGGTCTCAGATTCGGGGTTATGCTTTCCCACCTTTTCTGATGGTTGCCAGGTCGCTGTCTCAGGTTCGGAGACAGAAGACAGAGCTTGTTCTGGTGACTCCCTTCTGGAGAGCACAGCCTTGGTTCCCTGTAGCTCTGCATTTAGCTTGTGCCTCTCCTCTTCTCATCCCTCCTCGTCGGAATCTTCTTCTGAATCCGGAGGGCCTTCAACATCCAATGATCTCGTCAGGGAAGTTGACTCTGTTGGCTTGGTTGATTTTAGGTCACGATGGAGTTCCCCAGGCATTTCGCAACAAGCTGAGGATTTCATTAAGCAGGCCTGGGCCGGAAGTACCCATAAAAGGTATGACTCAGCCTGGCGCAGATGGAATAGTTGGCGTGATGGAAGAGGTGCCAATCCGGTGGAAGCACATATTGAGTTGATCATTAATTTCCTAGCAGAATTAGCTAGTTCTGGGTTAGCATATCGGACGATCAATAATTTTAGATCAGCCATTTCAGCGGGACATATACCTTTTCAAGGTGAACCTGTTGGAGAACATCCTTTAATTTGTAAATTACTGAGGGGTATACGTCTTTCTAAGCAAAATATTCAGTTTTATGGGATGTTAATGTTATGTTAAAATTCTTAGATTCTTGGCCTGCCAAAAGGTATTAATCTCGCAAACAACGTTCAGCAAAATTGAGCATGCTTTGATGTCTCATTTCTTGTAAGAGAGTGTCTGATGTCAGAGCACTAGACTTATCTGGTGGGGTGTATTCCCCAGAGGGAGTTACCTCTACGGTGACAAGAAGGACTAAAACGAGCTACAGGTCAGAATCGTATCCAGTGTATCCCGACAATTCTCAGCTATGTGTAGCTCATAGTGTAAAGGAGTATGGAGCCGTTACAGATGAGTTTAGACGTGATGCTAAAGGTCAACTGTTAATGTCGTTGCAAAAGCCTTTTAAACCAGTTTCAGCAGCTACTTCAGCTAGATGGATGAGATGGTTAATGACTGAAGCGGGTATAGATACCAACCTTTTTGGAGCTCATTCTGCAGAGGAGCTCTGGCCTCTCATGCTCTGGGTTCCCGCTTGGAAGACATTATGAAGGCTGCGGACTGGTCTTCAGAAAACACTTTTCGTAAGTTTTACCACAAGCCTGTGTTGGACGTGGCCTCTGTAGCAATGGAGTAGCTTTAAACCAGCACAACCGGAGCCTCCGGTCCTGACATAGAATAAAACATTTCTAGCTTCCGCGTCAAGAATTTTCAATTCTATTAAGGACACGGAGGCGAAGATTATCCCGCCCAAAGGAACAATTATCATTGAGTAAAAGTTTTAACTATCGAGATTGAGGATTTATTTTTATTTTCCCACCCAATTTAATGTCAGTCATATGAATATCAATTTTATTGAAATGTATTCAATTTATTTTTAATATTACCTACATGTTTTATTAATTTTAGGTTCTGATCAGAAGAATGCCTGAATTTGCAAGACTTCATGTAAAGATTCGTGCATAAGTTTTGCTGGGACTGTTTTACCTTCGAGTTGGATTCTTCAAGATTTCATCATCCTGTGGGAGTGGATCTTCCGATTCTTCGTTTACGAGTTTATTTTAAGAAGTTTCGATTTCATTTGGAGCTGTATCTGATTTGACCAAAGAAAGAGGAAGTGACGTCGAGGGACATGGTTCTTATGGACAAAGGGCACGTTTGGTGATTGGACCATGTGACATTATGTAGAGCATCATGGGATGCTTAGTTTTTTTGTTTACTTGTATTTGATTGGCTGCTATTTTAAGTCAGTAAAGAAAGAGAAAGCATAATCCTTGCCTCCGTGTCCATCGTTTGTCGCCCACTATGCCACCTTAGTTTGTACCCAGCCATATACAAATCAGCCTTGATCCTGCTCCTGTACATACTGTCCGGCCTGAAATGCCAACAAGGTCCTCTCTGAACCAGGACACAAGCAACCCATGACGGCTTTCACCTTAGTTAGTTATAGCTTGGCCCCAGTGGCACCGTGTGCACGGGACCCACGTCTGGGCATAGCCGTCTCACTTAGGGTGACAAACCAAAGCATACAAAAAAGTGATGGAAAGCTTCAGTTCATTGGAGCCGCTGGTAATGTACGTTTGCGAAGCAGACCAGATGACCTGTTGTAACTAGTCTTCCACTGGTCTTGGTGAAGGTGACTACGCAGGTTGCACTCACGGCGAGTTGTTATCTGGACTGAGGACTCTCAGACTCTGGTGTCAACACCAGGGACTGGGCTGTAGCTGGTACGGAGTGGAGTGCTGCCCCTGGTTCATGGAGACCCTCTGGCTGGCGGGAGACACGCCAGAAACAAGATGAAGGGTGGAGCTGCGAGTGAACTCTGCCTGAAGGGGACAAGGCACCAGTGGCCACTTGTGAGAACCGTGCAGGGGATTTCACTGACTGTCCTTGGAGGACGGAGAGGGTGTTAGGAATGAAGTAACACTTCAAACACTATAACTGTGCAGTCACCAATCCAACTTTTTTAGTTTTGCCCTCATATATACTTTTAGCTTTAACTGGGACCTTCACGGAGTAGTATCTTGCTCCAAGGGTTGCGCTGATTCAGCTAATCCTTGAAAACATCCTCTTAAGTTAGCTTTCATCTCAGTGCTGCACAAGCAGGAAGCAGACGAGGCTGTCTTACAGAAACACTGTTTGCCTGGCTCATGACGGCTTCTGCCCAGTGGTGGGAGGGCATGGCCAGTCGGGCAACGCAGATCCTACTGGAAGGATCTGATGCGTCCCAGGGCTGCCTGGGAGTGCTCCCTGGTGTACGAAGGCACTGGCGTTGGGAGAAGGGGTGTGACCGCCTCTCCTTGGAGTGATCTGATGATGGAAGAAGAGAGGGTGTCACCTTCACAAAATAGTGATGGAAGAAAGAAGGGTGTCTCCTTCACAAGATAGTGATGGAAGAAGGAGAGGTGTCACCTTCACAAGATAGCGATGGAAGAAGGAAGGGTGTCACCTTCACAAGATAGTGATGGAAGAAGGAGAGGTGTCACCTTCACAAGATAGTGATGGAAGAGGGAAGGGTGTCACTGTCACAAGACAATGATGGAACAAGGGAGGGTGTCACCTTCACAAGATAATGATGGAAGGAGGAAGGGTGTCACCTTCACAAGATACTGATGGAAGAAGGAAGGGTGTCACCTTCACAAGATAGTGATGGAAGAAGGAAGGGAGTCATAATGATGGAAGAAGGAAGGGAGTCATAATGATGGAAGAAGGAAGGGTGTCATAATGATGGAAGAAGGACGGGTGTCACCTTCACAAGATAGTGATGGAAGACGGAAGGGTGTCACCTTCACCAGATAATGATGGAAGAAGGAAGGGAGTCATAATGATGGAAGAAGAGAGGGTGTCACTTTCACAAGATAATGATGGAAGAGGGAAGGGTGTCATAATGATGGAAGACGGAAGGGTGTCACCTTCACCAGATAATGATGGAAGAAGGAAGGGAGTCATAATGATGGAAGACGGAAGGGTGTCACCCTCACAAGATAGTGATGGAAGAAGGAAGGGTGTCACCTTTACCAGATAATGATGGAAGAAGGAAGGGTGTCATAATGATGGAAGAAGGAAGGGTGTCACCTTTACCAGATAATGATGGAAGAAGGAAGGGTGTCATAATGATGGAAGACGGAAGGGTGTCATAATGATGGAAGACGGAAGGGTGTCACCCTCACAAGATAATGATGGAAGACGGAAGGGTGTCACCTTCACAAGATAGTGATGGAAGAAGAGAGGGTGTCACCTTCACAAGATAGTGATGGAAGAAGAGAGGGTGTCACCTTCACAAGATAGTGATGGAAGAAGAGAGGGTGTCACCTTCACAAGATACTGATGGAAGAGGGAAGGGTGTCACCTTCACAAGATAATGATGGAACAAGGGAGGGTGTCACCTTCACAAGATAGTGATGGAAGAAGAGAGGGTGTCACATTCACAAGATACTGATGGAAGAGGGAAGGGTGTCACCCTCACAAGATAATGATGGAAGAGGGAAGGGTGTCACCTTCACAAGATAGTGATGGAAGAGGGAAGGGTGTCACCTTCACAAGATAATGATGGGACAAGGGAGGGTGTGACTGTAGGAAGTTGGCTCTGTAAATACTATTTCAAAGTAAGAAATAGCATGCACAGAGTCCAAGGGTTCCCCTTAGAGGTAAGATAGTGGCAAAAAGGGATAATTCTAATGCTCTATTTTGTGGTAGTGTGGTCGAGCAGTAGGCTTATCAGAGGGTAGTGTTAAGCATTTGTTGTACACACACAGGCAATAAATGAGGAACACACACTCAAAGACTTACTCCAGGCCAATAGTTTTTATATAGAAAAATATATTTTCTTAATTTATTTTAAGAACCACAGGTTCAAGATTTACAAACAATACTTTAAATGAAAGGTAGTTCACTCAGGTATTCTAGGAACTTTGAATGATCACAATAGCATGTACAGTTTTGACAAAAATGGCAATAAACTATTTTAAAAGTGGACACAGTGCAAAAATCAACAGTTCCTGGGGGAGGTAAGTAAATGTTAAGTTCACAGGTAAGTAAAACACTTACAGGGTTCAAAGTTGGGTCCAAGGTAGCCCACCGTTGGGGGTTCAAGGCAACCCCAAAGTTACCACACCAGCAGCTCAGGGCCGGTCAGGTGCAGAGGTCAAAGTGGTGCCCAAAACACAGAAGCTTCAATGGAAATAGGGGTGCCCCGGTTCCAGTCTGCCAGCAGGTAAGTACCTGTGTCCTCGAGGGGCAGACCAGGGGGGTTTTGTAGGGCACCGGGGGGACACAGGAAGGCACAGAAAGTACACCCTCAGCGGCACAGGGGCGGGTTTTCAATAGGTTTCAATGGGGAGACCCGGTGGTCTCTTCAGCAATGCAGGCAGGCACGGGGGCGCTCCTCTGCACCACTCCACTCTAATCTCCCCTACTCCACACCACTGCACTCTCCACTGCACCACGCCACACCACTCTCCTCTTCATCACTCCACCTTACACCATTTCACTGCACTTCACAACACTGGACTCTGCACCACTCCACTCTAATCTGCACTACTCCACAACACTGCACTCACCACTGCACCACGCCACACCACTCTCCTCTGCACCACTCCACTTTACACAACTTTACAACACTGCACTCTGCACCACTCCACTCTACTCTGCACTACTCCACACCACTGCACACTCCTCTGCACCACGCCACACCACTCTCCTCTGCGCCACTCCACTCTACTCTACTCCACTTTACACCACTTCACAACACTGCACTCACCACTGCACCACGCCACACCACTCTCCTCTGCACCACTCCACTTTACACAACTTTACAACACTGCACTCTGCACCACTCCACTCTACTCTGCACTACTCCACACCACTGCACACTCCTCTGCACCACGCCACACCACTCTCCTCTGCGCCACTCCACTCTACTCTACTCCACTTTACACCACTTCACAACACTGCACTCTGCACCACTCCACTCTACTCTGCACTACTCCACACCACTGCACTCTCCACTGCACCACGCCACACCATTGTCCTCTGCACCACTCCGCTTTACACCATTCCACTGCACTCCACAACACTGCACTCTGCACCACTCACTCTAATCTGCACTACTCCACACCACTGCACACTCCTCTGCACCACGCCACACCACTCTCCTCTTCATCACTCCACCCTACACCATTCCACTGCACTCCACAACACTGCACTCTGCACCACTGTTTGGTTACGCCACTGCACTCTACACCACTTCACGGTACACCTCTGTACTTTACCCTGTACCTTTCTACTCCGTGCCAATGCACTCTTCGCCACTCCACTCTACACCCCTGCACTATTCGCCACTGCACTCTACGCCACTCCAGTTTAGGCCACACCAATCTACTCTGCACAGCCCTACTCTACACCACTCTGCAACACTGCACTCTACGCCAATGCACTCTATGCAATACAGTCTGTGCTATTGCATTTACTCTGTAACACTCAACTCTTAAGCCCCTGCACTCTACAGCAATCCACTGTATGCCACTCTACTCTGCACCACTGCGCTCTCTGCCACTGCACTCTACACGACTTTACTCTGCGTACTTACACTGTGTGCCACTCTACACAACTGCTCTCTACCCTGCACCACTCTACGCCACTCCATTCTACTCTGAAACAATCCACTTTACACCACTGCATTTCAAGCCACTCTACTCGTAACCACTGCACTCTACGCAACTTTACTCTATGCCAATACACTCTATGCCACTCTACTCGTAACCACTGCACTCTACACCACTTTACTCTACGCCAATACACTCTATACCACTTTACGCAACTGCTCTCTACCCTGCACCACTCTATGCCACTCCATTCTACTCTGAAACATCCACTTCACACCACTGCACTCTGAGCCACTCTACTCGTAACCACTGCACTCTATGCCAGTGAACTCTCCACAACTGCACTCTGTCACTGCACTCTATGCCACTGCACGCTACAGCACTATACTCCACTTTATACCACTTCACTCTATGCCACTATACTCGTAACCACTGCACTCTACGCCAGTGAACTCTCCACAACTGCACTCTATGCCACTGCACTCTACAGCACTATACTCCACTCTACACCACTGCACTCTGACATCCTACTCTGCAACACTGCACTCTCTGCCACTGAACTCTACGCAACTCTACTCTGCACTACTCCACTCTATGCCACTCTACTCGTAACCACTGCACTCTACACCAGTAAACTCTCCATAACTGCAGTGTCACTGCACTCTATGCCACTGCACTCTACACCACTATACTCTACACCACTCTATCCACTCTACACCACTGCACTCTGACATTCTACTCTGCAACACTGCACTCTGCCCCCATGAACTGCATGCCACTCTACTCAGCACTACTCCTCTCTGCATTAGTCCACTCAATGCCACTGCACTCTATGCCACTGCACTGAACAGCACTCTACTCTATCCTGAACCGCTCTACGCTACTCCATTCTATGCCACTGCACTCTACAGCACTATACTCCAGTCTCCACCACTCTATGCTAATCTAGTCTGCACCGCTGCCGTCTGCATCACTCAGCTCTATGCACTCAACTCCATGCTACTGCACTCTGCACCACTCTGCGCTGCCACTCCACTGTACTATGCACCACTCTAATCTACACCACTGCATGCATGCCACTGCATTGTACACTACTGCACTCAATGCCACAGCACTCTGAATTAACTGCCACTGCACTCACTGCCACAATGCACTCGGCACCAGTCCAGATCACTGTATGCCACTCCAGTGTATGCCACTCTATGAGACTCCACACTATGCCACTCCAATACATGACACGCTCTGCCAGTCCGCTCTCCAATAGTCTACTGCACTCTTCACCATTGCACTCTGCGACACTCTATGCCACCCTCCTCTATGCCACTTTTAGCCATGCTGAACAGGAGCCACAATGGTGTACCACAGGGCTAAAGCACATTGGCAAAGCAAATAGCTCTTGCACAGGTGAGACCTATTGGCTTTAGCAATGCTGGTTTCGCAAATGCTCCCCTCCTACATTTTGGGAAATGTTGGCATGGATGGAACTGAAAGCTCATCCAGCTGGGGCAACAAAGGGCCCGAGCCTGTGGAGAGGGGCAAGAATGGAGTGGTGCTTTGAGGACACAGGTGCAGGGCGAGGGCAGTGCCCTCCACAGAGGCCTGAAACCCACCGAGGGCCCCATGGCGGTCTGAGGCCACGAGTCAGTACAATCTCCCGGTCCAAAGCCGAGACACTCAAAGCTTCAAGAGTGCAGAGCAGGACTGCCCTCAGTGTATCACTCAGTGCATGAACACACTGGCACCGGCCGTCTCCTCCTCTCTGGCAGGGGCAGCCCTCAGTGTATCATTCACTGCATGAACACGTGGGCACCGGCCCTCTCCTCCTCTCTGGCAGGGGCAGCCCTCAGTGTATCACTCTCAGTGTATCACTCACTGCATGAACACCCGGGCACCGGCACGCTCCTCCTCTCTGGCAGGGGCCACCCTCAGTGTATCACTCACTGCATTAACACACTGGCACCGGCCCTCTCTTCCACTCTGGCAGGGGCAGCCCTCAGTGTATCACTCTCAGTGTATCACTCACTGCATGAACAAGCGGGCACCGGCCCTCTCCTCCTCTCTGGCAGGGGCAGCCCTCAGTGTATCACTCACTGCATGAACACGTGGGCACCGGCCCTCTCCTCCTCTCTGGCAGGGGCAGCCCTCAGTGTATCACTCTCAGTGTATCACTCACTGCATGAACACCCGGGCACCGGCACGCTCCTCCTCTCTGGCAGGGGCAGCCCTCAGTGTATCACTCTCAGTGTATCACTCACTGCATGAGCACCCGGGCACCGGCCCGCTCCTCCTCTCTGGCAGGGGCTGCTCTCAGTGTATCACTCAGTGCATGAACACGCGGGCACCGGCCCTCTCCTCCTCTCTGGCAGGGGCCACCCTCAGTGTATCACTCACTGCATGAACACGCAGGCACTGGCCCTCTCCTCCTCTCTGGCAGGGGCAGCCCTCAGTGTATCACTCACTGCATGAACACACTGGCACCGGCCCTCTCTTCCTCTCTGGCAGGGGCCGCCCTCAGTGTATCACTCACTGCATGAACACGCAGGCACCGGCCCCGCGGGGGCACCCCTCAGTGTATCACTCACTGCATGAACACACTGGCACCGGCCCTCTCCTCCTCTGGCAGGGGCAGCCCTCAGTGTATCACTCACTGCATGAACACGCGGGCACTGGCCCTCTCCTCCTCTCTGGCAGGGGACGCCCTCAGTGTATCACTCACTGCATGAACACACTGGCAGCGGCCCTCTCCTCCTCTCTGGCAGGGGCAGCCCTCAGTGTATCACTCACTGCATGAACACACTGGCACCTGCCCTCTCCTCCTCTCTGGCGGGGGCTGCCCTCAGTGTATCACTCACTGGCACCGGCCCTCTCCTCCTCTCTGGCAGGGGCCGCCCTCAGTGTATCACTCACTGCATGAACACCCAGACACCGGCCCTCTCTTCCTCTCTGACAGGGGCTGCCCTCAGTGTATCACTCAGTGCATGAACACCCGGGCACCGGCCCTCTCCTCCTCTCTGGCAGGGGCTGCCCTCAGTGTATCACTCAATGCATGAACATGCTGGCACCGGCCCTCTCCTCCTCTGTGGCAGGGGCAGCCCTCAGTGTATCACTCATTGCATGAACACGCAGGCACCGGCCCGGCGGGGGCAGCCCTCAGTGTATCACTCTCAGTGTATCACTCACTGCATGAGCACGTGGGCACCGGCCCTCTCCTCCTCTCTGGCAGGGGCAGCCCTCAGTGTATCACTCACTGCATGAACACGCGGGCACCGGCCCTCTCCTCCTCTCTGGCAGGGGCCGCCCTCAGTGTATCACTCACTGCATGAACACACTGGCACCTGCCCTCTCCTCCTCTCTGGCGGGGGCTGCCCTCAGTGTAACACTCACTGGCACCGGCCCTCTCCTCCTCTCTGGCAGGGGCCACCCTCAGTGTATCACTCACTGCATGAACACCCGGACACCGGCCCTCTCTTCCTCTCTGACAGGGGCTGCCCTCAGTGTATCACTCAGTGCATGAACACCCGGGCACCGGCCCTCTCCTCCTCTCTGGCAGGGGCTGCCCTCAGTGTATCACTCAATGCATGAACATGCTGGCACCGGCCCTCTCCTCCTCTGTGGCAGGGGCAGCCCACAGTGTATCACTCACTGCATGAACACGCGGGCACCGGCCCTCTCCTCCTCTCTGGCAGGGGCAGCCCTCAGTGTATCACTCACTGCATGAACACGCAGGCACCAGCCCGGAGGGGGCAGCCCTCAGTGTATCACTCTCAGTGTATCACTCACTGCATGAGCACGTGGGCACCGGCCCTCTCCTCCTCTCTGGCAGGGGCAGCCCTCAGTGTATCACTCACTGCATGAACACGCGGGCACCGGCCCTCTCCTCTTCTGTGGCAGGGGCAGCCCTCAGTGTATCACTCACTGCATGAACACGCGGGCACCGGCCCTCTCCTCCTCTCTGGCAGGGGCAGCCCTCAGTGTATCACTCACTGCATGAACACACTGGCACAGGCCCTCTCCTCCTCTCTGGCAGGGGCAGCCCTCAGTGTATCACTCACTGCATTAACACACTGGCACCGGCCCTCTCCTCCTCTCTGGCAGGGGCAGCCCTCAGTGTATCACTCTCAGTGTATCACTCACTGCATGAACAAGAGGGCACCGGCCCTCTCCTCCTCTCTGGCAGGGGCAGCCCTCAGTGTATCACTCACTGCATGAACACGCGGGCACTGGCCCTCTCCTCCTCTCCGGCAGGGGCAGCCCTCAGTGTATCACTCACTGCATGAACACACTGGCACCAGCCCTCTCCTCCTCTCTGGCAGGGGCCACCCTCAGTGTATCACTCACTGCATTAACACGCGGGCACCGGCCCTCTCCTCCTCTCTGGCGGGGGCTGCCCTCAGTGTATCACTCACGGGCACCGGCCCTCTCCTCCTCTGTGGCGGGGGCCGCCCTCAGTGTATCACTCACTGCATGAACACACTGGCACCGGCCCTCTCCTCCTCTCTGGCAGGGGCAGCCCTCAGTGTATCACTCACTGCATGAACACGCGGGCACCGGCCCTCTCTTCCTCTCTGGCAGGGGCAGCCGTCAGTGTATCACTCACTGCATGAACACGCAGGCACCGGCCCTCTCTTCCTCTCTGGCAGGGGCCGCTCTCAGTGTATCACTCACTGCATGAACACACTGGCACCGGCCCTCTCCTCCTCTCTGGCAGGGGCCGCCCTCAGTGTATCACTCACTGCATGAACACACTGGCACCGGCCCTCTCCTCCTCTCTGGCAGGGGCAGCCCTCAGTGTATCAGTCACTGCATGAACAAGAGGGCACCGGCCCTCTCCTCCTCTCTGGCAGGGGCAGCCCTCAGTGTATCACTCACTGCATGAACACATTGGCACTGGCCCTCTCCTCCTCTCCGGCAGGGGCAGCCCTCAGTGTATCACTCACTGCATGAACACACTGGCACTGGCCCTCTCCTCCTCTCTGGCAGGGGCAGCCCTCAGTGTATCACTCACTGCATGAACAAGAGGGCACCGGCCCTCTCCTCCTCTCTGGCAGGGGCTGCCCTCAGTGTAACACTCACTGGCACCGGCCCTCTCCTCCTCTCTGGCAGGGGCTGCCCTCAGTGTAACACTCACTGGCACCGGCCCTCTCCTCCTCTCTGGCAGGGGCCACCCTCAGTGTATCACTCACTGCATGAACACGCGGGCACCGGCCCTCTCTTCCTCTCTGGCAGGGGCAGCCGTCAGTGTATCACTCACTGCATGAACACGCAGGCACCGGCCCTCTCTTCCTCTCTGGCAGGGGCCGCTCTCAGTGTATCACTCACTGCATGAACACACTGGCACCGGCCCTCTCCTCCTCTCTGGCAGGGGCCGCCCTCAGTGTATCACTCACTGCATGAACACACTGGCACCGGCCCTCTCCTCCTCTCTGGCAGGGGCAGCCCTCAGTGTATCAGTCACTGCATGAACAAGAGGGCACCGGCCCTCTCCTCCTCTCTGGCAGGGGCAGCCCTCAGTGTATCACTCACTGCATGAACACATTGGCACTGGCCCTCTCCTCCTCTCCGGCAGGGGCAGCCCTCAGTGTATCACTCACTGCATGAACACACTGGCACTGGCCCTCTCCTCCTCTCTGGCAGGGGCAGCCCTCAGTGTATCACTCACTGCATGAACAAGAGGGCACCGGCCCTCTCCTCCTCTCTGGCAGGGGCTGCCCTCAGTGTAACACTCACTGGCACCGGCCCTCTCCTCCTCTCTGGCAGGGGCTGCCCTCAGTGTAACACTCACTGGCACCGGCCCTCTCCTCCTCTCTGGCAGGGGCCACCCTCAGTGTATCACTCACTGCATGAACACGCGGGCACCGGCCCTCTCTTCCTCTCTGGCAGGGGCAGCCGTCAGTGTATCACTCACTGCATGAACACGCAGGCACCGGCCCTCTCTTCCTCTCTGGCAGGGGCCGCTCTCAGTGTATCACTCACTGCATGAACACGCAGGCACCGGCCCTCTCCTCCTCTCTGGCAGGGGCAGCCCTCAGTGTATCACTCACTGCATGAACACGCAGGCACCGGCCCTCTCTTCCTCTCTGGCAGGGGCCGCTCTCAGTGTATCACTCACTGCATGAACACACTGGCACCGGCCCTCTCCTCCTCTCTGGCAGGGGCCGCCCTCAGTGTATCACTCACTGCATGAACACACTGGCACCGGCCCTCTCCTCCTCTCTGGCAGGGGCAGCCCTCAGTGTATCAGTCACTGCATGAGCACGTGGGCACCGGCCCTCTCCTCCTCTCTGGCAGGGGCCGCCCTCAGTGTATCACTCACTGCATGAACACACTGGCACCGGCCCTCTCCTCCTCTCTGGCAGGGGCAGCCCTCAGTGTATCAGTCACTGCATGAACAAGAGGGCACCGGCCCTCTCCTCCTCTCTGGCAGGGGCCGCCCTCAGTGTATCAGTCACTGCATGAACAAGAGGGCACCGGCCCTCTCCTCCTCTCTGGCAGGGGCAGCCCTCAGTGTATCAGTCACTGCATGAACAAGAGGGCACCGGCCCTCTCCTCCTCTCTGGCAGGGGCAGCCCTCAGTGTATCACTCACTGCATGAACACGCGGGCACCGGCCCTCTCCTCCTCTGGCGGGGCACCCTCTGAGAGATTTGTGGGGTGCCACCCCTGCATGTGAAGGCAGAGCCCTGCAGAAAAAGTAACAGATGTTTGTGGGTGAGTTTTGGAGGTCCCCCTGCCGAAGCGGGGGGGCCTGTGTGGGGGGGGGGGGGGGCTGTGTGTGTGTGGGGGGGGCTGTGTGGGGGGGCTGTGTGTGTGTGGGGGGGGGCTGTGTGTGTGTGTGGGGGGCTGTGTGTGGGGGGGGCTTTGTGTGTGTGTTTGGGGGGGGGCTGTAAGTTTCATGCCCCCCTGGCCCTGTGCAGACCCCCCCACACCGCCCTTGAGGGTATCCTCCTCCAGGGGAAGATACAACCGATACAAGTTTTATGGGTTCAGGTCCAAGCCCCCCCCTCCCCATGTAGGGGGGTCTCCATGGGGCTGGATGTTTCGTGCCCCCCCATCCCCTCTGGCCGCCGCCTCTCACAGCCGGCTTCTCCTCCAGGTTGTCATAGCGCCGCGTGTCCAGCGCTGAATGAAGCGGAACGAGGCGCTGCGCGGGCGCCCAGAAGCCGCTGCCCACCCCGGGCGCATTGTTCCCCGGCCCGGCCCTGAGTGACAGCTCCTCGGCCCGGGGATCCCCTGGGGCTCCTGCCCCTCCCCCCCCCCCCCCACCCCCCAAGGCTGTCGGGGGCCACGGGCCTAGCATGAGCCCCTCGAGGGGTGCGGGGCCAAGGATGAGCGATTGAGGGGCGGGGGGCTATTGCTCAGCCCCTTCACACCCTAAAAGGAGTTTGTTTTAGACACTTACCAGGGAGCAGATGAGGGCCTGGGGAGTCCCAGGCACCAGCAGGAGAGTCTGACGACTCAGAGGTCACAAGAATAGAATGTGATGATGGAGATGTGGCCTCTTGGCCCTCACTCCGGGAGGAGATGTGGCCTCTTGGCCCTCACTCCGGGAGGAGATGTGGCCTCTTGGCCCTCACTCCGGGAGGAGATGTGGCCTCTTAGTCCTCACTCCAGGAGGAGATATGGTCGCTTGGCCCTCACTCTGGGAGGAGATGTGGCCTCTTGGCCCTCATTCCGGGAGGAGATGTGGCCTCTTAGTCCTCACTCCAGGAGGAGATATGGTCGCTTGGCCCTCACTCCGGGAGGAGATGTGTGGTCTTACAGCCCTCACTCTGGGAGATGTGGTCTCACTGGGATGTGGTCTCACGACCCTCAGCCTGGGAGGAGATGTGGTCTCTTGGCCCTCACTCTTGGAGGAGATGTGGTGTCTTGGCCTTCACTCAGGAAGGAGATGTGGTCTCTTGGCCCTCCCTCCGGAAGGAGATGTGGTCTCTTGGCCCTCACTCCAAGAGAAGATGTGGTCTCTTGGCCCTCACTCCGGGAGGAGATGTGGTCTCTTGGCCCTCACTCCAGAATGAGATGTGGACTCTTAGCACTCACTCTAGGAGGAGATGTGGGCTTTTGGCCCTCACTCCAGGAAGATATGTGGCTTCACGACCCTCAGCCTGGGAGGAGATGTGGTCTCTTGGCCCTCACTCATGTAGGGGATGTTGTCTCTTGTCCCTCACTCTGGAATGAGACGTGGTCTCTTGGCCCTCACTCAGGAAGGAGATGTGGTCTCTTGGCCATCACTCCGGAATCGGATGTGGTCTCTTGGCCCTTACTCAGGAAGGAGATGTGGTCTCTTGGCCCTCACTCAGGAAGAGATGTGGTCACTTGGCCCTCACTTCAGGAGGAGATGTGGTCTCATGACCCTCACTCCAGGATGAGATGTGGTCTCTTGGCCCTCACTCCGGTAGGAGATGTGGTCTCTTGGCCCTCACTCCAGAAGGAGATGTGGTCTCTTGGCCCTCACTATGGGAGGAGATGTGGTCGCTTGGCCCTCACTCAGGACGGAGATGTAGTCTCTTGGTCCTCACTCAGGGAGGAGATGTGGTCTCTTGGCCCTCACTCCGGGAGGAGATGAGGTATCACGGGGATGTGGTCTCCTGATCCTCAGCCTGGGAGGGGAGGTGGTCTCTTGGCCCGCACTCCAGGAGGAGATGTGGTGTCTTGGCCCTCACTTAGGAAGGAGATGTGGTATCTTGGCCCTCACTCTGGAAGGAGATGTGGTCTCTTGGCCCTCACTCCAGGAAGAAATGTGGTCTCTTGGCCCTCATTCCAGAATGAGATGTGATCTCTTGGCCCTCACTCCGGGAGGAGATGTGGTCTCTTGGCCCTCACTCCAGGAGGAGATGCAGTCTCACGGAGACGTGGTATAAGAACCGTCACTCCAGGAGGAGATATGGTCTCACGACCCTCAGCCTGGGAGGAGATGTGGTCTCTTGGCCCTCACCCATGGAGGGGATATGGTCTCTTGGCCCTCACTCCGGAATGAGATGTGGTCTCTTAGCCCTCACTCAGGTAGGAGATGTGGTCTCTTGGCCATCACTCCGGAAGGAGATGTCATCTCTTGGCCCTCACTCCAGAATGAGATGTGGTCTCTTGGCCCTCACCCAGGAAGGAGATTTGGTCCATTGGCTCTCACTCTGGAAGAAGATGTGGTCTCTTGGCCCTCACTCCGGGAGGAGATGTGGTCTCTTGGCCCTCACTCAGGAAGGAGAGGTGGTCTCTTGGCCCTCACTCAGGAAGGAGATGTGGTTGCTTGGCCCTCACTCCGTGAGGAGATGTGGTCTCAGAGAGATGTGGTTTCACGACCCTCAGCCTGGGAGGAGATGTGATCTCTTGGCCCTCACTCTAGGAGGAGATGCACTCTCACGGAGATGTGGTATAACAAGTCTCACTCCAGGAGGAGATGTGGTCTCACAACCCTCAGCCTGGGAAGAGATGTGGTCTCTTGGCCCTCACTCAGGGAGGAGATGTGGTCTCACAGAGATGTGGTCTTACAGCCCTCACTCTGGGAGGAGATGTGGTCTCACGGGGATGTGGTTTCACAACCCTCAGTCTGGGAGGAGATGTGGTCTCTTGGTCCTCAATCCAGAATGAGATGTGGTCTCTTGGCCCTCACTCCACGAGGAGACGTGGTCTCTTGGCCATCATTACGGAAGGAGATGCAGTCTCACGGAGATGTGGTATAACTGCCCTCACTCCAGGAGGAGATGTGGTCTCACGACCCTCAGCCTGGGAGGAGATGTGGTATAACAGCCCTCACTCCAGGAGGAGATGTGGTCTCAAGACCCTCAGCCTGGGAGGAGATGTGGTCTCTTGGCCCTCACTCAGGAAGGAGATGTGGTCGCTTGGCCCTCACTCCAGGAGATGTGGTCCCACAATCCTCACTCCGGGAGGAGATGTGGTCTCAGGACCCTCACTCCAGGTGGAGATGTGGTCTCTTGGCCCTCACTCAGGAAGAAGATGTGGCCTCTTGGCCTTCACTCAGGAAGAAGATGTGGTCTCTTGGCCCTCACTGCGGGAGGAAATGTGGTCGCTTGGCCCTCACTCTGGAATGAGATGTGGTCTCTTGGCCCTCACTCTAGGAGGAGATGTGGTCGCTTGGGGCTCACTCCGGAATGAGATGTGGCCTCTTGGCCCTCACTCCGGGAGGAGATGTGGTCGCTTGGCCCTCACTCCGGGAGGCGATAAGGTCTCACAGGGATTAGGTCTCATGACCCTCAGCCTGGGAGGAGATGTGGTCGCTTGGTCCTCACTCCGGGAGGGGATGTAGTTTCACGGAGATGTGGTGTCACGACCCTCAGCCTGGAAGGAGATGTGGTCTCACGACCCTCAGCGTGGGAGATGTGGTTGTTTGGCCCTCACTCCAGGATGAGATGTGGACTCTTGGCCCTCACTCCGGTAGGAGATGTGGTCTCTTGGCCCTCACTCCAGAAGGAGATGTGGTCTCTTGGCCCTCACCTTGGGAGGAGATGTGGTCACTTGGCCCTCACTCCGGGAGGAAATGTGGTCGCTTGGCCCTCACTCTGGAATGAGATGTGGTCGCTTGGTCCTTACTCCGGGAGGGGATGTGGTCACTTGGCCCTCACTTCAGGAGGAGATGTGGTCTCATGACCCTCACTCCAGGATGAGATGTGGTCTCTTGGCCCTCACTCCGGGAGGAGATGTGGTCTCTTGGTCCTCACTCCAGAAGGAGATGTGGTCTCTTGGCCCTCACAATGGAGGAGATGTGGTCGCTTGGCCCTCACTCAGGACGGAGATGTAGTCTCTTGGTCCTCACTCAGGGAGGAGATGTGGTCTCTTGGCCCTCGCTCAGGGAGGAGATGAGGTATCACGGGGATGTGGTCTCCTGATCCTCAGCCTGGGAGGGGATGTGGTCTCTTGGCCCCCACTCCAGGAGGAGATGTGGTGTCTTGGCCCTCACTCAGGAAGGAGAAGTGGTCTCTTGGCCCTCACTCTGGAAGGAGATGTGGTCTCTTGGTCCTCACTCCTGGAGGAGATGTGGTCTCTTGGCCCTCCTTCCAGAATGAGATGTGATCTCTTGGCCCTCACTCCAGGAGGAGATGTGGTCTCAAGACCCTCAGCCTGGGAAGAGATGTGGTCTCTTGGCCCTCACTCAGGAAGGAGATGTGGTCGCTTGGCCCTCACTCCAGGAGATGTGGTCCCACAATCCTCACTCCGGGAGGAGATGTGGTCTCAGGACCCTCACTGCAGGTGGAGATGTGGTCTCTTGGCCCTCACTCAGGAAGAAGATGTGGCCTCTTGGCCCTCACTCAGGAAGAAGATGTGGTCTCTTGGCCCTCACTGCGGGAGGAAATGTGGTCTCTTGGCCCTCACTCTAGGAGGAGATGTGGTCGCTTGGGGCTCATTCCGGAATGAGATGTGGCCTCTTGGCCCTCACTCCGGGAGGAGATGTGGTCGCTTGGCCCTCACTCCGGGAGGCGATAAGGTCTCACGGGGATTAGGTCTCACGACCCTCAGCCTGGGAGGAGATGTGGTCGCTTGGTCCTCACTCCGGGAGGAAATGTGGTCGCTTGGCCCTCACTCTGGAATGAGATGTGGTCGCTTGGTCCTCACTCCGGGAGGGGATGTGGTCTCATGGAGATGTGGTGTCACAACCCTCAGCCTGGGAGGAGATGTGGTCTCACGACCCTCAGCGTGAGAGATGTGGTTGCTTGGCCCTCTCTCCAGGATGAGATGTGGTCTCTTGGCCCTCACTCCGGGAGGAGATGTGGTCTCTTGGCCCTCACTCCAGAAGGAGATGTGGTCTCTTGGCCCTCACTATGGGAGGAGATGTGGTCGCTTGGTCCTCACTCAGGAAGGAGATGTGGTCTCTTGGTCCTCACTCACGGAGGAGATGTGATCTCTTGGCCCTCACTTCGGGAGGAGATGAGGTCTCACGGGGATGTGGTCTCCTGATCCTCAGCCTGGGAGGAGATCTGGTCTCTTGGCCCCCACTCCAGGAGGAGGTGTGGGGTCTTGGCCCTCACTCAGGAAGGAGATGTGGTCTCTTGGCCCTCATTCCAGGAGGAGATGTGGTCTCAGCCCTCACTCCGGGAGGAAATGTGGTCTTGTGGCCCTCGTTCCAGAATGAGATGTGATCTCTTGGCCCTCACTCCGGGAGGAGATGTGATCTCTTGGCCCTCACTCCAGGAGGAGATGTAGTCTCACGGAGATGTGGTATAACAGCCCTCACTCCAGGAGGAGATATGGTCTCACAACCCTCAGCCTGGGAGAGATGTGGTCTCTTGGCCCTTACCCACGGAGGGGATGTGGTCTCTTGGCCCTCACTCCGGAATGAGATGTGGTCTCTTGGCCCTCACTCAGGAAGGGGATGTGGTCTCTTGGCCATCACTCCAGAAGGAGATGTTGTCTCTTGGCCCTCACTCCGGAATGAGATGTGGTCTCTTGGCCCTCACTCAGGAAGGAGACTTGGTCTATTGGCTCTCACTCTGGAAGATGTGGTCTCTTGGCCCTCACTCCGGGGGGAGATGTGGTCTCTTGGCCCTCACTCAGGAAGGAGAGGTGGTCTCTTGGCCCTAACTCAGGAAGGAGATGTGGTTGCTTGGCCTTCACTCCGGGAGGAGATGTGGTCTCACGGAGATGTGGTTTCACGACCCTCAGCCTGGGAGGAGATGTGGAGCCAGAAGTAGTAAGCCGTTTGCATGTCGCAAACTGCAAAAATCGCAGTTTGCGGCATGCAAACGGCCGAACGCGATGTTCATTCCCAAATTGCGAGTCGGTACCAACTCGCAATTTGGGAATGCGACTCGCAAGTAGGAAGGGGTGTTCCCTTCCTATTTGCGACTCGCATCACAATTCAGAGTTGCTTTGTGACCGCGAATGCGGTCGCAAACCAACTCGCAGTTACCACCAGTGTCACACTGGTGGTAACTCATTCGCAAAAGGGAAGAGATCCCCATGGGACCTCTTCCCCTTTGTAAATGTCAACAAAAATATTTTTTCAGAGCAGGCAGTGGTCCTATGACCACTGCCTACTCTGAAAAAAACGAAACCAAATGGTTTCGGTTTACTTTTTATTTTGCAGCTCGTTTTCCTTTAAGGAAAACGGGCTGCAAAACGAAAAAAAAAAATGTTTTATTTATAAAGCAGTCAGAGACATGGAGGTCTGCTGACTACAGCAGGCCACCATCCCTGTGAGTGCAGGGACTCGCTATGGGGTCGCAAAATGCGACCCACCTCATGAATATTGATGAGGTGGGTATTTGCGACCCCATAGCGAGTCGCAGGAGGTGTCTGAGACACTATTCTGCATCCGATTTTGCGACTTGCAAATTGCGAGTCGGTCAGACTCGCAATTTGCAAGTCGGAAAATTGGATTTTCCTAAATCTGGCCCGTGGTCTCTTGGCCCTCACTCCAGAATGAGATGTGGTCCTTTGGCCCTCACTCCGGGAGGAGATGCATTCTCACGGAGATGTGGTATAACAAGTCTCATTCGAGGAGGAGATGTGGTCTCACGACCCTCAGCCTGGGAAGAGATGTGGTCTCACGGGGATGTGGTTTCACGACCCTCAACCTGGGAGGAGATGTGGTCTCTTGGTCCTCACTCCAGAATGAGATGTGGTCTCTTGGCCCTCACTCCGAGAGGAGACGTGGTCTCTTGGCCATCATTACGGAAGGAGATGCAGTCTCACGGAGATGTGGTATAACAGCCCTCATTCCAGGAGGAGATGTGGTCTCACGACCCTCAGCCTGGTAGGAGATGTGGTTTAACAGCCCTCACTCCAGGAGGAGATGTGGTCTCAAGACCCTCATCCTGGGAGGAGATGTGGTCTCTTGGCCTTCACTCAGGAAGGAGTTGTGGTCGCTTGGCCCTCGCTCCAGGAGGAGATGTGGTCCCACAATTCTCACTCCAGGAGGAGATGTGATCTCAGGACCCTCACTCCAGGTGGAGATGTGGTCTCTTGGGCCTCACTCAGGAAGAAGGTGTGGTCTCTTGGCCCTCACTCAGTAAGGAGATGTGGTCTCTTGGCCCTCACTCCGGGAGGAAATGTGGTCGCTTGGCTCTCACTCTGGAATGAGATGTGGCCTCTTGGCCCTCACTCCGTGAGGAGATGTGGCCGCTTGGGGCTCATTCCGGAATGAGATGTGGCCTCTTGGCCCTCACTCCGGGAGGAGATGTGGTCGCTTGGCCCTCACTCCGGGAGGCGATAAGGTCTCACGGGATGTGGTCTCACGACCCTCAGCCTGGGAGGAGATGTGGTCGCTTGGTCCTCACTCCGGGAGGGGATGTGGTCTCACGGAGATGTGGTGTCACGACCCTCAGCTTGGGAGGAGATGTGGTCTCACGACCCTCAGTATGGGAGGAGATGTGGTTGCTTGGCCCTCACTCCGGGAGGAGATGTGGTCTCTTGGTCCTCACTCCAGGAGGAGATGTGGTCTTACAGCCCTCACTCTGGGAGGAGATGTGGTCTCTTGGCCCTGACTCCGGAAGGAGATGTGGTCTCTTGGCCCTCATTCCAGAATAAGATGTGGTCTCTTGGTCCTCACTCCGGGAGGAGATGTGGTCTCTTGGCCCTCACTCCCGGAGGAGATGTGGTCCCACGGCCAGAGGCGCAGACTTAGGTTAGGATCCCTGCCTCAGCACTTGACTCGACACCATATGATACTGAGACACTGAGCCAAGTCCCTTACTCTCCGAGTGCTCAAGCGTGTGTCATGTATTCCTAGCATGCTCCCTTGGATGACAGAACCTTACAACTGTCTCCCGGGGCCCAGGCCCTCGCTGGAGGCCAGGTTTGCACTCCCCGCAGGACCACCTCCCCATCCAAGGCTCCCATCGAGAGGTAGACCGACGGAGGCAAACCCTCTCTAGCCCCCTCCCGGACCCCCACCCCAGCACCCCCGGCCATCGCACCCCCCATGGGCACCGCACCCTGAGGACAGGTGCATATGGGGGACATGGCTGTGGGTCAGTACAGGTCAGGAACCAGCCCCTGAGGATGAGGTACCAATGCCTCTGCGGTACTCAGGTCAGGCCTCAGTCTCTGTGAGATATCACTCAAGCATGAGGCAGCCATGCCTCTGAGGTACTCTGGTCAGGCCTCAGCCTCTGTGAGATATCAGTGAAGGAGGAGGGACCAATGCCTCTGAGGTACTCAGGTCAGACCTCAGCCTCTGTGAGATATCACTCAAGGGAGAGGTACCACTGCCTCTGAGGTGCTCAGGTCAGGCCTCAGTCTCTATGAGAAATCACTCAAGGAGGAGGCAGCCAGGCCTCCAAGGTACTACAGATCAGGAACCAGCCTCTGTGAGATATCACTCAAGGTGGAGGTACTGATGCCTCCGAGGTACTACAGATCAGGAACCAGCCTCTGTGAGATATCACTCAAGCAGGAGGTACTAATGCCTCTGAGATAATACAGATCAGGAACCAACCTCTGTGAGATATCACTCAAGGAGTAAGTACCACTGCCTCTGAGGTACTCAGGTCAGGAACCAGCTTTTGTGAGATATCACTCAAGGAGGAGGCAGTCAAGCACCACGGGTGCCGGACCCACCACCAGACAGGTGCATGAGTGGGAAAGGGGCAGACATGGCTGCGGGTCAATACAGGTCAGGCTTCAGTCTCTGAGATATCACTCAAGGAGGAGGCAGCCGTGCTTCTGATGTACTCTGGTCAGGCCTCAGCCTCTGTGAGATATCACTCAAGGACCAGGTACCGATGCCTCTGAGGTATTACAGATCAGGAACCAGCCTCTGTGAGATATCACTCAAGCAGGAGGTACCGATGCCTCTGAGGTACTCAGGTCAGGCCTCAGCCTCTGTGAGCTATCAATCAAGGACGAGGCAGCGATGCCTCTGAGGTACTCGGGTCAGGCCTCAGCCTCTGTGAGATATCACTCACAGAGGAGGCAGTCAAGCACCACGGGCGCCGGACCCACCATCTGTGGACAGGTGCATGTGTGGGAAGGGGGCGGACATGGCTGCGGGCCAGTACAGGTCAGTCCCCAGCCTCTGAGATATCAGTCAAGGAGGAGGTACCACTGCCTCTGAGGTACTCAGGTCAGGCCTCAGTCTCTGTGAGAAATCACTCAAGGAGGAGGCAGCGATGCCTCTGAGGTACTACAGATCAGGGACCAACCTCTGTGAGATATCACTCAAGAAGGAGGTACCATTGCATTTGAGGTACTCAGGTCAGGAACCAGCTGCTGTGAGATATCACTCAAGGATGAGGTACCAATGCCTCTGAGGTAATACAGATCAGGAACCAGCCTCTGTGAGATATCACTCAAGGAGGAGGTACCAATGCCTCTGAGGTACTCAGGTCAGGCCTCAGCCTCTGCGAGATATCACTCAAGCATGAGGCAGTGATGCCTCTGAGGTAATACAGATCAGGCCTCAGCCTCTGTGAGCTATCACTCAAGGATGAGGTACCAGTGCCTCTGAGGTTCTACAGATCAGGCTTTAGGCTCTGTGAGATATCACTCAAGGACGAGGCAGCCATGCCTCTGAGGTACTCATGTCAGGCCTCAGCCTCTGCGAGATATCACTCAAGGACGAGGCAGCCATGCCTCTGAGGTACTCAGGTCAGGCCTCAGCCTCTGTGAGCTATCACTCAAGGATGAGGTACCAGTGCCTCTGAGGTTCTACAGATCAGGCCTCAGGCTCCGTGAGCTATCACTCAAGGAAGACGCAGCAATGCCTCTGAGGTACTCAGGTCAGGAACCAGCCTCTGTGAGATATCACTCAAGGACGAGGCAGCGATGCCTCTGAGGTACTACAGATCAAGAACCAGCCTTTGTGAGATATCACTCAAGAAGGACGTACCAATACCTCTGAGGTAATACAGATCAGGAACCAGCCTCTGTGAGATATCACTCAAGGAGGAGGTACCAATGTGTCTGAGGTACTCATGTCAGGCCTCAGCCTCTGTGAGATATCACTCAAGGACGAGGCAGCCATGCCTCTGAGGTACTCAGGTCAGGCCTCAGCCTCTGTGAGCTATCACTCAAGGATGAGGTACCAGTGCCTCTGAGGGTCTACAGATCAGGCCTCAGGCTCCGTGAGCTATCACTCAAGGACGACGCAGCAATGCCTCTGAGGTACTCAGGTCAGGAACCAGCCCCTGTGAGATATCACTCAAGGATGAGGCAGCGATGCCTCTGAGGTACTACAGATCAGGAACCAGCCTTTATGAGATATCACTCAAGGAGGAGGTACCAATATCTCTGAGGTAATACAGATCAGGAACCAGCATCTATGAGATATCACTCAAGGAGGAGGTACCAATGTCTCTGAGGTACTCATGTCAGGCCTCAGCCTCTGTGAGATATCACTCAAGGACGAGGCAGCCATGCCTCTGAGGTACTCAGGTCAGGCCTCAGCCTCTGTGAGCTATCACTCAAGGACGAGGCAGCAATACCTCTGCGGTACTCAGGTCAGGAACCAGCCTCTGTGAGATATCACTAAAGGATGAGGTACCGATGCCTCTGAGGCACTACAGATCAGGAACCAGACTCTGTGAGATATCACTCAAGCATGAGGCAGTGATGCCTCTGAGGTAGTACAGATCAGGAACCAGCTTCTGTGAGATATCACTCAAGGACAAGGCACCAATACCTCTGAGGTACTCAGGTTAGGCCTCAGCCTCTGTGAGCTATCACTCAGGGACGAGGCAGCGATGCCTCTGAGGTACTACAGATCAGGCCTCAGCCTCTGTGAGCTATCACTCGAGGATGAGGCAGCCATGCCTCTGAGGTACTCAAGTCAGGAACTGGCCTCTGTGAGATATCATTCAAGGATGAGGTACCGATGCCTCTGAGGTACTACAGATCAGGAACCGGCCTCTTTGAGATATCACTCAAGCATGAGGCAGCGATGCCTCTGAGGTACTACAGATCAGGCCTTTGTCTCTGTGAGATATCACTCAAGGATGGGACAGCCATGCCTCTGAGGTACTCAGGTCAGGAACCAGCCTCTGTGAGATATCACTCAAGGATGAGGTACCGATACCTCTGAGGTACTCAGGTCAGGCCTCTGTGAGATATCACTCAAGCACGAGGCAGTGATGCCTCTGAGGTACTACAGATCAGGCCTCAGCCTCTGTGAGCTATCACTCAAGAATGAGGTACCAGTGCCTCTGAGGTGCTACATATCAGGAACCAGCCTCTGTGAGATATCACTCAAGGACAAGGTACCAATACCTCTGAGGTACTCAGGTCAGGCCTCAGCCTCTGTGAGATATCACTCAAAGATAAGCCAGCAATTCCCCTGAGGTACTGCATATCAGGAACCAGCTGCTGTGAGATATCACTCAAGGATGAGGTACCACTGCCTCTGAGGTAGTCAGGTCAGGCCTCAGCCTCTGCGAGATATCACTCAAGGACGAGGCAGCGATGCCTCTGAGGTACTACAGGTCAGGCCTCAGCCTCTGCGAGATATCACTCAAGCATGAGGCAGTGATGCCTTTGAGGTACTACAGGTCAGGCCTCAGCCTCTGCGAGATATCACTCAAGCATGAGGCAGTGATGCCTCTGAGGTACTACAGATCAGGCCACAGCCTCTGTGAGCTATCACTCAAGGATGAGGTACCAGTGCCTCTGAGGTACTACAGATCAGAGACCAGCCTCTGTGAGATATCACTCAAGGACAAGGTACCGATACCTCTGAGGTACTCAGGTTAGCCCACAGCCTCTGTGAGATATCACTCAAGCATGAGGCAGTGATGCCTCTGAGGTACTACAGATCAGGCCCCAGCGTCTGTGAGTTATCACTCAAGGATGAGGTACCAGTGCCTCTGAGGTACTACAGATCAGAAACCAGCCTCTGTGAGATATCACTCAAGCAGGAGGTACTAATGCCTCAGAGGTACTCAGGTCAGGAACCAGCCTCTGTGAGATATCACTCAAGCATGAGGCAGTGATGCCTCTGAGGTACTCGGATCAGGCCTTAGCCTCTGTGAGATATCACCCAAGAAGGAGGCAGTCAAGCACAGGCGCTGGGCTCACCACTTGCGGACAGGTGCATGTGTGGGAAGGGGGCGGACATGGCTGCGGGTCAGTACAGGTCAGGCTTCAGTCTCTGAGATATCACTCAAGGAGGAGGCAGCCATGCTTCTGAGGTACTCTGGTCAGGCCTCAGCCTCTGTGAGATATCACTCAAGGACCAGGTACCGATGCCTCTGAGGTATTACAGATCAGGAACTAGCCTCTGTGAGATATCACTCAAGCAGCAGGTACCGATGCCTCTGAGGTACTCAGGTCAGGCCTCAGCCTCTGTGAACTATCCCTCAATGATGAGGAAGCTATGCCTCTGTGGTACTACAGATCAGGAACCACCGCTGTGAGATATCACTCAAGCAGGAGGTACCGATGCCTCTGAGGTACTGCATATCAGGAACCAGCCTCTGGGAGGTATCACTCAAGCAGGAGGTACAGATGCCTCTGAGTAACTACAGTTCAGGAACCAGCCTCTGTGAGATATCACTCAAGGAGTAGGTACCAATGCCTCTGAGGTAATCAGGTCAGGAACCAGCCTCTGTGAGATATCACTCAAGCAGGAGGTACCGATGCCTCTGAGGTACTCAGGTCAGGCCTCAGCCTCTGTGAGCTATCACTCAAGGACGAGGAAGCGATGCCTCTGATGTACTACAGTTCAGGAACCACCCCTGTGAGAAATAACTCAAGCAGGAGGTACCGATGCCTCTGAGGTACTGCATATCAGGAACCAGCCTCTGTGAGGTATCACTCAAGCAGGAGGTAGAGATGCCTCTGAGTAACTACAGATCAGGAACCAGCCTCTGTGAGATATCACTCAAGGAGGAGGTACCAATGCCTCTAAGGTACTCAGGTCAGGCCTCAGCCTCTGTGAGCTATCACTCAAGGACAAGGCAGCCATGCCTCCGAGGTACTACAGACCATGAACCACCGCTGTGAGATATCACTCAAGCAGGAGGTACTGATGCCTCTGAGGAACCACAGATCAGGAACCAGCCTCTGTGAGATATCACTCAAGAAGTAGGTACCAATGCCTCTGAGGTAATCAGGTCAGGAACCAGCCTCTGTGAGATATCACTCAAGGAGTAGGTACCAATGCCTCTGAGGTAATCAGGTCAGGAACTAGCCTCTGTGAGATATCACTCAAGAATGAGGTACTGATTCCTCTGAGGTACTACAGATCAGGAACCAGCCTCTGTGAGATATCACTCAAGCATGAGGCAGTGATGCCTCTGAGGTATTACAGATCAGGCCTCAGCCTCTGTGAGCTATCACTCAAGGATGAGGTACCAGTGCCTCTGAGGTACTACAGATCAGGTACCAGACTATATGAGATATCACTCAAGCATGAGGCAGTGATGTCTCTGAGGTACTACAGATCAGGCCTCAGCCTCTGTGAGCTATCACTCAAGGATGAGGTACCAGTGCCTCTGAGGTACTACAGATCAGGGACCAGCCTCTGTGAGATATAACTCACGGACAAGGTACTGATACCTCTGAGGTACTCAGGTCAGCCCTCAGCCTCTGTGAGATATCACTCAAGCATGAGGCAGGGATGCCTCTGAGGTACTACAGATCAGGCCTCAGCCTCTGTGAGCTATCACTCAAGGATGAGGTACCAGTGCCTCTGAGGTACTACAGATCAGGAACCAGCCTCTGTGAGTTATCACTCAAGCAGGAGGTACCAATGCCTCAGAGGTACTCAGGTCAGGAACCAGCCTCTGTGAGATATATCACTCAAGCATGAGGCAGTGATGCCTCTGAGGTACTTGGGACAGGCCTCAGCCTCTGTGAGATATCAATCAAGAAGGAGGCAGTCAAGCACAGGCGCTGGGCCAACCACCTGCGGACAGGTGCATGTGTGGGAATGGGGCGGACATGGCTGCGGGTCAATACAGGTCAGGCTTCAGTCTCTGAGATATCACTCAAGGAGGAGGCAGCCATGCTTCTGAGGTACTCTGGTCAGGCCTCAGCCTCTGTGAGATATCACTCAAGGACCAGGTACCGATGCCTCTGAGGTATTACAGATCAGGAACCAGCCTCTGTGAGATATCACTCAAGCAGGAGGTACTGATGCATCTGAGGTACTCAGGTCAGGCCTCAGCCTCTGTGAGCTATCACTCAAGGACGAGGAAGCAATGCCTCTGAGGCACTACAGATCAGGAACCACCGCTGTGAGATATCACTCAAGCAGGAGGTACCGATGCCTCTGAGGTATTGCATATCAGGAACCAGCCTCTTTGAGGTATCACTCAAGCAGGAGGTACAGATGCCTCTGAGTAACTACAGATCAGGAACCAGCCTCTGTGAGATATCACTCAAGGAGGAGGTACCAATGCCTCTAAGGTACTCAGGTCAGGCCTCAGCCTCTGTGAGCTATCACTCAAGGACGAAGCAGCCATGCCTCCGAGGTACTACAGACCAGGAACCACTGCTGTGAGATATCACTCAAGCAGGAGGTACTGATGCCTCTGAGGTACTACAGATCAGGAACCAGCCTCTGTGAGATATCACTCAAGGAGTAGGTACCAGTGCCTCTGAGGTAATCAGGTCAGGAACCAGCCTTTGTGAGGTATCAGTCAAGGACGAGGCAGCCATGCCTCTGAGGTACTCAGGTCAGGAACCAGCCTCTGTGAGATATCACTCAAGGATGAGGTACTGATTCCTCTGAGGTAATACAGATCAGGAACCAGCCTCTGTGAGATATCACTCAAGCATGAGGCAGTGATGCCTCTGAGGTACTTGGGACGGGCCTCAGCCTCTGTGAGATATCACTCAAGAAGGAGGCAGTCAAAAACAGGCGCTGGGCCCACCACCTGCGGACAGGTGCATGTGTGGGAATGGGGCGGACATGGCTGCGGGTCAATACAGGTCAGGCTTCAGTCTCTGAGATATCACTCAAGGAGGAGGCAGCCATGCTTCTGAGGTACTCTGGTCAGGCCTCAGCCTCTGTGAGATATCACTCAAGGACCAGGTACCGATGCCTCTGAGGTATTACAGATCAGGAACCAGCCTCTGTGAGATATCACTCAAGCAGGAGGTACTGATGCATCTGAGGTACTCAGGTCAGGCCTCAGCCTCTGTGAGCTATCACTCAAGGACGAGGAAGCAATGCCTCTGAGGTACTACAGATCAGGAACCACCGCTGTGAGATATCACTCAAGCAGGAGGTACCAATGCCTCTGAGGTATTGCATATCAGGAACCAGCCTCTTTGAGGTATCACTCAAGCAGGAGGTACTGATGCATCTGAGGTACTCAGGTCAGGCCTAGCCTCTGTGAGCTATCACTCAAGGACGAGGAAGAAATGCCTCTGAGGTACTACAGATCAGGAACCACCGCTGTGAGATATCACTCAAGCAGGAGGTACCGATGCCTCTGAGGTATTGCATATCAGGAACCAGCCTCTTTGAGGTATCACTCAAGCAGGAGGTACAGATGCCTCTGAGTAACTACAGATCAGGAACCAGCCTCTGTGAGATATCACTCAAGGAGGAGGTACCAATGCCTCTAAGGTACTCAGGTCAGGCCTCAGCCTCTGTGAGCTATCACTCAAGGACGAAACAGCCATGCCTCCGAGGTACTACAGACCAGGAACCACTGCTGTGAGATATCACTCAAGCAGGAGGTACTGATGCCTCTCAGGTACTACAGATCAGGAACCAGCCTCTGTGAGATATCACTCAAGGAGTAGGTACCAGTGCCTCTGAGGTAATCAGGTCAGGAACCAGCCTTTGTGAGGTATCAGTCAAGGACGAGGCAGCCATGCCTCTGAGGTACTCAGGTCAGGAACCAGCCTCTGTGAGATATCACTCAAGGATGAGGTACTGATTCCTCTGAGGTAATACAGATCAGGAACCAGCCTCTGTGAGATATCACTCAAGCATGAGGCAGTGATGCCTCTGAGGTACTTGGGACGGGCCTCAGCCTCTGTGAGATATCACTCAAGAAGGAGGCAGTCAAACACAGGCGCTGGGCCCACCACCTGCGGACAGGTGCATGTGTGGGAATGGGGCGGACATGGCTGCGGGTCAATACAGGTCAGGCTTCAGTCTCTGAGATATCACTCAAGGAGGAGGCAGCCATGCTTCTGAGGTACTCTGGTCAGGCCTCAGCCTCTGTGAGATATCACTCAAGGACCAGGTACTGATGCCTCTGAGGTATTACAGATCAGGAACCAGCCTCTGTGAGATATCACTCAAGGAGTAGGTACCAATGCCTCTGAGGTAATCAGGTCAGGATCCAGCTTCTGTGAGATATCACTCAAGGATGAGGTACTGATTCCTATGAGGTAATACAGATCAGGAACCAGCCTCTGTGAGATATCACTCAAGGAGGAGGCAGCCATGCTTCTGAGGTACTCTGGTCAGGCCTCAGCCTCTGTGAGATAGCACTCAAGGACCAGGTACCGATGCCTCTGAGGTATTACAGATCAGAAACCAGCCTCTGTGAGAAATCACTCAAGCAGGAGGTACTGATGCCTCTGAGGTACTCAGGTCAGGCCTCAGCCTCTGTGAGCTACCACTCAAGGACGAGGAAGCGATGCCTCTGAGGTACTACAGATCAGGAACCACCGCTGTGAGATATCACTCAAGCAGGAGGTACCGATGCCTCTGAGGTACTGCATATCAGGAACCAGCCTCTGTGAGGTATCACTCAAGCATGAGGTACGGATGCCTCTGAGTAACTACAGATCAGGAACCAGCCTCTGTGAGATATCACTCAAGGAGGAGGTACCAATGCCTCTAAGGTACTCAGGTCAGGCCTCAGCCTCTGTGAGCTATCACTCAAGGACGAGGCAGCCATGCCTCCGAGGTTCTACAGACCAGGAACCACCGCTGTGAGATATCATTCAAGCAGGAGGTACTGATGCCTCAGAGGTACTACAGATCAGGAACCAGCCTCTGTGAGATATCACTCAAGGAGTACGTACCAATGCCTCTGAGGTAATCAGGTCAGGAACCAGCCTCTGTGAGATATTACTCAAGGATGAGGTACTGATTCCTCTGAGGTAATACAGATCAGGAACCAGCCTCTGTGAGATATCACTCAAGCATGAGGCAGTGATGCCTCTGAGGTACTACAGATCAGGCCTCAGCCTCTGTGAGCTATCACTCAAGGATGAGGTATCAGTGCCTCTGAGGTACTACAGATCAGGAGCCAGCCTCTGTGAGATATCACTCAAGGACAAGGTACCGATACCTTTGAGGTACTCAGGTCAGGCCTCAGCCTCTGTGAGATTTAACTCAAGCATGGGGAAGTTATGCCTCTGAGGTACTACAGATCAGGCCTCAGCCTCTGTGAGCTATCACTCAAGGATGAGGTACCAGTGCCTCTGAGGTACTACAGATCAGGAACCAGCCTCTGTGAGATATCACTCAAGTACAAGGTACCGATACCTCTGAGGTACCCATGTCAGGCCTCAGCCTCTCTGAGATATTACTCAAAGATGAGGCAGCTATGCCCCTGAGGTACTGCATATCAAGATCCAGCTGCTGTGAGATATCAGTCAAGGATGAGGTACCAATGCATCTGAGGTAATACAGATCAGTAAACCAGCCTCTGTGAAATATCACTCAAGGACGAGGCAGCGATGCCTCTGAGGTACTACAGATCAGGCCTCAGCCTCTGTGAGATATCACTCAAGGATGAAGCAGCCATGCCTCTGAGGTATTCAGGTCAGGACCAGCCTCTGTGAGATATCACTCAAGTAGGAGGTACTGATGCCTCTGAGGTACTCAGGTCAGGCCTCAGCCTCTGCGAGATATCACTCAAGGACGAGGCAGCGATGCCTCTGAGGTACTACAGATCAGGCCTCAGCCTCTGTGAGATATCACTCAAGGATGAAGCAGCCATGCCTCTGAGGTACTCAGGTCAGGACCAGCCTCTGTGAGATATCACTCAAGTAGGAGGTACTGATGCCTCTGAGGTACTCAGGTCAGGAACCGGCCTCTGTGAGATATCACTCAAGGAGAAGGTACCAATGCCTGTGAGGTACTACAGATCAGGCCTCAGCCTCTGTGAGTTATCGCTCAAGGACGAGGCAGCCATGCCTCTGAGGTACTCAGGTCAGGAACCAGCCTCTGTGAGATATCACTCAAGGATGAGGTACCAATGCCTTTGACGTACTTCAGATCAGGAACCAGCCTCTGTGAGATATCACTCAAGCATGAGGCAGTGATGCCTCTGAGATACTACAGATCAGGAACCAGCCTCTGTGAGATATTACTCAAGCAGGAGTTATAGATGCCTCTGAGGTACGCAGGTCATGAACCAGCCTCTGTGAGATATCACTCAAGGAGGAGGTACCAATGCCTCTGAGGTACTACAGATCTGGTCTCAGCCTCTGTGAGCTATCACTCAAGGACGAGGCAGCCATGCCTCTGAGGTACTCATGTCAGGAACCAGCCTCTGTGAGATATCACTCAAAGTTGAGTTACAGATACCGCCGAGGTATTCAGGCTCCAGGCTATATGGGATATCAGTCACGGGGAAGGTAGCAATGCCTCTGAGGTAATACAGATCCGGTCTCAGCCTCTGTGAAATCACTAAAAGACGAGGTAGCAATGCCTCTGAGGAACTCAACCTCTCGGATCCTGGGCACCACAGGTCGCCTCCCTGTGTGTGAGATGTGAGGAGATATCTCTCGAGGATAAGCTGCCTCTACCTCATGTTAACATGCAGGTCAGGCCTGCGGTGAGATCTCTCAGGGAGGCAGCAATGCCTCTCTGCTCCTGGGCACCACAGGTCACCTCCCTGTGTGTGAGATGTGAGAGAAGATATCTCCCAGGGATAAGCTGACTCTACCTCATGTTAAGATGCATGTGAGGCCTGCAGTGAGATCTCTCAGGGAGGCAGCGATGCCTCACTGCTCCTGGGCACCACAGGTCACCTCCCTGTGTGTGAGATGTGAGGAGATATCTCCCAGGAATAAGCTGCCTCTCCTCTTGTTAACATGCAGGTCAGGCCCTGCGCTTGTCACCCCTGATCTGACATCAGAAGCCCCTCTAGGGCGGAGATGCCCCCGCCCCACAGACGCCTCCGCTTCAAAGGACCCGGCCGCCTCTCATCATGCAGGGCTGCGGGGGGCTGCAGAGGGGGCGCCATGAATAACAATGCCCACCCCCCGCACCTCCTGGTAACAGAGGGCTGCACGGCGCCTGTCTCTTGTTTTAATGCATTCACTGGCTGCTGTACAGAGCCCCGGGCGACCCCGCGGCCGGTGAAGCGCCACGAAGCCCAGTGCGCGGAGGACACGCTCTTTAGGTGACTGAGGCTCCTTCCAGTGCAAGGATTCACGACTCATCCATTCACACGTGGAGGGGGTTGGGTTTCAATGTGTATGAAACAACATATGTGAGTTATACTTCAAATAGGAATTTATATTCAGCGGTATTTTGGATTCTTTACCTTTTATTTGGTCGTGCTGGGGGACTCTTGGTCCCACGGAGAGGGGTGCGAGGGCAGGGGGTGATGGAGAGGAGCTCCCTTGGAGGGGCAGAGAGAATACTTCACTCTGCACACAGTGCCTCAGCCCAGTATGTGTCAGTCCAGGCGCCTCGCTTCAGCCCTTCAGCAGGATCCTCAATGAAAGAGGAACGTTCCAGGATCCCCGGTATTGGCAGGTGCTCTGAGGAGTGCGAGGGTAGGGGGTGATGGAGAGGAGCACCCCTGAGAAGCAGAGAGAGGACCTCACTCTGCACACAGTGCCTCCGCCCAGTATGTGTCGATCCAGGCGCCTCGCCTCAGCCCTTCAGCAGGAGCCTCAGTGAGCGAGGAATGTTCTGGGGTCCCCGGTAGTGGCAGGTGCACTGAGGGGTGCGAGGGAAGGGGGTGATGGAGAGGAGCACCCCCTGAGAAGCAGAGAGAGGACCTCACTCTACACACAGTGCCTCCGCCTAGTATGTGTCGGTCCACGCGCCTCGCTTCGGGCCTTCAGCAGGAGCCTCAATGAGAGAGGAATGTTCCAGGATCCCCGGTAGTGGCAGGTGCACTGAGGAGTGCGAGGGTAGGGGGTGATGGAGAGGAGCACCCCTGAGAAGCAGAGAGAGGACCTCACTCTGCACACAGTGCCTCCGCCCAGTATGTGTCGATCCAGGCGCCTCAGTCCTTCAGCAGGACCCTCAATGAGAGAGGAATGTTGCAGGGTCCCCGGTAGTGGCAGGTGCACTGAGGGGTGCGACGGCAGGAGGTGATGGAGAGGAGCACCCCTGAGAAGCAGAGAGAGGACCTCACTCTGCACACAGTGCCTCCGCCCAGTATGTGTCGATCCAGGCGCCTCAGTCCTTCAGCAGGACCCTCAATGAGAGAGGAATGTTACAGGGTCCCCGGTAGTGGCAGGTGCACTGAGGGGTGCGAGGGCAGGGGGTGATGGAGAGGAGCACCCCTGAGAAGCAGAGAGAGTACCTCACTCTGCACACAGTGCCTCCGCCCAGTATGTGTCGATCCAGGCACCTCGCTCCGGGCCTTCAGCAGGAGCCTCAATGAGAGAGGAATGTTGCAGGGTTCCCGGTAGTGGCAGGTGCACTGAGGGGTGTGAGGGCAGGAGGTGATGTAGAGGAGCACCCCTGAGAAGCAGAGAGAGGACCTCACTCTGCACACAGTGCCTCCGCCCAGTATGTGTCGATCCAGGCGCCTCGCCTCAGCCCTTCAGCAGGAGCCTCAGTGAGCGAGGAATGTTCTGGGGTCCCCGGTAGTGGCAGGTGCACTGAGGGGTGCGAGGGTAGGGGGTGATGGAGAGGAGCACCCCCTGAGAAGCAGACAGAGGACCTCACTCTACACACAGTGCCTCCGCCTAGTATGTGTCGGTCCAGGTGCCTCGCTTCGGGCCTTCAGCAGGAGCCTCAATGAGAGAGGAATGTTCCAGGATCCCCGGTAGTGGCAGGTGCACTGAGGGGTGCGAGGGCAGGGGGTGATGGAGAGGAGCTCCCTTGGAGGGGCAGAGAGAGTACCTCACTCTGCACACAGTGCCTCAGCCCAGTATGTGTCGATCCAGGCGCCTCGCTGCAGTCCTTCAGCAGGAGCCTCAATGAGAGAGGAATGTTCTGGGGTCCCCGGTAGTGGCAGGTGCACTGAGGGGTGCGACGGCAGGAGGTGATGGAGAGGAGCACCCCTTGAGAAGCAGACAGAGTACCTCACTCTGCACACAGTGCCTCCGCCCAGTATGTGTCGATCCAGGTGCCTCGCCTCAGCCCTTCAGCAGGAGCCTCAATGAGAGAGAAATGTTCCAGGGTCCCCGGTAGTGGCAGCTGCACTGATGGGTGCGAGGGTAGGGGGTGATGGAGAGGAGCACCCCTAGAGAGGCAGAGAGAGGACCTCACTCTGCACACAGTGCCTCAGCCCGGTATGTGTCGATCCAGGCGCCTCGCTTCGGGCCTTCAGCAGGACCCTCAATGAGAGAGGAGTGTTCCAGGGTCCCCGGTAGTGGCAGGTGCACTGAGGGGTGCGAGGGCACGAGGTGATGGAGAGGAGAACCCCCTGAGAAGCAGAGAGAGGACCTCACTCTGCACACAGTGCCTCCGCCCAGTATGTGTCGGTCCAGGCGCCTCGCTTCGGGCCTTCAGCAGGAGCCTCAATGAGAGAGGAATGTTCCAGGGTCCCCGGTAGTGGGAGGTGCACTGAGGGGTGCGAGGGTAGGGGGTGATGGAGAGGAGCACCCCTAGAGAGGCAGAGAGAGGACCTCACTCTGCACACAGTGCCTCAGCCCAGTATGTGTTGATCCAGGCGCCTCGCTTCGGGCCTTCAGCAGGACCCTCAATGAGAGAGGAATGTTCCAGGGTCCCCGGTAGTGGCAGGTGCACTGAGGAGTGCGAGGTTAGGGGGTGATGGAGAGGAACACCCCCTGAGAAGCAGAGAGAGGACCTCACTCTGCACACAGTGCCTCAGCCCAGTATGTGTCGATCCAGGCCCATCACTCCTTCAGCAGGACCCTCAATGAGAGAGGAATGTTCCAGGGTCCCCGGTAGTGGCAGGTGCACTGAGGGGTGCGAGGGCAGGAGGTGATGGAGAGGAGCACCCCTAGAGAGGCAGAGAGAGTACCTCACTCTGCATACAGTGCCTCCGCCCAGTATGTGTCGGTCCAGGAGCCTCAGTCCTTCAGCAGGACCCTCAATGCGAGAGGAATGTTCCAGGGTCCCCGGTAGTGGCAGGTGCACTGAGGGGTGCGAGGGCAGGGGGTGATGGAGAGGAGCACCCCCTGAGAAGCAGAGAGGACCTCACTCTGCAAACAGTGCCTCCGCCCAGTATGTGTCGATCCAGGCGCCTCGCTTCAGGCCTTCAGCAGGACTCTCAATGAGCGAGGAATGTTCCGGGGTCCCCGGTAGTGGCAGGTGCACTGAGGGGTGCGAGGGTAGGGGGTGATGGAGAGGAGCACCCCCTGAGAAGCAGAGAGAGGACCTCACTCTGCACACAGTGCCTCCGCCCAGTATGTGTCGATCCAGGTGCCTCGCTTCGGGACTTCAGCAGGAGCCTCAATGAGAGAGGAATGTTCCAGGGTCCCCGGTAGTGGCAGCTGCACTGAGGGGTGCGAGGATAGGGGGTGATGGAGAGGAGCACCCCCTGAGAAGCAGAGAGAGGACCTCACTCTGAACACAGTGCCTCAGCCCAGTATGTGTCAAACCAGGCGCCTCAGTCCTTCAGCAGGACCCTCAATGAGAGAGGAATGTTCCAGGGTCCCCGGTAGTGGCAGGTGCACTGAGGGGTGCGAGGGCAGGAGGTGATGGAGAGGAGCACCCCTAGAGAGGCAGAGAGAGTACCTCACTCTGCACACAGTGCCTCCGCCCAGTATGTGTTGGTCCAGGAGCCTCAGTCCTTCAGCAGGACCCTCAATGCGAGAGGAATGTTCCAGGGTCCCCGGTAGTGGCAGGTGCACTGAGGGGTGCGAGGGTAGGGGGTGATGGAGAGGAGCACCCCCTGAGAAGCAGAGAGAGGACCTAACTCTGCACACAGTGCCTCAGCCCAGTATGTGTCGATCCTGGCGCCTCAGTCCTTCAGCAGAACCCTCAACGAGAGAGGAATGTTGCAGAGTTCCCGGTAGTGGCAGGTGCACTGAGGGGTGCGAGGGCAGTAGGTGATGGAGAGGAGCACCCCTAGAGAGGCAGAGAGAGTACCTCACTCTGCACACAGTGCCTCCACCCAGTATGTGTCGGTCCAGGAGCCCCAGTCCTTCAGCATGACTCTTAATGCGAGAGGAATGTTCCAGGGTCCCTGGTAGTGGCAGGTGCACTGAGGGGTGCGAGGGCAGGGGGTGATGGAGAGGAGCACCCCCTGAGAAGCAGAGAGAGGACCTCACTCTGCACACAGTGCCTCCGTCCAGTTTGTGTCGATTCAGGCACCTCGCTCCGGGCCTTCAGCAGGACCCTCAATGAGAGAGGAATGTTCCAGGGTCTCCGGTAGTGGCAGGTGCACTGAGGGGTGCGAGGGCAGGGGGTGATGGAGAGGAGCACCCCCTGAGAAGCAGAGAGAGGACCTCACTCTGCACACAGTGCCTCCGCCCAGTATGTGTCGATCCAGGCACCTCGCTTCGGGCCCTCAGCAGGAGCCTCAATGAAAGAGGAATGTTCCAGGGTCCCCGGTAGTGGCAGCTGCACTGAGGGGTGCGAGGGCAGGTGGTGATGGAGAGGAGCACCCCCTGAGAAGCAGAGAGAGGACCTCACTCTGCACACAGTGCCTCAGCCCAGTATGTGTCGAACCAGGCGCCTCAGTCCTTCAGCAGGACCCTCAATGAGAGAGGAATGTTCCAGGGTCCCCGGTAGTGGCAGGTGCACTGAGGGATGCGAGGGCAGGAGGTGATGGAGAGGAGCACCCCTAGACAGCCAGAGAGAGTACCTCACTCTGCACACAGTGCCTCCGCCCAGTATGTGTCGGTCCAGGAGCCTCAGTCCTTCAGCAGGACCCTCAATGCGAGAGGAATGTTCCAGGGTCCCCAGTAGTGGCAGGTGCACTGAGGGGTGCGAGGGTAGGGGGTGATGGAGAGGAGCACCCCCTGAGAAGCAGAGAGAGGACCTAACTCTGCACACAGTGCCTCAGCCCAGTATGTGTCGATCCCGGCGCCTCAGTCCTTCAGCAGGACCCTCAATGAGAGAGGAATGTTCCAGGGTCCCCGGTAGTGGCAGGTGCACTGAGGGGTGCGAGGGCAGGAGGTGATGGAGAGGAGCACCCCTAGAGAGGCAGAGAGAGTACCTCACTCTGCACACAGTGCCTCCACCCAGTATGTGTCGGTCCAGGAGCCCCAGTCCTTCAGCATGACCCTTAATGCGAGAGGAATGTTCCAGGTCCCTGGTAGTGGCAGGTGCACTGAGGGGTGCGAGGGCAGGGGGTGATGGAGAGGAGCACCCCCTGAGAAGCAGAGAGAGGACCTCACTGTGCACACAGTGCCTCCGCCCAGTTTGTGTCGATCCAGGCGCCTCGCTCCGGGCCTTCAGCAGGACCCTCAATGAGAGAGGAATGTTCCAGGGTCCCCGGTAGTGGCAGGTGCACTGAGGGGTGCGAGGGCAGGGGGTGATGGAGAGCAGCACCCCCTGAGAAGCAGAGAGAGGACCTCACTCTGCACACAGTGCCTCACCCTAGTATGTGTCGATCCAGGCGCCTCGCTTCGGGCCTTCAGCAGGAGCCTCAATGAGAGAGGAATGTTCCAGGGTCCCTGGTAGTGGCAGCTGCACTGAGGGGTGCGAGGGCAGGGGGTGATGGAGAGGAGCTCCCTTGGAGGGGCAGAGAGAGTACCTCACTCTGCACACAGTGCCTCCGCCCAGTATTTGTCGGTCCAGGCGCCTCGCTTTGGGCCTTCAGGAGGAGCCTCAATGAGAGAGGAACGTTCCAGGGTCCCCGGTAGTGGCAGGTGCACTGAGGGGTGCAAGGGCAGGAGGTGACGGAGAGGAGCACCCCTGAGAAGCAGAAAGAGGACCTCTCTCTGCACACAGTGCCTCCGCCCAGTATGTGTCGATCCAGGCGCCTCGCCTCAGCCCTTCAGCAGGATCCTCAGTGAGCGAGGAATGCTCTGGGGTCCCCGGTAGTGGCAGGTGCACTGAGGGGTGCGAGGGTAGGGGGTGATGGAGAGGAGCACCCCCTGAGAAGCAGAGAGAGGACCTCACTCTGCACACAGTGCCTCTGCCTAGTATGTGTCAGTCCAGGCGCCTCGCTTCGGGCCTTCAGCAGGAGCCTCAATGAGAGAGGAATGTTCCAGGGTCCCCGGTAGTGGCAGGTGCACTGAGGGGTGCGAGGGTAGGGGGTGATGGAGAGGAGCACCCCCTGAGAAGCAGAGAGAGGACCTAACTCTGCACACAGTGCCTCAGCCCAGTATGTGTCGATCCTGGCGCCTCAGTCCTTCAGCAGAACCCTCAACGAGAGAGGAATGTTGCAGAGTTCCCGGTAGTGGCAGGTGCACTGAGGGGTGCGAGGGCAGGAGGTGATGGAGAGGAGCACCCCTAGAGAGGCAGAGAGAGTACCTCACTCTGCACACAGTGCCTCCACCCAGTATGTGTCGGTCCAGGAGCCCCAGTCCTTCAGCATGACCCTTAATGCGAGAGGAATGTTCCAGGGTCCCTGGTAGTGGCAGGTGCACTGAGGGGTGCGAGGGCAGGGGGTGATGGAGAGGAGCACCCCCTGAGAAGCAGAGAGAGGACCTCACTCTGCACACAGTGCCTCCGTCCAGTTTGTGTCGATTCAGGCACCTCGCTCCGGGCCTTCAGCAGGACCCTCAATGAGAGAGGAATGTTCCAGGGTCCCCGGTAGTGGCAGGTGCACTGAGGGGTGCGAGGGCAGGGGGTGATGGAGAGGAGCACCCCCTGAGAAGCAGAGAGAGGACCTCACTCTGCACACAGTGCCTCCGCCCAGTATGTGTCGATCCAGGCACCTCGCTTCGGGCCCTCAGCAGGAGCCTCAATGAGAGAGGAATGTTCCAGGGTCCCCGGTAGTGGCAGCTGCACTGAGGGGTGCGAGGGCAGGTGGTGATGGAGAGGAGCACCCCCTGAGAAGCAGAGAGAGGACCTCACTCTGCACACAGTGCCTCAGCCCAGTATGTGTCGAACCAGGCGCCTCAGTCCTTCAGCAGGACCCTCAATGAGAGAGGAATGTTCCAGGGTCCCCGGTAGTGGCAGGTGCACTGAGGGGTGCGAGGGCAGGAGGTGATGGAGAGGAGCACCCCTAGACAGCCAGAGAGAGTACCTCACTCTGCACACAGTGCCTCCGCCCAGTATGTGTCGGTCCAGGAGCCTCAGTCCTTAAGCAGGACCCTCAATGCGAGAGGAATGTTCCAGGGTCCCCAGTAGTGGCAGGTGCACTGAGGGGTGCGAGGGTAGGGGGTGATGGAGAGGAGCACCCCCTGAGAAGCAGAGAGAGGACCTAACTCTGCACACAGTGCCTCAGCCCAGTATGTGTCGATCCCGGCGCCTCAGTCCTTCAGCAGGACCCTCAATGAGAGAGGAATGTTCCAGGGTCCCCGGTAGTGGCAGGTGCACTGAGGGGTGCGAGGGCAGGAGGTGATGGAGAGGAGCACCCCTAGAGAGGCAGAGAGAGTACCTCACTCTGCACACAGTGCCTCCACCCAGTATGTGTCGGTCCAGGAGCCCCAGTCCTTCAGCATGACCCTTAATGCGAGAGGAATGTTCCAGGTCCCTGGTAGTGGCAGGTGCACTGAGGGTTGCGAGGGCAGGGGGTGATGGAGAGGAGCACCCTCTGAGAAGCAGAGAGAGGACCTCACTGTGCACACAGTGCCTCCGCCCAGTTTGTGTCGATCCAGGCGCCTCGCTCCGGGCCTTCAGCAGTACCCTCAATGAGAGAGGAATGTTCCAGGGTCCCCGGTAGTGGCAGGTGCACTGAGGGGTGCGAGGGCAGGGGGTGATGGAGAGCAGCACCCCCTGAGAAGCAGAGAGAGGACCTCACTCTGCACACAGTGCCTCACCCTAGTATGTGTCGATCCAGGCGCCTCGCTTCGGGCCTTCAGCAGGAGCCTCAATGAGAGAGGAATGTTCCAGGGTCCCTGGTAGTGGCAGCTGCACTGAGGGGTGCGAGGGCAGGGGGTGATGGAGAGGAGCTCCCTTGGAGGGGCAGAGAGAGTACCTCACTCTGCACACAGTGCCTCCGCCCAGTATGTGTCGGTCCAGGCGCCTCGCTTTGGGCCTTCAGCAGGAGCCTCAATGAGAGAGGAACGTTCCAGGGTCCCCGGTAGTGGCAGGTGCACTGAGGGGTGCAAGGGCAGGAGGTGACGGAGAGGAGCACCCCTGAGAAGCAGAAAGAGGACCTCTCTCTGCACACAGTGCCTCCGCCCAGTATGTGTCGATCCAGGCGCCTCGCCTCAGCCCTTCAGCAGGATCCTCAGTGAGCGAGGAATGCTCTGGGGTCCCCGGTAGTGGCAGGTGCACTGAGGGGTGCGAGGGTAGGGGGTGATGGAGAGGAGCACCCCCTGAGAAGCAGAGAGAGGACCTCACTCTGCACACAGTGCCTCCGCCCAGTATGTGTCGATCCAGGCGCCTCGCCTCAGCCCTTCAGCAGGATCCTCAGTGAGCGAGGAATGCTCTGGGGTCCCCGGTAGTGGCAGGTGCACTGAGGGGTGCGAGGGTAGGGGGTGATGGAGAGGAGCACCCCCTGAGAAGCAGAGAGAGGACCTCACTCTGCACACAGTGCCTCTGCCTAGTATGTGTCAGTCCAGGCGCCTCGCTTCGGGCCTTCAGCAGGAGCCTCAATGAGAGAGGAATGTTCCAGGGTCCCCGGTAGTGGCAGGTGCACTGAGGGGTGCGAGGGCAGGGGGTGATGGAGAGGAGCTCCCTTGGGGGGGCAGAGAGAATACTTCACTCTGCACACAGTGCCTCAGCCCAGTATGTGTCGATCCAGGCCCCTCGCTTCAGTCCTTCAGCAGGAGCCTCAATGAGAGAGGAATGTTCCGGGGTCCCCGGTAGAGGCAGGTGCACCGAGGGGTGCGACGGCAGGAGGTGATGGAGAGGAGCACCCCCTGAGAAGCAGAGAGAGGACCTCACTCTGCACACAGTGCCTCCGCCCAGTATGTGTCGGTCCAGGAGCCTCGCTTCGGGCCTTCAGCAGGAGCATCAATGAGAGAGGAATGTTCCAGGGTCCCCGGTAGTGGCAGGTGCACTGAGGGGTACAAGGGTAGGGGGTGATGGAGAGGAGCACCCCTAGCGAGGCAGAGAGAGGACCTCACTCTGCACACAGTGCCTCACCATAGTATGTGTCGATCCAGGCGCCTCGCTTCGGCCCTTCAGCAGGACCCTCAATGAGAGAGGAGTGTTCCAGGGTCCCCGGTAGTGGCAGGTGCACTGAGGGGTGTGAGGGCAGGAGGTGATGGAGAGGAGCACCCCCTGAGAAGCAGAGAGAGGACCTCACTCTGCACACAGTGCCTCCGCCCAGTATGTGTCGGTCCAGGCGCCTCGCTTCGGGACTTCAGCAGGAGCCTCAATGAGAGAGGAATGTTCCAGGGTCCCCGGTAGTGGCAGCTGCACTGAGGGGTGCGAGGGTAGGGGGTGATGGAGAGGAGCACCCCCTGAGAAGCAGAGAGAGGACCTCACTCTGCACACAGTGCCTCAGCCCAGTATGTGTTGATCCAGGCGCCTCAGTCCTTCAGCAGGAGCCTCAGTGAGCGAGGAGTGTTCTGGTGTCCCCGGTAGTGGCAGGTGCACTGAGGGGTACGAGGGCAGGAGGTGATGGAGAGGAGCACCCTTAGAGAGGCAGAGAGAGTACCCCACTCTGCACACAGTGCCTCCGCCCAGTATGTGTTGATCCAGGCGCCTCAGTCCTTCAGCAGGAGTCTCAATGAGAGAGGAATGTTCCGGGGTCCCCGGTAGTGGCAGGTGCACCGAGGGGTGCGAGGGCAGGAGGTGATGGAGAGGAGCACCCCTAGAGAGGCAGAGAGAGGACCTCACTCTGCACACAGTGCCTCAGCCCAGTATTTGTCGATCCAGGCGCCTCGCCTCAGTCCTTCAGCAGGAGCCTCAATGAGAGAGGAATGTTCCAGGGTCCCCGTTAGTGGCAGGTGCACTGAGGGGTGCGAGGGCAGGAGGTGACGGAGAGGAGCACCCCTAGAGAGGCAGAGAGAGGACCTCACTCTGCACACAGTGCCTCCATCTAGTATGTGTCGGTCCAGGCGCCTCAGACCTTCAGCAGGAGCCTCAATGAGCGAGGAATGTTCTGGGGTCCCCGGTAGTGGCAGGTTCACTGAGGGGTGCGAGGGCAGGGGGTGATGGAGAGGAGCACCCCCTAAGAAGCAGAGAGAGTACCTCACCCTGCACACAGTGCCTCCGCCCAGGAGTTGTCAATCCAGAAGCCTTGCTTCGGGCCTTCAGCAGGACCCTCAATGAGAGAGGAATGTTCCAGGGTCCCCGTAGTGGTAGGTGCACTGAGGGGTGCGAGGGCAGGAGGTGATGGAGAGGAGCACCCCTAGAGAGGCAGAGAGAGGACCTCACTCTGCACACAGTGCCTCAGCCCAGTATGTGTTGATCCAGGCGCCTCAGTCCTTCAGCAGGAGCCTCAATGAGAGAGGAATGTTCCAGGGTCCCCGGTAGTGGTAGGTGCACTGATGGGTGCGAGGGCATGGGGTGATGGAGAGGAGCACCCCTAGAGAAGCAGAGAGAGGACCTCACTCTGCACACAGTGCCTCAGCCCAGTATGTGTCGATCCAGGCGCGTCTGTCCTTCAGCAGGACCCTCAATGAGAGAGGAATGTTCCAGGGTCCCCAGGAGTGGCAGGTGCACTGAGGGATGCGAGGGCAGGGGGTGATGGACAGGAGCACCCCCTGAGAAGCAGAGAGAGGACCTCACTCTGCACAAAGTGCCTCAGCCCAGTATGTGTCGATCCAGGCGCGTCTGTCCTTCAGCAGGACCCTCAATGAGAGAGGAATGTTCCAGGGTCCCCAGGAGTGGCAGGTGCACTGAGGGATGCGAGGGCAGGGGGTGATGGAGAGGAGCACCCCTAGAGAAGCAGAGAGAGGACCTCACTCTGCACACAGTGCCTCAGCCCAGTATGTTTCGATCCAGGCGCGTCTGTCCTTCAGCAGGACCCTCAATGAGAGAGGAATGTTCCGGGGTCCCTGGTAGTGACAGGTGCACTGAGGGGTGCGAGGGCAGGAGGTGATGAAGAAGAGCACCCCCTGAGAAGCAGAGAGAGGACCTCACTCTGCACACAGTGCCTCCGCCCAGTATGTGTTGATCCAGGCGCCTCAGTCCTTCAGCAGGAGTCTCAATGAGCGAGGAATGTTCCGGGGTCCCCGGTAGTGGTAGGTGCACTGACGGGTGCGAGGGCATGGGGTGATGGAGAGGAGCACCCCTAGAGAAGCAGAGAGAGGACCTCACTCTGCACACAGTGCCTCAGCCCAGTATGTGTCGATCCAGGCGCCTCAGTCCTTCAGCAGGACCCTCAATGAGAGAGGAATGTTCCGGGGTCCCTGGTAGTGACAGGTGCACTGAGGGGTGCGAGGGCAGGAGGTGATGAAGAAGAGCATCCCCTGAGAAGCAGAGAGAGGACCTCACTCTGCACACAGTACCTCCGCCCAGTTTGTGTCGATCCAGGCGCCTCGCCTCAGCCCTTCAGCAGGAGCGTCAGTGAGCGAGGAATGTTCCGGGGTCCCCGGTAGAGGCAGGTGCACTGAGGGATGCGAGGGCAGGAGGTGATGGAGAGGAGCACCCCCTGAGAAGCAGAGAGAGGACCTCACTCTGCACACAGTGCCTCAGCCCAGTATGTGTCGATCCAGGCTCCTCAGTCCTTCAGCAGGACCCTCAATGAGAGAGGAATGTTCCGGGATCCCTGGTAGTGACAGGTGCACTGAGGGGTGCGAGGGCAGGAGGTGATGAAGAAGAGCATCCCCTGAGAAGCAGAGAGAGGACCTCACTCTGCACACAGTGCCTCCGCCCAGTATGTGTCGATCCAGGCGCCTCGCCTCAGCCCTTCAGCAGGAGCGTCAGTGAGCGAGGAATGTTCCGGGGTCCCCGGTAGAGGCAGGTGCACCGCATGCACTGAGGTCATCTTTGAACATTGGGTCCGGGAGTCTCACGAGGGCAGTAAAGGGTTCAGCGGTCGTGCCCTGAGTCACCCCGCATGTTTATGAGTCTCTGAAGGTCACTTGCTGTGCACTGGAAAGCAGTGTAAGAAATTGAGGTTATGCAGTCATCTCATGAAAGTCTGAAGGTATGTCCTGGGCCAGCAGGAATCAGTGAGGGTGGGGTGGACACGGCTGTCCTGCTAGTATCTGTCACACCAATGCATTATTGTATTTATGGTTCTTAATGGGAAGCAATGGAGGGTCTATAGGTCAGGGGTCAAGGTCACCAGAAGACTACAAGGCTTGGAGGTCAAGTGCTAGACCACCTGGAAACGTGGATTGTATGATGGTCATGTCCAGGGTCACCCAGAGGCAGTGGAGGATGAGAAGGTCATGCCCTGGATCAGGAATGGGGCACTAGGCACTGGTAGTGCTGGATCACCAGGGGGCAGTGTCACAACTAGAGTTAATTAACGGTCATCAGGAGGCAGTAGAGGCTTGAAGGTCACACACTGGGTCGCCAGGACGCAGTACAAGGTTTGGAGGTGATGCACTGGGTCATCAGGAGGCACTACAAATTTTGAAGGCCACACGCTGAGCCACCAGGAGGTAGTAGTAGGCTTGAAGGTCACACGCTGCGTCAACAGGAGGCAGTAGAAGGTGTGGAGATCACGCGCTGGGTCGCCAGGAGGTAGTACAAGGTTTGGATATCACACGCTGCGTCATCAAGAGGCAGTACAATGTTTGAAAGTCGCACGCTGCGTCACCAGGATGCAGTACAAAGTCTGAAGGTCAACTGCTGGTCACCAGGAGGCAGTACAAGGTCTGCAGGTGATGCGTTGGGTCGCCAGGAGGCAGTACAAGGTCTGCAGGTCATGCGTTGGGTCGCCATGAGGCAGTACAAGGTCTGGAGGGCATGCGCTGGGTCACCAGGAGGCAGTACAAGGTCTGCAGGTCATGCGTTAGATCTCCAGGAGGCAGTACATGGTCTGGATGTCATGTGCTTGGTCGCTAGGATGCAGTACAAGGTCTGAAGGTTATGCGCTGGGTCGACAGGAATTAGTAAAAGGTCTGTAAGTCATGTGCTGGTCACCAGGAGGCAGTACAATGTCTGGAGGTCACGGACTGGGTCACCAGGAGGCAGTACAAGGTCTGGAGGGCATGCATTGGGTCACCAGGAGGCAGTACAATGTCTGGAGGTCATGCACTGCGTCACCAGGAGGCAGTACAATGTCTGGAGGTCATGCGCTGGGTCGACAGGAATTAGTAAAAGGTCTGTAAGTCATGTGCTGGTCACCAGGAGGCAGTACAATGTCTGGAGGTCATGCACTGGGTCACCAGGAGGCAGTACAAGGTCTGGAGGGCATGCGCTGGGTCACCAGGAGGCAGTACAAGGAGGGAGGGCATGCGCTGGGTCACCAGGAGGCAGTACAATGTCTGGAGGTCATGCACTGAATCACCAGGAGGCAGTACAATGTCTGGAGGTCATGCACTGGGTCGACAGGAATTAGTAAAAGGTCTGTAAGTCATGTGCTGGTCACCAGGAGGCAGTACAAGGTCTGGAGGGCATGCGCTGGGTCACCAGGAGGCAGTACATGGTCTGTATGTCATGTGCTTGGTCGCTAGGATGCAGTACAAGGTCTGAAGGTTATGCGCTGGGTTGCCAGGAGCCAGTACAAGGTTTGGTGATCATGCGCTGGGTCACCAGGACGTAGTACAAGGTCTGGAGGTCATGCGATTCGAGTTACGTTACTAAATGCCTTGCAACAGGCTCATGTTGAAGCATAAACGCTGCATAAAGGTCATGCCAAATAACTCTGAACATGTTAGGGCTGTAGCCAAGCATGGTGCACAATATCAGGTTGCAACACAGTCCCTGAGGACTTGATCAGAGGCCTCTGACCACCTGCCCTCAGGCAGAAAGAGTGCACATGGATTCTAAAACTAAGTGCACGGTGATATGGTCACAATACAGATCATGATTGTTAAGAAAGTCAGGAGGCTTCGGAAGAACTGAAAAAAAGTGTGTGTGTGAGAGAGAGAGAGAGTCAGAAGAAAGAATTTAGCACTGATATCACCTTTACCATCACAGTGGAGGTGCAGAGAGCTATTTACTAAAGTTCTGTGCAGGCGCTTGAGAGCCCTGCATGACCATGAGGTGATTTATTTACCATTAAGAGAGCCAACTGGTGCAGTACAACCCTTCATAAATCTAGTCCTAAAAGTCCTCCATTGACATCTTTAGGAGTCCCAGCAGGAGGGCCCTAAAATAGCCGACCCCACACATCAAGGGTGAAATGTTTGCCACAATGAGAACCTGGGCTGATTCTTGCAAACACTCCCTAGAGGAATACAAATATATGGATTCTTTTTACTTCAATGAAGCCATGTCGGTGTATTTTTATACGGATATTTCCATATTTGAAAGTTTAAAAGGTTTACTCCTAGAAAATGTCCAGTTACCAACAGAGGTTAGAGCCGTAGGCCCTCATTATGAACAAGGCGGTCCCTGCCGCGCCGCCGGCGGTAAAAACCGCCAACAGAGGAGCGGGCTGGACAGCCAAATAACGAACCAAACGAAAGACAGGCATCCCGAAAACCACCCACCCCCAGTAGAGGAGTGCCACCGCCGACGGCAGAGTCCACCCACAGGCGGATGGAAAGGCCCAACCCGCCCATCAAATAATGAACCACCGGTCCGCCACCAGTTACGGGGCGGGAACCACCGCCATGCAAAGCCAGACGGAAATGAACCAAATCCAATGAAACACTCACCAGAGACCCTCGCAACACGCCGAAGCAGACATGGATAGAGAGTTGCAGATCATGCCAGCCTTGCTCCTTGACATATACCTCCACGACTGAGACCGACAACGACGGTAAGTACAGCAACCTGGGAAACAAGGGAGGAAAGGGCACAGTTACATACCCACCCACTCAACCCGCCATGCAACGCCCCCCCAACCCTTCACAGCCGCACAAGTCATACACCACACAGCAAGAGGTACTTACCCGACACAAGGAAAATCCAACTTCACCATAGTACATACAAATGCCCCACACCCACAAACAATGAAACGAATGACCAGGGGACAACAGTGTGCCGCAAAAACACAGGCCACACAGAAATACTTAATGAAAGCTCACAAAGCCAATTAGTCTAAACAGGGCCAATGGCCAGTCTGTACGGCTACAAGTGCCATGGGCCACAACTGCCCCAACCTGACTCCCAAAAGTGCACGGTACTCCACCTGATGGGGCAACAAATGGGCATCCAGGCACCTCACGGAACGGGGGCAGGGGGTGGTGGGGTTTTGCGATGGGGGTGGGGCTTGGACTTTCGTTTGGAAGGTGGAGGGGGGGTGGGCTTGTCCTTTGAAGGGGGGTGTTTTGAGCGGGTGGAGCCAGGTGGACTAGGCTGTGCCCGGGCCTTTTTTTTCTCTGGGGAAGGGGCACAGGAATGGGAAGGGTGGACAGTGGTGGGCTGTGAAGTGAAAGGAGTAGAAAGGGCAAGGAGGTGAGCACGCTTGGGGACAAGACGGGATGGGCCAGTGGGTTGGAATAGGTCAGCACGGGAGAGGAAAAGTTTTTTCGAAGAAATTGGGGTGATCCTGGATGAGGGCGTGGGAGTGGAGCAGAGGCAGTGGATGTATGTGGTGTAGGGCTGTGTGTAGTGGGTGCAGGTGACTGGACAGTATGCTGTGGTGTGGTGGATGTGTGATGGGTGGGTATCTTGGTGCATTTGTGTGTTTTTAGAGGGAGGTGGACACAGTGGGAGAAGACAGGCTGCCAGTGTGGATGTATGTTGTGTGGGTGTCTGCAAGTCTGGTGAGTGTGCTGCATGTGTCAACTACAGTGGAGGTGGTGAGTGTAGATGTGGTGTCTGGGATGCATGTATGGATGTCTGCTATTGTGGTGAGTGCAGGAAGAAGAGCAGTAACAGTGAGTGACGGTGCAGTGCATGAGGGTGTGGATGTAGAGGGGAGAGACAGGGAGGCGGAAGAGGTGGGCACACTGGGGGAAGTGGATGTTATTCTGTGTGCATGTGTCTGTGTGAATGCTTGTGGTGGGAGGTGTGGTGCTTGTGTTTAGAAGTGTGCTTCTTGTGTGTTGATGTGCTTGACTGCGTGTCTGAATGTGTGCCGGGTGAAGGGAGGGGGGTGCTGGAAGGGGTAGAGGAGGTTGGAGTGGGGTACAGAATGGCCAGGGAAACTGGCTGCCGTCCAAGAGGAGGCCAGAGCCTGAAAAGATCTCTGTAGGGAAGACACAGCACAGTGAATGCCAGCCAGGTAGGCATCTGTCTGCTGCACCTCTGATGCCAGCCTCTGGATGGCATTGACAATGGTTGTCTGCCCTACAGAGATGGGTCTCAGGAGGTCAATAGCCTCCTCTGTGAGGGCAGCAGGGCTGACTGGGGAAGGGGAGGTGGTGCCTGGGGCGAAGGAGACGCCCACCTTTCTGGGTGAGCGGGCACGGGCAACTCGGTGGGGAGCAGAAGGGAGGGCGGTGATGGAATGGGGGGTGGCGGAAGATGTCACTGTAGTGGTGTGGCCCTAGGGTCCGCCACTGCAGGGGAGCCCCCATCGGAGGAGGTCTCGGAGTCACTACCTGCTGTGGTAGTTGCCTCCCCCGTGGAACTCCCATCGCCCTCCCACCCACTGGTCCCCTGGGCATCGGATGTCTCTGCCTCCGAGGATCCGTGCGCCGCTGCTTCCCCACTTGCCGGTGCCTCAGCTCCCTCGCCAGATGTTGCTGCTGTACCAAACCAACACAAGAGAACAGGGATGGGGAGACAAAACAGGAGAGACACTTGTAAATAGCTTAATGGAGGTACATAATGGCCAGACATACACTCACCCAGAAGACACACCCAACAGCCAGCACCGTTCAATATGCCCATGGCCATGCCCCTGACTACTGACCAGAATACTGCTCTACACCCATCCCCTGGACTACCTAAGGAGGCGACGTGTGGGAGACCTGACAAAGACACCCCTACACCCTTTGGGGACCATAATGTACATGGACACCAGTCAGAGTCCCTGCCTCTAAGCAGCATGAACCCTAATGCACACACAGACATCCTTCAAGGGTTAAGAGTGTGACATGAGTACTCACCCCCTTGTGACTGCAAGCCTTCAAGCGCCCATCCAGGTCTGGGTACGCCACCGCCAGGATACGTCGCCTGAGGGGGGTCAGTGCCCAACGGGCACACTTCCCACGTTGGGAGGACTTCCCCAGCTGGGCTTCACAGATCTTATGTGCCCAGCGCTGCAGGTCCTCCCACCTCTTTCTGCAGTGGGTGCTCCACCGGCTGTAGACCCACAGGGTCCACACCTCCTTGGCGATGGCATGCCAAAGTGCCCTCTTCTGGTGGGCGCTGACCTAAAAGGGAGACACAGATATGGAACACAGAGGTCAATCACTTGCAAGATAGGTACAGCTGGCTAATGGTCCACTATGGGACAGACAGTACTCTCAGACTTACAGGCCATACGCATGCAGCATGCCATGCACCACGGCCCATGCAGGCTCAGAGGTGCACACATATGTCCATTCAACACCATCCATTACACCCAAACAGTGCCCCCCAAACCCAGACTCACCTGTACCTCTGGCCGTCCGTACAGTTTTGCGTACAGGGGCAGGACCCCGTCCACTAGCCTCTCCAGTTCCTCCTGGGTGAAGGCCAGAGCCCTTTCCCCTGCAACACAAGCCACATACATTGCCAGAGGCAGGCCACAGCAGTACATACAGTGGAGTACCTGTCCGCACGAGATCAGGGAGTCAAGTGAATAATAGATTATGAATTTGCGTATGTACCGCGGCGGTGTGCACCATCAGCGTCGGCGGCAATCATGAAACGCCAGGATTCCCCATTGGCATCCATGTTAACCAATGACGGTGCGAACGGGGGTAAACACCGCCTTACGGTGTGACATCAACCGCTAGCGGTATGAGGTCACTCCCCCAACGAAAGGCCTATAATACAGTGGGTGGACATTTTGGCAGTAACTACGCATCTATAAATAAAAATGTGCACAATGCAGGCCCTACTGGCCACATGAAGCACCTCTGCACGTGACCATTCCGTGAGATACCACACGTGAAAAACTCTGTTCCCTCTTTGTGGTGTAGATGTAGATCTGTCAGGAAGCAGGGAATGTTGAGTCACTACAGTGAACTATGCAGTGCACAAATGATGACAATGTGTGTCTATGTGTGTGTGTGTTCATCACACCTTTTGGATACCCTTTGTAGGTGCCGACCCTTGTGGCGAGGAAGGGCACCATCGGTGTACAGACCACTTGTGGATATAAGGACCACGGTGGAGCGTCAGATGATTATCAATTACAGACTCACACGTACAACAATTCAGGAACTTTGGCCCATATTTATACTTTTTAAGTCCCGCATTTGCGTCGCTTTTTGATGCAAGAAACGGTGCAAACGTACAAAATACAATTGTGTTGTGCAAGTTTGCGCCGCTTTTGCAGCAAAAAATTACACAAATGTGGCTCTAAAAAAAGTATAAATATGGGCCTTTGTGCTCTACCGGATCCTGCACTAACTCCAGGAAATCGTAATCAGCATGCCATCCCTACTGAAGTGCAGGTGCTCCCTGCACTCCATTTCCTGGCCACGGGCTCATTTCAAGTGACAGTGGGCATAGATGCTGGAATTTCACAGCCAATGTTCATCATGGTACTGACAAGATTTCTAAATGCATCTGTACGACACCTGCAGTCCTATGTGAGGTTTCCTAAAAGTACTGACCTCCCTGCCATCAAATCGGAATTCTATGCCTTTCACAACATACCTCATGTTATAGGTACCATTGATGGCACCCACATACCGATCATCCCCCTAAGAGTCAGTGAACAGGTATACAGAAACAGAAAGAACTTTCACTCCATGAACATCCAATTGGTATGTACTGCAGACCAGTACATCTCACATGTGAATGCCATGTTCCCAGGTTCAGTCCATGATTCCTTTGTGTTGAGGAACAGTAGTGTGCCACAGAGGATGGAACAACTCCAAGAGGACAGAGGGTGGATCATAGGTAAGTGTGTTTGTCACTAACTGACACATAGCAGACAGCCAGGCTGTCTGACTAAGGGGCTTAACAATGACGACTCTGTATTTCGCCTTTTTGTAGGTGATTCTGGCTATCCAAACTTGCGTTGGCTCCTGACACCAGTGAGGAATTCCAGGACGGATGCAGAGAGGAATTACAATGAGGCCCATGGACGTACTAGGAGGGTGATAGAGCGAACTATAGGTCTCCTGAAGGCTAGATTTTGTTGTCTACATATCTCTGGGGGTTCCCTGGCCTATGAGCCTGATGAGGTGTGTAGAATAGTGGTGGCCTGCTGCATGCTGCACAAGGTGGCAGGGAGACATTCTATCCCCCTCTTGGAGGTGGAGGGTGCTGTATGTCCTGACCAGCTTCCTCAGAGAAGGGAGGAGAGTGATGGTGAGGATGAGGAAGGGGAAGATGTCAATTCCAGGACCTAACTGATACAACTCTACTTCCAGTAACTGTGTGGGACTTTGGGCTGACATTGGGGTTTGTGACACATACTGTCAGTGTGCTCAGTCATATAGGAGGTGGTTTGATAATGATAGGTGAAACATGGTCCAGTTCTGCATGATACAGATTGATATTTTCTGCATTTACGTAGGGCCCACATTTAGGCACACAGGGCTCCCTTCATGCATAGATTTGACAATAAAGTGGTTATCAGCCAGTCGCATCCGTACTTCACTTTGTTCACAATGTAACACAGGGGACAGTGTTACAGGTGTGATATGTGTTTTATTGGTTGCAGGGAGTGAATAGTGTTATTTACAGTGATGGCAAGTCGTAAGCGGTGGGTGTCCTCAAAACCAACATGGTGGCAGCCTTGCTGGTAGTAATGATGGGTCTATCATTTCTTACAATAGTTCATATTGCCTCTTAGCAATGTGTGGTGGATGATTGAGTGGGATGGTTGCTGTGCAGATTGTTGCTGAGTTACTTCTTGAAGGGGGCCTTGTTCTTTGCTGGGGTTCCAGTGCCATATCTTGGCCTGAGGGTCTGCTGTTGGTCATCAAGGGATGACATGGTAGGCCCTTGGGTGTCCTGTGAGGGTAGTTCCTGGGATGTTTCTGCTGATGATGTAATCTCATGGTCGGTGTCCGGTGCTGTAGTGGGGGCCTCCTGTCCTTTGTGGGTGTCAGACTGGGTTTGTACCAGCTGCAGCAGTGTTCCTGCTATGGTGGCCATTGTGGCGTTGTGCTGTTTCCACTGCTCCATGGCCTGTTGGTGGTGTTCCTGCTGCATCCTCTGACTGTGCTCCAGGGTGGACACAATCTGTGCCATCCTGTCATGAGTATGCTGGTAGGCCCCCAATACCTCTGATATCATGCCCTGGGCTGCTGCGTTCATCCTGTGGCCTCTCCCCTGGCACTTGCCCTAGCCCCCTGTGCCTGTGTCCCCTGCAAAGGTCTGGCAGTACCACTTGTACTGGGGCACTCACCTTCTTGCATGTTGGGAGTGGGAGACTATGGCCTCTGTACCTGTGTTCCACCAGTCTGTGGCCTGGATACACTGGTGTGGGGATGCTTGCCCTGTGCTACTGATCTTGACTGGGTGGTAGGGGTGACAGTGGTTTCCTGGGCGGGTCTGCTGCATGGTGACAGTCCAGGACTGTGTGAGGGGCCTGCCTGCTCATAAGTGTCCAGGGATCCTTCACCAGTATCCTGTGCCTGTCCTGCCACCCTTGCACTTGCCCTAGCCCCCTGTGCCTGTGTCCCTTGCAAAGGTCTGGCAGTACCACTTGTACTGGGGCCCTCACCTTCTTGCATGTTGGGAGTGGGACACTGTGGCCTCTGTACCTGTGTTCCACCAGTCTGTGGCCTGGATACACTGGTGTGGGAATGCTTTCCCTGGGCTGCTGGTCTTGACTGGGTGATGGGGTGACAGTGGTTTCCTGGGTGGGGCTGCTGCATGGTGACAGTCCAGGACTGTGTGAGGGGTCTGCCTGCTCATCAGTGTCCAGAGATCCTTCACCAGTGTCCTGTGAGGTGCCTCTGTCTCCCTGGGGGGCACTGGCACTCCTTGTCCCGTCCGTTAGGGTGGCATGGGTGGTGGTGCCTGTTGGGGGACATAGACATGTCTGTTACAAATGCATGAACGTTTGAGGTGAACAGGACTGGGCTATTTGGTTACTTTCAGTGGCCTTACAGGGGGCCTTTGTGAGGTTGAAACTTCATTTAGCGTCGACTGTGGGGTTGCATTGTGGTGGGGGGTGTCGTTCCATTGTGGGTACTTGCAGGGATAGGTGGCTGTGCACAGGGGGAGGAATGTGGGCCTGGAAGTGGGTTTGTGGTCATGCAGGGGGGGTGGATTTAGTGGCTGATGCCTGGGTGGGGTGTTGGTCCTGGTGGGTGTGGGTGGGGTGGGATGGTGCATGCATCACAGGTATGTTGTAGATGGGGTATATGTTGATGACTTACCCAAGTCCATTCCTCCAGTGAGTCCCTCAGGGTGCAGGATGGCCATTACCTTTTCCTCCCAGTCAATATAGTCGGGTGGTGTTGGTGGCGGTCCTCCCCCCAGTCTTCTGGACTGCAATGTGGTGCCTTGATGCCATGCCCCTGACCTTCACCCGCAGGTCGTTCCATCTCTTCGGGATGTCGTCCCGGGTGCGTGGATCGTGTCCCACTGCATTGACCCTGTTCACAATGGTCTGCCATAGCTCCATCTTCCTTGCGATGTCACGCCGCGGCTGCCGTGGCTCCTGCGGCGGCCGCGGCCGCAGGCTCAGGTCGCCGCGGCGCGGCATTCTTTTCATACCGCGGCCTGTGTGTGAGTTGCGGGAGAAGCCGCGGCTTGCACACAGGCCGCGGGAGAAGCCGCGGCTTGCGCACAAGCCGCGGGAAAAACCATAAGCCTGGTCAGGGGTCGCGGCACTCGCCGCACCCCCTTCTTTCAGTTCTGCCGCAAAGGCAGACGCGGCACGGCTTGAGACCCCGAGTGGGTTTCAGGCCTGACCGCGCATAGCGCATTTAGTGCGCTTTACATTTCAGTCTAAATTATATAAACATCTGCTCACCACTTACCAATGTCTACTTGCACATGGTGGTGTTTTTATGCCTGCCTTTTCCCTTTCCCAGCATGCTGCCCACTTCCTCTCTTCCCAGCATGCATTGTTTCTCTTTGTTTGGACGCATGTACTTTATTCACTATTATACTCTTTTCCCCAATCCAAGACGGTGGTGTTTCTACTTCCTGTTTCCTACTTCCTGTCTAGAGGTATATAAGGGGAATTCAGCTGCTTGTTCATTGCGTTGCAACACTCCTTTGGTGGTAGTCACGCTCCGGCTGGTTTCTTCCTGTGAATCCAGTATTTCCTGACCTGTTTTCGTTTCCAGTCTTCCTGTACCCTCGGATCTTCAGCTCTAACGTCTTGGTGTCCTCCTTCTGTTTCAGGGAGTTCCTGTTGGAGGTTTTTTACCCTATTGGGGTTTTTCCTCTGGGACTCCTTCTGGAGGGCACAGACTGTAGTGGCTTGCTATTGTCAAACAGCACCGTGGCTACCGGAAGGGGTCGCCCCTACCTCGGCCAGAGCAGAACCTGCCGGAACCGGGGTCGTTCCCCAACCCTCCTCAACTTCGACGGTAAGCCCATTGAAAACCGTGACAGATTGCAACGCCCAAAGATCCAGTTGCAGTCCGGAACCATGGATAATCCAGTGGCAAATACGGAACCCACGAGCCAGACCCTGCTCATGACGATACAACAACAGGCTCAAGAACTCCAACAGCTACGTACTGAAAATACCGTCTATCGACAAGCCTTTGCATCCAGGACCACTGATGTATCCTCAGTAGCTGTCACTACACCTCGTTTCTCCGGGGATCCTAACAAATTAAGAGAATTCCTCGATGCCTTGACGGTTTATTTTGCCTTTCGCCCCTCGCAATTTGTACAAGGCAAGACCAAGGTGGGGTATTTGATTAGCGCCTTATCGGGGCCAGCATTGGCTTGGGCCACTCCTTTAGTGACAAGAAATTATCCTTGCCTGCCTAATTATTCCACCTTTGTCACTACCTTTAAACAGATGTTTGAGCGCCCTGGACTCGAGGCTTCAGCAGAAGAAGCTCTTTGCGAAATCCAACAAGGGAATCAAGATGTATTACAATACATCACCCGTTTCAGACAATTAGTAGCAGAAACATCCTGGGTGGAACGTACCTTGGTGACACTGTTCCGCAGAGGTCTCAGAGAGGACATTAAGGACGAACTGGTACACTCTGCTCGAATAGAGAACCTTAAAGGATTGATGGATCAGACTCTGACGATAGAATATCGGTTGAACGAACGAAGAATGGAGAAAAAGAAGAGTCGCTTGCCATCTCACTCAGTGACGTCTCGCACCTTCTCTCATCGTACCGAGGAAGTCCGTCCTGAACCTAAGGGGACTACCGAGGAAGAGCCAATGCAAATTGATACAGCTCGAGGACCTTTATCCGCTAGTGAAAGAGAACACAGACGAAGGAAGGGGCTTTGTCTACATTGTGGTGCAGCTGGTCACCTAATTCGCACCTTCCCCATTCTTCCAACCAAGCCTTTGGGAAACGCCAACTCCCGTCCTCAGTGAGAAGGGTGAGGACGGGATATCGTGAAATACCTTCCATTTGTTCTTCCAGGGAGGAAGGAACTGCTCTTTTTCTTTTACCAGTTATCCTTCATTTAACTGATGGCCGGGAAGAAAGAACCTTGGCTTTATTGGACTGCGGAGCCAGTGGCATCTATTTAGATGAAGCATGGGCCAAAGAACGACAGATAGCACAAATACCTAAGGAAGTACCAGAACAAGTACACACGGTGGATGGATCACTCTTGGCCATAGGACCTGTACAATATACCACCCCTACTTTCTGTCTACAGTTTGGGAAACACCAAGAAAATCTTTTGTTTTATTTAATTTCATCACCACACCACGTCATGATCCTGGGAATTCCATGGCTCACACGGCACAACCCTTACATCAACTGGGAAACAAGAACTATTTTTTATCCTCTCACTTTTGCCAACACCACTGCTATCTCGCAGGGGATTATTGGTCCCCAAAAGGTCTCTTAGCAGCACCTCCTAAGGTGGGATGCTCTATTAACGTCCTACAGGGAGTTCCTAGGCATTATCAGGAATATGCCGATGTATTCCAGAAGCCAGAAAAACCTGAACTGCCACCCCATAGAGAATACAATTGTGCCATTCCTTTAGAACCAGATACAGTGGTTCCTTTCGGGCGAATGTACTCTCTCACAGAACCTGAGAAGCAGATTCTTAAAGAATACCTTGATGAGAACCTAAAGAGCGGGTTGATTGCTCCCTCTTCTTCACCTGCAGGGGCTCCTTTCTTCTTTGTGCCTAAGAAGACTAAAGATTTGCGTCCCTGTATTGATTTCAGAGGGTTAAACAAGATCACTATTAAAGATCGGTACCCGTTACCCCTCATTAAGGACATCCTAGAAGCAGTCAGAGGGGCAAAGAGATTCACCAAGCTGGATCTCAGAGGAGCCTACCATCTTCTAAGAATTAAAAAGGGTGATGAATGGAAGACCGCTTTTAGAACACCTTTGGTAACTACGAATATCGAGTAATGCCATTCGGACTGTCCAATGCCCCTTCCATTTTTCAAAGGTTCATGGATTCTATCTTTTCCGATCTTTTGCAACAAACAGTGGTGGTGTATCTCGACGACATTTTAATCTTTTCTGTTCATCCAGAGGAACACTCTAAGCATGTTCGCCAAGTTTTAGAGAGACTCCGACAAAACCATTTATTCTGTAAACCTGAAAAGTGCGAGTTTGATCAGACGGAAGTAAAATACTTGGGATATTGCATTAACCAAACTGGAGTCGCCATGGATTCAGACAAGGTGCAAGCTATATTGAATTGGCCATCTCCTTCTTCCATCAAGGAGACTCAGGGGGTCATTATGACCCTGGCGGTCGGTGATAAAGCGGCGGCCAACCCGCCAACAGGCCGGCGGTCAAAAAAATGCAATTCTGACCCTGGCGGGAACCGCCAACACAGCCCGCCGCATTAACACTCCGACCGCCACGGCGGAACAAACAAACAGCGCGGAGGTCACCGCCAACAGCCAGGCGGCAGACAATGTACCGCCCACCCTATCACGACCCACCAATCCGCCACCTTTTCCGGGGCGGGAGCCCCGCCGATAAAAACACGGCGGAAACAGACATTTTCAATGGAAAACGCTCACCTCGACACACTCCACGCGGAATCCGGACAGCATGGAACCCGAATTGAACATCATACCTGCTCTCGTCTACCTGCTCATCTACCACGAGTACGAACTCCGGCGCAGACGTCAACGGTGAGTACTGCACCTACGACACACGGGAGGGGGGAGGAAGAAAGGTTATGGGCATACACATATGCGACCCCCCCACCCCCCCAATATGTACACACCAATGCAGAGCAGGAAGTCACAGTGACACCACACAAAGACCCTTTAAAAATACAATGACACAACCAAATTTGGAATAAATTTTCATGTACAAAAAAAGCACCTGGAAATAATTGAGCAACTGTGAAAAATATTTACAAAAACCAAAAAGATATACACATCAGTGTATCACTGAAGTAACAAGTCCTGCACATCCTACGAATCTAACATGTCCGTGGGCCAAGGTTCTGCGAAACAAGGGCAAAGCCCACACACGAGACCTGAGTCCTTTGGAGAGAACACTGCAGGGGCATCCGATGTCAAAATTACAGGCACCTCAGGGGGAAGGGAAGGGGGGGCCACCACAGCCACATGAGTCCACGACGCCAGATCCACGAGGAGCCACCATGCCCACTGTACCATCCTGGGGAGTGCAAAGCCACAGTCTCTCAAGTCTCTGCAGTGGGTGGGTTGCCCACTGTGCCATCCTGGGGAGTGCAAAGCCACAGTCTCTCAAGTCTCTGCAGTGGGTGGGTTGCCCACTGGACCATCCTGGGGAGTGCAAAGCCACAGTCTCTCAAGTCTCTACAGTGGGTGGATTGCCCACTGGACCATCCTGGGGAGTGCAAAGCCACAGTCTCTCAGGTGGATTAGAGAGTCCACTGGTCAAGGAGGAGGCATGGTGGGCACAGTGAACCATAAACAGTGCCTGAGACGGCGGGACCCAGCGCAGCGGTGCATGACATGGCGATGTCCAGCGGAGCGGTGCTTGAGACGGCGGGGCCCAGCGGAGCGGTGCTTGAGACGGCGGGGCCCAGCGGAGCGGTGCTTGACAGGAAGGGCCCAGCGGAGCGGTGCTTGACAGGAAGGGCCCAGCGGAGCGGTGCTTGACAGGAAGGGCCCAGCGGAGCGGTGCTTGAGACGGCGGGGCCCAGCGGAGCGGTGCTTGAGACGGCGGGGCCCAGCGGAGCGGTGCTTGACAGGAAGGGCCCAGCGGAGCGGTGCTTGACAGGAAGGGCCTAGCGGAGCGGTGCTTGAGACGGCGGGGCCCAGCGGAGCGGTGCTTGACAGGAAGGGCCCAGCGGAGCGGTGCTTGAGACGGCGGGGCCCAGCGGAGCGGTGCTTGACAGGAAGGGCCCAGCGGAGCGGTGCTTGAGACGGCGGGGCCCAGCGGAGCGGTGCTTGACAGGAAGGGCCCAGCGGAGCGGTGCTTGAGACGGCGGGGCCCAGCGGAGCGGTGCTTGACAGGAAGGGCCCAGCGGAGCGGTGCTTGAGACGGCGGGGCCCAGCGGAGAGGTGCTTGACAGGAAGGGCCCAGCGGAGCGGTGCTTGACAGGAAGGGCCCAGCGGAGCGGTGCTTGACAGGAAGGGCCCAGCGGAGCGGTGCTTGAGACGGCGGGGCCCAGCGGAGCGGTGCTTGACAGGAAGAGCCCAGCGGAGCGGTGCTTGACAGGAAGGGCCCAGCGGAGCGGTGCTTGAGACGGCGGGGCCCAGCGGAGCGGTGCTTGACAGGAAGGGCCCAGCGGAGCGGTGCTTGACAGGAAGGGCCCAGCGGAGCGGTGCTTGAGACGGCGGGGCCCTGTTCAGCGGTACCTGTCTTCACGGCGGGGCCCTGTTCAGCGGTGCTCCTCTGCACGGCGGGGCCCTGTTCACCGGTGCTCTTCTGCACGGCGGGGCCCTGTTCAGCGGTACCTGTCTTCACGGCGGGGCCCTGTTCAGTGGTGCTCTTCTGCACGGCGAGGCCCTGTTCAGCGGTACCTGTCTTCACGGCGGGGCCCTGTTCAGCGGTGCTCCTCTGCACGGCGGGGCCCTGTTCAGCGGTGCTCTTCTGCACGGCGGGGCCCTGTTCAGCGGTACCTGTCTTCACGGCGGGGCCCTGTTCAGCGGTACCTGTCTTCACGGCGGGGCCCTGTTCAGCGGTGCTCCTCTGCACGGCGGGGCCCTGTTCAGCGGTGCTCTTCTGCACGGCGGGGCCCTGTTCAGCGGTACCTGTCTTCACGGCGGGGCCCTGTTCAGCGGTGCTCCTCTGCACGGCGGGGCCCTGTTCAGCGGTGCTCTTCTGCACGGCGGGGCCCTGTTCAGCGGTACCTGTCTTCACGGCGGGGCCCTGTTCAGCGGTGCTCTTGCAGTATGTCAAGGGAGTCATACCTGGCCTGGACACCCTGCTCAGTCGCCCTCCGACCGTGCTGTGTCAGGCCCCTTCGGGGAGTGAGTCCTGGGCCCTTTGGTGTCGTCCCTTGCAGCCGGGATGGGGCTTGTGGGGCCCTCCTGCTCCGCGCTCCTGGTGGTTGTCCTCTCCGCCCTGCTGTCCTTCCGCTCCTTAGATGGGGCTCTCGGGCCCTTGCCTCCCCTGGCTACTGTGGCCGGTGAAGTGGCCGGAGTCACCTCCTTGGGGGCAGCCGTCTCTGTCCGCTCACGGCGGCCCTTCAATTTCCGGGTCCTCTTGCCTGGGGGGGGGGCTGGCTGTCCCCTTGCTGCTCACCGAAGTGTTACTGCCGCCAAAGGGTGGACTCCACATGCCATGCACCACTTGCACTGTAGTAGTTGGGCTGGTGGTGGCTGAGGTGCCCTTGGGACTTTTCCCAGTTGGAGGGGGTGGGTCGGGGGAGGGAAAGAGGTCAAAACTGGAGAGGTAATTTTTCTTGGGACCAAGGTAAGGGGTAGGAGTAGTGGTGAGAGAAGTGGAGGAAGAGGATGTGGTTGTATGAGAGCCAGGTGTGCTGTCCTTGGGTGCAGGTGACTGGGACGTAGGCTGTGGTGAGGTGGTTGGCTGTTGTTTGGGTGTCTGCCTGCGTTTATGTGTCTTGGAAGAGGGGGTGACAGACACAGTGGGAGAGGACACAGGGGACGTGTAAATGCCAGTGGGGGTGGTGACTGCAGGTGTGCGGACTGTAGTGGAGGGTTTGCTGGTGGTGGAAGAACTAGCTGATGTTGGGGTGCATGCAGGTGTGAGTGTAGACGTCACAGGGAGGGAGGAGGGAGACGAGGAGGACGGGGACACAGAGGTGGTAGTGACTGTTGATATGTCTGCATCTGTGTGTTGCTTGGGTGAATGCTTGTGTTTTCTGTGGTGCTTATGTTTGGATGAGCTGGCCTTGGGTGTTGAGGTGTGTGCAGGCTGGTCTGATGGTGTGGATGGGATAGGTTGAGGTACAGGAGACAGAGAAAGGGTGGAGGCAGATAGAAGAGGGAGACTGGAGACAGGGACAATGGCTGCCGTCAGTGCTGAGGCCAGAGCAGTGAACGCTCGTTGATGGGCAGCCTGACCCGAATGAATGCCCTCCAGGTAGGCATTGCTCCGATGCACCTCCCTTTCCACCACCTGGATGGCATTCAGAAGGGTAGTCTGCCCAACAATGAGCGTCCTCACCAGGTCAATGAGCTCCGCACTGAGGGCAGCAGGGGTAACAGAGGCAGGGGTTGAGGTGCCTGGGGCGAAGGAGACGCGCGCCTTCCTGGCCGAGCGGCCACGGAGCGAAGACTGAGGGGCTGCTGGGAGGGCGGTGCTGGTGCGCTGGGTGGCGGCTGTACCTGTTGTTGCGGGGGGCACAGATGGTGCCGCCCCCGCTAGGGAGCTCCCAAACGAGGACGTGTCCGTGTCGCTGGTGTCTCCACCGGCCCCCGTTGTGGTGCTCCCCTCGCCCTCCGGATCACTGGTGCCCTCGGTGTCTGTGTCAGTGCCCACCGGGGCCTGGTGACCTGCAGCTCCCTCCTGCTCCGACGCCAAATCTCCTCCGCCTGATGATGCTAAAACACAAGAAGACAAAGATTTAGGGTGGGGGGAGAAATTCAACAAAGTTGAGTGCATGCCTTAGCAATACCCTTTGCGGAGAGGACAGACACAGGTGCCTCGTGCACTAAGTCACGAACTTGGGGTACACTACTCAGTACTTCTGACTAGGCAAACAGGTCTAGGGACAACACACGCGCACATGTGTGATGCTGGAGCATGGGTAGCTGCACTTGGCACCCTACAGAGGTGGGGGGCGGGGGCACAGGGCCATGCCTAAGGGAGCGGACTACACTACAGAGAGCGCCCGGGCCTAATGTCACCCACAGCCCTCCTCCCCCACCCAGACGCCTCCAATGCGCATACAGATAGGAGAATGTGCGGATACTCACCCCCTTGTGTCTGCTGTGCTGTCCTCAAGCGCCCATCCAAATTAGGGTAGGCCACCGCCAGGATCCGGGACATCAGGGGGGTCATGGTGCGACTGGCACCCCTCCTAGGTCGGGAGGCCATCCCCAGCAGTGTTTCTGCAGTCTTCCTCGTTCCGCGGCGGATGTCCTCCCACCTCTTGCGGCAGTGGGTGCCCCGTCTGTTGTGGACCCCCAAGTTCCGGACTTCCTCGGCGATGGCACGCCAAATATCGATTTTCTGGTGGGCGCTCACCTGTTTGACATGTACAGGGTGGGAAAGAGAAACCGTCACATATCTGCATGTTTGGAGTACATGCCCCCCCCTCCCCAACCTTGTCATGGTTCCCATTCTCTCATCTGTCGTGCGTTGCACTCCCCATTCCCTCCACACCCCACCAACTTACATCCCCCCCCTCCACACAGGCATAACCCATTCAATGTGCACTGAGTGTACTCACCTGTTGGTCTTGAGGACCGTAGAGTTGCGCATACTGGGGGAGGACCCCGTCCACGAGCTTCTCCAACTCTTCTGAACTGAAGGCGGGGGCCCTTTCACCAGTAGCAGCAGCCATTGTCACTTCCAGACCGAGTTCACAGCAGCACTTGCAGTATAGGTCCTCTCCTGTGGATGATCAGGTCTCGAATGATTAAGCAGATAGAAAATGGCGGTCACGCCCGCGGCGGTGCGTACCGCGGCGGTGCGTCCCGCGACCGCCGGCGCACATCGTCATTGGCTCCTAAAACCCATAGGCTTCAATGTTAACCAATGCGTCTTCGCACAGCGGTCTTCGACCGCCTACCGCCACGGTGCGCCCCGCCAGCGCAGTGACCTCACATCCCATTGTCCCACTTCAGAGGTCAGGCATCGGCCATTTCAAGGGCCCACATGGCTTAATTTCTAATGCGTCACACAGGCCTAGGCCTTGCAATGGCACACATACAAACATATCAAACCATACATTTACCTGTACTGTGCAAGCTGTGTTGTACGTACCTGTGAGTGGATTGACTCTGTACTCCATATTCTCCTTCCTAGGCACCGTCCGCTGGGACTAGCGATGAGAAGGAGGAATCCTCGCGTGTACCGGCCGCTGGTGGACCTGTCCACAATGGAAGAACGCAACATAATACTACGATACCGACTTGACCGAGCCTCCATCCATGAACTGTGTGCCCAGCTGGAGCCAGCCCTGATGTCCCCCATCCGCCAACCCACAGGAATTCCCCCTCTAGTGCAGGTTCTGTCTGTCCTCCATTTCTTTGCAACTGGCTCATTCCAGACAACAGTGGCCATGTCATCTGGGATGTCTCAGCCTATGTTTTCCAAGATCTTATCCAGAGTGTTGTCTGCCCTGATGAAACTCATGCGGAGCTACATCATTTTCCCAGAGGAGGGTGATTTGCCTACAGTGAAAGCTGATTTCTATGCCCTTGGACACATCCCCAACATCATTGGTGCAATTGATGGGACCCATGTGGCTTTAGTCCCCCCAAATGACGATGAACAGGTGTACAGGAACAGGAAGAATTACCATTCAATGAATATCCAGGTGGTCTGTTTGGCTGACCAGTACATCTCCCATGTAAATGCCAAGTTCCCAGGGTCAGTGCATGACGCGTATGTTATGCGAAATAGCAGCATTCCCTATGTGATGGACCAGATACAGAGACAGCGTGTGTGGCTAATAGGTGACTCTGGTTACCCCAACCTGCCGTGGCTATTGACCCCAGTGAGGAATCCCAGGACCAGGGCAGAGGAACGGTACAATGAGGCCCATGGGCGTACTAGGAGGGTGATTGAGCGAACCTTTGGGCTCCTGAAGGCCAGGTTTAGGTGCCTGCATATGACAGGTGGATCCCTAATGTACTCACCAAAGAAGGTGTGCCATATCATCGTGGCGTGCTGTATGCTCCACAACCTGGCTTTGCGACGCCAGGTGCCTTTCCTGCAGGAGGATGGTCCAGATGGTGGTGTTGTAGAAGCCGTGGAGCCTGTGGAGAGTGAAGAGGAGGAAGACTCTGAGGACGACACAGACAATAGGGACAGAGTGATACAACAGTATTTCCAGTAACACACAGGTAAGAATCACCCACGCCATTTCACAATTGCTTATAGCCTCCTGCATCTGTACTTTCTGTAGTTCCCCACAGATGTTTTTCATTAATTTTTGCCTTTCCCTTCCCTTCTCAGTGCTGTCTGACTCAGTACCTGACTTCTGCTTGGTTCGCCCATGAAATACAGCGTATTGACATTGGTATGTTGTCATGACTAATTGACAGAACAGAAATCGAACAGTAATATGTAATACATTTGTCAATAATACAGCATGACTCAAAACAGATTTGTGTGCAAAATGTGATTTATTTACAGTGCTAGATATCGGTACATGTGATTCTAAGGGTGATGGGTGGGGGTGGAGGAATATCCATGGCAGAGTCCAGTTCTCAGTCTCACAGGTGCATTGTCCTTTTGCCTGTGGAAGGATGGAGCATAGGCAGTTCATGGTTGGACAGGGTGGCAATGTGGGACAGTGGGAAGACTTGAGGGGGTATGTCCTGCTGGCGGGGGTCTTGACATCCTACTCTGTCTTTTTTTTTGGTCTCAGGCTCCTCTTACGGGGTGGTTGTTCTTCAGCAGGAGGTGGGGTTCTGGGGGGCTGTCGAGGTGTTGGGACCTCCTGTCCACTAGCGCCGGCGGAGGTGGTAGGCTGTTCCTGGTCCGGGCTAGTGACAGGGGCCCTGTGTGGTGCACCATGGTCCCGCAACGCGTCCTCTATCCTGTGGAGGGCCAAGACGATGGTCCCCATTGCGGTCCCGATGATTCTCAGCTCCTCCCTGAACCCCATGTAGCGTTCCTCCTGCTGTGCCTGGATCTCAGTGAACCTGGCCAGTACCGTCGCCATTGTTTCTTGGGAGTGGTGGTATGCCCCCATGATGGTGGTGAGGGCCTCTTGGAGAGTGGGTTCCCTGGGCCTCTCCTCCCCCCCCTGTCGCACAGCAGCCCTCCGAGCTGCCCGGTTTCCCCCGGCCTCTGTCCCCTGGACGGTGTGCCCGCTACCACTGCCCCCAGGTCCCTGTTGTTGTTGGGGTGTTGGGTTAGCCTGGGTGCCCTGTAGTGGCAGACACACCACTGATTGAGCTGTCCTAGAGACAGAGGCATGGGCCCGCTGGGTGGGAGCTGTGCTGGTGTTGGCAGAGGGGGTCGGGTCTGGTGTGGCCTGTGGCTGCCTGAGGGGAACCGACTGCCCAGAGGTCCCCGATGGTCCGGGCTGGTCATCAGGTTCACTGTCGACAGAGCTGCTATCCTCAGTGTGGGCCTGTTCCGGTGGTGGGATGGACACTTCTGGACCCTCCTGGCTGGTGTGTTGTCGTTCGGGTCCTGCATGGGGTAAGAGAGTTTGGTTATTGTTTCTGTGTGTACAATAGCGTGCGTGTTATGGGTGCCCTTGTCCCCCAGTGCAGGCATTCCCTTGAGGGAGGTGTTGTGAGGGTAGTTAGTGGGGGGGGGGTTAGTGCAGTGGTCATGCTTAGGTGATGGGTGCCCATGATTTGTGTTGGCATGCAGGAGTTGGTGTTGGGATGGGTGGGTTGTGCTGGTGAGACATTGTCAGGGAGGATGTGTGCTGGGGGGTTAGGGGTGAGGGTGGGGGTGTGGGTTGGCATGCTGGTGGGGTGGGGGGGATATAGTAGTTGAGATTGGACTTACCAGAGTCCATTCCTCCGGCTACTCCTGCGAGGCCCTGAGGATGCAGGATGTTCAAGACGTCTTGCTCCCACGATGTGAATTCGGGAGGGGTGGGTGGGGGTCCGCCGCCAGTCTTCTGGACCGCGATGTTGTGCCTGGAGACCATCGATCGGACCTTCCCCCGTAGGTCGTTCCATCTTTTGCGTATGTCCTCCCTATTCCTGGGATGCTGTCCCACCGCGTTGACCCTGTCCACGATCCGCTGCCATAGCTCCGCCTTCCTAGCTATACTGGTGTGCTGCACCTGCGAGCCGAAGAGCTGGGGTTCCACTCTTAGGATTTCCTCCACCATGACCCGGAGTTCTTGGTCCGAAAAGCGTGGGTGCCTTTGGGGTGCCATGGGGTGGTGTGGGTGAGGTGTGGGGTGGTGTATGTGATGATGAGTATGTTGGTGAGTGGTGCTTTGTGCTACTATGTGGTGTGTGTGATGGTGTAGTGTGCCTCAGTGTGTCTTGCTTTGGATTGTCTGCTGTGTCTCTCTCTCCTTCTCTCAGTAATTATGGTCGCAGGGGTTTGTGGGTGATGTGGGTGTGTGTTTTATAGTTGGTTGATTGTGTGGGAGTGGTGTGTGTATGTGTATCAGGTGTGTGTATTTCAAATTGTCCAATGTGGCTGTGTTTTGGTGATGTGTGTGTATTCTGACCGCCGCGGTGTGTACCGCCAATGGAATACCGCGTTTGAATGACCGCCGTGTGGATTCGTGGGTCGTAATGGCATGGGCGTATTTCTGTTGGCGTGACGGTGGAGGTTTGGTCATCTCCAGTTTATCGCTGCCCGCTGATGTGGCGGGCTGCAGTGGAGGACGGAATTTTGGAGGTTTGGCCGTTGTGGGTCAGAATGACCGTGGCGGTTAACCGCGGCCGCGGCGGTGTTATGGCGGTCTTCTGACTGGCGGTAAGGGCCTTTTACCGCCGAGGTCAGAATGACCCCCTCACAGTGTTTTTTGGGATTAGCCAATTTCTATCGACAATTCATAGCAGACTTTGCCCAGAGAACCAGCTACATTACTCAAACCCTTAAAAAAGATAATCTAAAGAAGGGCTTTTATTGGACACAAGACGCAGAGTTAGCCTTTCAGGATTTAAAGAAAGCCTTTATTCAAGCCCCTATTCTACGACACCCAGACACCAGCAAACAATTCATTGTTGTCGCAGACGCCTCAGAAAGAGCCATTGGGGCTTCCTTACTGCAAAAACAAGATGATGATGATTTAGAACACCCTGTATTCTACCTGTCACACATTTTATCCGATTCAGAGCGGAACTATTCTCTGTTAGAACGTGAATTACTCGCCTTAAAGACTGCATGCACAGAATGGAGACACTTTCTGATGGGCTCAAAAGAACCTTTTGAAGCCCGGACAGACCACAGAAATCTACAGTGCTTAAGAAACTTTCAGTGTCAGAATAGCCGGCAGGCTCGATGGGCTTTCTTTTTTAGCCAGTATGACTTCTATATCACTTACATCCCTGGTTCTCAGAACATCCTGGCGGATGCCTTGTCCTGACGTTACCCTGAGTGCAGCATTCTACTGTACAGAACCTATTTGACAATAACAAGATCATTGGGGTAGTACAGACTTTTTTAGACCAAGTCAAGTCCGAATATGCCCGTCTAGAAGAGACAGAGCTGAATAAGTTGCGTCCGCAACTGCATATAGATCAAGGCTATTATTATCATGATAAGGCCCTGTTCTTACCCACTAAAATAGTACAGACTGAAGCCTTACGTATGTGCCATGATTCCCCCATTGCAGGACATCGAGGAATGAAAGCTAACCAAGAACTTCTGCTTCGCTCCTTCTGGTGGCCAACTCTCAAGACAGATACTGAAGATTATGTATCATCCTGTCCTATATGTGCTCAAGCCAAGACACCTCTTACTAAACCAGTAGGATTACTTCGCCCACTACCAGTTCCCCCAGGTCCATGGCACACTATCTCCACAGATTTCATGTGCTCATTACCCTCTTCAATGGGAAATCACGTAATAATGGTAACCGTGGACTCCTTCACCAAGATGGCTCACTTCACGGCCTTAAGAAAGTTACCAATGGCAAAGGAATTAGGTCAAATCTTTACACAAGAAATCTTTCGGCTTCATGGATTACCTCAGGTCATTATATCGGATAGGGGTCCTCAATATATCTCCCGATTCTGGAATCAATTCTGTAAGACATTGGGAATCAAGGTGGCCTTATCATCTGGGTTCCATCCTCAAACCAACGGACAGACGGAACGACTCAATCAAGGTCTCGAACAATATTTACGTAGCTTCTGCAATGCTACACAGAGTAATTGGGCTACCTATTTACCGCTTGCAGAATTCTCCTATAACAACTCCATACACAGCGCCTCGAAGGTCTCTCCCTTCTATGGCTCCTGCGGTTTCCATCCCAAGGTCTTTCCAACTCCCCTGAGAGATAATTCCAATCTTCCTGCCATTTCCTCCTATGTTCGACAGCTACGGGGTGTCCAACGTGTTATCCATTCCAACCTTGTGGCCACTAAGTCCCGCATGAAAAGGATAGCAGATAGGAGAAGCTGTGTGTAGGAAAGTACCATCTTGCCTGGCATGTTACCCCCATTTTTCACTGTATTTATGTTGTTTTAGTTGTATGTGTCACTGGGACCCTGTTCACCAGGGCCCCAGTGCTCATAAGTGTGCCTGAATGTGTTACCTGTGTAGTGACTAACTGTCTCACTGAGGCTCTGCTAATCAGAACCTCAGTGGTTATGCTCTCTCATTTCTTTCCAAATTACAGAAACAGGCTAACAGGCTAGTGACTAATTTTACCAATTTACATTGGCTTACTGGAACACCCTTATAATTCCCTAGTATATGGTACTGAGGTACCCAGGGTATTGGGGTTCCAGGAGATCCCTATGGGCTGCAGCATTTCTTTTGCCACCCATAGGGAGCTCTGACAATTCTTACACAGGTCTGCCACTGCAGCCTGAGTGAAATAACGTCCACGTTATTTCACAGCCATTTTACACTGCACTTAAGTAACTTATAAGTCACCTATATGTCTAACCTTTACCTGGTAAAGGTTAGGTGCAAAGTTACTTAGTGTGAGGGCACCCTGGCACTAGCCAAGGTGCCCCCACATTGTTCAGAGCCAATTCCCTGAACTTTTTGAGTGCGGGGACACCATTACACGCGTGCACTACATATAGGACACTACCTATATGTAGCTTCACAATGGTAACTCCGAATATGGCCATGTAACATGTCTATGATCATGGAATTGCCCCCCCTATGCCATCCTGGCATAGTTGGCACAATCCCATGATCCCAGTGGTCTGTAGCACAGACCCTGGTACTGCCAAACTGCCCTTCCTGGGGTTTCACTGCAGCTGCTGCTGTTGCCAACCCCTCAGACAGGCATCTGCCCTCCTGGGGTCCAGCCAGGCCTGGCCCAGGATGGCAGAACAAAGGACTTCCTCTGAGAGAGGGTGTTACACCCTCTCCCTTTGGAAAATGGTGATAAGGCAGGGGAGGAGTAGCCTCCCCCAGCCTCTGGAAATGCTTTGTTGGGCACAGATGTGCCCAATTCTGCATAAGCCAGTCTACACCGGTTCAGGGGACCCCTTAGCCCTGCTCTGGCGCGAAACTGGACAAAGGAAAGGGGAGTGACCACTCCCCTGACCTGCACCTCCCCTGGGAGGTGTCCAGAGCTCCTCCAGTGTGCTCCAGACCTCTGCCATCTTGGAAACAGAGGTGCTGCTGGCACACTGGACTGCTCTGAGTGGCCAGTGCCACCAGGTGACGTCAGAGACTCCTTGTGATAGGCTCCTTCAGGTGTTGCTAGCCTATCCTCTCTCCTAAGTAGCCAAACCCTCTTTTCTGGCTATTTAGGGTCTCTGTCTCTGGGGAAACTTGAGATAACGAATGCAAGAGCTCATCCGAGTTCCTCTGCATCTCTCTCTTCACCTTCTGCCAAGGAATCGACTGCTGACCGCGCTGGAAGCCTGCAAACCTGCAACATAGTAGCAAAGACGACTACTGCAACTCTGTAACGCTGATCCTGCCGCCTTCTCGACTGTTTTCCTGCTTGTGCATGCTGTGGGGGTAGTCTGCCTCCTCTCTGCACCAGAAGCTCCGAAGAAATCTCCCGTGGGTCGACGGAATCTTCCCCCTGCAACCGCAGGCACCAAAAAGCTGCATTACCGGTCCCTTGGGTCTCCTCTCAGCACGACGAGCGAGGTCCCTCGAATCCAGCGACTCTGTCCAAGTGACCCCCACAGTCCAGTGACTCTTCAGTCCAAGTTGGTGGAGGTAAGTCCTTGCCTCACCTTGCTGGGCTGCATTGCTGGGAACCACGACTTTTGCAGCTACTCCGGCCCCTGTGCACTTCCGGCGGAAATCCTTTGTGCACAGCCAAGCCTGGGTCCACGGCACTCTAACCTGCATTGCACGACTTTCTAAGTTGGTCTCCGGCGACGTGGGACTCCTTTGTGCGACTTCGGGTGAGCACCGTTTCACACATCCTTGTAGTGCCTGTTTCTGGTACTTCTCCGGGTTCTACCTGCTGCTGAGAGGGCTTCTTGTCTTGCTCGACGTCCCCTCTCTCTCCTGGTCCAATTTGCGACCTCCTGGTCCCTCTAGGGCCACAGCAGCGTCCAAAAACGCTAACCACACAATTTGCAGCTAGCAAGGCTTGTTGGCGTTCTTTCGGCGGGAAAACACTTCTGCACAACTCTCCACGGCGAGAGGGATCCGTCCACCAAAGGGGAAGTCTCTAGCCCTTTTCGTTCTTGCAGAAACCTCAGCTTCTTCTGTCCAGTAGAAGCTTCTTTGCACCCGCAGCTGGCATTTCCTGGGCATTTGCCCATCTCCGACTTGCTTGTGACTTTTGGACTTGGTCCCCTTGTTCCACAGGTACCCTAGATTGGAAATCCACAGTTGTTGCATTGTTGGTTTATGTCTTTCCTGCATTATTCCTCTAACACGACTTCTTTGTCCTTAGGGGAACTTTAGTGCACTTTGCACTCACTTTTCAGGGTCTTGGGGAGGGTTATTTTTCTAACTCTCACTATTTTCTAATAGTCCCAGCGACCCTCTACAAGGTCACATAGGTTTGGGGTCCATTCGTGGTTCGCATTCCACTTTTGGAGTATATGGTTTGTGTTGCCCCTATCCCTATGTTTTCCCATTGCATCCTATTGTAACTATACATTGTTTGCACTGTTTTCTAAGACTATACTGCATATTTTTGCTATTGTGTATATATATCTTGTGTATATTTCCTATCCTCTCACTGAGGGTACACTCTAAGATACTTTGGCATATTGTCATAAAAATAAAGTACCTTTATTTTTAGTATAACTGTGTATTGTGTTTTCTTATGATATTGTGCAAGTGACACTTGTGGTACTGTAGTAGCTTCACACGTCTCCTAGTTCAGCTTAAGCTGCTCTGCTAAGCTACCATTATCTATCAGCCTAAGCTGCTAGACACCCTATACACTAATAAGGGATAACTGGGCCTGGTGCAAGGTGCAAGTACCCCTTGGTACTCACTACAAGCCAGTCCAGCCTCCTACACTGTGCGGCTCCTCAATATCAGGTCCATGATAAAGTCTGTCTCTCCTCTAGATTCCTACCTCTCCGACTCACTCAGAACAAATTCAAACCCCGCTTTTATGGTCCCTTCCTAATTCTCAAAAAGATTAACCCAGTGTCTTTGGGTCTTCGCCTGCCCATGACGTGGAAAATTCACCTTGTATTCCATGTCTCTCAACTTAAACCTTACCTTCCTGATCCTTTTCACAGACAATTTTCCTGTCCCCCTCCTCTGTTGGTTGATAATGTGCCCGAGTACGAGGTCCAGGAAATCTGTGATTCTCGGTTTTTCCATGGGTGCCTCCAATATCTTATTCATTGGAAAGGTTACCCTATGAGTGAGTGTTCCTGGGAGGATGCCCCTTCAGTTCATGCTCCTCTTTTGGTCCATTGCTTTTTTCGACTCTTCCCTCACAAACCTGGGGCCTCGGGGGGGGGGGGACATACTGTCACGCCGCGGCTCCTGTGGTGGCCGCAGGCTCGGGTCGCCGCGGTGCGGCATTCTTTTCATACCGCGGCCTGTGTGCGAGCCGTGGGAGAAGCCGCGGCTTGCACACAGGCCGTGGGAGAAGCCGCGGCTTGCGCACAAGCCGCGGGAAAAACCATAAGCCTGGTCAGGGGTCGCGGCACTCACCGCGCCCCCTTCTTTCAGTTCTGCCGCAAAGGCAGACGCGGCAGGGCTTGAGACCCCTGGTGGGTTTCAGGCCTGACCGCGCATAGCGCATTTAGGGGGTCATTCTGACCCTGGCGGTCATTGACCGCCAGGGTCAACGACCGCGGGAGCACCGCCAACAGGCTGGCGGTGCTCCCAAGGGCATTCTGACCGCGGCGGTATGGCTTGCTGCGCCGCCATGGGGATTCCGACCCCCTCACCGCCATCCTGTTCCTGGCGGTTTTGACCGCCAGGAACAGGATGGCGGTGAGGGGTGTCGTGGGGCCCCTGGGGGCCCCTGCAGTGCCCATGCCAATGGCATGGGCACTGCAGGGGCCCCCGTAAGAGGGCCCCTAAAAGATTTTCAGTGTCTGCCATGCAGACACTGAAAATCGCGATGGGTGCTACTGCACCCGTCGCACCCTTCCCACTCCGCCGGCTCTATTCGGAGCCGGCTTCCTCGTGGAAAGGGGTTTCCCGCTGGGCTGGCGGGCGGCCTTCTGGCGGTCGCCCGCCAGCCCAGCGGGAAACACAGAATAACCGCGGCGGTCTTTTGACCGCGCAGCGGTATTCTGGCGGTTCCCGCTTGGCGGGCGGCTCCCGCCGCCCGTGAAGCTCAGAATCACCCCCTTAGTGCGCTTTACATTTCAGTCTAAATTATATAAACATCTGCTCACCACTTACCAATGTCTACAGGCAAAAGCCGAATACTTGCACATGGTGGTGTTTTTATGCCTGCGTTTTCCCTTTCCCAGCATGCTGCCCACTTCCTCTCTTCCCAGCATTCATTGTTTCTCTTTGTTTGGACGCATGTACTTTATTCACTATTATACTCTTTTGCCCAATCCAAGATGGTGGTGTTTCTACTTCCTGTTTCCTACTTCCTGTCTAGAGGTATATAAGGGGAATTCAGCTGCGTGTTCATTGCGTTGCAGCACTCCTTTGGTGGTAGTCACGCTCCGGCTGGTTTCTTCCTGTGAATCCAGTATTTCCTGACCTGTTTTCATTTCCAGTCTTTCTGTACCCTCGGATCTTCAGCTCTAATGTCTTGGTATCCTCCTTCTGTTTCAGGGAGTTCCTGTTGTAGGTTTTTACCCTATTGGGGTTTTTCCTCTGGGACTCCTTCTGGAGGGCACGGACTGTAGTAGCTTGCTATTGTCAAACAGCACCATGGCTACCGGAAGGGGTCACCCCTACCTCGGCCAGAGCAGAACCTGCCGAACCGGGGTCGTTCCCCAACCCTCCTCAACTTCGACGGTAAGCCCATTGAAAACCGTGACATGCGATGGGTGTGTGCTGCACCTCGGCCCCGAATATTTGTGGCTCCAACCTTAGGATCTCGTCCACCATGGTCTTTAACTCCCTTTCTGTGAAGCGTGGATGTTTGGGGGGGGTGACATGGTGAGTGTGGTGAATGGTGTGGGGGCTGGGAACGCAGTGAGGGTGCTCTTCTATGGGTCAGTGTGCGTCTCGTGTATGCTAGCGTTCGGTGTCTGCCTCTGGTGCTCTCTGTCTTCTTGGCCTGGTTTCGTTGCAAAGGATTGTGGGGTATGTCTAGGGGTGTTTTATGGGGTTATGGATGTGTGTCAGGTGTGTGGGTTACACGCTTATCCAATGTGTGCACTTCTTGCTGTTAAGTCCACTTGCTGCCCGTGGCGGTCGGAGCCGCCAATAGTCGTCCAGCCTCCACTGTCCGCCAAGGTGATTTGTGCATCATTATTTGGAGGGTGGGATGTGGGTGTGCTCGGCGGTGACGGGGTGGGGAGGTCCTGGATTCCCAGCAACGGGGTCATGGCAGGGAGTGGTGATGTGGTGATTTTTGGCGGGGTTGGGATTTCGTTCATTACATGGCGGGTTTCCATTCACCATCAACGGCGGACTTCTGTTCACCGCCACCACGGCGGTTGGCGATGTTTCCCGCCGTGTTCATAATGACCGCCATAATGTTCAGCCCTGAAGACAGATCCAGGTTAAACTTGTAATTGAAAAAGCCCTTCATTTTGCGGTAAATCAGGAGGTGAAAACATTCCAGTGGCACTTAGCTGTACCACCCTCTCTAGCGCTTCGAGGTAATACAGTGGAATCATTAATGTGCTTCTCACTGGCTCGGTTTATGTTGAGTAAACCTGGTGTTAAATCGAGGCGCGGAAACCAAGCAGAGACAATGGCCCGTATTTATACTTTTTTTAGCGCCGCATTTGCGCCGCTTTTTGACGCAAAACGGCGCAAACCTACAAAATACAATGGTATTTTGCAAGTTTGCGCCGTTTTTGCGTCAAAAAACGACGCAAATGCGGCGCTAAAAAAGTATAAATACGGGCCAATGTACACTAAACTCACAATATAAATAGATCTTAAAAGGAGTACAAAAGGATGGAAAGTAAACCCAGTGTAATCTACACTATGAAATACTACACTGAAGTTAAAATAGAAAACAAAATTCATATACAAACAAGGATTGGTGAAGCCAGTAGTCTCACCTATGCAAGAGCTATTGGCATTGTCAATGTGCTTTAGCCCTGTGGTACAACAGCCTGGCTCCCGTTCAGCAAGGTTAAAGGTTAGTGGCATAGAGGAGGGTGGCATGGAGTGTCGTAGAGTGTCGTTGAGCGGACTGGCAGAGAGTGGCATAGTGTGGAGTCTCCTAGAATGGCAACCACTGGAGTGGCATAGAGTATAGTGAACTGGTGTAGATTGCATTGGGCGAGAGCGCTCTAGGGTAGAGTGTGGTTCAGTGGACTGGCAGAGAGTATTGTGTACTGGAGTGGAATAGTGTGGGGTTGCGTAGAATGGCATACACTGGAGTGGCACAAAGCATAGTGGACTGGGATAGGTTGCATTGGTGGCAAGTGCTCTAGCGTAGAGTGTTGTTGAGTGGACTGGCAGAGAGTGTTGTTTATTGGAGTGGCATAGTATGGAGTTGCATAGAACGGCATACACTGGAGTGGCATAGAGTATAGTGGGCTGGTGTAGGTTTCACTGGTGGAGAGTGCTCTAGAGTAGAGTGTTCTTGAGTGGACTGGCAGAGAGTATTGTGTATTGGAGTGGCATAGTGTGGTGTTGCATAGAGTGGCATACACTGGAGTGACATAGAGTATAGTGGACTGGTGTAGGTTGCATTAGTGGAGAGTGCCCTAGAATACAGTGTTGTTGAGCGGACTGGCAGAGAGTGTTGTGTATTGGAGCGGCACAGTGTGGAGTCTCCTAGAGTGGCAACCACTGGAGTGGCATGGAGTATAGTGAACTGGTGTAGATTGCATTGGGGGAGAGCGCTCTAGAGTAGAGTGTTGTTGAGTGGACTGGCAGAGAGTGTTGTATATTGGAGTGGCATAGTGTGGAGTTGCGTAAAGTGGCATACACTGAGGTGGCATAGAGTATAGTGGACTGGTGGTGGTTGCACTGGTGGAAAGTGCTCTAGAGTAGAGTGTTGTTGAGTGGACTGGCAGAGAGTATTGTGTATTGGGGAGGCGTAGTGTGGAGTTGCGTAGAGTGGCATACACTGGAGTGGCATAAAGTATAGTGGACTGGTATAGGTTGCATTGGTGGCGAGTGCTCTAGAGTAGAGTGTTGTTGAGTGGACTGCCAGAGAGTGTTGTTTATTGGAGTGGCATAGTCTGGAGTTGCGTAGAACGGCATACACTGGAGTGGCATAGAGTAATCTGGACTGGTGTAGGTTGCACTGGTGGAGAGTGCTCTAAAGAAGAGTGTTTTGAGTGGACTGGCAGAGAGTGTTGTGTATTGGAGTGGCATAGTGTGGAGTCTCCTAGAGTGGCAACCACTGGAGTGGCATGGAGTATAGTGAACTGGTGTAGATTGCATTGGGGGAGAGCGCTCTAGAGTAGAGTGTGGTTCAGCGGACTGGCAGAGAGTATTGTGTATTGGAGTGGCATAGTGTGGAGTTGCGTAGAGTAGCATACACTGAGGTGGCATAGAGTATAGTGGACTGGTGTAGGTTGCACTGGTGGAGAGTGCTCTAGAGTAGAGTGTTGTTGAGTGGACTGGCAGAGAGTATTGTGTATTGGAGTGGCGTAGTGTGGAGTTGCGTAGAGTGGCATACACTGGAGTGGTATAAAATACAGAGGACTGGTATTGGTTGCATTGGTGGCGAGTGCTCTAGAGTAGAGTGTTGTTGAGTGGACTGGCAGAGAGTGTCGTTTATTGGACTGGCATAGTGTGGAGTTGCGTAGAACGGCATACACTGGAGTGGCATAGAGTAATCTGGACTGGTGTAGGTTGCATTGGTGGAGAGTGCTCTAGAGTAGAGTGTTGTTGAGTGGACTGGCAGAGAGTGTCGTGTATTGGAGTGGCATAGGGTTGAGTTGCGTAGAGTGGCATACACTGGAGTGGCATGGAGTATAGTGAACTGGTGTAGATTGCATTGGGCGAGAGCGCTCTAGGGTAGAGTGTGGTTCAGTGGACTGGCAGAGAGTATTGTGTATTGAAGTGGCATAGTGTGAAGTTGCGTAGAGTGGCATACACTGAGGTGGCATAGAGTATAGTGGACTGATGTAGGTTGATTGGGTGGACTGGCAGAGAGTGTCGTTTATTGGAGTGGCAAGTCGCTCAGAGATTCCATAGAAGAAAAAGATCTAGAATCCTTCCTGGAGGTGAATTGATGATGTACTGGAGCGTAATCTGTATCTGACTATGACGCGTGGTTTCTATCTTTCCTCACCTGGAGGCACAGAGTAGAAGGTTTCTCCCTTTATAAGTCACCTGTAAGCTCCGCCCACTGAGCCATGCCCCGTCCACCCTCGAAGAAGGCAAAGGAATTCCCGCCTTTTACCAGGATGATGGACAGCTTTCCGAAACGACCCCACTGCGTTTACTGCCGATTCAGGTGGTGCGTTGTTGATGCGCAATGGCACGAGGACATCTCCTCAAAGACGCACTAATAACAATAACATTGCCAAAGCCACACAAGGTTGCTGGAGACGTTTCCCCCGAGGTCCATCACGTAGCCTTAGTGTACAATATAAACAGGGCGTAAAAAACATGCTAGGTAACGCTTACTGACTTACTGGTAGAAAATACTCCAGTCTGGTAGACCATGATGCTCATTTTACAGAAACTGAACCTCAACAGCAAGCGCTTACAAATATAAACGTAGCAGGTGCCCCAGTTGAAGCTCAGCTTCTGGAAAGGACAAGCCACCCTAACTCTCGGGCTTGGCAAAGATAAAGCAAGGCTGCGCGCTCAGAGATTCCATAGCAGAAAAAGATCTAGAATCCTTCCTGGAGGTGAATTGATGATGTACTGGAGAGTAATCTGTTGCTGACTGTGACGCGCAGGTTCTATCTTCCTCTCCTGGAGACACAGAGTAGAAAGTTCTCCCTTTATAAGTCACCTGTAAGCTCCGCCCGCTGAGCCACGCCCCGTCCACCCTCGAAGTAGGCAAAGGAATTCCCGGCTTTTACCAGGATGATGGACAGCTTTTCCGAAACGACCCCACTGCGTTTTACCTCCGATTCAGGTGGTGCATTGTTGATGTGCAAAAGCACGAGGACATCTCCACAAAGAAGCACTAATAACAATAACATTGCCAAAGGCACACAAAGTTGCTGGAGACATTTTCACCGTGGTCCATCACGTAGCTTTAGTGTACAATATAAACGGTGCATATAAAACATGCTAGGTAACGCTTACTGACTTACTGGTAGAAAATACTCTGGTCTGGTAGACCATGATGCTCATTTTACAGAAACTAAACCTCAACAGGAAGCACTTACAAATATAAACGTAGCAGGTGCCCCAGTTGAAGCTTAGCTTCTGGAAAGGACAAGCCATCCTAACTCTTGGTCTTGGCAAAGATAAAGCAAGGCTCTGCGCTCAGAGATTCCATAGCAGAAAAAGATTTAGAATCCTTCCTGGAGGTGAATTGATGATGTACTGGAGCGTAATCTGTATCTGACTAGAATAGCGGGTCCTATCTTCCTCTCCTGGAGACACAGAGTAGAAGGTTCTTCCTTTATAAATCACCTGTAAGCTCCGCCCGCTGAGCCACGCCCCGTCCACCCTCGAAGTAGGCAAAGGAATTCCTGCCTTTTGCCAGGATGATGGACAGCTTTCCAAAACGACCCCACTGCGTTTACCGCCGATTCAGGTGGTGCGTTGTTGATGCGCAGAAGCATGAGGACATCTCCACAAAGACGCACTAGTAAAAATCACATTGCCAAAGGCACACAAGGTTGTTGGAGACGTTTCCCCCATGACCCATCACGTAGCCTTAGTGTACAATATAAACAGGGCGTAAAAAAAAAAAGAAAAAAAAACATGCTAGGTAACGCTTACTGACTTACTGGTAGAAAATACTCCGGTTGGGTAGGCCATGATGCTCATTTTACAGAAACTAAATCTCAAAGGAAGCACTTACAAATACAAACGTAGCAGGTGCCCCAGTTGAAGCTCAGCTTCTGGAAAGGACAAGCAACCCTAAATCTTAGGATTTGCAAAGATAAAGCAGGGCTGTGCGCTCAGAGATTCCATAGCAGAAAAAGATCTAGAATCCTTCCTGGGGGGAATTGATGAGGTACTGGAGCGTAACCTGTATCTGACTGTGACGCGCGGGTGCTATTGTCCTCTCCTGGAGGCACGCCCGTACACCCTCGAAGTAGGCAAAGGAATTCTCGCTTTTACCAGGATGATGGACAAATTTCCAAAACGACCCCACTGCGTTTACCGCCGAGTCAGGGGGGGCGTTGTTGATGCGCAGAAGCACGAGGGCATCTCTACAAAGACGCACTAGTAACAATCACATTGGCAAGGACACACAGGGTTGCTGGAGACGTTTTCACCATGGTCCAATCACGTAGCTTTAGTGTACAATATAAACGGTGCATATAAAACATGCTAGGTAACGCTTACTGACTTACTAATAGGAAATACTCCGGTTGGGTAGGCCATGATGCTCATTTTACAGAAACTAAACCTCAACAGGAAGCACTTACAAATATAAATGTAGCAGGTGCCCCAGTTCAAGCTCAGCTTCTGGAAAGGACAAGCCACCCTAACTCTTGGGCTTGGCAAAGATAAAGGAAGGCTCTGCGCTTAGAGATTCCATAGCAGAAAAAATCTAGAATCCTTCCTGGAGGTGAATTGATGATGTACTGGAGCGTAATCCGTATAAGACTGTGACAAGCGGGTTCTATCTTCCGCTACTGGAGACACAGAGTAGAAGGTTCTCCCTTTATAAAACACTAAGAAAAAAAAAAAAAACATAACAATCCCACAAAATAGCCTGCTACCAGTCCAAAATCTCGACAGGACCTGAAGCACTGTATACATGCAACTATAGCACAATGCCTCTGCCAGACCTTAGTATGTTTTCACACCCTGGATGAAGCCTGCTTTATTCAGGGTTGTTTTTAAACTCGGCTCAGTGAAAAGCGCTCTTAAATCTAATGAAAGGTCTCACTTGACATCCCCTTCCGAAGTCTAGCTATCTTGCTGTTCTTGCTAATCTTTTAAACCCTCACTGGTCCTATGTGTTTGTTTCTAACTGCATGTCAACACAGTTTAATACATAATTGTCTCATATACAAGAAACAGAAGGAATACAGGCTGCCTTTGATACGGTTGACCATGACGCCCTAACTCAAAGACTCCATGAAGCCGGCATACAAGGTATTGCTCTTGACTGGATTACTTCCTATCTTTAAAAAAGAGCAAATATCATCCACTCGCCCCCCTTCTCGTCCGAACCCTACCTCACAAAAGCAGGGGTCCCCCAAGGGTCAATCATCTCACCTTTGCTTTTCAACATCTACATGATATCTTTACCAGAACTGATCAATGATTTCCATCTCACATGCCACAACTATGCAGATGACACACAAATACTACTTAAATTAGAAGACCCCAAAAACATTGAAAACTCACAAATCTTCAGTTGCCTCAGAGCCGTTGATCAGTGGATGACCTGGAGCCATCTCAAACTAAATACCTCCAAAACAGAAATACTCATATGTGGTGACTGGAAAAGTTATGACCCTCTGTGCGTCTGGCCTGACGATCTCGGACCACCTCCTCAATTATCCAAGGAAGTTAAAAACCTAGGAATCACCATGGATTCCAAGTTAACTATGAATGCCCAAGTAGACAAATTAGCACGCACAAGCTTCATCACCTTGAAGACTTTACGACACATCTTCCCCCACCTCGGATTTCCACACAAGGTGCAAGCTACTATCTCGCTTGTACTATCCAAACTGGATTATGCCAATAGCCTCTACCATGGATCATCTCTATCTGTTATGAAAAAACGACAACGTATCCAGAATTCCACAGCCAGGCTACTACTACATATAAAGCCGCAAGCACACATCTCCCCTGCCTTGAGAGCACTACACTGGTTACCCGTTGCCAGAAGATGCCCTTTCAAGCTGCTTTGTATCACCCACAAAGCTATACATGGAACAGGACCACTTTTTATCAGAAACAAAATAACCAAATACATCCAACAAAGAACCCTCCACCCAAGATTGGCACCCCGCCTTAGAACACCACCATACAAGAAAAAGACTATAGGTGGTACATCCTTCTCCGTCCAAGCAGCCAAACTATGGAATTCATTACCCCCTCAGATAACTTTCTTGTCTTCAGAAAACTACTCAAGAGTTGACTCTTTCCTTCATAACCACCTTTTTCAAACAACTATGAACTGCATATGCCTATGTGGATAAATATTCTTTCAGATTATATGTATATTTCTATTTATTTATAGCTTCTTTGGAAAATATGTATTGCTACTATGTCATAACAATAAAATACACACACACTCTTTAAACCTGTCTGACTAAGTATTTTTTACCCATGTTTCTAATTATGTATTGTATGTGCATATGTGTGTGTGTGTGTGTATATATATATATATATATATATATATATATATATACATATGTATATATATATATGTGTATGTGTATATGTTGTTTCTGTGCTTGGCATGTTTGTGGATCATTGAATTCCTGCTCTCATCTTATCACACTTATCTACTCATCACTCTTATGTCATGTCTCTATCAAACTATCCTCCATTCTCACTCTGACTCATCCCAAATCTCTTCTACCACTTTCATCTCCTAAATATCTCTGCCTAAGCTCTTCCCTCCACATCTAACTCACCAAACCTCACTCTACCTCTGTGACCTCCCACACAACCCTACTAAATTCTCCTGCATTCATCTCACCCTGCTCCTATGCTCTCCCTAACCCTTCCACATACTCTTCCCCCTCCACCCCCCTTTACTCATCCCAAGCCTTTGGGTTGAGTAAATGAAGGATATACTCCCAATTAACACCTCTGGATTTATTTCCTCCTCCACCCCTCCATTACTCCAGTCTAACTAACAAACTCTCATATCCGCGGCTCAAATTAACTCATAATAATACTAAAACTGTACTCATTATTTAACGATACTAATCCATCACTAATTCTTGTTGGGTTCCAGAGTAGCGTGCTACTCATCGAAGCGCGCTTCGACGCCTCATCAGGGGTAGTAAGCGCTATATAAATACGATTACAATTACAATTACAATAGTGTGGAGTTGCATAGAACGGCATACACTGGAGTGGCATACAGTATAGTGGGCTGGTGTAGGTTTCACTGGTGGAGAGTGCTCTAGAGTAGAGTGTTCTTGAGTGGACTGGCAGAGATAATTCTGTATCGGAGTGGCGTAGTGTGGAGTTGCGTAGAGTGGCATACACTGAGGTGGCATAGAGTAATCTGGACTGGTGTAGGTTGCATTGCTGGAGAGTGCTCCAGAGTACAGCATTGTTGAGTGGACTGGCAGAGAGTGTTGTATATTGGAGTGGCATAATGTGGAGTTGCGTAGAGTGGCATACACTGAGGTGGCATAGAGTATAGTGGACTGGTGTAGGTTGCACTGGTAGAGAGTGCTCTAGAGTAGAGTGTTGTTGAGTGGACTGGCAGAGAGTATTGTGTACTGGAGTGGAATAGTGTGGGGTTGCGTAGAATGGCATACACTGGAGTGGCACAGAGTATAGTGGACTGGTATAGGTTGCATTGGTGGAGAGTGCTCTAGAGTACAGTGTTGTTGAGTGGACTGGAAGAGAGTGTCGTTTATTGTAGTGGCATAGTGTGGAGTTGCGTAGAGTGGCATACACTGGAGTGGCATAGAGTAATCTGGACTGGTGTAGGTTGCATTGGTGGAGAGTGCTCTAGAGTAGAGTGTGTAGGAACGTACCATCTTGCCTGGCATGTTACCCCCATATTTCACTGTATATATGTTGTTTTAGTGTATGTGTCACTGGGACCCTGCCAGCCAGGGCCCCAGTGCTCATAAGTGTGCCCTGTATGTGTTCCATGTGTGATGACTAACTGTCTCACTGAGGCTCTGCTAACCAGAACCTCAGTGGTTATGCTCTCTCTGCTTTCTAAATTGTCACTAACAGGCTAGTGACCATTTTCACCAATTCACATTGGCATACTGGAACACCCTTATAATTCCCTAGTATATGGTACAGAGGTACCCAGGGTATTGGGGTTCCAGGAGATCCCTATGGGCTGCAGCATTTCTTTTGCCACCCATAGGGAGCTCTGATAATTCTTACACAGTCCTGCCACTGCAGCCTGAGTGAAATAACGCGGTACAGCCGCGGTCAGAAACGGGAGACCGGCGGTGTCCCGAGGGTTTCCCGCTGCCACTGGGAATCCTCAACGGCGGCGCTGCTTGCAGCGCCGCCATGGGGATTCCGACCCCCTTACCGCCATCCTGTTCCTGGCGGGTGTCGTGGGGCCCCTGGGGGCCCCTGCAGTGCCCATGCCAATGGGCACTGCAGGGGCCCCCCAACAGGGCCCCACATTGATTTTCAGTGTCTGCCTAGCAGACACTGAAAATCGCGACGGGTGCAACTGCACCCGTCGCACACCAGCAACTCCGCCGGCTCCATTCGGAGCCGGCTTCCTCGTTGCTGGTGCTTTCCCGCTGGGCGGGCGGGCGGCCTTTTGGCTGTCGCCCGCCAGCCCAGCGGGAAAGTCAGAATGACCGCCGCGGTCTTTTGACCGCGGTACGGTCTTCTGGTGGCTCCCGCAAGTCAGGGAGCCCTCACAGAAGCAGGCAGCACCCTCAGAAGTACCGGAACAGGCACTTAGAAGAGGAGTGAACCGGAGTCCACCCAAAGTCAGAAAAGGGAGTCCCACGACGCCGGAGGACAACTCAGGAGGTTGTGAACTGCAGGTTAGAGTGTCGGGGACCCAGGGTTGGCTGTGCACAAAGGAAATCCTGGAAGAGTGAACAGGAGCTGGAGTAGCTGCAAATCACGCGGTACCCAGCAATGCAGTCTAGCGTGGGGAGGCAAGGACTTACCTCCACCAAACTTGGACTGAAGAGTCACTGGACTGTGGGAGTCACTTGGACAGAGTTGCTGAGTTCCAAGGACCACGCTCGTCGTGCTGAGAGGGGACCCAGAGGACCGGTGATGCAGTCTTTTGTTGCCTGCAGTTGCAGGGGGAAGATTCCATCGACCCACGGGAGATTTCTTCAGAGCTCCTGGTGCAAGAAGGAGGCAGGCTACCCCCAGAGCATGCACCACCAGGAAACAGGCGAGAAAACCGGCAGGATGAAGCGATACAAGGTTGCAGTAGTCATCTTTGCTACTTTGTTGCGGGTTTGCAGGCGTCCTGAGCAGTCAGTGGTCGATCCTTTGGCAGAAGGTGAAGAGGGAGATGCAGAGGAACTCTGGTGAGCTCTTGCATTCGGTATCTGCAGAATTCCCCAAAGCAGAGACCCTAAATAGCCAGAAAAGGAGGTTTGGCTACCTAGGAAGGAGGATAGGCTAGCAATACAGGTAAGAGCCTATCAGAAGAAGTCTCTGACGTCACCTGCTGGCCCTGGCCACTCAGAGCAGTCCAGTGTGCCAGCACACCTCTGAATCCAAGATGGCAGAGGTCTGGGGCACGCTGGAGGAGCTCTGGGCACCTCCCCTGGGAGGTGCAGGTCAGGGGAGTGGTCACTCCCCTTTCCTTTGTCCAGTTTCGCGCCAAAGCAGGGCTGGGGGATCCCTGAACCAGTGTAGACTGGCTTATGAAGAGATGGGCACCATCTGTGCCCATCAAAGCATTTCCAGAGGCTGGGGGAGGCTACTCCTCCCCAGCCCTGACACCTATTTCCAAAGGGAGAGGGTGTAACACCATCTCTCAGAGGAAGTCCTTTGTTCTGCCTTCCTGGGCCAGGGCTGCCTGGACCCCAGGAGGGCAGAAACCTGTCTGAGGGGTTGGCAGCAGCAGCAGTAAAAACCCCGGAAAGGCAGTTTGGCAGTACCCGGGTTCTGTGCTAGAGACCTGGGGGATCATGGAATTGTACCCCCAATGCCAGAATGGCATTGTGGCGACAATTCCATGATCCTAGACATATTACATGGCCATGTTCGGAGTTACCATTGTGACGCTGTACATAGGTATAGACCTATGTACAGTGCACGCGTGTAATGATGTCCCTGCACTCACAAAGTCCGGGGAATTTGCCCTGAACGATGTGGGGGCACCTTGGCTAGTGCCAGGGTGCCCTCACACTAAGTAACTTTGCACCCAACCTTCACCAGGTGAAGGTTAGACATATAGGTGACTTATAAGTTACTTAAGTGCAGTGGTAAATGGCTGTGAAATAACAAGGACGTTATTTCACTCAGGCTGCACTGGCAGGCCTGTGTAAGAATTGTCAGATCTCCCTATGGGTGGCAAAAGAAATGCTGCAGCTCATAGGGATCTCCTGGAACCCCAATAACCTGGGTACCACAGTCCCATATATCAGGGAATTATAAGGGTGTTCCAGTATGCCAATGTGAATTAGTGAAATTGGTCACTAGCCTGTTAGTGACAATTTGGAATGCAGAGAGAGCATAACCACTGAGGTTCTGGTTAGCAGAACCTCAGTGAGACAGTTAGTCAACACACAGGGAACATATACAGGGCACATACTTATGAGCACTGGGGCCCTGCCTGGCAGGGTCCCAGTGACACATAGACTAAAACAACATATATACAGTGAAATATGGGGGTAACATGCCAGGCAAGATGGTACTTTCCTACAGTATGGAGTTGCGTAGAGTGGCATACACTGGAGTGGCATAGAGTATCGTGGACTGGTGTAGGTTGCACAGAGTATAGTGGACTGGTGTAGGTTGCATTGGTGGAGAGTGCTCTAGAGTAGAGTGTTGTTGAGCGGACTGGCAGAGATTATTGTGTATTGGAACGGCATAGTGTGGAGTTGCGTAAAGTGGCATACACTGGAGTGGCATAGAGTATAAAATTGGGGGTAACATGCCAGGCAAGGTGGTACTTTCCTACAGAAATCAGCTATGACGTCGTCTATGGTTGGTGTAATGTGCCTTTCTCGCTTGATGGCCTGGTTTGGAAACCTCATGTCAATGCAGAGACGGATTTTTCCTGGTTGCTTCGGCTTCTCCGCGATCCCCATGGGCAATACCCAGGAAGTGGGGCTGGATACTCTTTCAATGACTCCCTGTTCTTCGAGGCTGTCCAGCTCTTGTTCTACTAGCGGCCTTAAGTGACATGGTATTTGCCTGTGCCGTAATGTGACCAGCTTCACAGCTTTGTCGATGTGTAACTTGATCGGGGGAGCTTTGAGGCAGCCAAGGCCTGTGAACAAGTCTGGGAATTCTTTTAGCAGCTCATCAATTTGGCAAGATCGTATGCTTTTTGCAAACATCACCAGACCCAACTCCTCTGCCGCTTAACTGCCAAGCAGAGTGTCTGCCTCCCTGTCGACCACATGGAACGTAGTGTTTATCGTTCTTCCCTCCGCCTGCACTGTCACTGCCATGCTTCCCTTTAGCGGTAAAGGCGTGCGACTTCCCTAGGTAAATATTTTGGTCTTTGAAGGGGTCAATAATGTACAGGGCTGGAGGCGGAAATATTGTTGCACTCCCATCACATTGACTGAGCCTCCTGTGTCTATGAGGGCCTTGACAGGGGACCCTGCTACTTCAATCATGTAAATGGGCTGAGGCCGCCGGTGCCACTTTAAGTCATTTGTAAATGATATTAGAAACACTTCTTCCTCTTCGTCTTCTCTGGGGGAGGAGTCCTCTAAGTTATGACGCCCCCGTGTCATATGGTCATCTAGTGATGGTTGTTTGACCGCTCTGGTGGGTGGGCGCCTCCCTCTTACTCCTCTTCCTCTCACTCCTCCTTTGCAGACGGCAGCAAAGTGATTCAGTTTTCCGCAGTTGGAGCATGTCCTACCTTCCGCCAGACAGTCTCTTGGGTTGTGTTCATCTCTCTCACAGTACTCACACCTCCCCCCTGACTTGGTGGGGGCATACAACCTAGGGTTCCTCCTCTTTTGTGACAACTGGATCGCATTGGCACTTTCTGTTTTGACCACTGGGGTCCTCTCTGGCGTGTGTGACATTGCCATGTCCATCTCAGCGACTCTAGCTGCTGATAGATCATGGGACTGTGCCATGTTTAATATTTCATCCAGAGGGATGTTTGGTTGTCTCAGTATTAGTCCTCTTAGGTGGTCATTCCGACCTCGGCGGTCTTTTCAATAGACCGTCGAGGGACCGCCGTACGGAAGACCGCCAGTGCTGGCGGTCTTCCGCACGGGCCATTATGACCGTTGGCAGCGCTCCGCCCGTTTCCAGACGAAGAGCCGCCAACAGCCATACTGGCGGCAGGCGGGGAAGTGGAGGTAGCTCCACCTCCACCGCCACGCCAACAGAACACCGCCCAGCGAATCACGACCTGTGATTCGCTGTGGCGGTGTTCTGTTGGCGTGGCGGTGTCGGCGGAGCTGCCCCCATGGGTCCCGTTCCCTCCCGGAGGATCACCGGAACAGGTAAGGTGATCGTCCATTAGGGAAGGGGGGTGGGGGGGGCGTTGTGAGTTGTGTGCGTGCATGGGGGTGTGCGTGTGTGTATGTTGAGGGGGCGTGTGAGTGCGTGCATGAATGCGGGGGTGTGTGTGTATGTGCATGAGTGCGTGCATGAATGCGGGGGTGTGTGTGTATGTGCATGAGTGCGTGCATGAATGTGGGGTGTGTGTGTATGTGCATGAGTGTGTGCATGAATGCGGGGGTGTGTGTATGTGCATGAGTACGTGCATGAATGCGTGCGTGTATGTGTGTGTATATGTTGGGGATCGGGTTGAGGGGGTGTCCTGCAACCTTTTGGGGGTGGCAGGGATGGTGGGGGGGGTAGGGGAGGGAGTCGGGGTGGGGGTTGGGGGTGGGGGAGACCCCTATCAGTGCCAGGGAAGGGATTCCCTGGCACTGATAGTGCTTTCCGCCATGGATTTCATGGCGGTCCCAAACCGCATGAAATCCATGGCGGTAAGCCGGGGTTAGGCGGGTTGGAATACTGGTATGTGACGACCGCCGGGCTGGAGACCCAGGTCTCCAGCCCGGCGGTCGTTACAGCCGTGGCGGTCAGAACGGTGAAGCGGCGGCTGGCCATGGCGGTAACCGCCATGGTCAGAATTCATGAAAAAAGACCGCCAGCCTGTTGGCGGTCTTACCGCCGCTTCACCGCCGACCGACACGGTCGGAATGACCGCCTTAGTGTCTTATTTCTGTATCCCTGTATGACTTGTGCCCCTACCTCTGTCTGTTGATCATCGTCGGTGCATGTACTTGCCAGTTCCCGGAGGCGAGCATAAAACTGGTCGATGGACTGTCCTTCTCTCTGTCTTGCCTTTCGTTGTTTGAACCTTTCAAAATCCGGGTTCAGATGAGGATCGAAATGTGCATTCCAGGCCCTCGCCGGCGCGTCGTAGTCGCAATGGGCACCCGTGTTTGTAGGTGTCTGAAGAGTTTGTATATTCCATCACCCACAAAATGTACGAGCAACGACCTCATGACCGCTCATCCGTCTCAGGGGGGCCACAAAGTAGTTCTCCAGGCGCCCGACCATCTAGGTGACGCTGTGGCAGGATCCGCAAGCTCGCTGAATGGCAGAAGTGCATCTGTCATTGTGTGCTGTGGCAGCTGATGGGTGGCTGGTGCTGGTTCATCTGCCATAATGAGTGCGTTATCCGCGCTTGTTGTCTTAGGCTCAACTCTCTCAGTCTGCTGTGTCGTGGTGCACCCCTTCTGTGCTCACTTTGTGGTCTGTCACAAGCTGTTGACATTTCCTGTTGGCGCAGTGTCACTTTAAGGTGTGCAGGAGTACGATGTTTGCTTTGCCTCTCCCTCCTGGGTTTGGTGGTGTTGTGTCATACTGATGTGCAGCTTGACATGCTTTTCTGCATCTTCTCTGCAGTAATTCATGCGCAGCTCATGGTCCCCCAACCTGGCTGTCCTGTGCCTTATTTGGACACTTGTCCGGGCAGCTGGCTCACAGTCTTACCATAGATAGCCCAACCAGCAGCAGCAGGTCCCTTTGTGGGTGGTCTGGCCTTCCCCGGTCCACATTCCTCATCGCACGTCTAGCGCGTGTTGACATGTGGTAGAGATCACCCTTGTCACCAGTGTTCTGTTGCGTGTTTCAAGCCTTGCGCCACGCAATATAATTAAAGATGCGCACACAGTTGCTGCAGTTAAACTGGAGTTGCTGGGAAAAGTGAAAACTCCTGCGCTCCGCATTATTGTATCTATTCCGGCTTCCCCCAGAATCTGAATCTCCCCTTCCGGGTCAGTGTTCCATGATCGGTCTCCAAACTAGACCATCACGGAACACTACAGGAAGGCCCATCCAGTGTCTAGGAGCCCCCATCCCCTCCTCTCACAAGGCTGTGGCCTCTGAGGGTTGGAAGGTCCATCCGGTGTCTAGGAGCCCCCATCCCCTCCTCCCACAAGGCTGTGGCCTCTGAGGGTTGGAAGGTCCATCCGGTGACTAGGAGCCCCCACCCCTTCCTCCCACAAGGCTGTGGCCTTTGAGGGTTGGAAGGTCCATCCGGTGTCTAGAAGCCCCCACCCCTTCCTCCCACAAGGCTGTGGCCTCTGAGGGTTGGAAGGTCCATCCGGTGTCTAGGAGCCCCCATCCCCTCCTCCCACAAGGCTGTGGCCTTGGAAGGGTCAGGAGACCCACCCTGTCACTAGCAGCCCCCATCCCAGAAGGCTGTGGCCACCTTGTGGGGGTGGGGAAGCCTATTTTACTAGAGCTGGGTCCCCCCCTTCTGCCTTTCTCCACCAGCCTTAGGCAGGGAGATGCTCACCATATGCCACAGATATTGTTTCTTGGTCTCTCACCTACACATGGCCGCCCTCCTGGCACCCAGCATTAACTAGTATCAAACTGCAAAATAAAAGGGTAACCCAAGCAGAGGGAATTCTATGTCAGGACCGGAGGCTCAGCTTATGCTTCTCTTTCTTTCACTCCCCAAATACAGCAGCCAATGAAAAAACAATAAAAACAAACTACACATCCCAAACTGCTCAGTCCATAGGCCCACCAATCACAGCGCACAAGCCCATACTAATTCAGTCACCCCCTCTTGGCAGCCTCTTACTTTGCTGCTAAGCAGGTTAGATACGGTTCTTTGTGTCTATTGATGCTTATGTACTCTTGTTTGCCCTTGTTATGGTATGTAGTAAGTTATGCATATGTGAGTCTAAGGCTGTATATTCCACCTCAGCACTCCCGCAGTTCCAGGTCTTCTCGACCGTGCACTGCGGACATACTAGTTGCAGGTAGGGAGCAGTTTTTGCCCCATTAACCTGCTGGTGGCCCGTGCTCTCTGCGCCCCTTCGAGACTCGACGCAGCAGGTGGAGTGTCAGGAACTGTCTGTGCGCAGTGACAAGAGAGCCCTGTGAGGGGCGCAGTCTGCACGCAGTGACAAGAATGAGCCCTGTGACGGGCGCAGTCTGCACGCAGTGACAAGAGAGAGCCCCGTGAGGAGCGCAGTCTGCACGCAGTGACAAGAGAGAGCCCTGTGAGGGGCGCAGTCTGCACGCAGTGACAAGAGAGCCCTGTGAGGAGCGCAGTCTGCGCGCAGTGACCAGAGAGACCCTGTGAGGGGCGCAGTCTGCACGCAGTGACAAGAGAGCACTGTGAGGAGCGCAGTCTGCACGCAGTGACAAGAGAGAGCCCTGTGAGGGGTGCAGTCTGCGCACAGTGACAAGAAAGCTCTGTGAGAAGCGCAGTCTGCATGCAGTGACAAGAGAGCCCTGTGAGGAGCGCAGTCTGTGCGCAGTGACAAGAGAGCCCTGTGAGAAGCGCAGTCTGCGCGCAGTGACAAGAGAGAGAGCCCTGTGAGGGGCGAAGTCTGCGCACAGTGACAAGAGTGAGCCCTCTGCGGAGCGCAGTCTGCACGCAGTGACAAGAGAGAGCCTGTGAGGGGCGTAGTCTGCGCGCAGTGACAAGAGAGCACTGTGAGGAGCGCAGTCTGCATGTAGTGACAAGAGAGCCCTGTGAGGAGCGCAGTCTGCGCGCAGTGACAAGAGAGATCCTGTGAGGAGCGCAGTCTGCACGCAGTATAAGAGAGAGTCCTGTGAGGAGGTCAGTCTGCGCGCAGTACAAAAGCGAGCCCTGTGAGGAGCGCAGTCTGCGCACAGTGACAAGAGAGAGCCCTGTGAGGGGCGCAGTCTGCGCACAGTGACAAGAGAGAGCCCTGTGGGGAGCGCAGTCTGCGCGCAGTACAAGAGAGAGCCCTGTGAGGAGCAAAGTCTGCGCGCAGTGACAAGAGAGAGCCCTGTGAGGAGCGCAGCCTGCGCGCAGTACAACAGAGAGCCCTGTGAGGAGCGCAGTCTGCGCGCAGTGACAAGAGACATCCTGTGAGGAGCGCAGTCTGCACGCAGTGACAAGAGAGACCCTGTGAGAAGCGCAGTCTGCGCGCAGTGACAAGAGAGACCCTGTGAGGGGTGCAGTCTGTGTGCAATGACAATAGAGCCCTGTGAGAAGCGCAGTCTGCGCGCAGTGACAAGAGAGAGCCCTGTGAGAAGCGCAGTCTGCGCACAGTGACAAGAGAGAGCCCTGTGAGGAGCACAGTCTGTGTGCAGTGAGAGGAGAGACCCTGTGAGGGGCATACTCTGCGCACAGTGACAAGAGAGAGCCCTGTGAGGGGCGCAGTCTGCGCGCTGTGACAAGAGAGCCCTGTGAGGAGCGCAGTCTGCGCAAAGTGACAAGAGAGACCCTGTGAGGAGCTCACTCTGCACGCAGTGACAAGAGAGAGCCCTGTGAGGAGTGCAGTCTGCACACAGTGACAAGAGAGACCCTGTGAGGGGCACACTCTGCACGCAGTGACAAGAGAGAGCCCTGTGAGGAGTGCTGTCTGCACACAGTGACAAGAGAGACCCTGTGAGGGGCACACTCTGCGTGCAGTACAAGAGAGAGCCCTGTGAGGAGTGCAGCCTACGCGCAGTGACAAGAGAGACCCTGTGAGGGGCACAGTCTGCACGCAGTGACAAGAGAGACCCTGCGAGGGGCGCAGTCTGCACGCAGTGACAAGAGAGACCCTGTGAGGAGCGCAGTCTGCGCGCAGTACAAGAGAGAGTCCTGTGAGGAGGTCAGTCTCCGCGCAGTACAAAAAAGAGCCCTGTGAGGGGTGTAGTCTGCGTGCAGTGACAAAAGAGAGCCCTGTGAGGAGTGCAGTCTATGCGCAGTGACAAGAGAGACCCTGTGAGGGGCACAGTCTGCACGCAGTGACAAGAGAGACCCTGCGAGGGGCGCAGTCTGCATGCAGTGACAAGAGAGACCCTGTGAGGAGCGCAGTCTGCGCGCAGTACAAGAGAGAGTCCTGTGAGGAGGTCAGTCTGCGCGCAGTACAAAAGAGAGCCCTGTGAGGGGTGCAGTCTGCGTGCAGTGACAAGAGAGAGCCCTGTGAGGAGCGCAGTCTGCGCGCAGTGACAAGAGAGCCTTGTGAGGGGCGCAGTCTGCGCGCAGTGACAAGAGAGAGCCCTGTGAGGGGCACAGTCTGCGCGCAGTGACAAGAGAGCCCTGTGAGGAGCGCAGTCTGCGTGCAGTGACAAGAGAGCCCTGTGAGGAGCGCAGTCTGCGCGCAGTACAAGAGAGAGCCCCGTGAGGGACGCAGTCTGCGAGCAGTACAAGAGAGAGCCCCGTGAGGTACGCAGTCTGCGTGCAGTGACAAGAGAGCCCTGTGAGGAGCACAGTCTGTGTGCAGTGACAAGAGAGCCCTGTGACGAGGGCAGTCTGCGCACAGTGACAAGAGAGAGCCCTGTGAGGAGCGCAGGCTGCGCGCAGTACAAGAGAGAGCCCCGTGAGGGACGCAGTCTGCGTGCAGTGACAAGAGAGAGCCCTGTGAGGAGCACAGTCTGTGCGCAGTAACAAGAGAGACCCTGTGAGGGACGTAATCTGCACGCAGTGACAAGAGAGCACTGTGAGGAGCGCAGTCTGCGCGCAGTGACAAGAGAGACCCTGTGAGGAGCGCAGTCTGCGCACAGTGACAAGAGAGAGTCCTGTGAGGAGCGCAGTCTGCGCATAGTGACAAGAGAGCCCTGTGAGGGGCGCAGTCTGCGTGCAGTGACAAGAGAGCCCTGTGAGGGGCGCAGTCTGCATGCAGTGACAAGAGAGCCCTGTGAGGAGCCCAGTCTGCGCGCAGTGACAAGAGAGCCCTGTGAGGTGCGCAGTCTGGCACAGTGACAAGAGAGCCCTGTGAGGGGTGCAGTCTGCGTGCAGTGACAAGAGAGAGCTCTGTGAGGAGTGCGCGCAGTACAAAAGCGAGCCCTGTGAGGAGCGCAGTCTGCGCACAGTGACAAGAGAGAGCCCTGTGAGGGGTGCAGTCTGCGCACAGTGACAAGAGAGAGCCCTGTGAGGAGCGCAGTCTGCGCGCAGTACAAGAGAGAGCCCTGTGAGGAGCACAGTCTGCGCGCAGTGACAAGAGAGAGCCCTGTGAGGAGCGCAGCCTGCGCGCAGTACAACAGAGAGCCCTGAGAGGAGCGCAGTCTGCGCACAGTGACAAGAGAGATCCTGTGAGGAGCGCAGTCTGCACGCAGTGACAAGAGAGACCCTGTGAGAAGCGCAGTCTGCGCGCAGTGACAAGAGAGACCCTGTGAGGGGTGCAGTCTGTGTGCAATGACAATAGAGCCCTGTGAGAAGCGCAGTCTGCGCGCAGTGACAAGAGAGAGCCCTGTGAGAAGCGCAGTCTGCGCACAGTGACAAGAGAGAGCCCTGTGAGGAGCACAGTCTGTGTGCAGTGACAGGAGAGACCCTGTGAGGGGCACAGTCTGCACGCAGTGACAAGAGAGACCCTGTGAGAAGCGCAGTCTGCGCGCAGTGACAAGAGAGACCCTGTGAGGGGTGCAGTCTGTGTGCAATGACAATAGAGCCCTGTGAGGGGTGCAGTCTGCGCACAGTGACAAGAGAGAGCCCTGTGAGGAGCGCAGTCTGCGCGCAGTACAAGAGAGAGCCCTGTGAGGAGCACAGTCTGCGCGCAGTGACAAGAGAGAGCGCTGTGAGGAGCGCAGCCTGCGCGCAGTACAACAGAGAGCCCTGTGAGGAGCGCAGTCTGCGCGCAGTGACAAGAGAGATCCTGTGAGGAGCGCAGTCTGCACGCAGTGACAAGAGAGACCCTGTGAGAAGCGCAGTCTGCGCGCAGTGACAAGAGAGACCCTGTGAGGGGTGCAGTCTGTGTGCAATGACAATAGAGCCCTGTGAGAAGCGCAGTCTGCGCGCAGTGACAAGAGAGAGCCCTGTGAGAAGCGCAGTCTGCGCACAGTGACAAGAGAGAGCCCTGTGAGGAGCACAGTCTGTGTGCAGTGACAGGAGAGACCCTGTGAGGGGCACAGTCTGCACGCAGTGACAAGAGAGCCCTGTGAGGGGTGTAGTCTGCGTGCAGTGACAAAAGAGAGCCCTGTGAGGAGTGCAGTCTACGCGCAGTGACAAGAGAGACCCTGTGAGGGGCACAGTCTGCACGCAGTGACAAGAGAGACCCTGCGAGGGGCGCAGTCTGCATGCAGTGACAAGAGAGACCCTGTGAGGAGCGCAGTCTGCGCGCAGTACAAGAGAGAGTCCTGTGAGGAGGTCAGTCTGCGCGCAGTACAAAAGAGAGCCCTGTGAGGGGTGCAGTCTGCGTGCAGTGACAAGAGAGAGCCCTGTGAGGAGCGCAGTCTGCGCGCAGTGACAAGAGAGCCTTGTGAGGGGCGCAGTCTGCGCGCAGTGACAAGAGAGAGCCCTGTGAGGGGCACAGTCTGCGCGCAGTGACAAGAGAGCCCTGTGAGGAGCGCAGTCTGCGTGCAGTGACAAGAGAGCCCTGTGAGGAGCGCAGTCTGCGCGCAGTACAAGAGAGAGCCCCGTGAGGGACGCAGTCTGCGAGCAGTACAAGAGAGAGCCCCGTGAGGGACGCAGTCTGCGTGCAGTGACAAGAGAGCCCTGTGAGGAGCACAGTCTGTGTGCAGTGACAAGAGAGCCCTGTGAGGAAGGCAGTCTGCGCACAGTGACAAGAGAGAGCCCTGTGAGGAGCGCAGGCTGCGCGCAGTACAAGAGAGAGCCCCGTGAGGGACGCAGTCTGCGTGCAGTGACAAGAGAGAGCCCTGTGAGGAGCACAGTCTGTGCGCAGTAACAAGAGAGACCCTGTGAGGAACGTAATCTGCACGCAGTGACAAGAGAGCACTGTGAGGAGCTCAGTCTGCGCGCAGTGACAAGAGAGACCCTGTGAGGAGCGCAGTCTGCGCACAGTGACAAGAGAGAGTCCTGTGAGGAGCGCAGTCTGCGCATAGTGACAAGAGAGCCCTGTGAGGGGCGCAGTCTGCGTGCAGTGAAAAGAGAGCCCTGTGAGGGGCGCAGTCTGCATGCAGTGACAAGAGAGCCCTGTGAGGAGCCCAGTCTGCGCGCAGTGACAAGAGAGCCCTGTGAGGTGCGCAGTCTGGCACAGTGACAAGAGAGCCCTGTGAGGGGTGCAGTCTGCGTGCAGTGACAAGAGAGAGCTCTGTGAGGAGTGCGCGCAGTACAAAAGCGAGCCCTGTGAGGAGCGCAGTCTGCGCACAGTGACAAGAGAGAGCCCTGTGAGGGGCGCAGTCTGCGCACAGTGACAAGAGAGAGCCCTGTGAGGAGCGCAGTCTGCGCGCAGTACAAGAGAGAGCCCTGTGAGGAGCACAGTCTGCGCGCAGTGACAAGAGAGAGCCCTGTGAGGAGCGCAGCCTGCGCGCAGTACAACAGAGAGCCCTGTGAGGAGCGCAGTCTGCGCGCAGTGACAAGAGAGATCCTGTGAGGAGCGCAGTCTGCACGCAGTGACAAGAGAGACCCTGTGAGAAGCGCAGTCTGCGCGCAGTGACAAGAGAGACCCTGTGAGGGGTGCAGTCTGTGTGCAATGACAATAGAGCCCTGTGAGAAGCGCAGTCTGCGCGCAGTGACAAGAGAGAGCCCTGTGAGAAGCGCAGTCTGCGCACAGTGACAAGAGAGAGCCCTGTGAGGAGCACAGTCTGTGTGCAGTGACAGGAGAGACCCTGTGAGGGGCGCAGTCTGCGCGCTGTGACAAGAGAGCCCTGTGAGGAGCGCAGTCTGCGCAAAGTGACAAGAGAGACCCTGTGAGGAGCACACTCTGCACGCAGTGACAAGAGAGAGCCCTGTGAGGAGTGCAGTCTGCACACAGTGACAAGAGAGACCCTGTGAGGGGCACACTCTGCACGCAGTGACAAGAGGGAGCCCTGTGAGGAGTGCAGTCTGCACACAGTGACAAGAGAGACCCTGTGAGGGGCACACTCTGCGTGCAGTACAAGAGAGAGCCCTGTGAGGAGTGCAGCCTACGCGCAGTGACAAGAGAGACCCTGTGAGGGGCACAGTCTGCACGCAGTGACAAGAGAGACCCTGCGAGGGGCGCAGTCTGCACGCAGTGACAAGAGAGACCCTGTGAGGAGCGCAGTCTGCGCGCAGTACAAGAGAGAGTCCTGTGAGGAGGTCAGTCTCCGCGCAGTACAAAAGAGAGCCCTGTGAGGGGTGCAGTCTGCGTGCAGTGACAAAAGAGAGCCCTGTGAGGAGTGCAGTCTACGCGCAGTGACAAGAGAGACCCTGTGAGGGGCACAGTCTGCACGCAGTGACAAGAGAGACCCTGCGAGGGGGGCAGTCTGCATGCAGTGACAAGAGAGACCCTGTGAGGAACGCAGTCTGCGCGCAGTACAAGAGAGAGTCCTGTGAGGAGGTCAGTCTGCGCGCAGTACAAAAGAGAGCCCTGTGAGGGGTGCAGTCTGCGTGCAGTGACAAGAGAGAGCCCTGTGAGGAGCGCAGTCAGCGCGCAGTGACAAGAGAGCCTTGTGAGGGGCGCAGTCTGCGGGCAGTGACAAGAGAGAGCCCTGTGAGGGGCACAGTCTGCGCGCAGTGACAAGAGAGCCCTGTGAGGAGCGCAGTCTGCGCGCAGTGACAAGAGAGCCCTGTGAGGAGCGCAGTCTGCGCGCAGTACAAGAGAGAGCCCCGTGAGGGACGCAGTCTGCGAGCAGTACAAGAGAGAGCCCCGTGAAGGACGCAGTCTGCCTGCAGTGACAAGAGAGCCCTGTGAGGAGCACAGTCTGTGTGCAGTGACAAGAGAGCCCTGTGAGGAGGGCAGTCTGCGCACAGTGACAAGAGAGAGCCCTGTGAGGAGCGCAGGCTGCGAGCAGTACAAGAGAGAGCCCCGTGAGGGACGCAGTCTGCGTGCAGTGACAAGAGAGAGCCCTGTGAGGAGCACAGTCTGTGCGCAGTAACAAGAGAGACCCTGTGAGGGACGTAATCTGCACGCAGTGACAAGAGAGCACTGTGAGGAGCGCAGTCTGCGCGCAGTGACAAGAGAGACCCTGTGAGGAGCGCAGTCTGCGCACAGTGACAAGAGAGAGTCCTGTGAGGAGCGCAGTCTGCGCATAGTGACAAGAGAGCCCTGTGAGGGGCGCAGTCTGCGTGCACTGACAAGAGAGCCCTGTGAGGGGCGCAGTCTGCATGCAGTGACAAGAGAGCCCTGTGAGGAGCCCAGTCTGCGCGCAGAGACAAGAGAGCCCTGTGAGGTGCGCAGTCTGGCACAGTGACAAGAGAGCCCTGTGAGGGGTGCAGTCTGCGTGCAGTGACAAGAGAGAGCTCTGTGAGTAGTGCAGTCTGCGCGTAGTGACAAGAGAGACCCTGCGAGGGGCGCAGTCTGCACGCAGTGACAAGAGAGAGCCCTGTGAGGAGCGCAGCCTGCGAGCAGTACAAGAGAGAGCCCCGTGAGGGACGCAGTCTGCGTGCAGTGACAAGAGAGCCCTGTGAGGAGCACAGTCTGTGTGCAGTGACAAGAGAGCCCTGTGAGGAGGGCAGTCTGCGCACAGTGACAAGAGAGAGCCCTGTGAGGAGCGCAGGCTGCGCGCAGTACAAGAGAGAGCCCCGTGAGGGACGCAGTCTGCGTGCATTGACAAGAGAGAGCCCTGTGAGGAGCACAGTCTGTGCGCACTGACAAGAGAGACCCTGTGAGGGACGTAATCTGCACGCAATGACAAGAGAGCACTGTGAGGAGCGCAGTCTACGCGCAGTGAAAAAAGAGAGACCCTGTGAGGAACGCAGTCTGCGCACAGTGACAAGAGAGAGTCCTGTGAGGAGTGCAGTCTGCGTGCAGTGACAAGAGAGCCCTGTGAGGAGTGCAGTCTGCATGCAGTGACAAGAGAGCCCTGTGAGGAGCGCAGTCTGCGTGCAGTGACAAGAGAGAGCCCTGTGAGGGGCGCAGTCTGCGTGCAGTGACAAGAGAGAGCCCAGTGAGAAGCGCAGTCTGCGCATTGTGACAATAGAGCCCTGTGAGGAGCGCAGTCTGCGCGCAGTGACAAGAGAGAGCCCTATGAGGAGCGCAGCCTGCGCGCAGTACAACAGAGAGCCCTGTGAGGAGCGCAGTGACAAGAGAGATCCTGTGAGGAGCGCAGTCTGCACGCAGTGACAAGAGAGACCCTGTGAGAAGCGCAGTCTGCACGCAGTGACAAGAGAGACCCTGTGAGGGGTGCAGTCTGTGTGCAGTGACAATAGAGCTCTGTGAGAACCGCAGTCTGCGCGCAGTGACAAGAGAGAGCCCTGTGAGAAGCCAGTCTGCGCACAGTGACAAGAGAGAGCCCTGTGAGGAGCACAGTCTGTGTGCAGTGACAAGAGAGCCCAGTGAGGAGGGCAGTCTGCGCACAGTGACAAGAGAGAGCCCTGTGAGGAGCGCAGGCTGCACGCAGTACAAGAGAGAGCCCCGTGAGGAGGTCAGTCTGCGCGCAGTACAAAAGAGAGCCCTGTGAGGGGTGCAGTCTGCGTGCAGTGACAAGAGAGAGCCCTGTGAGGAGTGCAGTCTACGCGCAGTGACAAGAGAGACCCTGTGAGGGGCACAGTCTGCACGCAGTGACAAGAGAGTCCCTGCGAGGGGCGCAGTCTGCATGCAGTGACAAGAGAGACCCTGTGAGGAGCGCAGTCTGCGCACAGTACAAGAGAGAGTCCTGTGAGGAGGTCAGTCTGCGTGCAGTACAAAAGAGAGCCCTGTGAGGGGTGCAGTCTGCGTGCAGTGACAAGAGAGAGCCCTGTGAGGAGCGCAGTCTGCGCGCAGTGACAAGAGAGCCCTGTGAGGGGCGCAGTCTGCGCGCAGTGACAAGAGAGAGCCCTGTGAGGGGCACAGTCTGCGCGCAGTGACAAGAGAGCCCTGTGAGGAGCGCAGTCTGCGCGCAGTGAGAAGAGAGAGCCCTGTGAGGAGCGCAGTCTGCGAGCAGTACAAGAGAGAGCCCCGTGAGGGATGCAGTCTGCGTGCAGTGACAAGAGAGCCCTGTGAGGAGCACAGTCTGTGTGCAGTGACAAGAGAGCCCTGTGAGGAGGGCAGTCTGCGCACAGTGACAAGAGAGAGCCCTGTGAGGAGCGCATGCTGAGCGCAGTACAAGAGAGAGCCTGTGAGGGACGCAGTCTGCGTGCAGTGACAAGAGAGAGCCCTGTGAGGAGCACAGTCTGTGCGCAGTGACAAGAGAGACCCTGTGAGGGACGTAATCTGCACGCAGTGACAAGAGAGCACTGTGAGGAGCTCAGTCTGCGCGCAGTGACAAGAGAGACCGTGTGAGGAGCGCAGTCTGCGCACAGTGACACGAGAGAGTCCTGTGAGGAGCGCAGTCTGCGCATAGTGACAAGAGAGCCCTGTGAGGGGCGCAGTCTGCGCGCAGTGACAAGAGAGCCCTGTGAGGGACGCAGTCTGCATGCAGTGACAAGAGAGCCCTGTGAGGAGCGCAGTCTGCGCACAGTGACAAGAGAGCCCTGTGAGGTGCGCAGTCTGGCACAGTGACAAGAGAGAGCTCTGTGAGGAGTGCAGTCTGCGCGTAGTGACAAGAGAGACCCTGCGAGGGGCGCAGTCTGCACGCAGTGACAAGAGAGAGCCCTGTGAGGAGCGCAGTCTGCGAGCAGTACAAGAGAGAGCCCCGTGAGGGACGCAGTCTGCGTGCAGTGACAAGAGAGCCCTGTGAGGAGCACAGTCTGTGTGCAGTGACAAGAGAGCCCTGTGAGGAGGGCAGTCTGTGCACAGTGACAAGAGAGAGCCCTGTGAGGAGCGCAGGCTGCGCGCAGTACAAGAGAGAGCCCCGTGAGGGACGCAGTCTGCGTGCATTGACAAGAGAGAGCCTTGTGAGGAGCACAGTCTGTGCGCAGTGACAAGAGAGACCCTGTGAGGGACGTAATCTGCACGCAGTGACAAGAGAGCACTGTGAGGAGCGCAGTCTGCGCGCAGGAAAAAGAGAGACCCTGTGAGGAGCGCAGTCTGCGCACAGTGACAAGAGAGAGTCCTGTGAGGAGCGCAGTCTGCGTGCAGTGACAAGAGAGCCCTGTGAGGAGTGCAGTCTGTGTGCAGTGACAAGAGAGCCCTGTGAGGAGCGCAGTCTGCGTGCAGTGACAAGAGAGAGCCCTGTGAGGGGCGCAGTCTGCGTGCAGTGACAAGAGAGAGCCCGTGAGAAGCGCAGTCTGCGCATAGTGACAATAGAGCCCTGTGAGGAGCGCAGTCTGCGCGCAGTGACAAGAGAGAGCCCTGTGAGGAGCGCAGCCTGCGCGCAGTACAACAGATAGCCCTGTGAGGAGCGCAGTCTGCGCGCAGTGACAAGAGAGATCCTGTGAGGAGCGCAGTCTGCACGCAGTGACAAGAGAGACCCTGTGAGAAGCGCAGTCTGCGCGCAGTGACAAGAGAGACCCTGTGAGGGGTGCAGTCTGTGTGCAGTGACAATAGAGCCCTGTGAGAACCGCAGTCTGCGCGCAGTGACAAGAGAGAGCCTTGTGAGAAGCGCAGTCTGCGCACAGTGACAAGAGAGAGCCCTGTGAGGAGCACAGTCTGTGTGCAGTGACAGGAGAGACCCTGTGAGGGGCATACTCTGCGCACAGTGACAAGAGAGAGCCCTGTGAGGAGCGCAGTCTGCGCAAAGTGACAAGAGAGACCCTGTGAGGAGCACACTCTGCATGCAGTGACAAGAGAGAGCCCTGTGAGGAGTGCAGTCTGCACACAGTGACAAGAGAGACCCTGTGAGGGGCACACTCTGCACGCAGTGACAAGAGAGAGCCCTGTGAGGAGTGCAGTCTGCACACAGTGACAAGAGAGACCCTGTGAGGGGCACACTCTGCGTGCAGTACAAGAGAGAGCCATGTGAGGAGTGCAGTCTACGTGCAGTGGCAAAAGAGACCCTGTGAGGGGCACAGTCTGCACGCAGTGACAAGAGAGACCCTGCGAGGGGCGCAGTCTGCACGCAGTGACAAGAGAGACCCTGTGAGGAGCGCAGTCTGCGCGCAGTACAAGAGAGAGTCCTGTGAGGAGGTCAGTCTGCGCGCAGAACAAAAGAGAGCCCTGTGAGGGGTGCAGTCTGCGTGCAGTGACAAGAGAGAGCCCTGTGAGGAGTGCAGTCTACGCGCAGTGACAAGAGAGACCCTGTGAGGGGCACAGTCTGCACGCAGTGACAAGAGAGACCCTGCGAGGGGCGCAGTCTGCACGCAGTGACAAGAGAGACCCTGTGAGGAGCGCAGTCTGCGCGCAGTACACGAGAGAGTCCTGTGAGGAGGTCAGTCTGAGCGCAGTACAAAAGAGAGCCCTGTGAGGGGTGCAGTCTGCATGCAGTGACAAGAGAGAGCCCTGTGAGGAGCGCAGTCTGCGCGCAGTGACAAGAGAGCCCTGTGAGGGGCGCAGTCTGCGCGCAGTGACAAGAGAGAGCCCTGTGAGGGGCACAGTCTGCGTGCAGTGACAAGAGAGCCCTGTGAGTGGCGCAGTCTGCGCGCAGTGACAAGAGAGCCCTGTGAGGGGCGCAGTCTGCATGCAGTGACAAGAGAGCCCTGTGAGGAGCCCAGTCTGCGCGCAGTGACAAGAGAGCCCTGTGAGGTGCGCAGTCTGGCACAGTGACAAGAGAGCCCTGTGAGGGGTGCAGTCTGCGTGCAGTGACAAGAGAGAGCTCTGTGAGGAGTGCGCGCAGTACAAAAGCGAGCCCTGTGAGGAGCGCAGTCTGCGCACAGTGACAAGAGAGAGCCCTGTGAGGGGCGCAGTCTGCGCACAGTGACAAGAGAGAGCCCCGTGAGGAGCGCAGTCTGCGCGCAGTACAAGAGAGAGCCCTGTGAGGAGCACAGTCTGCGCGCAGTGACAAGAGAGAGCCCTGTGAGGAGCGCAGCCTGCGCGCAGTACAACAGAGAGCCCTGTGAGGAGCGCAGTCTGCGCGCAGTGACAAGAGAGATCCTGTGAGGAGCGCAGTCTGCACGCAGTGACAAGAGAGACCCTGTGAGAAGCGCAGTCTGCGCGCAGTGACAAGAGAGACCCTGTGAGGGGTGCAGTCTGTGTGCAATGACAATAGAGCCCTGTGAGAAGCGCAGTCTGCGCGCAGTGACAAGAGAGAGCCCTGTGAGAAGCGCAGTCTGCGCACAGTGACAAGAGAGAGCCCTGTGAGGAGCATAGTCTGTGTGCAGTGACAGGAGAGACCCTGTGAGGGGCGCAGTCTGTGCGCTGTGACAAGAGAGCCCTGTGAGGAGCGCAGTCTGCGCAAAGTGACAAGAGAGACCCTGTGAGGAGCACACTCTGCACGCAGTGACAAGAGAGAGCCCTGTGAGGAGTGCAGTCTGCACACAGTGACAAGAGAGACCCTGTGAGGGGCACACTCTGCACGCAGTGACAAGAGAGAGCCCTGTGAGGAGTGCAGTCTGCACACAATGACAAGAGAGACCCTGTGAGGGGCACACTCTGCGTGCAGTACAAGAGAGAGCCCTGTGAGGAGTGCAGCCTACGCGCAGTGACAAGAGAGACCCTGTGAGGGGCACAGTCTGCACGCAGTGACAAGAGAGACCCTGCGAGGGGCGCAGTCTGCACGCAGTGACAAGAGAGACCCTGTGAGGAGCGCAGTCTGCGCGCAGTACAAGAGAGAGTCCTGTGAGGAGGTCAGTCTCCGCGCAGTACAAAAGAGAGCCCTGTGAGGGGTGCAGTCTGCGTGCAGTGACAAAAGAGAGCCCTGTGAGGAGTGCAGTCTACGCGCAGTGACAAGAGAGACCCTGTGAGGGGCACAGTCTGCACGCAGTGACAAGAGAGACCCTGCGAGGGGGGCAGTCTGCATGCAGTGTCAAGAGAGACCCTGTGAGGAACGCAGTCTGCGCGCAGTACAAGAGAGAGTCCTGTGAGGAGGTCAGTCTGCGCGCAGTACAAAAGAGAGCCCTGTGAGGGGTGCAGTCTGCGTGCAGTGACAAGAGAGAGCCCTGTGAGGAGCGCAGTCAGCGCGCAGTGACAAGAGAGCCTTGTGAGGGGCGCAGTCTGCGCGCAGTGACAAGAGAGAGCCCTGTGAGGGGCACAGTCTGCGCGCAGTGACAAGAGAGCCCTGTGAGGAGCGCAGTCTGCGAGCAGTGACAAGAGAGCCCTGTGAGGAGCGCAGTCTGCGCGCAGTACAAGAGAGAGCCCTGTGAGGGACGCAGTCTGCGAGCAGTACAAGAGAGAGCCCCGTGAAGGACGCAGTCTGCCTGCAGTGACAAGAGAGCCCTGTGAGGAGCACAGTCTGTGTGCAGTGACAAGAGAGCCCTGTGAGGAGGGCAGTCTGCGCACAGTGACAAGAGAGAGCCCTGTGAGGAGCGCAGGCTGCGATCGGTACAAGAGAGAGCCCCGTGAGGGACGCAGTCTGCGTGCAGTGACAAGAGAGAGCCCTGTGAGGAGCACAGTCTGTGCGCAGTAACAAGAGAGACCCTGTGAGGGACGTAATCTGCACGCAGTGACAAGAGAGCCCTGTGAGGGGCACAGTCTGCGCGCAGTGACAAGAGAGCCCTGTGAGGAGCGCAGTCTGCGCGCAGTGAGAAGAGAGAGCCCTGTGAGGAGCGCAGTCTGCGAGCAGTACAAGAGAGAGCCCCGTGAGGGATGCAGTCTGCGTGCAGTGACAAGAGAGCCCTGTGAGGAGCACAGTCTGTGTGCAGTGACAAGAGAGCCCTGTGAGGAGGGCAGTCTGCGCACAGTGACAAGAGAGAGCCCTGTGAGGAGCGCATGCTGAGCGCAGTACAAGAGAGAGCCTGTGAGGGACGCAGTCTGCGTGCAGTGACAAGAGAGAGCCCTGTGAGGAGCACAGTCTGTGCGCAGTGACAAGAGAGACCCTGTGAGGGACGTAATCTGCACGCAGTGACAAGAGAGCACTGTGAGGAGCTCAGTCTGCGCGCAGTGACAAGAGAGACCCTGTGAGGAGCGCAGTCTGCGCACAGTGACACGAGAGAGTCCTGTGAGGAGCGCAGTCTGCGCATAGTGACAAGAGAGCCCTGTGAGGGGCGCAGTCTGCGCGCAGTGACAAGAGAGCCCTGTGAGGGACGCAGTCTGCATGCAGTGACAAGAGAGCCCTGTGAGGAGCGCAGTCTGCGCACAGTGACAAGAGAGCCCTGTGAGGTGCGCAGTCTGGCACAGTGACAAGAGAGAGCTCTGTGAGGAGTGCAGTCTGCGCGTAGTGACAAGAGAGACCCTGCGAGGGGCGCAGTCTGCACGCAGTGACAAGAGAGAGCCCTGTGAGGAGCGCAGTCTGCGAGCAGTACAAGAGAGAGCCCCGTGAGGGACGCAGTCTGCGTGCAGTGACAAGAGAGCCCTGTGAGGAGCACAGTCTGTGTGCAGTGACAAGAGAGCCCTGTGAGGAGGGCAGTCTGTGCACAGTGACAAGAGAGAGCCCTGTGAGGAGCGCAGGCTGCGCGCAGTACAAGAGAGAGCCCCGTGAGGGACGCAGTCTGCGTGCATTGACAAGAGAGAGCCTTGTGAGGAGCACAGTCTGTGCGCAGTGACAAGAGAGACCCTGTGAGGGACGTAATCTGCACGCAGTGACAAGAGAGCACTGTGAGGAGCGCAGTCTGCGCGCAGGAAAAAGAGAGACCCTGTGAGGAGCGCAGTCTGCGCACAGTGACAAGAGAGAGTCCTGTGAGGAGCGCAGTCTGCGTGCAGTGACAAGAGAGCCCTGTGAGGAGTGCAGTCTGTGTGCAGTGACAAGAGAGCCCTGTGAGGAGCGCAGTCTGCGTGCAGTGACAAGAGAGAGCCCTGTGAGGGGCGCAGTCTGCGTGCAGTGACAAGAGAGAGCCCCGTGAGAAGCGCAGTCTGCGCATAGTGACAATCGAGCCCTGTGAGGAGCGCAGTCTGCGCGCAGTGACAAGAGAGAGCCCTGTGAGGAGCGCAGCCTGCGCGCAGTACAACAGAGAGCCCTGTGAGGAGCGCAGTCTGCGCGCAGTGACAAGAGAGATCCTGTGAGGAGCGCATCTGCACGCAGTGACAAGAGAGACCCTGTGAGAAGCGCAGTCTGCGCGCAGTGACAAGAGAGACCCTGTGAGGGGTGCAGTCTGTGTGCAGTGACAATAGAGCCCTGTGAGAACCGCAGTCTGCGCGCAGTGACAAGAGAGAGCCTTGTGAGAAGCGCAGTCTGCGCACAGTGACAAGAGAGAGCCCTGTGAGGAGCACAGTCTGTGTGCAGTGACAGGAGAGACCCTGTGAGGGGCATACTCTGCGCACAGTGACAAGAGAGAGCCCTGTGAGGAGCGCAGTCTGCGCAAAGTGACAAGAGAGACCCTGTGAGGAGCACACTCTGCATGCAGTGACAAGAGAGAGCCCTGTGAGGAGTGCAGTCTGCACACAGTGACAAGAGAGACCCTGTGAGGGGCACACTCTGCACGCAGTGACAAGAGAGAGCCCTGTGAGGAGTGCAGTCTGCACACAGTGACAAGAGAGACCCTGTGAGGGGCACACTCTGCGTGCAGTACAAGAGAGAGCCATGTGAGGAGTGCAGTCTACGTGCAGTGGCAAAAGAGACCCTGTGAGGGGCACAGTCTGCACGCAGTGACAAGAGAGACCCTGCGAGGGGCGCAGTCTGCACGCAGTGACAAGAGAGACCCTGTGAGGAGCGCAGTCTGCGCGCAGTACAAGAGAGAGTCCTGTGAGGAGGTCAGTCTGCGCGCAGAACAAAAGAGAGCCCTGTGAGGGGTGCAGTCTGCGTGCAGTGACAAGAGAGAGCCCTGTGAGGAGTGCAGTCTACGCGCAGTGACAAGAGAGACCCTGTGAGGGGCACAGTCTGCACGCAGTGACAAGAGAGACCCTGCGATGGGCGCAGTCTGCACGCAGTGACAAGAGAGACCCTGTGAGGAGCGCAGTCTGCGCGCAGTACACGAGAGAGTCCTGTGAGGAGGTCAGTCTGCGCGCAGTACAAAAGAGAGCCCTGTGAGGGGTGCAGTCTGCGTGCAGTGACAAGAGAGAGCCCTGTGAGGAGCGCAGTCTGCGCGCAGTGACAAGAGAGCCCTGTGAGGGGCGCAGTCTGCGCGCAGTGACAAGAGAGAGCCCTGTGAGGGGCACAGTCTGCGTGCAGTGACAAGAGAGCCCTGTGAGGGGCGCAGTCTGCGCGCAGTGACAAGAGAGCCCTGTGAGGGGCGCAGTCTGCATGCAGTGACATGAGAGCCCTGTGAGGAGCCCAGTCTGCGCGCAGTGACAAGAAAGCCCTGTGAGGTGCGCAGTCTGGCACAGTGACAAGAGAGCCCTGTGAGGGGTGCAGTCTGCGTGCAGTGACAAGAGAGAGCTCTGTGAGGAGTGCGCGCAGTACAAAAGCGAGCCCTGTGAGGAGCGCAGTCTGCGCACAGTGACAAGAGAGAGCCCTGTGAGGGGCGCAGTCTGCGCACAGTGACAAGAGAGAGCCCTGTGAGGAGCGCAGTCTGCGCGCAGTACAAGAGAGAGCCCTGTGAGGAGCACAGTCTGCGCGCAGTGACAAGAGAGAGCCCTGTGAGGAGCGCAGCCTGCGCGCAGTACAACAGAGAGCCCTGTGAGGAGCGCAGTCTGCGCGCAGTGACAAGAGAGATCCTGTGAGGAGCGCAGTCTGCACGCAGTGACAAGAGAGACCCTGTGAGAAGCGCAGTCTGCGCGCAGTGACAAGAGAGACCCTGTGAGGGGTGCAGTCTGTGTGCAATGACAATAGAGCCCTGTGAGAAGCGCAGTCTGCGCGCAGTGACAAGAGAGAGCCCTGTGAGAAGCGCAGTCTGCGCACAGTGACAAGAGAGAGCCCTGTGAGGAGCACAGTCTGTGTGCAGTGACAGGAGAGACCCTGTGAGGGGCGCAGTCTGCGCGCTGTGACAAGAGAGCCCTGTGAGGAGCGCAGTCTGCGCAAAGTGACAAGAGAGACCCTGTGAGGAGCACACTCTGCACGCAGTGACAAGAGATAGCCCTGTGAGGAGTGCAGTCTGCACACAGTGACAAGAGAGACCCTGTGAGGGGCACACTCTGCACGCAGTGACAAGAGAGAGCCCTGTGAGGAGTGCAGTCTGCACACAGTGACAAGAGAGACCCTGTGAGGGGCACACTCTGCGTGCAGTACAAGAGAGAGCCCTGTGAGGAGTGCAGCCTACGCGCAGTGACAAGAGAGACCCTGTGAGGGGCACAGTCTGCACGCAGTGACAAGAGAGACCCTGCGAGGGGCGCAGTCTGCACGCAGTGACAAGAGAGACCCTGTGAGGAGCGCAGTCTGCGCGCAGTACAAGAGAGAGTCCTGTGAGGAGGTCAGTCTCCGCGCAGTACAAAAGAGAGCCCTGTGAGGGGTGCAGTCTGCGTGCAGTGACAAAAGAGAGCCCTGTGAGGAGTGCAGTCTACGCGCAGTGACAAGAGAGACCCTGTGAGGGGCACAGTCTGCACGCAGTGACAAGAGAGACCCTGCGAGGGGGGCAGTCTGCATGCAGTGACAAGAGAGAACCTGTGAGGAACGCAGTCTGCGCGCAGTACAAGAGAGAGTCCTGTGAGGAGGTCAGTCTGCGCGCAGTACAAAAGAGAGCCCTGTGAGGGGTGCAGTCTGCGTGCAGTGACAAGAGAGAGCCCTGTGAGGAGCGCAGTCAGCGCGCAGTGACAAGAGAGCCTTGTGAGGGGCGCAGTCTGCGCGCAGTGACAAGAGAGAGCCCTGTGAGGGGCACAGTCTGCGCGCAGTGACAAGAGAGCCCTGTGAGGAGCGCAGTCTGCGCGCAGTGACAAGAGAGCCCTGTGAGGAGCGCAGTCTGCGCGCAGTACAAGAGAGAGCCCCGTGAGGGACGCAGTCTGCGAGCAGTACAAGAGAGAGCCCCGTGAAGGACGCAGTCTGCCTGCAGTGACAAGAGAGCCCTGTGAGGAGCACAGTCTGTGTGCAGTGACAAGAGAGCCCTGTGAGGAGGGCAGTCTGCGCACAGTGACAAGAGAGAGCCCTGTGAGGAGCGCAGGCTGCGAGCAGTACAAGAGAGAGCCCCGTGAGGGACGCAGTCTGCGTACAGTGACAAGAGAGAGCCCTGTGAGGAGCACAGTCTGTGCGCAGTAACAAGAGAGACCCTGTGAGGGACGTAATCTGCACGCAGTGACAAGAGAGCACTGTGAGGAGCGCAGTCTGCGCGCAGTGACAAGAGAGACCCTGTGAGGAGCGCAGTCTGCGCACTGTGACAAGAGAGAGTCCTGTGAGGAGCGCAGTCTGTGCATAGTGACAAGAGAGCCCTGTGAGGGGCGCAGTCTGCGTGCACTGACAAGAGAGCCCTGTGAGGGCGCAGTCTGCATGCAGTGACAAGAGAGCCCTGTGAGGAGCCCAGTCTGCGCGCAGAGACAAGAGAGCCCTGTGAGGTGCGCAGTCTGGCACAGTGACAAGAGAGCCCTGTGAGGGGTGCAGTCTGTGTGCAGTGACAAGAGAGAGCTCTGTGAGTAGTGCAGTCTGCGCGTAGTGACAAGAGAGAGCCCCGTGAGGGACGCAGTCTGCGTGCATTGACAAGAGAGAGCCCTGTGAGGAGCACAGTCTGTGCGCAGTGACAAGAGAGACCCTGTGAGGGACGTAATCTGCACGCAATGACAAGAGAGCACTGTGAGGAGCGCAGTCTGCGCGCAGTGAAAAGAGAGACCCTGTGAGGAACGCAGTCTGCGCACAGTGACAAGAGAGAGTCCTGTGAGGAGTGCAGTCTGCGTGCAGTGACAAGAGAGCCCTGTGAGGAGTGCAGTCTGCATGCAGTGACAAGAGAGCCCTGTGAGGAGCGCAGTCTGCGTGCAGTGACAAGAGAGAGTCCTGTGAGGAGTGCAGTCTGCGTGCAGTGACAAGAGAGCCCTGTGAGGAGTGCAGTCTGCATGCAGTGACAAGAGAGCCCTGTGAGGAGCGCAGTCTGCGTGCAGTGACAAGAGAGAGCCCTGTGAGGGGCGCAGTCTGCGTGCAGTGACAAGAGAGAGCCCAGTGAGAAGCGCAGTCTGCGCATTGTGACAATAGAGCCCTGTGAGGAGCGCAGTCTGCGCGCAGTGACAAGAGAGAGCCCTATGAGGAGCGCAGCCTGCGCGCAGTACAACAGAGAGCCCTGTGAGGAGCGCAGTGACAAGAGAGATCCTGTGAGGAGCGCAGTCTGCACGCAGTGACAAGAGAGACCCTGTGAGAAGCGCAGTCTGCACGCAGTGACAAGAGAGACCCTGTGAGGGGTGCAGTCTGTGTGCAGTGACAATAGAGCCCTGTGAGAACCGCAGTCTGCGCGCAGTGACAAGAGAGAGCCCTGTGAGAAGCCAGTCTGCGCACAGTGACAAGAGAGAGCCCTGTGAGGAGCACAGTCTGTGTGCAGTGACAAGAGAGCCCAGTGAGGAGGGCAGTCTGCGCACAGTGACAAGAGAGAGCCCTGTGAGGAGCGCAGGCTGCACGCAGTACAAGAGAGAGCCCCGTGAGGAGGTCAGTCTGTGCGCAGTACAAAAGAGAGCCCTGTGAGGGGTGCAGTCTGCGTGCAGTGACAAGAGAGAGCCCTGTGAGGAGTGCAGTCTACGCGCAGTGACAAGAGAGACCCTGTGAGGGGCACAGTCTGCACGCAGTGACAAGAGAGTCCCTGCGAGGGGCGCAGTCTGCATGCAGTGACAAGAGAGACCCTGTGAGGAGCGCAGTCTGCGCGCAGTACAAGAGAGAGCCCTGTGAGGAGGTCAGTCTGCGTGCAGTACAAAAGAGAGCCCTGTGAGGGGTGCAGTCTGCGTGCAGTGACAAGAGAGAGCCCTGTGAGGAGCGCAGTCTGCGCGCAGTGACAAGAGAGCCCTGTGAGGGGCGCAGTCTGCGCGCAGTGACAAGAGAGAGCCCTGTGAGGGGCACATTCTGCACGCAGTGACAAGAGAGCCCTGTGAGGGGCACAGTCTGCGAGCAGTACAAGAGAGAGCCCCGTGAGGGATGCAGTCTGCGTGCAGTGACAAGAGAGCCCTGTGAGGAGCACAGTCTGTGTGCAGTGACAAGAGAGCCCTGTGAGGAGGGCAGTCTGCGCACAGTGACAAGAGAGAGCCCTGTGAGGAGCGCATGCTGAGCGCAGTACAAGAGAGAGCCTGTGAGGGACGCAGTCTGCGTGCAGTGACAAGAGAGAGCCCTGTGAGGAGCACAGTCTGTGCGCAGTGACAAGAGAGACCCTGTGAGGGACGTAATCTGCACGCAGTGACAAGAGAGCACTGTGAGGAGCTCAGTCTGCGCGCAGTGACAAGAGAGACCCTGTGAGGAGCGCAGTCTGCGCACAGTGACACGAGAGAGTCCTGTGAGGAGCGCAGTCTGCGCATAGTGACAAGAGAGCCCTGTGAGGGGCGCAGTCTGCGCGCAGTGACAAGAGAGCCCTGTGAGGGACGCAGTCTGCATGCAGTGACAAGAGAGCCCTGTGAGGAGCGCAGTCTGCGCACAGTGACAAGAGAGCCCTGTGAGGTGCGCAGTCTGGCACAGTGACAAGAGAGAGCTCTGTGAGGAGTGCAGTCTGCGCGTAGTGACAAGAGAGACCCTGCGAGGGGCGCAGTCTGCACGCAGTGACAAGAGAGAGCCCTGTGAGGAGCGCAGTCTGCGAGCAGTACAAGAGAGAGCCCCGTGAGGGACGCAGTCTGCGTGCAGTGACAAGAGAGCCCTGTGAGGAGCACAGTCTGTGTGCAGTGACAAGAGAGCCCTGTGAGGAGGGCAGTCTGTGCACAGTGACAAGAGAGAGCCCTGTGAGGAGCGCAGGCTGCGCGCAGTACAAGAGAGAGCCCCGTGAGGGACGCAGTCTGCGTGCATTGACAAGAGAGAGCCTTGTGAGGAGCACAGTCTGTGCGCAGTGACAAGAGAGACCCTGTGAGGGACGTAATCTGCACGCAGTGACAAGAGAGCACTGTGAGGAGCGCAGTCTGCGCGCAGGAAAAAGAGAGACCCTGTGAGGAGCGCAGTCTGCGCACAGTGACAAGAGAGAGTCCTGTGAGGAGCGCAGTCTGCGTGCAGTGACAAGAGAGCCCTGTGAGGAGTGCAGTCTGTGTGCAGTGACAAGAGAGCCCTGTGAGGAGCGCAGTCTGCGTGCAGTGACAAGAGAGAGCCCTGTGAGGGGCGCAGTCTGCGTGCAGTGACAAGAGAGAGCCCCGTGAGAAGCGCAGTCTGCGCATAGTGACAATAGAGCCCTGTGAGGAGCGCAGTCTGCGCGCAGTGACAAGAGAGAGCCCTGTGAGGAGCGCAGCCTGCGCGCAGTACAACAGATAGCCCTGTGAGGAGCGCAGTCTGCGCACAGTGACAAGAGAGATCCTGTGAGGAGCGCAGTCTGCACGCAGTGACAAGAGAGACCCTGTGAGAAGCGCAGTCTGCGCGCAGTGACAAGAGAGACCCTGTGAGGGGTGCAGTCTGTGTGCAGTGACAATAGAGCCCTGTGAGAACCGCAGTCTGCGCGCAGTGACAAGAGAGAGCCTTGTGAGAAGCGCAGTCTGCGCACAGTGACAAGAGAGAGCCCTGTGAGGAGCACAGTCTGTGTGCAGTGACAGGAGAGACCCTGTGAGGGGCATACTCTGCGCACAGTGACAAGAGAGAGCCCTGTGAGGAGCGCAGTCTGCGCAAAGTGACAAGAGAGACCCTGTGAGGAGCACACTCTGCATGCAGTGACAAGAGAGAGCCCTGTGAGGAGTGCAGTCTGCACACAGTGACAAGAGAGACCCTGTGAGGGGCACACTCTGCACGCAGTGACAAGAGAGAGCCCTGTGAGGAGTGCAGTCTGCACACAGTGACAAGAGAGACCCTGTGAGGGGCACACTCTGCGTGCAGTACAAGAGAGAGCCATGTGAGGAGTGCAGTCTACGTGCAGTGGCAAAAGAGACCCTGTGAGGGGCACAGTCTGCACGCAGTGACAAGAGAGACCCTGCGAGGGGCGCAGTCTGCACGCAGTGACAAGAGAGACCCTGTGAGGAGCGCAGTCTGCGCACAGTACAAGAGAGAGTCCTGTGAGGAGGTCAGTCTGCGCGCAGAACAAAAGAGAGCCCTGTGAGGGGTGCAGTCTGCGTGCAGTGACAAGAGAGAGCCCTGTGAGGAGTGCAGTCTACGCGCAGTGACAAGAGAGACCCTGTGAGGGGCACAGTCTGCACGCAGTGACAAGAGAGACCCTGCGAGGGGCGCAGTCTGCACGCAGTGACAAGAGAGACCCTGTGAGGAGCGCAGTCTGCGCGCAGTACACCAGAGAGTCCTGTGAGGAGGTCAGTCTGCGCGCAGTACAAAAGAGAGCCCTGTGAGGGGTGCAGTCTGCGTGCAGTGACAAGAGAGAGCCCTGTGAGGAGCGCAGTCTGCGCGCAGTGACAAGAGAGCCCTGTGAGGGGCGCAGTCTGCGCGCAGTGACAAGAGAGAGCCCTGTGAGGGGCACAGTCTGCGTGCAGTGACAAGAGAGCCCTGTGAGGGGCGCAGTCTGCGCGCAGTGACAAGAGAGCCCTGTGAGGGGCGCAGTCTGCATGCAGTGACAAGAGAGCCCTGTGAGGAGCCCAGTCTGCGCGCAGTGACAAGAGAGCCCTGTGAGGTGCGCAGTCTGGCACAGTGACAAGAGAGCCCTGTGAGGGGTGCAGTCTGCGTGCAGTGACAAGAGAGAGCTCTGTGAGGAGTGCGCGCAGTACAAAAGCGAGCCCTGTGAGGAGCGCAGTCTGCACACAGTGACAAGAGAGAGCCCTGTGAGGGGCGCAGTCTGCGCACAGTGACAAGAGAGAGCCCTGTGAGGAGCGCAGTCTGCGCGCAGTACAAGAGAGAGCCCTGTGAGGAGCACAGTCTGCGCGCAGTGACAAGAGAGAGCCCTGTGAGGAGCGCAGCCTGCGCGCAGTACAACAGAGAGCCCTGTGAGGAGCGCAGTCTGCGCGCAGTGACAAGAGTGATCCTGTGAGGAGCGCAGTCTGCACGCAGTGACAAGAGAGACCCTGTGAGAAGCGCAGTCTGCGCGCAGTGACAAGAGAGACCCTGTGAGGGGTGCAGTCTGTGTGCAATGACAATAGAGCCCTGTGAGAAGCGCAGTCTGCGCGCAGTGACAAGAGAGAGCCCTGTGAGAAGCGCAGTCTGCGCACAGTGACAAGAGAGAGCCCTGTGAGGAGCACAGTCTGTGTGCAGTGACAGGAGAGACCCTGTGAGGGGCGCAGTCTGCGCGCTGTGACAAGAGAGCCCTGTGAGGAGCGCAGTCTGCGCAAAGTGACAAGAGAGACCCTGTGAGGAGCACACTCTGCACGCAGTGACAAGAGAGAGCCCTGTGAGGAGTGCAGTCTGCACACAGTGACAAGAGAGACCCTGTGAGGGGCACACTCTGCACGCAGTGACAAGAGAGAGCCCTGTGAGGAGTGCAGTCTGCACACAATGACAAGAGAGACCCTGTGAGGGGCACACTCTGCGTGCAGTACAAGAGAGAGCCCTGTGAGGAGTGCAGCCTACGCGCAGTGACAAGAGAGACCCTGTGAGGGGCACAGTCTGCACGCAGTGACAAGAGAGACACTGCGAGGGGCGCAGTCTGCACGCAGTGACAAGAGAGACCCTGTGAGGAGCGCAGTCTGCGCGCAGTACAAGAGAGAGTCCTGTGAGGAGGTCAGTCTCCGCGCAGTACAAAAGAGAGCCCTGTGAGGGGTGCAGTCTGCGTGCAGTGACAAAAGACAGCCCTGTGAGGAGTGCAGTCTACGCGCAGTGACAAGAGAGACCCTGTGAGGGGCACAGTCTGCACGCAGTGACAAGAGAGACCCTGCGAGGGGGGCAGTCTGCATGCAGTGTCAAGAGAGACCCTGTGAGGAACGCAGTCTGCGCGCAGTACAAGAGAGAGTCCTGTGAGGAGGTCAGTCTGCGCGCAGTACAAAAGAGAGCCCTGTGAGGGGTGCAGTCTGCGTGCAGTGACAAGAGAGAGCCCTGTGAGGAGCGCAGTCAGCGCGCAGTGACAAGAGAGCCTTGTGAGGGGCGCATTCTGCGCGCAGTGACAAGAGAGAGCCCTGTGAGGGGCACAGTCTGCGCGCAGTGACAAGAGAGCCCTGTGAGGAGCGCAGTCTGCGAGCAGTGACAAGAGAGCCCTGTGAGGAGCGCAGTCTGCGCGCAGTACAAGAGAGAGCCCCGTGAGGGACGCAGTCTGCGAGCAGTACAAGAGAGAGCCCCGTGAAGGACGCAGTCTGCCTGCAGTGACAAGAGAGCCCTGTGAGGAGCACAGTCTGTGTGCAGTGACAAGAGAGCCCTGTGAGGAGGGCAGTCTGCGCACAGTGACAAGAGAGAGCCCTGTGAGGGGCACAGTCTGCGCGCAGTGACAAGAGAGCCCCGTGAGGGATGCAGTCTGCGTGCAGTGACAAGAGAGCCCTGTGAGGAGCACAGTCTGTGTGCAGTGACAAGAGAGCCCTGTGAGGAGGGCAGTCTGCGCACAGTGACAAGAGAGAGCCCTGTGAGGAGCGCATGCTGAGCGCAGTACAAGAGAGAGCCTGTGAGGGACGCAGTCTGCGTGCAGTGACAAGAGAGAGCCCTGTGAGGAGCACAGTCTGTGCGCAGTGACAAGAGAGACCCTGTGAGGGACGTAATCTGCACGCAGTGACAAGAGAGCACTGTGAGGAGCTCAGTCTGCGCGCAGTGACAAGAGAGACCCTGTGAGGAGCGCAGTCTGCGCACAGTGGCACGAGAGAGTCCTGTGAGGAGCGCAGTCTGCGCATAGTGACAAGAGAGCCCTGTGAGGGGTGCAGTCTGCGCGCAGTGACAAGAGAGCCCTGTGAGGGACGCAGTCTGCATGCAGTGACAAGAGAGCCCTGTGAGGAGCGCAGTCTGCGCACAGTGACAAGAGAGCCCTGTGAGGTGCGCAGTCTGGCACAGTGACAAGAGAGAGCTCTGTGAGGAGTGCAGTCTGCGCGTAGTGACAAGAGAGACCCTGCGAGGGGCGCAGTCTGCACGCAGTGACAAGAGAGAGCCCTGTGAGGAGCGCAGTCTGCGAGCAGTACAAGAGAGAGCCCCGTGAGGGACGCAGTCTGCGTGCAGTGACAAGAGAGCCCTGTGAGGAGCACAGTCTGTGTGCAGTGACAAGAGAGCCCTGTGAGGAGGGCAGTCTGTGCACAGTGACAAGAGAGAGCCCTGTGAGGAGCGCAGGCTGCGCGCAGTACAAGAGAGAGCCCCGTGAGGGACGCAGTCTGCGTGCATTGACAAGAGAGAGCCTTGTGAGGAGCACAGTCTGTGCGCAGTGACAAGAGAGACCCTGTGAGGGACGTAATCTGCACGCAGTGACAAGAGAGCACTGTGAGGAGCGCAGTCTGCGCGCAGGAAAAAGAGAGACCCTGTGAGGAGCGCAGTCTGCGCACAGTGACAAGAGAGAGTCCTGTGAGGAGCGCAGTCTGCGTGCAGTGACAAGAGAGCCCTGTGAGGAGTGCAGTCTGTGTGCAGTGACAAGAGAGCCCTGTGAGGAGCGCAGTCTGCGTGCAGTGACAAGAGAGAGCCCTGTGAGGGGCGCAGTCTGCGTGCAGTGACAAGAGAGAGCCCCATGAGAAGCGCAGTCTGCGCATAGTGACAATAGAGCCCTGTGAGGAGCGCAGTCTGCGCGCAGTGACAAGAGAGAGCCCTGTGAGGAGCGCAGCCTGCGCGCAGTACAACAGAGAGCCCTGTGAGGAGCGCAGTCTGCGCGCAGTGACAAGAGAGATCCTGTGAGGAGCGCAGTCTGCACGCAGTGACAAGAGAGACCCTGTGAGAAGTGCAGTCTGCGCGCAGTGACAAGAGAGACCCTGTGAGGGGTGCAGTCTGTGTGCAGTGACAATAGAGCCCTGTGAGAACCGCAGTCTGCGCGCAGTGACAAGAGAGAGCCTTGTGAGAAGCGCAGTCTGCGCACAGTGACAAGAGAGAGCCCTGTGAGGAGCACAGTCTGTGTGCAGTGACAGGAGAGACCCTGTGAGGGGCATACTCTGCGCACAGTGACAAGAGAGAGCCCTGTGAGGAGCGCAGTCTGCGCAAAGTGACAAGAGAGACCCTGTGAGGAGCACACTCTGCATGCAGTGACAAGAGAGAGCCCTGTGAGGAGTGCAGTCTGCACACAGTGACAAGAGAGACCCTGTGAGGGGCACACTCTGCACGCAGTGACAAGAGAGAGCCCTGTGAGGAGTGCAGTCTGCACACAGTGACAAGAGAGACCCTGTGAGGGGCACACTCTGCGTGCAGTACAAGAGAGAGCCATGTGAGGAGTGCAGTCTACGTGCAGTGGCAAAAGAGACCCTGTGAGGGGCACAGTCTGCACGCAGTGACAAAAGAGACCCTGCGAGGGGCGCAGTCTGCACGCAGTGACAAGAGAGACCCTGTGAGGAGCGCAGTCTGCGCGCAGTACAAGAGAGAGTCCTGTGAGGAGGTCAGTCTGCGCGCAGAACAAAAGAGAGCCCTGTGAGGGGTGCAGTCTGCGTGCAGTGACAAGAGAGAGCCCTGTGAGGAGTGCAGTCTACGTGCAGTGACAAGAGAGACCCTGTGAAGGGCACAGTCTGCACGCAGTGACAAGAGAGACCCTGCGAGGAGCGCAGTCTGCACGCAGTGACAAGAGAGACCCTGTGAGGAGCGCAGTCTGCGCGCAGTACACGAGAGAGTCCTGTGAGGAGGTCAGTCTGTGCGCAGTACAAAAGAGAGCCCTGTGAGGGGTGCAGTCTGCGTGCAGTGACAAGAGAGAGCCCTGTGAGGAGCGCAGTCTGCGCGCAGTGACAAGAGAGCCCTGTGAGGGGCGCAGTCTGCGCGCAGTGACAAGAGAGAGCCCTGTGAGGGGCACAGTCTGCGTGCAGTGACAAGAGAGCCCTGTGAGGGGCGCAGTCTGCGCGCAGTGACAAGAGAGCCCTGTGAGGGGCGCAGTCTGCATGCAGTGACAAGAGAGCCCTGTGAGGAGCCCAGTCTGCGCGCAGTGACAAGAGAGCCCTGTGAGGTGCGCAGTCTGGCACAGTGACAAGAGAGCCCTGTGAGGGGTGCAGTCTGCGTGCAGTGACAAGAGAGAGCCCTGTGAGGAGTGCAGTCTGCACACAGTGACAAGAGAGACCCTGTGAGGGGCACACTCTGCACGCAGTGACAAGAGAGAGCCCTGTGAGGAGTGCAGTCTGCACACAGTGACAAGAGAGACCCTGTGAGGGGCACACTCTGCGTGCAGTACAAGAGAGAGCCCTGTGAGGAGTGCAGCCTACGCGCAGTGACAAGAGAGACCCTGTGAGGGGCACAGTCTGCACGCAGTGACAAGAGAGACCCTGCGAGGGGCGCAGTCTGCACGCAGTGACAAGAGAGACCCTGTGAGGAGCGCAGTCTGCGCGCAGTACAAGAGAGAGTCCTGTGAGGAGGTCAGTCTCCGCGCAGTACAAAAGAGAGCCCTGTGAGGGGTGCAGTCTGCGTGCAGTGACAAAAGAGAGCCCTGTGAGGAGTGCAGTCTACGCGCAGTGACAAGAGAGACCCTGTGAGGGGCACAGTCTGCACGCAGTGACAAGAGAGACCCTGCGAGGGGGGCAGTCTGCATGCAGTGACAAGAGAGACCCTGTGAGGAACGCAGTCTGCGCGCAGTGACAAGAGAGAGCCCTGTGAGAAGCGCAGTCTGCGCACAGTGACAAGAGAGAGCCCTGTGAGGAGCACAGTCTGTGTGCAGTGACAGGAGAGACCCTGTGAGGGGCGCAGTCTGCGCGCTGTGACAAGAGAGCCCTGTGAGGAGCGCAGTCTGCGCAAAGTGACAAGAGAGACCCTGTGAGGAGCACACTCTGCACGCAGTGACAAGAGAGAGCCCTGTGAGGAGTGCAGTCTGCACACAGTGACAAGAGAGACCCTGTGAGGGGCACACTCTGCACGCAGTGACAAGAGAGAGCCCTGTGAGGAGTGCAGTCTGCACACAGTGACAAGAGAGACCCTGTGAGGGGCACACTCTGCGTGCAGTACAAGAGAGAGCCCTGTGAGGAGTGCAGCCTACGCGCAGTGACAAGAGAGACCCTGTGAGGGGCACAGTCTGCACGCAGTGACAAGAGAGACCCTGCGAGGGGCGCAGTCTGCACGCAGTGACAAGAGAGACCCTGTGAGGAGCGCAGTCTGCGCGCAGTACAAGAGAGAGTCCTGTGAGGAGGTCAGTCTCCGCGCAGTACAAAAGAGAGCCCTGTGAGGGGTGCAGTCTGCGTGCAGTGACAAAAGAGAGCCCTGTGAGGAGTGCAGTCTACGCGCAGTGACAAGAGAGACCCTGTGAGGGGCACAGTCTGCACGCAGTGACAAGAGAGACCCTGCGAGGGGGGCAGTCTGCATGCAGTGACAAGAGAGACCCTGTGAGGAACGCAGTCTGCGCGCAGTACAAGAGAGAATCCTGTGAGGAGGTCAGTCTGCGCGCAGTACAAAAGAGAGCCCTGTGAGGGGTGCAGTCTGCGTGCAGTGACAAGAGAGAGCCCTGTGAGGAGCGCAGTCAGCGCGCAGTGACAAGAGAGCCTTGTGAGGGGCGCAGTCTGCGCGCAGTGACAAGAGAGAGCCCTGTGAGGGGCACAGTCTGCGCGCAGTGACAAGAGAGCCCTGTGAGGAGCGCAGTCTGCGCGCAGTGAAAAGAGAGCCCTGTGAGGAGCGCAGTCTGCGCGCAGTACAAGAGAGAGCCCCGTGAGGGACGCAGTCTGCGAGCAGTACAAGAGAGAGCCCCGTGAAGGACGCAGTCTGCCTGCAGTGACAAGAGAGCCCTGTGAGGAGCACAGTCTGTGTGCAGTGACAAGAGAGCCCTGTGAGGAGGGCAGTCTGCGCACAGTGACAAGAGAGAGCCCTGTGAGGAGCGCAGGCTGCGAGCAGTACAAGAGAGAGCCCCGTGAGGGACGCAGTCTGCGTGCAGTGACAAGAGAGAGCCCTGTGAGGAGCACAGTCTGTGCGCAGTAACAAGAGAGACCCTGTAAGGGACGTAATCTGCACGCAGTGACAAGAGAGACCCTGCGAGGGGCGCAGTCTGCACGCAGTACACGAGAGAGTCCTGTGAGGAGGTCAGTCTGTGCGCAGTACAAAAGAGAGCCCTGTGAGGGGTGCAGTCTGCGTGCAGTGACAAGAGAGAGCCCTGTGAGGAGCGCAGTCTGCGCGCAGTGACAAGAGAGCCCTGTGAGGGGCGCAGTCTGCGCGCAGTGACAAGAGAGAGCCCTGTGAGGGGCACAGTCTGCGTGCAGTGACAAGAGAGCCCTGTGAGGGGCGCAGTCTGCGCGCAGTGACAAGAGAGCCCTGTGAGGGGCGCAGTCTGCATGCAGTGACAAGAGAGCCCTGTGAGGAGCCCAGTCTGCGCGCAGTGACAAGAGAGCCCTGTGAGGTGCGCAGTCTGGCACAGTGACAAGAGAGCCCTGTGAGGGGTGCAGTCTGCGTGCAGTGACAAGAGAGAGCTCTGTGAGGAGTGCGCGCAGTACAAAAGCGAGCCCTGTGAGGAGCGCAGTCTGCGCACAGTGACAAGAGAGAGCCCTGTGAGGGGCGCAGTCTGCGCACAGTGACAAGAGAGAGCCCTGTGAGGAGCGCAGTCTGCGCGCAGTACAAGAGAGAGCCCTGTGAGGAGCACAGTCTGCGCGCAGTGACAAGAGAGAGCCCTGTGAGGAGCGCAGCCTGCGCGCAGTACAACAGAGAGCCCTGTGAGGAGCGCAGTCTGCGCGCAGTGACAAGAGAGATCCTGTGAGGAGCGCAGTCTGCACGCAGTGACAAGAGAGACCCTGTGAGAAGCGCAGTCTGCGCGCAGTGACAAGAGAGACCCTGTGAGGGGTGCAGTCTGTGTGCAATGACAATAGAGCCCTGTGAGAAGCGCAGTCTGCGCGCAGTGACAAGAGAGAGCCCTGTGAGAAGCGCAGTCTGCGCACAGTGACAAGAGAGAGCCCTGTGAGGAGCACAGTCTGTGTGCAGTGACAGGAGAGACCCTGTGAGGGGCGCAGTCTGCGCGCTGTGACAAGAGAGCCCTGTGAGGAGCGCAGTCTGCGCAAAGTGACAAGAGAGACCCTGTGAGGAGCACACTCTGCACGCAGTGACAAGAGAGAGCCCTGTGAGGAGTGCAGTCTGCACACAGTGACAAGAGAGACCCTGTGAGGGGCACACTCTGCACGCAGTGACAAGAGAGAGCCCTGTGAGGAGTGCAGTCTGCACACAGTGACAAGAGAGACCCTGTGAGGGGCACACTCTGCGTGCAGTACAAGAGAGAGCCCTGTGAGGAGTGCAGCCTACGCGCAGTGACAAGAGAGACCCTGTGAGGGGCACAGTCTGCACGCAGTGACAAGAGAGACCCTGCGAGGGGCGCAGTCTGCACGCAGTGACAAGAGAGACCCTGTGAGGAGCGCAGTCTGCGCGCAGTACAAGAGAGAGTCCTGTGAGGAGGTCAGTCTGCGCGCAGTACAAAAGAGAGCCCTGTGAGGGGTGCAGTCTGCGTGCAGTGACAAAAGAGAGCCCTGTGAGGAGTGCAGTCTACGCGCAGTGACAAGAGAGACCCTGTGAGGGGCACAGTCTGCACGCAGTGACAAGAGAGACCCTGCGAGGGGGGCAGTCTGCATGCAGTGACAAGAGAGACCCTGTGAGGAACGCAGTCTGCGCGCAGTACAAGAGAGAATCCTGTGAGGAGGTCAGTCTGCGCGCAGTACAAAAGAGAGCCCTGTGAGGGGTGCAGTCTGCGTGCAGTGACAAGAGAGAGCCCTGTGAGGAGCGCAGTCAGCGCGCAGTGACAAGAGAGCCTTGTGAGGGGCGCAGTCTGCGCGCAGTGACAAGAGAGAGCCCTGTGAGGGGCACAGTCTGCGCGCAGTGACAAGAGAGCCCTGTGAGGAGCGCAGTCTGCGCGCAGTGAAAAGAGAGCCCTGTGAGGAGCGCAGTCTGCGCGCAGTACAAGAGAGAGCCCCGTGAGGGACGCAGTCTGCGAGCAGTACAAGAGAGAGCCCCGTGAAGGACGCAGTCTGCCTGCAGTGACAAGAGAGCCCTGTGAGGAGCACAGTCTGTGTGCAGTGACAAGAGAGCCCTGTGAGGAGGGCAGTCTGCGCACAGTGACAAGAGAGAGCCCTGTGAGGAGCGCAGGCTGCGAGCAGTACAAGAGAGAGCCCCGTGAGGGACGCAGTCTGCGTGCAGTGACAAGAGAGAGCCCTGTGAGGAGCACTGTCTGTGCGCAGTAACAAGAGAGACCCTGTGAGGGACGTAATCTGCACGCAGTGACAAGAGAGCACTGTGAGGAGCGCAGTCTGCGCGCAGTGACAAGAGAGACCCTGTGAGGAGCGCAGTCTGCGCACAGTGACAAGAGAGAGTCCTGTGAGGAGCGCAGTCTGCGCATAGTGACAAGAGAGCCCTGTGAGGGGCGCAGTCTGCGTGCACTGACAAGAGAGCCCTGTGAGGGGCGCAGTCTGCATGCAGTGACAAGAGAGCCCTGTGAGGAGCCCAGTCTGCGCGCAGTGACAAGAGAGCCCTGTGAGGTGCGCAGTCTGGCACAGTGACAAGAGAGCCCTGTGAGGGGTGCAGTCTGCGTGCAGTGACAAGAGAGAGCTCTGTGAGTAGTGCAGTCTGCGCGTAGTGACAAGAGAGACCCTGCGAGGGGCGCAGTCTGCACGCAGTGACAAGAGAGAGCCCTGTGAGGAGCGCAGCCTGCGAGCAGTACAAGAGAGAGCCCCGTGAGGGACGCAGTCTGCGTGCAGTGACAAGAGAGCCCTGTGAGGAGCACAGTCTGTGTGCAGTGACAAGAGAGCCCTGTGAGGAGGGCAGTCTGCGCACAGTGACAAGAGAGAGCCCTGTGAGGAGCGCAGGCTGCGAGCAGTACAAGAGAGAGCCCCGTGAGGGACGCAGTCTGCGTGCAGTGACAAGAGAGAGCCCTGTGAGGAGCACAGTCTGTGCGCAGTAACAAGAGAGACCCTGTGAGGGACGTAATCTGCACGCAGTGACAAGAGAGCACTGTGAGGAGCGCAGTCTGCGCGCAGTGACAAGAGAGACCCTGTGAGGAGCGCAGTCTGCGCACAGTGACAAGAGAGAGTCCTGTGAGGAGCGCAGTCTGCGCATAGTGACAAGAGAGCCCTGTGAGGGGCGCAGTCTGCGTGCACTGACAAGAGAGCCCTGTGAGGGGCGCAGTCTGCATGCAGTGACAAGAGAGCCCTGTGAGGAGCCCAGTCTGCGCGCAGTGACAAGAGAGCCCTGTGAGGTGCGCAGTCTGGCACAGTGACAAGAGAGCCCTGTGAGGGGTGCAGTCTGCGTGCAGTGACAAGAGAGAGCTCTGTGAGTAGTGCAGTCTGCGCGTAGTGACAAGAGAGACCCTGCGAGGGGCGCAGTCTGCACGCAGTGACAAGAGAGAGCCCTGTGAGGAGCGCAGCCTGCGAGCAGTACAAGAGAGAGCCCCGTGAGGGACGCAGTCTGCGTGCAGTGACAAGAGAGCCCTGTGAGGAGCACAGTCTGTGTGCAGTGACAAGAGAGCCCTGTGAGGAGGGCAGTCTGCGCACAGTGACAAGAGAGAGCCCTGTGAGGAGCGCAGGCTGCGCGCAGTACAAGAGAGAGCCCCGTGAGGGACGCAGTCTGCGTGCATTGACAAGAGAGAGCCCTGTGAGGAGCACAGTCTGTGCGCAGTGACAAGAGAGACCCTGTGAGGGACGTAATCTGCACGCAATGACAAGAGAGCACTGTGAGGAGCGCAGTCTGCGCGCAGTGAAAAGAGAGACCCTGTGAGGAACGCAGTCTGCGCACAGTGACAAGAGAGAGTCCTGTGAGGAGTGCAGTCTGCGTGCAGTGACAAGAGAGCCCTGTGAGGAGCGCAGTCTGCGTGCAGTGACAAGAGAGAGCCCTGTGAGGGGCGCAGTCTGCGTGCAGTGACAAGAGAGAGCCCAGTGAGAAGCGCAGTCTGCGCATTGTGACAATAGAGCCCTGTGAGGAGCGCAGTCTGCGCGCAGTGACAAGAGAGAGCCCTATGAGGAGCGCAGCCTGCGTGCAGTACAACAGAGAGCCCTGTGAGGAGCGCAGTGACAAGAGAGATCCTGTGAGGAGCGCAGTCTGCACGCAGTGACAAGAGAGACCCTGTGAGAAGCGCAGTCTGCACGCAGTGACAAGAGAGACCCTGTGAGGGGTGCAGTCTGTGTGCAGTGACAATAGAGCCCTGTGAGAACCGCAGTCTGCGCGCAGTGACAAGAGAGAACCCTGTGAGAAGCCAGTCTGCGCACAGTGACAAGAGAGAGCCCTGTGAGGAGCACAGTCTGTGTGCAGTGACAAGAGAGCCCAGTGAGGAGGGCAGTCTGCGCACAGTGACAAGAGAGAGCCCTGTGAGGAGCGCAGGCTGCACGCAGTACAAGAGAGAGCCCCGTGAGGAGGTCAGTCTGCGCGCAGTGACAAGAGAGCCCTGTGAGGAGCACAGTCTGTGTGCAGTGACAAGAGAGCCCTGTGAGGGGCACAGTCTGCACGCAGTGACAAGAGAGTCCCTGCGAGGGGCGCAGTCTGCATGCAGTGACAAGAGAGACCCTGTGAGGAGCGCAGTCTGCATGCAGTGACAAGAGAGACCCTGTGAGGAGCGCAGTCTGCGCGCAGTACAAGAGAGAGTCCTGTGAGGAGGTCAGTCTGCGCGCAGTACAAAAGAGAGCCCTGTGAGGGGTGCAGTCTGCGTGCAGTGACAAGAGAGAGCCCTGTGAGGAGCGCAGTCTGCGCGCAGTGACAAGAGAGCCCTGTGAGGGGCGCAGTCTGCGCGCAGTGACAAGAGAGAGCCCTGTGAGGGGCACATTCTGCACGCAGTGACAAGAGAGCCCTGTGAGGGGCACAGTCTGCGCGCAGTGACAAGAGAGCCCTGTGAGGAGCGCAGTCTGTGTGCAGTGACAAGAGAGCCCTGTGAGGAGGGCAGTCTGCGCACAGTGACAAGAGAGAGCCCTGTGAGGAGCGCATGCTGAGCGCAGTACAAGAGAGAGCCTGTGAGGGACGCAGTCTGCGTGCAGTGACAAGAGAGAGCCCTGTGAGGAGCACAGTCTGTGCGCAGTGACAAGAGAGACCCTGTGAGGGACGTAATCTGCACGCAGTGACAAGAGAGCACTGTGAGGAGCTCAGTCTGCGCGCAGTGACAAGAGAGACCCTGTGAGGAGCGCAGTCTGCGCACAGTGACACGAGAGAGTCCTGTGAGGAGCGCAGTCTGCGCATAGTGACAAGAGAGCCCTGTGAGGGGCGCAGTCTGCGCGCAGTGACAAGAGAGCCCTGTGAGGGACGCAGTCTGCATGCAGTGACAAGAGAGCCCTGTGAGGAGCGCAGTCTGCGCACAGTGACAAGAGAGCCCTGTGAGGTGCGCAGTCTGGCACAGTGACAAGAGAGAGCTCTGTGAGGAGTGCAGTCTGCGCGTAGTGACAAGAGAGACCCTGCGAGGGGCGCAGTCTGCACGCAGTGACAAGAGAGAGCCCTGTGAGGAGCGCAGTCTGCGAGCAGTACAAGAGAGAGCCCCGTGAGGGACGCAGTCTGCGTGCAGTGACAAGAGAGCCCTGTGAGGAGCACAGTCTGTGTGCAGTGACAAGAGAGCCCTGTGAGGAGGGCAGTCTGTGCACAGTGACAAGAGAGAGCCCTGTGAGGAGCGCAGGCTGCGCGCAGTACAAGAGAGAGCCCCGTGAGGGACGCAGTCTGCGTGCATTGACAAGAGAGAGCCTTGTGAGGAGCACAGTCTGTGCGCAGTGACAAGAGAGACCCTGTGAGGGACGTAATCTGCACGCAGTGACAAGAGAGCACTGTGAGGAGCGCAGTCTGCGCGCAGGAAAAAGAGAGACCCTGTGAGGAGCGCAGTCTGCGCACAGTGACAAGAGAGAGTCCTGTGAGGAGCGCAGTCTGCGTGCAGTGACAAGAGAGCCCTGTGAGGAGTGAAGTCTGTGTGCAGTGACAAGAGAGCCCTGTGAGGAGCGCAGTCTGCGTGCAGTGACAAGAGAGAGCCCTGTGAGGGGCGCAGTCTGCGTGCAGTGACAAGAGAGAGCCCCGTGAGAAGCGCAGTCTGCGCATAGTGACAATAGAGCCCTGTGAGGAGCGCAGTCTGCGCGCAGTGACAAGAGAGAGCCCTGTGAGGAGCGCAGCCTGCGCGCAGTACAACAGAGAGCCCTGTGAGGAGCGCAGTCTGCGCGCAGTGACAAGAGAGATCCTGTGAGGAGCGCAGTCTGCACGCAGTGACAAGAGAGACCCTGTGAGAAGTGCAGTCTGCGCGCAGTGACAAGAGAGACCCTGTGAGGGGTGCAGTCTGTGTGCAGTGACAATAGAGCCCTGTGAGAACCGCAGTCTGCGCGCAGTGACAAGAGAGAGCCTTGTGAGAAGCGCAGTCTGCGCACAGTGACAAGAGAGAGCCCTGTGAGGAGCACAGTCTGTGTGCAGTGACAGGAGAGACCCTGTGAGGGGCATACTCTGCGTGCAGTGACAAGAGAGAGCCCTGTGAGGAGCGCAGTCTGCGCAAAGTGACAAGAGAGACCCAGTGAGGAGCACACTCTGCATGCAGTGACAAGAGAGAGCCCTGTGAGGAGTGCAGTCTGCACACAGTGACAAGAGAGACCCTGTGAGGGGCACACTCTGCACGCAGTGACAAGAGAGAGCCCTGTGAGGAGTGCAGTCTGCACACAGTGACAAGAGAGACCCTGTGAGGGGCACACTCTGCGTGCAGTACAAGAGAGAGCCATGTGAGGAGTGCAGTCTACGTGCAGTGGCAAAAGAGACCCTGTGAGGGGCACAGTCTGCACGCAGTGACAAGAGAGACCCTGCGAGGGGCACAGTCTGCACGCAGTGACAAGAGAGACCCTGTGAGGAGCGCAGTCTGCGCGCAGTACAAGAGAGAGTCCTGTGAGGAGGTCAGTCTGCGCGCAGAACAAAAGAGAGCCCTGTGAGGGGTGCAGTCTGCGTGCAGTGACAAGAGAGAGCCCTGTGAGGAGTGCAGTCTACGCGCAGTGACAAGAGAGACCCTGTGAGGGGCACAGTCTGCACGCAGTGACAAGAGAGACCCTGCGAGGGGCGCAGTCTGCACGCAGTGACAAGAGAGACCCTGTGAGGAGCGCAGTCTGCGCGCAGTACACGAGAGAGTCCTGTGAGGAGGTCAGTCTGCGCGCAGTACAAAAGAGAGCCCTGTGAGGGGTGCAGTCTGCGTGCAGTGACAAGAGAGAGCCCTGTGAGGAGCGCAGTCTGCGCGCAGTGGCAAGAGAGCCCTGTGAGGGGCGCAGTCTGCGCGCAGTGACAAGAGAGAGCCCTGTGAGGGGCACAGTCTGCGTCCAGTGACAAGAGAGCCCTGTGAGGGGCGCAGTCTGCGCGCAGTGACAAGAGAGCCCTGTGAGGAGCGCAGTCTGCGCGCAGTGACAAGAGAGAGCCCTGTGAGGAGCGCAGTCTGCGAGCAGTACAAGAGAGAGCCCCGTGAGGGACGCAGTCTGCGTGCAGTGACAAGAGAGCCCTGTGAGGAGCACAGTCTGTGTGCAGTGACAAGAGAGCCTTCTGAGGAGGGCAGTCTGCGCACAGTGACAAGAGAGAGCCCTGTGAGGAGCGCAGGCTGCGCGCAGTACAAGAGAGAGCCCTGTGAGGGACGCAGTTTGCGTGCAGTGACAAGAGAGAGCCCTGTGAGGAGCACAGTCTGTGTGCAGTGACAAGAGAGACCCTGTGAGGGACGTAATCTGCACGCAGTGACAAGAGAGCACTGTGAGGAGCGCAGTCTGTGCGCAGTGACAAGAGAGAGCCTGTGAGGAGCGCAGTCTGCGCACAGTGACACGAGAGAGTCCTGTGAGAAGCGCAGTCTGCGTGCAGTGACAAGAGAGAGCCCCGTGAGGAGCGCAGTCTGCGCGCAGTGACAAGAGAGAGCCCTGTGAGGAGGGCAGTCTGCGCACAGTGACAAGAGAGAGCCCTGTGAGGAGCGCAGGCTGCGCGCAGTACAAGAGAGAGCCCCGTGAGGGACGCAGTCTGCGTGCAGTGACAAGAGAGAGCCCTGTGAGGAGCACAGTCTGTGCGCAGTGACAAGAGAGACCCTGTGAGGGACGTAATCTGCACGCAGTGACAAGAGAGCACTGTGAGGAGCGCAGTCTGCGCGCAGTGACAAGAGAGACCCTGTGAGGAGCGCAGTCTGCGCACAGTGACACGAGAGAGTCCTGTGAGGAGCGCAGTCTGCGCATAGTGACAAGAGAGCCCTGTGAGGGGCGCAGTCTGCGCGCAGTGACAAGAGAGCCCTGTGAGGGGCGCAGTCTGCATGCAGTGACAAGAGAGCCCTGTGAGGAGCGCAGTCTGCATGCAGTGACAAGAGAGCCCTGTGAGGAGCGCAGTCTGCGCGCAGTGACAAGAGAGCCCTGTGAGGTACGCAGTCTGGCACAGTGACAAGAGAGAGCTCTGTGAGGAGTGCAGTCTGCGCGTAGTGACAAGAGAGACCCTGCGAGGGGCGCAGTCTGCACGCAGTGACAAGAGAGAGACCTCTGAGGAGCGCAGTCTGCGAGCAGTACAAGAGAGAGCCCCGTGAAATCCTCTCCTTCCAGAGCAGGAGTTGGGAAAAGAAGGTCGCACTATATGCGGACGATCTTATGATTTATACTAGGGATCTCTCTGTGTCACTTCCCCCAATAAAATTGGTGATAGAAGATTTTGGTAGAATGTCGGGATATAAAGTTAACGCTGAAAAAACAGAGATTATGGGGGTGATTCTCACCCTGGCGGGCGGCGGAGGCCGCCCGCCAGAGTTCCCCCCTCCAAAATACCGCTCCGCGGTCGAAAGAGCGCTGAGGCTATTTTGGGTTTTGCACTGGGCTGGCGGGCGACAGCCAAAAGGCCAACCCCCAGCCCAGTGCAAAACGGCCTTCCCACGAGGACGCCGGCTCAGAATTGAGCCGGCAGAGTGGGAAGGTGCGACGGGTGCAGTGGCACCCGTCGCGTATTTCAGTGTCTGCAAAGCAGACACTGAAATACAAAGTGGGGCCCTCTTACGGGAGCCCCTACAGTGCCCATGCCATTGGCATGGGCACTGCAGGGGCCCACAGGATGGCGGTATGGGTGGCAGAATCCCCATGGCGGCGCAGCGAGCTGCGCCGCCATGGAGGATTCTACAGGGCAGCGGAAAACCGGCGGGAGACCGCCGGTTTTCCCTTTCTGGCCGCGGCTGAACCGCCGCGGTCAGAATACCCTGTGGAGCACCGCCAGCCTGTTGGCGGTGCTCCTTCCAACCCTGGCCCCGGCGGTCCATGACCGCCGGGGTCAGAATGACCCCCTATGTGTTGGAATATGGCATATGAATCTCCATTAATTAAACAGGAAATTAGGTATTTAGGAGTTTTGATCACAAAAGAATTGGGGGACGTGGCAAGGGTAAACTTTGAGAAAACATATTTAGAGGCTAAGAGACTTCTAAGATCATGGGCAGCTCTCCCGCTGTCCCTAATAGGTAGATCTAATATTCTGAAAATGATTATTTTGCCAAAGTTCACATTTTTATTCAATACTATTCCGTTGGAATTTAAGAGTAAGTGGTTTACAAAACTACAAGGAGATATGTCTTCGTTTGTTTGGGCACAAAAGGGACTAAGAATCTCGTGGAAAAAGTTATGCAAGAGAAAGGAACGAGGGGGGCTAGCAACACCTGACTTCTATAAGTACTATTTGGCTTTTCAATTTAAGAATAGTAGAATTCTTTTAAATGGAAAATCAGACTTTACACCAATGTGGGCAGCATTGACAGCATACCTGGGGGATGGAGCGGAGTTTTTTCTATACAAATTTGGCCACCCAAAATATTTCAAAAAAGTTAGACTCAAGATTTTGCGGCAGGCATGTAAAATTTGGATACAGATCCGCAATTTATTGCAGATAGCTTATTACTCAGGCTCAGCTCCAATATGGGATTCACCAGGCACTCCGGCATGTCTGTGCGATAAACTTTCAAATCCACTAAAAGTTAGCGGGATAATGCAATGGGGACAAATTATAGAGGGTGTGAATTTGGTACCATGGACCACATTTTTGGAGAGAGTGGGAGAAAACATTTCTAAATTCAAATACTACCAGCTGGTCAGTTGGATCAAATCTTTACACAAAGGAGAAATTGGTAGATCCAGCTGGGAGGAGAAATTAAACCAAAGATCTATACTGAAAGAAGTGGCGGTCTGGTACAAAGCATTGTTGGAGGCAGTCGAGGAGGACCCTCCTCTCCCATGTCAGAAATGGGGAGAGGTGTTCCCAAATATAAACATAATTGCGATGTGGCAAAAATCACGGTATATCCTCTGGAATACGGCGAAATCTGCGGCAATAAGGAAGAACCATCTGTTTACATTGCACAGAGTGTATTGGACTCCAGCAAGACTATCTCGGATAAGTGGAAGCCAGAGGAAATGCCCACGTTGTGAAGGCACCAAGGCGGATGATGTGCACATGTTTTGGGACTGTCCAGGATTAGCTAAATATTGGACAGACGTGCAGACTGTCTTAAATAAGATATTTGGGGAAGAAATAATTTTGAATCTTGGCTTAGTGTTATTTGGCGTCTGTGAGATGAGAGATCAATCTCAGCAACGTTTATTATTCCTTTTGATGCTTACCGCTAGGCGACAAATTTGTTATAAATGGATAAGTTCACAACCTCCTACAGTACAGGAGTGGTTGATATCAATAGATAGATTGTATAAACTGGATAGAGCTGGGCCGATCAGTAAAAGAGATGTTTTGTGGGTGGGATGGGAAAATGAATGGCAATGTACTATTTAAATGATTAAAGAGGTCCGATGATTATACCTGCCCCCCTCATGGATGTACCGGGCCTTATTGGCCAATCGGGATTTTTGGCAAAGGAGGGGACGACTTGCCAAGGAGATAAAGAGATCCATTGAAAAGTGCGCTGGGTGGAATGGCCCGCTGATACTAAGGGGCTGGATACCGGTAGCATATTCGGATTCTCCCGTTATTGGCATGGGCTGGTGAGATGAGGACTAAAAAAAAATAAAAAAAAAGAGAGAGCCCCGTGAGGGACGCAGTCTGCGTGCAGTGACAAGAGAGCCCTGTGAGGAGCACAGTCTGTGTGCAGTGACAAGAGAGCCCTGTGAGGAGCGCAGTCTGCGTGCAGTGACAAGAGAGCCCTGTGAGGAGCGCAGTCTGCGAGCAGTGCAAGAGAGAGCCCCGTGAGGAGCGCAGTCTGCGTGCAGTGACAAGAGAGCCCTGTGAGGAGCACAGTCTGTGTGCAGTGACAAGAGAGCCCTGTGAGGAGCACAGTCTGCGTGCAGTGACAAGAGAGCCCTGTGAGGAGCGCAGTCTGCGAGCAGTACAAGAGAGAGCCCCGTGAGGGACGCAGTCTGCACGCAGTGACAAGAGAGCCCTGTGAGGAGCACAGTCTGTGTGCAGTGACAAGAGAGCCCTGTGAGGAGCACAGTCTGTGTGCAGTGACAAGAGAGCCCCGTGAGGGACGCAGTCTGCGTGCAGTGACAAGAGAGCCCTGTGAGGAGCGCAGTCTGCGAGCAGTACAAGACAGAGCCCCGTGAGGGACGCAGTCTGCACGCAGTGACAAGAGAGCCCTGTGAGGAGCACAGTCTGTGTGCAGTGACAAGAGAGCCCTGTGAGGAGCACAGTCTGTGTGCAGTGACAAGAGAGCCCTGTGAGGAGGGCAGTCTGCGCACAGTGACAAGAGAGAGCCCTGTGAGGAGCGCAGGCTGCGCGCAGTACAAAAGAGAGCCCCGTGAGGGACGCAGTCTGCGTGCAGTGACAAGAGAGAGCCCTGTGAGGAGCACAGTCTGTGCGCAGTGACAAGAGAGACCCTGTGAGGGACGTAATCTGCACGCAGTAACAAGAGAGCACTGTGAGGAGCGCAGTCTGTGCGCAGTGACAAGAGAGACCCTGTGAGGAGCGCAGTCTGCGCACAGTGACAAGAGAGAGTCCTGCGAGGAGCGCAGTCTGCGTGCAGTGACAAGAGAGCCCTGTGAGGAGCGCAGTCTGCGTGCAGTGACAAGAGAGCCCTGTGAGGAGCGCAGTCTGCGTGCAGTGACAAGAGAGCCCTGTGAGGAGCGCAGTCTCCACGCAGTGACAAGAGAGACCCTGTGAGGGGTGTAGTCTGCGTGCAGTGACAAGAGAGCACTGTGAGGGGCGCAGTCTGCGCGCAGTGACAAGAGAGACCCTGTGAGGGGCATACTCTGCGCGCAGTGACAAAAGAGAACCCTGTGAGGAGCGCAGTCTGCGTCAAGTGACAAGAGAGAGCGCTGCGAGGAGTGCAGTCTGCGCGCAGTGACTAGAGAGAGTCCTGTGAGGAGCGCAGTCTGCGTGCTGTGACAAGAGAGACCCTGTGAGGGGCGCAGTCTGCGCGCTGTGACAAGAGAGAGCCCTGTGAGGAGCGCAGTCTGCACACAGTGACAAGAGAGACCCTGTGAGGGGCACACTCTGCGTGCAGTACAAGAGAGGCCCTGTGAGGGGCGCAGTCTGCGCGCAGGTACAAGAGAGGCCCTGTGAGGGGCGCAGTCTGTGCGCAGTGAAAAGAGAGAGCCCTGTGAGGGGCGCAGTCTGCGTCAAGTGACAAGAGAGAGCGCTGCGAGGAGTGCAGTCTGCGTGCAGTGACAAGAGAGACCCTGTGAGGGGCGCAGTCTGCGTCAAGTGACAAGAGAGAGCGCTGCGAGGAGTGCAGTCTGCGTGCAGTGACAAGAGAGACCCTGTGAGGAGCGCAGTCTGCGCATAGTGACCAGAGAGCCCTGTGAGGAGCGCAGTCTGCATGCAGTGACAAGAGAGCCCTGTGAGGAGCGCAGTCTCCACGCAGTGACAAGAGAGACCCTGTGAAGGGTGTAGTCTGCGTGCAGTGACAAGAGAGCACTGTGAGGGGCGCAGTCTGCGCGCAGTACAAGAGAGAGCCCTGTGAGGGGCGCAGTCTGCGCACAGTGACACGAGAGAGCCCTGTGAGGAGCACACTCTGCGTCAAGTGACAAGAGAGAGCGCTGCGAGGAGTGCAGTCTGCGCGCAGTGACTAGAGAGAGTCCTGTGAGGAGCGCAGTCTGCGCGCTGTGACAAGACAGAGCCCTGTAAGGGGCGCAGTCTGCGCGCAGTGACAAGAGAGCCCTGTGAGGAGCGCAGTCTGCACGCAGTGACAAGAGAGCCCTGTGAGGAGCGCAGGCTGCGCGCAGTACAAGAGAGAGCCCCGTGAGGGACGCAGTCTGCGTGCAGTGACAAGAGAGAGCCCTGTGAGGAGCACAGTCTGTGCGCAGTGACAAAAGAGACCCTGTGAGGGACGTAATCTGCACGCAGTAACAAGAGAGCACTGTGAGGAGTGCAGTCTGCACGCAGTGACAAGAGAGAGCCCTGTGAGGGGTGCAGTCTGCGCACAGTGACAAGAAAGCTCTGTGAGAAGCGCAGTCTGCATGCAGTGACAAGAGAGCCCTGTGAGGAGCGCAGTCTGCGTGCAGTGACAAGAGAGCCCTGTGAGGAGCGCAGTCTGCGTGCAGTGACAAGAGAGAGCCCCGTGAGAAGCGCAGTCTGCGCATAGTGACAAGAGAGCCCTGTGAGGAGCGCAGTCTGCATGCAGTGACAAGAGAGCCCTGTGAGGAGCGCAGTCTCCACGCAGTGACAAGAGAGACCCTGTGAAGGGTGTAGTCTGCGTGCAGTGACAAGAGAGCACTGTGAGGAGCGCAGTCTGTGCGCAGTGACAAGAGAGACCCTGTGAGGAGCGCAGTCTGCGCACAGTGACAAGAGAGAGTCCTGTGAGGAGCGCAGTCTGCGTGCAGTGACAAGAGAGCCCTGTGAGGAGCGCAGTCTGCGTGCAGTGACAAGAGAGAGCCCCGTGAGAAGCGCAGTCTGCGCATAGTGACAAGAGAGCCCTGTGAGGAGCGCAGTCTGCGCGCAGTGACAAGAGAGCCCTGTGAGGTGCGCAGTCTGTGTGCAGTGACAAGAGAGCCCTGTGAAGGGTGTAGTCTGCGTGCAGTGACAAGAGAGCACTGTGAGGGGCGCAGTCTGCGCGCAGTGACAAGAGAGACCCTGTGAGGGGCGCAGTCTGCGCACAGTGACACGAGAGAGCCCTGTGAGGAGTGCAGTCTGCGCGCAGTGACAAGAGAGACCCTGTGAGGGGCACACTCTGCGTGCAGTACAAGAGAGAGCCCTGTGAGGAGCACAGTCTGCGTCAAGTGACAAGAGAGAGCGCAGCGAGGAGTGCAGTCTGCGCGCAGTGACTAGAGAGAGTCCTGTGAGGAGCGCAGTCTGCACACAGTGACAAGACAGAGCCCTGTAAGGGGCGCAGTCTGCGCGCAGTGACAAGAGAGGCCCTGTGAGGAGCGCAGTCTGTGCGCAGTGACAAGAGAGAGTCCTGCGAGGAGCGCAGTCTGCGCACAGTGACAAGAGAGAGTCCTGCGAGGAGCGCAGTCTGCGTGCAGTGACAAGAGAGCCCTGTGAGGAGCGCAGTCTGCGCGCAGTGACAAGAGAGACCCTGTGAGGGGTGTAGTCTGCGTGCAGTGACAAGAGAGCACTGTGAGGGGCGCAGTCTGCGCGCAGTGACAAGAGAGACCCTGTGAGGGGCGCAGTCTGTGCACAGTGACAAGAGAGAACCCTGTGAGGAGCACAGTCTGCGTCAAGTGACAAGAGAGAGCGCTGCGAGGAGTGCAGCCTGCGCGCTGTGACTAGAGAGAGTCCTGTGAGGAGCGCAGTCTGCGTGCAGTGACAAGACAGAGCCCTGTAAGGGGCGCAGTCTGCACACAGTGACAAGACAGAGCCCTGTGAGGAGCGCAGTCTGCGCGCAGTGACAAGAGAGCCCTGTGAGGAGCGCAGTCTGCGCGCAGTGACAAGAGAGGCCCTGTGAGGGGCGCAGTCTGCGCGCAGGTACAAGAGAGGCCCTGTGAGGGGCGCAGTCTGTGCGCAGTGAAAAGAGAGAGCCCTGTGAGGAGCGCAGTCTGCGCGCAGTGACAAGACAGAGCCCTGTAAAGGGCGCAGTCTGCACGCAGTGACAAGAGAGGCCCTGTGAGGGGCGCAGTCTGCGCGCAGTGACAAGAGAGCCCTGTGAGGAGGGCAGTCTGCGCACAGTGACAAGAGAGAGCCCTGTGAGGAGCGCAGGCTGCGCGCAGTACAAGAGAGAGCCCCGTGAGGGACGCAGTCTGCGTGCAGTGACAAGAGAGAGCCCTGTGAGGAGCACAGTCTGTGCGCAGTGACAAGAGAGACCCTGTGAGGGACGTAATCTGCACGCAGTAACAAGAGAGCACTGTGAGGAGCGCAGTCTGTGCGCAGTGACAAGAGAGACCCTGTGAGGAGCGCAGTCTGCGCACAGTGACAAGAGAGAGTCCTGTGAGGAGCGCAGTCTGCGTGCAGTGACAAGAGAGCCCTGTGAGGAGCGCAGTCTGCGTGCAGTGACAAGAGAGCCCTGTGAGGAGCGCAGTCTGCGTGCAGTGACAAGAGAGAGCCCCGTGAGAAGCGCAGTCTGCGCATAGTGACAAGAGAGCCCTGTGAGGAGCGCAGTCTGCGCATAGTGACAAGAGAGCCCTGTGAGGGGTGTAGTCTGCGTGCAGTGACAAGAGAGCACTGTGAGGGGCGCAGTCTGCGCGCAGTGACAAGAGAGACCCTGTGAGGGGCATACTCTGCGCGCAGTGACAAAAGAGAACCCTGTGAGGGGCGCAGTCTGCATGCAGTGACAAGAGAGCCCTGTGAGGAGCGCAGTCTGTGCGCAGTGACAAGAGAGCCCTGTGAGGAGCGCAGTCTGTGCGCAGTGACAAGAGAGAACCCTGTGATGAGCACAGTCTGCGTCAAGTGACAAGAGAGAGTCCTGTGAGGAGCGCAGTCTGCGCGCAGTGACAAGAGAGAGCCCTGTGAGGTGCGCAGTCTGCACACAGTGACAAGACAGAGCCCTGTAAGGGGCGCAGTCTGCGCGCAGTGACAATAGAGCCCTGTAAGGGGCGCAGTCTGCGCGCTGTGACAAGAGAGAGCCCTGTGAGAAGCGCAGTCTGCGCGCAGTGACAAGAGAGCCCTGTGAGGGGCGCAGTCTGCGCGCAGTGACAAGACAGAGCCCTGAAGGGGCTCAGTCTGCGCGCAGTGACAAGAGAGGCCCTGTGAGGGGCGCAGTCTGTGCGCAGTGAAAAGAGAGAGCCCTGTGAGGGGCGCAGTCTGCGCGCAGTGACAAGAGAGCCCTGTGAGGGGCGCAGTCTGCGCACAGTGACAAGACAGAGCCCTGTAAGGGGCTCAGTCTGCGCGCAGTGACAAGAGAGGCCCTGTGAGGGGCGCAGTCTGCGCGCAGGTACAAGAGAGGCCCTGTGAGGGGCGCAGTCTGTGCGCAGTGAAAAGAGAGAGCCCTGTGAGGAGCGCAGTCTGCGCGCAGTGACAAGACAGAGCCCTGTAAGGGGCGCAGTCTGCACGCAGTGACAAGAGAGGCCCTGTGAGGGGCGCAGTCTGCGCACAGTGACAAGAGTGAGCCCTGTGCAGAGCGCAGTCTGCGTGCAGTGACAAGAGAGAGCCCTGTGAGGGGTGCAGTACAAGAGAGAGCCCTGTGAGGAGCGCAGTCTGCGTGCAGTGACAAGAGAGAGCCCTGTGAGGGGCGCAGTACAAGAGAGAGCCCTGTGAGGAGCGCAGTCTGCATGCAGTGACAAGAGAGAGCCCTGTGAGGAGGGCAGTCTGCGCACAGTGACAAGAGAGAGCCCTGTGAGGAGCGCAGGCTGCGCGCAGTACAAGAGAGAGCCCCGTGAGGGACGCAGTCTGCGTGCAGTGACAAGAGAGAGCCCTGTGAGGAGCACAGTCTGTGCGCAGTGACAAGAGAGACCCTGTGAGGGACGTAATCTGCACGCAGTGACAAGAGAGCACTGTGAGGAGCGCAGTCTGCGCGCAGTGACAAGAGAGACCCTGTGAGGAGCGCAGTCTGCGCACAGTGACACGAGAGAGTCCTGTGAGGAGCGCAGTCTGCGCATAGTGACAAGAGAGCCCTGTGAGGGGCGCAGTCTGCGCGCAGTGACAAGAGAGCCCTGTGAGTGGCGCAGTCTGCATGCAGTGACAAGAGAGCCCTGTGAGGAGCGCAGTCTGCGCGCAGTGACAAGAGAGCCCTGTGAGGAGCGCAGTCTGCGCGCAGTGACAAGAGAGCCCTGTGAGGTGCGCAGTCTGGCACAGTGACAAGAGAGAGCTCTGTGAAGAGTGCAGTCTGCGCGTAGTGACAAGAGAGAGACCCTGCGAGGGGCGCAGTCTGCACGCAGTGACAAGAGAGAGCCCTGTGAGGAGCGCAGTCTGCGAGCAGTACAAGAGAGAGCCCCGTGAGGGATGCAGTCTGCGTGCAGTGACAAGAGAGCCCTGTGAGGAGCACAGTCTGTGTGCAGTGACAAGAGAGCCCTGTGAGGAGCGCAGTCTGCGCGCAGTGAGAAGAGAGAGCCCTGTGAGGAGCGCAGTCTGCGAGCAGTACAAGAGAGAGCCCCGTGAGGGATGCAGTCTGCGTGCAGTGACAAGAGAGCCCTGTGAGGAGCACAGTCTGTGTGCAGTGACAAGAGAGCCCTGTGAGGAGGGCAGTCTGCGCACAGTGACAAGAGAGAGCACTGTGAGGAGCGCAGGCTGCGCGCAGTGCAAGAGAGAGCCCCGTGAGGGACGCAGTCTGCGTGCAGTGACAAGAGAGAGCCCTGTGAGGAGCACAGTCTGTGCGCAGTGACAAGAGAGACCCTGTGAGGGACGTAATCTGCACGCAGTGACAAGAGAGCACTGTGAGGAGCGCAGTCTGCGCGCAGTGACAAGAGAGACCCTGTGAGGAGCGCAGTCTGCGCACAGTGACAAGAGAGAGTCCTGTGAGGAGCGCAGTATGCGTGCAGTGACAAGAGAGCCCTGTGAGGAGCACAGTCTGCGTGCAGTGACAAGAGAGCCCTGTGAGGAGCGCAGTCTGCGTGCAGTGACAAAAGAGAGCCCTGTGAGGGGCGCGGTCTGCGTGCAGTGACAAGAGAGAGCCCCGTGAGAAGCGCAGTCTGCGCATAGTGACAAGAGAGCCCTGTGAGGAGCGATGTCTGCATGCAGTGATAAGAGAGCCCTGTGAGGAGCGCAGTCTCCACGCAGTGACAAGAGAGACCCTGTGAGGGGTGTAGTCTGCGTGCAGTGACAAGAGAGCACTGTGAGGGGCACAGTCTGCGCGCAGTGACAAGAGAGACCCTGTGAGGGGCATACTCTGTGCGCAGTGACAAAAGAGAACCCTGTGAGGGGCGCAGTCTGCATGCAGTGACAAGAGAGAACCCTGTGAGGAGCACAGTCTGCGTCAAGTGACAAGAGAGAGTCCTGTGAGGAGCGCAGTCTGTGCGCTGTGACAAGAGAGAGCCCTGTGAGAAGCGCAGTCTGCGCACAGTGACAAGACAGAGCCCTGTAAGGGGCGCAGTCTGCGCGCAGTGACAAGAGAGGCCCTGTGAGGGGCGCAGTCTGCGCGCAGTGACAAGAGAGCCCTGTGAGGAGCACAGTCTGTGTGCAGTGACAAGAGAGCCCTGTGACGAGGGCAGTCTGCGCACAGTGACAAGAGAGAGCCCTGTGAGGAGCGCAGGCTGCGCGCAGTACAAGAGAGAGCCCCGTGAGGGACGCAGTCTGCGTGCAGTGACAAGAGAGAGCCCTGTGAGGAGCACAGTCTGTGCGCAGTGACAAGAGAGACCCTGTGAGGGACGTAATCTGCACGCAGTGACAAGAGAGCACTGTGAGGAGCGCAGTCTGCGCGCAGTGACAAGAGAGACCCTGTGAGGAGCGCAGTCTGCGCACAGTGACACGAGAGAGTCCTGTGAGGAGCGCAGTCTGCGCATAGTGACAAGAGAGCCCTGTGAGGGGCGCAGTCTGCGCGCAGTGACAAGAGAGCCCTGTGAGTGGCGCAGTCTGCATGCAGTGACAAGAGAGCCCTGTGAGGAGCGCAGTCTGCGCGCAGTGACAAGAGAGCCCTGTGAGGAGCGCAGTCTGCGCGCAGTGACAAGAGAGCCCTGTGAGGTGCGCAGTCTGGCACAGTGACAAGAGAGAGCTCTGTGAAGAGTGCAGTCTGCGCGTAGTGACAAGAGAGAGACCCTGCGAGGGGCGCAGTCTGCACGCAGTGACAAGAGAGAGCCCTGTGAGGAGCGCAGTCTGCGAGCAGTACAAGAGAGAGCCCCGTGAGGGATGCAGTCTGCGTGCAGTGACAAGAGAGCCCTGTGAGGAGCACAGTCTGTGTGCAGTGACAAGAGAGCCCTGTGAGGAGCGCAGTCTGCGCGCAGTGAGAAGAGAGAGCCCTGTGAGGAGCGCAGTCTGCGAGCAGTACAAGAGAGAGCCCCGTGAGGGATGCAGTCTGCGTGCAGTGACAAGAGAGCCCTGTGAGGAGCACAGTCTGTGTGCAGTGACAAGAGAGCCCTGTGAGGAGGGCAGTCTGCGCACAGTGACAAGAGAGAGCACTGTGAGGAGCGCAGGCTGCGCGCAGTGCAAGAGAGAGCCCCGTGAGGGACGCAGTCTGCGTGCAGTGACAAGAGAGAGCCCTGTGAGGAGCACAGTCTGTGCGCAGTGACAAGAGAGACCCTGTGAGGGACGTAATCTGCACGCAGTGACAAGAGAGCACTGTGAGGAGCGCAGTCTGCGCGCAGTGACAAGAGAGACCCTGTGAGGAGCGCAGTCTGCGCACAGTGACAAGAGAGAGTCCTGTGAGGAGCGCAGTATGCGTGCAGTGACAAGAGAGCCCTGTGAGGAGCACAGTCTGCGTGCAGTGACAAGAGAGCCCTGTGAGGAGCGCAGTCTGCGTGCAGTGACAAAAGAGAGCCCTGTGAGGGGCGCGGTCTGCGTGCAGTGACAAGAGAGAGCCCCGTGAGAAGCGCAGTCTGCGCATAGTGACAAGAGAGCCCTGTGAGGAGCGAAGTCTGCATGCAGTGATAAGAGAGCCCTGTGAGGAGCGCAGTCTCCACGCAGTGACAAGAGAGACCCTGTGAGGGGTGTAGTCTGCGTGCAGTGACAAGAGAGCACTGTGAGGGGCACAGTCTGCGCGCAGTGACAAGAGAGACCCTGTGAGGGGCATACTCTGTGCGCAGTGACAAAAGAGAACCCTGTGAGGGGCGCAGTCTGCATGCAGTGACAAGAGAGAACCCTGTGAGGAGCACAGTCTGCGTCAAGTGACAAGAGAGAGTCCTGTGAGGAGCGCAGTCTGTGCGCTGTGACAAGAGAGAGCCCTGTGAGAAGCGCAGTCTGCGCACAGTGACAAGACAGAGCCCTGTAAGGGGCGCAGTCTGCGCGCAGTGACAAGAGAGGCCCTGTGAGGGGCGCAGTCTGCGCGCAGTGACAAGACAGAGCCCTGTAAGGGGCTCAGTCTGCGCGCAGTGACAAGAGAGGCCCTGTGAGGGGGGCAGTCTGCGCGCAGTGACAAGAGAGGCCCTGTGAGGGGCGCAATCTGTGCGCAGTGAAAAGAGAGAGCCCTGTGAGGAGCGCAGTCTACGCGCAGTGACAAGACAGAGCCCTGTAAGGGGCGCAGTCTGCACGCAGTGACAAGAGAGGCCCTGTGAGGGGCGCAGTCTGCGCACAGTGACAAGAGTGAGCCCTGTGCAGAGCGCAGTCTGCGTGCAGTGACAAGAGAGAGCCCTGTGAGGGGTGCAGTACAAGAGAGAGCCCTGTGAGGAGCGCAGTCTGCGTGCAGTGACAAGAGAGAGCCCTGTGAGGGGCGCAGTACAAGAGAGAGCCCTGTGAGGAGCGCAGTCTGCACACAGTGACAAGAGAGCCCTGTGAGAAGCGCAGTCTGCGTGCAGTGACAAGAGAGCCCTGTGAGGAGCGCAGTCTGTGCGCAGTGACAAGAGAGCCCTGTGAGAAGCTCAGTCTGCACGCAGTGACAAGACGTGAGGAGCGCAGTTTGCACGCAGTGACAAGAGAAAGCCGCGTGAGGGGCGCAGTTTGCACGCAGTGACAAGAGAGAGCCCCGTGAGGAGTGCAGTCTGTGCGCAGTGACAAGAGAGAGCCCCGTGAGGAGCGCAGTCTGCGCGCAGTGACAAGAGAGAGCCCTGTGAGGGGCGCAGTCTTCACGCAGTACAAGAGAGAGCCCTGTGAGGGGCGCAGTCTGCACGTTCCGTGTACTCCACTGATGGGGCTCCCCTACGCCCGCGTCCACAGCATAGACAAGGCTACAACAACCACCTGTACAACACACGCTGACGACCCGTATGTAACTGATTCTGCCTGCACTTGGGGTTAACCCTCCCCCCTTAAATCACTGTGTAGACTTCAATAATTTCTGGATATTTCTTGATCTTGACCAAAAATGACCGGTTGGGTACCACTGGTGTGGGAGGAATATGGGCATTTTTATGAACAAAGTACTCAGGGTCGCCTCCAGGAGGATGATCTGGCTAACGCGCTCGACACACCAGTGGCACTGGAGGCCTCTGTCCCCCAACTCAAATTATTTACCAAACGCTGCTCCAAAACCAGTGGAGGGGGGTTCCAATCAACCTGGAAAGAAAAAGCCAAGTCCACTGATTGGCCTCACGCTGACGCCTTATCTGCCCTCTCCCAAGATCCCACTGGAGATCACCAATATTGTTCGCCCCCTCCACCTCCAAAGGTCCTTTACCAGAAACACGGCATGCACAGCCTCAGACCCTCAAACACTGATTCTTCTCACTCTGACCAGCATGTCATCCCTGAGCACAAGAAGTCTAAAAAATCTTTCCCTCCCAGGCTTCCAGCCTTTTCTCAATCCCCCCCAATCCCCTCAACGTCAACCCGGAGGACATTGTCCATCCCACATCATCTCCAGCAGTTTTGGACTACCTTCACGACAAGTTGTGCAACGCGTTTGAAAAGGAAGTGCACAATAGGCTTAGGGCTGAGTGCCCCACACCGGATCTTACAGATAAGGTTGCTGAGACCCCAGAAATTGATTCCAGCATGCTGGCTTTTCTAAAAGAGTTTGCTAAGGATCTGAAAAAAGGGATCAACCATGCTTGGTGCGCATGCCAAGATAAGATGCTAAATCTTACCGGCGCTCTGGGTAAAGTCACGAGATGGCCTTAGCAGCCAAAGGAACTGTTGCTCACATTAACCCAGATGTTGAGCCGAATGGACCCAACGGGCCATATGCCTCTTAGGGAAAGCTAATTGTGTCATGCCATCAGCCAGGCCGAAGTCCCTCTTGATTCGCATAGATACTAATTGGACAGAACTACTAGTTTCTGCTGAGTTGGCTCCCTTGGCAGATGGATGTCTCTTTGGAGACAAATTTGTAAAGGACATTGCTAAATATGTTACCACATTCACTAACATGGTCAAAGCGCAATCCAACCTAAAGAAAGTATTCCACTCTGGCCTTTTTGGGCAGGCCGGGTGAGGCAGGAGCCACTCGCCAGGACACCATTACTTCCACAGCCCTCAGAGAGGCTTTTATGGTTGCGCCTGAGGAGATTGTGAGAACTCCACCAGGGGACGCACTTTCTTCCGTTCCCAGACCTGCTTTGCCAGATGTTGATTTCACTGAGGAGGTTCCTGGAATCTTCTCTCTCTTCAGGTTAGAGTCATCAATCCCTCCCAGGTACAATTGGGTGGTTGCGTTCAATTCTTTCTTCACAATTGAGTCTTTTGACTCAAGATGCATAGATATTAAACGATTCAGGGTTTCAACTTGGAATTCTATCAAACACCTCAACAACAGGCGCTTCCTCCCGGCAGCATTTTTCCCTACAAGAGTCACATTTTTTAGATGTCCGAATACAAGACTTCCTGCAAAAGCTTGCTGTGGCGTACTGCGACCCTCATCCCGTGGGTTTCTGCGGCAACATCTTTTTAGTATAAAAACAAGGTGGAGGACACAAATTGGTATTACATCTGAGAGAGTTCCATTATTACATTGCATACCAACATTTCAAGATGTAAGGTATATCTTTTAGCAAGCTTGCTCCAAGAATGGGACTGGATGGCCCATTTGGACCTCAAGGATGCCTATCTAACCATTCCCAATTTTCAGCCACACAGATGATTCTCCTATTCAGCTGGAAGGAAAGATGGCTGGAATCTTTGGTCCTTCCTTTCTGGCTTTCTTCAGCGCCTTGGTGTAGGAGGCTGGCCTGGCTTGTAGTGGGTACCAGAGGTACTTACACCTTGTGCCAGGTCCAGTTATCCCTTATTAGTGTAGAAGAGGTGTTTCTAGCAGCTAAGGATGATAGAAGGTAGCTATGGCAAAGCAGCCTAGGCTGAACTAGGAGACATGTAGAGCTCATACTATACCACTGGTGTCATATGCACAATATCATAAGAAAACACAATACACAGATATACTAAAAATAAAGGTACTTCATTTTTATGACAATATGCCAAAAGTATCTCAGTGAGTACCCTCAGTATGAGGATGAGAAATATACACAAGATATATGTACACAAACCAAAATTATGCAAGTAATACCAAAAGGAAGTAATGCAAGCAATGTAAAGTTACAGTAGATTGCAATAGGAGCACATAGGTATAGGGGCAACACAAACCATATACTCCAAAAGTGGAATGCGAACTATGAATGGACCCCAAACCTATGTGAGCTTGTAGAGGGTCGCTGGGACTGTAAGAAAACAGTGAGGGTTAGAAAAATAGCCCACCCCAAGACCCTGTAAGGTAGGTGTAAAGTGCACCTACAACCCCCAGAGAGCACAGAAGTCGTAATAGGGGAATTCTGCAAGGAAAACCAACACCACCAATGCAACAACAGTGGATTTCTGGACCTGAGTACCTGTAAGACAAGGGGACCAAGTCCAAGAGTCGCAACAGTGTCGAGAGTGGGCAGGAGCCCAGGAAATGCCAGCTTCAGATACGGAATGCAAGAGCTCACCAGAGTTCCTCTGCATCTCCCTCTTCACCTTCTGCCAAAGAATCGACCGCTGAGTCCTCAGGACGCCTGCAAAACCGCAACAAAGTAGCAAAGATGACTACTGCAACCTTGTATCGCTTCATCCTGCCGGCTTTCTCGCCTGTTTCCTGGTGGTGCATGCTCTGGGGGTAGCCTGCCTGCACCAGGAGCTCTGAAGAAATCTCCCGTGGGTCGACGGAATCTTCCCCCTGCAACCGCAGGCAACAAAAGACTGCATCACCGGTCCTCTGGGTCCCCTCTCAGCACGACGAGCGCGGTCCCTGGAACTCAGCAACTCTGTCCAAGTGACTCCCACAGTCCAGTGACTCTTCAGTCTAAGTTTGGTGGAGGTAAGTCCTTGCCGCCCCAAGCTAGACTGCATTGCTGGGTACCGGGTGATTTGCAGCTGCTCCGGCTCCTGTGCACTCTTCCAGGATTTCCTTTGTGCACAGCCAAGACTGGGTCCCGCCACTGTAACCTGCAGTGCACAATCTTCTGAGTTGTCCTCTGGCGTCGTGGGACTCCCTTTTCTGACTTCGGGTGGACTCCAGTTCACTCCTCTTCTAAGTGCCTGTTCCGGTACTTCTGCGGGTGCTGCCTGCTTCTGTGAGGGCTCCCTGACTTGATGGGCGCCCCCTCTGTCTCCTCATCCAAGTGGCGACATCCTGGTCCCTCTTGGGCCACAGCAGCATCCAAAAACTCTAACTGCGACCCTTGCAGCTAGCAAGGCTTGTTGGCGGTCTTTCTGCGTGGGAACATCTCTGCAAGCTTCTTCACGACGTGGGATATCCATCCTCCAAAGGGGAAGTTCCTAGTCCTCTTCGTTCTTGCAGAACACAAAGGGGGTCATTCTGACCCTGGCGGTCATTGACCGCCAGGGTCAACGAGCGCGGGAGCACCGCCAACAGGCTGGCGGTGCTCCCAAGGGCATTCTGACCGCGGCGGTATGGCCGCGGTCAGAAAGGGAAAACCGGCGGTGTCCCGGTGGTTTTCCGCTGCCCTGAGGAATCCTCCATGGCGGCGCAGCTTGCTGCGCCGCCATGGGGATTCCGACCCCCTCACCGCCATCCTGTTCCTGGCAGTTTTGACCGCCAGGAACAGGATGGCGGTGAGGGGTGTCGTGGGGCCCCTGCAGTGCCCATGCCAATGGCATGGGCACTGCAGGGGCCCCCGTAAGAGGGCCCCAAAAAGATTTTCAGTGTCTGCCATGCAGACACTGAAAATCGCGACGGGTGCTACTGCACCCGTCGCACCCTTCCCACTCCGCCGGCTCCATTCGGAGCCGGCTTCCTCGTGGGAAGGGGTTTCCCGCTGGGCTGGCGGGCGGCCTTCTGGCGGTCGCCCGCCAGCCCCGCGGGAAACACAGAATAACCGCGGCGGTCTTCTGACCGCGTAGCGGTATTCTGTTGGGGGAACTTTGGCGGGCGGCCTCCGCCGCCCGTCAAGGTTGGAATCACCCCCAAAGCTTCTTCCATCCAGTGGCAGCTTCCTTGCACCCTCAGCTGGCATTTCCTGGGCATCTGCCCACTCTTGACACTGTTGCGACTCTTGGACTTGGTCCCCTTGTCTTACAGGTACTCAGGTCCGGAAATCCACTGTTGTTGCATTGCTGGTGTTGGTCTTCCTTGCAGAATCCCCCTATCACCACTTCTGTGCTCTCTGGGGGTTGTAGGTGCACTTTACACCTACCTTATAGGGTCTTGGGGGGCTATTTTACTAACCCTCACTGTTTTCTTACAGTCCTAGTGACCCTCTACAAGCTCACATAGGTTTGGGGTCCATTTGTGGTTCACATTCCACTTTTGGAGTATATGGTTTGTGTTGCCCCTATACCTATGCGCTCCTATTGTAATCTATTGTAACTTTACATATTTTTGGTATTGTGTACATATATCTTGTGTATATTTGGCATCCGCATACTGAGGGTACTCACTGAGATACTTTTGGCATATTGTCATAAAAATAAAGTACCTTTATTTTTAGTATATCTGTGTATTGTGTTTTCTTATGATATTGTGCATATGACACCAGCGGTATAGTAGGAGCTTTGCATGTCTCCTAGTTCAGCCTAAGCTGCTCTGCTATAGCTACCTTCTATCAGCCTAAGCTGCTAGAAACACCTCTTCTACACTAATAAGGGATAACTGGACCTGGCACAAGGTGTAAGTACCTCTGGTACCCACTACAAGCCAGGCCAGCCTCCTCCAACAGTTAGTCATCACACAGGGAACACATACAGGGCAGATACTTATGAGCACTGGGGCCCTGGCTGGCAGGGTCCCAGTGACACATACAACTAAAACAACATATATACAGTGAAATATGGGGGTAACATGCCAGGCAAGATGGTACTTTCCTACACTTGGTGCTTCATCAAGGTGCTGAAACCGGTCATAGCCCACCTCAGGGAGAAAAGAATTTGCATGATCATTTGCCTAGACAACGTTCTGATCACGACGCAAGCCCAACAGTTAGTGCTGCAGCCTCGTCAGATGACGCTTACTCTGCTGTAGGACTCAGGATTTATAATCAACAAGACCAAGTCGGTCATTCGCCCTTCCCGCTCCATAGAATTCCTGGGATCTGTAATCAGTTCGGAGACAGCTCACATTGTTACGCAAGACTAAAGTGCAAGACAGGAAGAAGGAACTGAAATCAGTCGTATATCGAACCTCAGTGTCCCTGAGGGTGATTGCGCGCAAAGTGGGTTTATTAGCTTCCTCCACACAGGCAGTGTTCTTGGGGCCCCTTCACCATAGGGCCCTGTAGAGGCTAGAGATTCAACACTGGAGGAAGGGTCTCGCCTACTCAGAGCAGGTCCCTCCAACAGACTAGGTGAGATCAGGACTCCAGTGGTGGTTGGACAGACTGGGTGAGATCAGGACTCCAGTGGTGGTTGGACAGACTGGGTGAGATCGGGACTCCAGTGGTGCTTGGACAGACTGGGTGAGATCGGGACTCCAGTGGTGGTTGGACAGACTACGTGAGATCAGGACTCCAGTGGTGGTTGGACAGACTGGGTGAGATCAGGACTCCAGTGGTGGTTGGACAGACTGGGTGAGATCAGGACTCCAGTGGTGGTTGGGACACGTAGAGGCTTGGAATGGCAGGGCCATCTTGGGTTCCCAACACGGGCTGGCTAGAGAGTCCAACACCAACCTTTGGGGTTGGGGAATTCACTGCGGAGATATCTCAACAGGCGGCAGGTGGTCTCCGCAGGAAATACAGCTACACATCAATTGTCTGGAGTTGTTAGTGGGGTGCCTTGCCATCAGAGCCCTCTCCACCAAGAAGATATCTTGTCGCATTCTGCTCAGAATGGACAATATATCAGGGGTTCGCTACATCAACAAGTTGGGGGGAACCAGATAGTCCCTATTAGTGGAGATGGACCACGACTTTTTGCATTATTGCCTGACCACCAAAGTATCAGGTCGGTAAACATATTTGGCTCTGCCATTTCTGCAGGACATGTACAGGTTAACAATAATCCTCTGGACATGCCTCCTGTCATCCTTAAGCTTCTTAAGGGCATCAGAGTTTCAAATCCCCCCAAACCAAAACATTCTTTTTTGTGGAGTTTATGCTTGGTCCTGGATTTCTTTGAAATATGGTCCAGTAATGCTCAGTTGACCAGAAGGCTATTGTCAGCTAAACTAGCCATGTTGTTACATCTCTTGGACATTGCAGGTAGAGTTTTTCGTCCTGAAGGAGTTGCTTTTCATATTACAAAAAGAGCAAAAACGTTTAAAAAATATATTGACTATCATTCTTTTCCGCATAATGATAAATTGTGTGTGGTCAAATGTTTGAAGACACATGAGGACTGTACTCTTGCATTGAGAACTGATGTATCGGGCAATTCTTGATTTTGTTGCAAAAGCCTTTCACGCTGGTTACAGCTGCGGCGATTGAAGCTGGCATTGATGTGCAGGTGTTTGGTGATGATTCAGGTGGGTTGCTATGGCGTCCACAACTTTGGAATTAGGCTCTACCATCCAAGATATCATGAAATCAGCCAACTGGTCCTCTGAGTCAACTTTTAAACAACTTTATTACAAATCCGTGGGTGATGCTTCCTCTGTGGTGTTCAGCCTGCTTTAGCATGATCGGAGCCTCCAGTCCTGAGATGGAATAAAAGATTTGCAGGCATTCGCGCAAGAATTTTCAATTCTATCAAGGACGGGGAGGCGAGGATTATCCCACCCAGGCATATCAATTACAATTTGTTTGGATAGGACATCTTTTTTTAAATGTACTGGTCTCTTGCATTGTTTACCCCACTAGGGTGACCGCCCGTCCGTAAATTTCACGGACTGTCCGTAATTTCGCCCTGCTGTCCGTTGTCCGTGATGAAAGCTTTAACGGACGGCATTTGTCCGAGGCAGGGCGAAATTACAGACAGATCAGTTTCCCCAGCCGGACTGAAAGGCAGGGAGTCTCCTGTGCTCTGAGGGAGGGAGGGACAGATAAGAATCAGACCTTCTTGCCAGGGGGTCGCCTTCCCTAAAGACATGCAAATGTGGGCAACTGGTAAATCTGCAAATACAAAGGGGTTTGAGAACCTGCATTGACTTTACTAAAAGGAGTCACTTCAAGTTTTCTGGTGGCAAAGATATTTCTTTTAGAGAGGTATTGTAATGGTGTTCCAAGGTGAGCTGTGGAGTGTGTGGTTTTAATGGAGTGTTATACATTTTTTTAGCACTAGGTATAAACTGTATATTATTCAAATCTGTATTTGAGAAGCACTTTTTTTTTATTTAACCGAAATGTATTTGCGCATTTTGTAGCAGCCTTTATTATGATGTAATTGTATTTTTCACAGTTCTTTCAGGTACCTCATAGTACTAACAAACATTGGCAAAGCCAATATGTCTCATCTACGAAAGAGTTAATGGCTTTGCTAATGTGTTTTAGCCATTAGCCATGTTATACACCAGAGTAGCTGCTGTTCAGCATGGCTTAAAGCTAGTGGTATAGTGGTGTGGAGTGGAGTAGAGTAGCATAGGAGCAGTGGCGTAGAGCCCAGTGGTGCAAAGTACAGTGCAGTGGGGTACAGTGCAGTTGTTTAGAGTGCGTTAGCGTAGAGTGCAGTGGTTTAGAGTGCAGTGGCATGGTGTGGGACAGAGTAGAGTGGCATAGAGTGCAGTGGAGTAGAGTGGCATACAATAGAGTAGCAGAGAGAGCAGTAGTGTAGAGTGGTGCAGTGGCATAGATTGCAGAGTAGACTCACATTGCAGGGAGTGCAGTGGTGTAGTGAAGAGTGGTGCAGGGTAGGGCAAAGTGCTGTAGAGTGGAGTGATGCAGAGTAGAGTGGTATAGAGTGCAGTGGCATAGAATGCAGTAGTACATAGTACATTGGTGTATAGTACAGTGGTGGAGAGTGCAACACTGCAGAGTAGAGTGTCAGTGCAGTGATGTAGAGTGGAGTAGAGCGTCACAGAGAGCAGTGGTGTAGAGTACTGGTACAGAGTAGAGGGCAGTGGCGTACAGTGCAGTTGTTTAGAGTGCAGTGGCACAGAGTGGCATGGGGTAGAGATACATAGAGTGCAGTGGAGTAGAGTGGCATACAATAGAGTAGCAGAGAGTGCAGTAATGCAGAGTGGTGCAGTGTCATAGAATGCAGAGTAGACTGGTGGCATAGAGTGTAGTGGTGTAGAGTGGTGTCGAGTGTAGTGGTGTGGAGTGGTGCAGAGTGGAGTATTGTAGAGTGGTGTAGAGTATAGTGCCTAGAGTGCAGTGGCATAGAGTAGAGTGGGGTAGAGTGCAGAGTTGCAGAGTAGTGTCAGTGTAGTGGTGTAGAGTGGTACAGAGAACAGTGGCCTAGAGTACAGTGGTGCAGAGTAAAGGGCAGTGCAGTTGTTTAGAGTGCACTGGTGTAGAGTGCAGTTGCATAGAGTGGGATTGGGCAGAGTAGAGTGGCATAGAATGCAGTGGAATAGAGTATATTGGTGCAAAATGCAGTAGTACAGGGCAGAGTGGTGTAGAGTATAGTGGCGGCCAGAGCAGTGTTGCAGAGTGTCAGCTTGCAGTGGTGTAGAGTGCATTGAACTAGAGTGCAGTGGTCAGAGTGGTATAGAGTACAGTGGCGTAGAATAGATTGTTTCAGAGTAGAGTGCAGTTGCATAGAGTGGAGAGGTGCAGGGTAGAGTGCAGTGGCATAGAATGCAGTGGCACAGTGCGGTGGCATAAAATAGATTATTTCACAGTAGACTGAGGTGGCTTAGAGTGGAGAAGTGCAGGTTAGAGTGGAGTTGCATAAAGTGGCATAGAGTGTGATGGCATAAAGTAGTGTAGAGTGCGGTGGCATAGAGTGCAGAGTAGATTAGAATGATGTACAGTGTATTGATATAGAGTGCAGGGGCATAGAGTTGAGTGTTACAGAGTAAAGTGCATTAGCATAGAGTGTATTAGTTTAGAGTGCAGTGGCGTAAAGTGCAGCGTTGCAGAATGGCAGAGAGTGGAGTTGTGCGGATTAGATTGGTGTTGCTTAGACTGGAGTGGTATGGCGTGCAGACGAGCAGAGCGCAGTGGTGTAGAGAGGCACAAAGTGCAGTGGCTTAGAGTAGATTAGTACAGAGTAGAGTAGAGAGGCATAGTGTGAAGTAGCATAGAGAGCAGTGGCATAATGTGGAGTGGTTCCGAATGGAGAAGAGAACAGTGGCATGGAGTGGCGTAAAGTGGAGTGATACAGAGTAGGGTGCAATTCTGATATATTCTGAAGTCTATTTAAATGTTGTCATGTGATAGAAAATACTCTTTCCTAACCCCAGTATCCAGCAAGATTGTTGCATAAATCCTCTCACTTTGAAGTCAGAGAAAGGAAAGGAAACACTAAGTTCCCACCGAAGACAGAGCCTGACATTTGACTTTGTTCTTTGAATGCACAGCAAATATGATGAGATAAGAACAAGATTTACAGGCCTGTTTACAGAAAGGGAGCACTCGGCAGGATACTGTAAGTAAGGTTTTGGCAAGGGAAGGGAGGAATTCAAGCTGCATGGCCTAAAACAAATAAAGCCAGCAAATTGAAAGCAACAAATTGTGAGCTACAAACCACAAGGCCAAGGCCAATGGCAAGCAACGGGCAGAATGCATTCACAAGGAAGCACTATGAATTTACTTAAAGGGACAGCTGTGGGATACTTTGTGGGGAAAGTCCAGTATTTTAGTCCATATCTTGCAGAGGTTTGGCTACATCAATCACCCAGGTAGTATGACAAGAAGACCTGGAGTGGTTTCCATGTTGCAGGATAGGTCTGTACACCCATTCTATCAGTTTGCCACCATTTCCTATGGTACAGAGCTTCTGGCACACCTCTTGTAGGGTTAGTGCTAGGTAGCAGACATGAAATAGGGCATTTAATGATTATTTAAGGTGGTTGTAAGTAAGGAGTTGACCGGGGTGAAGATGGTAGTCTGCCACAAGGGTTTGGAAATTTAGTAGCTCACTGTTCAGAAACAAAGTCCCCAATTTTAAGACACCTGCAACATGCCACTGATGGAGTTGCTCTGAGCACAGCCATCCTGTACGAGTGGGAAGGCTTAGCAAAGATAACCCCGGATGGTGATCCATAGAATGGTCAGTAGGAAACGATGAGCAGTGCATTAAGCCTTCCTTAAAAGTCTTTACTGGTAAACCCCATCTCATGCAGGGAGGTGGGCAGAAAGCCAGTGAGCCACTCATTGGACATCTGCAGCTGAATCATAGCATTCTAAGTCCAGAAGATCTAATCCACCCGCAGTCACAGTTACCTTTAGAGTGGAAAGAGATCCCGATGGCGCCGCAGCGACCAAATCAGATGTGTGGAAGAAGGAATGAAGGATGAGCAGGGGAAGGTTTGCAAAATAATACCATCATTGGGTAGCACATCATCTTCGCTAGTGCCACGTGGCCTCTACAGAAAGCAGAAGAGAAGACCACAAAGCAAACTGGGCTTGGAGGGACCGTTCGCTCTGCAGAGATTTTCATCCTGGAAATCAGTGTAAGAATGGTAGATATTAATCACTAGGTATCAAAAGGTAACTGGTTCCCAGTTCAATCTGAGATCTAATTGTGTATGAAGGCGAAAACAGTGCCATATGTTAAAGAAACACTAATTCAATTTTAAAATTTGTAAATTTTGTTTGTGCAATTTACATCCCAAATATTTTGAAGATTCTATGTGTACTTGACACTTAGGGATAACCCAGATCTCTAGTTTGGCTTTTGCTCAATTGCAAAACCATATAAAGACATGGACTAAGCGGGCAATTGCCTTGCACAACCTTGCAAGGGGTCTGGCCCCTGCTCACCCTTCACAAGCACTAACAGCGAACCATTGCACCAGAAGAGTTTGCCAAGGTGGATGGGTGTTGCTTGTTCAACAACTTGACAGTGCCCCTTCTGTTTCGCCCCTGTATGCAGAGACAACTCCTCAGGTACCCAATACCTTCCAATAGTCTTGGTGGACCCATCTTGTCTGATTTTAGGAATTGTCCCACCTTGTTGATCTCTTCTTTATTTATCCAGTTGTTAGCAACAACCCTTTGAATTACTTGCCGTGGATCTCCCATTTGATCTCGATTTCATCCTACTCTTTTATTATCTTTGATTGGTAGTCCGGGCTCCCATTTCTGAGATAAATGTAGAGTCCCAAACATACACTCTAGTGCAGTGAGAACACAGACAAGTTATGGGTACATCACATCCTGTCATTAGGTGTGAGACTGTCACCCACACCATCTGCCCTGCCTCTTTAAAAAAAATAGGTTGAAAGTCCATGGGCGGTTGGGGTAAGCCAGATGTTTTTGTTCAATTTGTTTAAACTAGCATAAGGTTAATTACCTTAATGTTTCCCAAACTGTTTGCCAGGGGTTTTGAAATGTTCAGAAACGTAATCAAAATGTTGCTGTTACTTTCTCTTCAGGAAAGATCGGGTAGATTTGGGTAGGGGTGATGGCCTTGCCGTGAAGGGCATTAATTTACTACTGAACAAGGACGTAATGTGACACCTGAATGTAGCACACCAGGAGGCAATCACAAAAGGTCCACAGTGAATAAATAGTGCTATGTTAAAGAGTACATAAATGCACTGACAACATAGTGAGGCATGGCCTCTCTTGCGTGTGTCTGTAAAACTGACGTTTGTTCTTGAATTTTTGTCCTGAATTTTGACCCTTTGTCCTGAATTTTTGTCCTGAATTTTGACCATTTGTCCTGAATTTTTTACAGTCCTGTCCAGAATTTGCCTGAGTGCCAGGTGGTCACTCTATACCCCACCCACTTGTATTCGAAGATGATAAACGGAGATGATGGTGCCTTAGTTTCCTTTCTAGGTTCGGATGAAGATGCCGGCATTTTGTCTCCGAACTTGGCGCTCCAGATGCTGCTTGAGCTGCTGCTCATGGACGGAGCATATCGGACTGAGTTCTTTCCGGATTCAGTCTGCTTTGGTTACTTACAAAGTTCTTGGGGACTTCAGACGAGCAAAGAAAGAGGCTGCCAGGATGCTGCTGTCTGTGTCACCATGCACCCAGCACTTTGGGATTTGTAGTTTGTGTTTACTGTTTATTCATTGGCTGCTGTAATTGAGTACTAAAAGAAAGAAGAAAGTGTGTGTAATTTACAGCACAGGGTGTTCGTGTGCTGCCTCCCCTTCAGCAGGCGGCTGCCCCCACCCCTTTCCTAGCAGACCGAGGTCTGTGCCATGGGACCGCTCCCATCACAGGTGCCCTGCTGCAATAAAAATGTTCTCCGTGAAATGTTTATGCTTTTTTCTCACACATTAAAAATTCCTTCTGTGACGTCTCAGGATGATGGTTTTTTTGGGGGGGTGGGGAGGGGGGGAGGGTGTAGACTTTTTTAATGTTCTTCTAGAATTTGTGACCTTTCCTCCTCTTTGGTCCGCCTGTCCTCGTGCCCTCGCTGTCGGGGTGCGTCACCGTTTGCCACCCGGGGCCTCGCTCTGCCCTCCATCAGCATCCTGGCACAGGCCCCAAAGCCAGTGCCAGGCTCCACATCCTCACATCCCGCACCTTCTGTGCTTCGTGGGCCCCCGGCGACTGCGGCCCACACACACATGGCAGAGCCCGCGGGTGCTGGCACTCGCCCACCCTCAGACACGCGCTGCCCTCTGGAAATGGCACCGTGCCAGGAAGGAGCGTCACGCCAAGAAACAGGAGGGCGCAGGGGGCACTGTGCATGTGTGTGTGCAAACAGAAGAGCGGAGGGGGCACTGTGTGTGTGGTATGCGTGACATGACTTCTGTGTGTGCGTGAAAAGGCTGAGACGCAAACAGGAGGGCACAGGGGGACACCGCGGTGTGCTCTGTGTGCCATGTGACTTCTGTGTACTGCAAGTCTGTGTGTGCGTAAACAGGACGAAGTACAAACAGGAGGGCGCAGGGGGGACACCGTGGTGTGCTCTGTGTGCCATGTGACTTCTGTGTGAGTCTGTGTGTGCGTAAACAGGACGACGTACAAACAGGAGGGCGCAGGGGGGACACCATGGTGTGCTCTGTGTGCCATGTGACTTCTGTGTACTGTGTGAGTCTGTGTGTGCGTAAACAGGACGACGTATAAACAGGAGGGCGCAAGGGGGGCACCGTGGTGTGCTCTGTGTGCCATGTGACTCTGTGTGAGTCTGTGTGTGCGTAAACAGGACGATGCACAAACAGGAGGGCGCAGGGGGGACACCGTGGTGTGCTCTGTGTGCCATGTGACTTCTGTGTACTGCGAGTCTGTGTGTGCGTAAACAGGATGATGTACAAACAGGAGGGCGCAGGGGGGACACCGTGGTGTGCTCTGTGTGCCATGTGACTTCTGTGTGTGCGTAAACAGGACGACGTACAAACAGGAGGGCGCAGGGGGGACACCATGGTGTGCTCTGTGTGCCATGTGACTTCTGTGTACTGTGTGAGTCTGTGTGTGCGTAAACAGAACGACGTACAAACAGGAAGGCGCAGGGGGGACACCGTGGTGTGCTCTGTGTGCCATGTGACTTCTGTGTGAGTCTGTGTGTGCGTAAACAGGACGACGTACAAACAGGAGGGCGCAGGGGACACCGCAGTGTGCTCTGTGTGCCATGTGACTTCTGTGTACTGCAAGTCTGTGTGTGCGTAAACAGGACGACGTACAAACAGGAGGGCGCAGGGGGGACACCGTGGTGTGCTCTGTGTGCCATGTGACTTCTGTGTGTGCGTAAACAGGACGACGTACAAACAGGAGGGCGCAGGGGGGACACCATGGTGTGCTCTGTGTGCCATGTGACTTCTGTGTACTGTGTGAGTCTGTGTGTGCGTAAACAGGACGACGTACAAACAGGAAGGCGCAGGGGGGACACTGTGGTGTGCTCTGTGTGCCATGTGACTTCTGTGTGAGTCTGTGTGTGCGTAAACAGGACGACGTACAAACAGGAGGGCGCAGGGGGGACACCATGGTGTGCTCTGTGTGCCATGTGACTTCTGTGTACTGTGTGAGTCTGTGTGTGCATAAACAGGACGACGTACAAACGGGAGGGCGCAGGGGGACACCGTGGTGTGCTCTGTGTGCCATGTGACTTCTGTGTACTGTGTGAGTCTGCGTGTGCATAAACAGGACGACGTACAAACAGGAGGGCGCAGGGGGGACACCGCGGTGTGCTTTGTGTGCCATGTGACTTCTGTGCACTGCAAGTCTGTGTGTGCGTAAACAGGACGACGTACAAACAGGAGGGCGCAGGGGACACCGTGGCGTGCTCTGTGTGCCATGTGACTTCTGTGTACTGCAAGTCTGTGTGTGCGTAAACAGGACGACGTACAAACAGGAGGGCGCAGGGGGGACACCGCGGTGTGCTCTGTGTGCCATGTGACTTCTGTGTACTGTGTGAGTCTGTGTGTGCGTAAACAGGACGACGTACAAACAGGAGGGCGCAGGGGGGACACCATGGTGTGCTCTGTGTGCCATGTGACTTCTGTGTACTGTGTGAGTCTGTGTGTGCATAAACAGGATGACGTACAAACGGGAGGGCGCAGGGGGACACCGTGGTGTGCTCTGTGTGCCATGTGACTTCTGTGTACTGTGTGAGTCTGTGTGTGCATAAACAGGATGATGTACAAACAGGAGGACGCAGGGGGGACACCGTGGTGTGCTCTGTGTGCCATGTGACTTCTGTGTGAGTCTGTGTGTGCGTAAACAGGACGAAGTACAAACAGGAGGGCGCAGGGGGGGCACCGTGGTGTGCTCTGTGTGCCATGTGTCTCTGTGTGAGTCTGTGTGTGCGTAAACAGGACGATGCACAAACAGGAGGGCGCAGGGGGGACACCGTGGTGTGCTGTGTGTGCCATGTGACTTCTGTGTACTGCGAGTCTGTGTGTGCGTAAACAGGATGATGTACAAACAGGAGGGCGCAGGGGGGACACCGTGGTGTGCTCTGTGTGCCATGTGACTTCTGTGTGAGTCTGTGTGTGCGTAAACAGGACGACGTACAAACAGGAGGGTACAGGGGACACCGTGGTGTGCTCTGTGTGCCACGTGACTTCTGTGTGAGTCTGTGTGTGAGTAAACAGGACGACGTACACACAGGAAGTCACGGGGACACCGTGGTGTGCTCTGTGTGCCATGTGACTTCTGTGTGAGTCTGTGTGTGCATAAACAGGATGACGTACAAACAGGAGGGCGCAGGGGGGACACAGTGGTGTGCTCTGTGTGCCATGTGACTTCTGTGTGACTCTGTGTGTGCGTAAACAGGACGACGTACAAACAGGAGGGCGCAGGGGGGACACCGTGGTGTGCTCTGTGTGCCATGTGACTTCTGTGTACTGTGTGAGTCTGTGTGTGTGTGTAAACAGGATGACGTACAAACAGTAGGACGCAGGGGGGACACCGTGGTGTGCTCTGTATGCCATGTGACTTCTGTGTACTGTGTGAGTCTGTGTGTGCGTAAACAGGATGACGTACAAACAGGAGGGCGCAGGGGACACCGTGGTGTGCTCTGTGTGCCATGTGACTTCTGTGTGAGTCTGTGTGTGCGTAAACAGGACGACGTACAAACAGGAGGGTGCAGGGGGGACACCGTGGTGTGCTCTATGTGCCATGTGACTTCTGTGTACTGTGTGAGTCTGTGTGTGTGTAAACAGGACGACGTACAAACAGGAGGACGCAGGGGGGACACCGTGGTGTGCTCTGTGTGCCATGTGACTTCTGTGTACTGTGTGAGTCTGTGTGTGTGTAAACAGGATGATGTACAAACAGGAGGGCGCAGGGGGGGACACCGTGGTGTGCTTTGTGTGCCATGTGACTTCTGTGTGAGTCTGTGTGTGCGTTAACAGGAGGACGTACAAACAGGAAGGCGCAGGGGGGACACCGTGGTGTGCTCTGTGTGGCATGTGACTTCTGTGTGAGTCTGTGTGTGTATAAAACAGATCGACGTACAAAAAGGAGGGAGCAGGGGACACCGTGGTGTGCTTTGTGTGCCATGTGACTTCTGTGTGAGTCTGTGTGTGTGTAAACAGATCGACGTACAAACAGGAGGGAGCAGGGGACACCGTGGTGTGCTGTGTGTGCCACGTGACTTCTGTGTGAGTTTGTGTGTGCGTAAACAGGACGATGTACAAACAGGAGGGCGCAGGGAGGACACTGTGGTGTTGAGTCTATGTGTGTGTAAACAGGACGATGTAGAAACAGGAAGGCGCAGGGGGGGACACTGTGGTGTGCTCTGTGTGCCATGTGACTTCTGAGTACTGTGACACCGTGTGTGTAAACAGGGCGACGTACAAACAGGAGGGCGCAGGGGGACACCGCAGTGTGCTGTGTGTGCCATGTGACTTCTGTGTACTGTGTGAGTCTGTGTGTGCGTAAACAGGACGACGTACAAACAGGAAGGCGCAGGGGGGACACCGTGGTGTGCTCTGTGTGCCATGTGACTTGTGTGTGAGTCTGTGTGTGCGTAAACAGGACGACGTACAAACAGGAGGGCGCAGGGGGGACACCATGGTGTGCTCTGTGTGCCATGTGACTTCTGTGTACTGTGTGAGTCTGTGTGTGCATAAACAGGACGACGTACAAACGGGAGGGCGCAGGGGGACACCGTGGTGTGCTCTGTGTGCCATGTGACTTCTGTGTACTGTGTGAGTCTGCGTGTGCATAAACAGGACGACGTACAAACAGGAGGGCGCAGGGGGGACACCGCGGTGTGCTTTGTGTGCCATGTGACTTCTGTGCACTGCAAGTCTGTGTGTGCGTAAACAGGACGACGTACAAACAGGAGGGCGCAGGGGACACCGTGGCGTGCTCTGTGTGCCATGTGACTTCTGTGTACTGCAAGTCTGTGTGTGCGTAAACAGGACGACGTACAAACAGGAGGGCGCAGGGGGGACACCGCGGTGTGCTCTGTGTGCCATGTGACTTCTGTGTACTGTGTGAGTCTGTGTGTGCGTAAACAGGACGACGTACAAACAGGAGGGCGCAGGGGGACACCATGGTGTGCTCTGTGTGCCATGTGACTTCTGTGTACTGTGTGAGTCTGTGTGTGCATAAACAGGATGACGTACAAACAGGAGGGTGCAGGGGGGACACCGTGGTGTGCTCTATGTGCCATGTGACTTCTGTGTACTGTGTGAGTCTGTGTGTGTGTAAACAGGACGACGTACAAACAGGAGGACGCAGGGGGGACACCGTAGTGTGCTCTGTGTGCCATGTGACTTCTGTGTACTGTGTGAGTCTGTGTGTGTGTAAACAGGATGATGTACAAACAAGAGGGCGCAGGGGGGACACCGTGGTGTGCTTTGTGTGCCATGTGACTTCTGTGTGAGTCTGTGTGTGCGTTAACAGGAGGACGTACAAACAGGAAGGCGCAGGGGGGACACCGTGGTGTGCTCTGTGTGGCATGTGACTTCTGTGTGAGTCTGTGTGTGTATAAAACAGATCGACGTACAAAAAGGAGGGAGCAGGGGACACCGTGGTGTGCTTTGTGTGCCATGTGACTTCTGTGTGAGTCTGTGTGTGTGTAAACAGATCGACGTACAAACAGGAGGGAGCAGGGGACACCGTGGTGTGCTGTGTGTGCCACGTGACTTCTGTGTGAGTTTGTGTGTGCGTAAACAGGACGATGTACAAACAGGAGGGCGCAGGGAGGACACTGTGCTGTTGAGTCTATGTGTGTGTAAAGAGGACGATGTAGAAACAGGAAGGCGCAGGGGGGGACACTGTGGTGTGCTCTGTGTGCCATGTGACTTCTGAGTACTGTGACACCGTGTGTGTAAACAGGGCGACGTACAAACAGGAGGGCGCAGGGGGACACCGCAGTGTGCTGTGTGTGCCATGTGACTTCTGTGTACTGTGTGAGTCTGTGTGTGCGTAAACAGGACGATGTACAAACAGGAAGGCGCAGGGGGGACACCGTGGTGTGCTCTTTGTGCCATGTGACTTCTGTGTGAGTCTGTGTGTGCGTAAACAGGACGACGTACAAATAGGAGGGCGCAGGGGGGACACCATGGTGTGCTCTGTGTGCCATGTGACTTCTGTGTACTGTGTGAGTCTGTGTGTGCATAAACAGGACGACGTACAAACGGGAGGGCGCAGGAGGACACCGTGGTGTGCTCTGTGTGCCATGTGACTTCTGTGTACTGTGTGAGTCTGCGTGTGCATAAACAGGACGACGTACAAACAGGAGGGCGCAGGGGGGACACCGCGGTGTGCTTTGTGTGCCATGTGACTTCTGTGCACTGCAAGTCTGTGTGTGCGTAAACAGGACGACGTACAAACAGGAGGGCGCAGGGGACACCGTGGCGTGCTCTGTGTGCCATGTGACTTCTGTGTACTGCAAGTCTGTGTGTGCGTAAACAGGACGACGTACAAACAGGAGGGCGCAGGGGGGACACCGCGGTGTGCTCTATGTGCCATGTGACTTCTGTGTACTGTGTGAGTCTGTGTGTGCGTAAACAGGACGACGTACAAACAGGAGGGAGCAGGGGACACCGTGGTGTGCTTTGTGTGCCATGTGACTTCTGTGTGAGTCTGTGTGTGTGTAAACAGATCGACGTACAAACAGGAGGGAGCAGGGGACACCGTGGTGTGCTGTGTGTGCCACGTGACTTCTGTGTGAGTTTGTGTGTGCGTAAACAGGACGATGTACAAACAGGAGGGCGCAGGGAGGACACTGTGGTGTTGAGTCTATGTGTGTGTAAACAGGACGATGTAGAAACAGGAAGGCGCAGGGGGGGACACTGTGGTGTGCTCTGTGTGCCATGTGACTTCTGAGTACTGTGTGAGTCTGTGTGTGCGTAAACAGGACGACGTACAAACAGGAGGGCGCAGGGGGGACACCATGGTGTGCTCTGTGTGCCATGTGACTTCTGTGTACTGTGTGAGTCTGTGTGTGCATAAACAGGATGACGTACAAACAGGAGGGTGCAGGGGGGACACCGTGGTGTGCTCTATGTGCCATGTGACTTCTGTGTACTGTGTGAGTCTGTGTGTGTGTAAACAGGACGACGTACAAACAGGAGGACGCAGGGGGGACACCGTGGTGTGCTCTGTGTGCCATGTGACTTCTGTGTACTGTGTGAGTCTGTGTGTGTGTAAACAGGATGATGTACAAACAGGAGGGCGCAGGGGGGGACACCGTGGTGTGCTTTGTGTGCCATGTGACTTCTGTGTGAGTCTGTGTGTGCGTTAACAGGAGGACGTACAAACAGGAAGGCGCAGGGGGGACACCGTGGTGTGCTCTGTGTGGCATGTGACTTCTGTGTGAGTCTGTGTGTGTATAAAACAGATCGACGTACAAAAAGGAGGGAGCAGGGGACACCGTGGTGTGCTTTGTGTGCCATGTGACTTCTGTGTGAGTCTGTGTGTGTGTAAACAGATCGACGTACAAACAGGAGGGAGCAGGGGACACCGTGGTGTGCTGTGTGTGCCACGTGACTTCTGTGTGAGTTTGTGTGTGCGTAAACAGGACGATGTACAAACAGGAGGGCGCAGGGAGGACACTGTGGTGTTGAGTCTATGTGTGTGTAAACAGGACGATGTAGAAACAGGAAGGCGCAGGGGGGGACACTGTGGTGTGCTCTGTGTGCCATGTGACTTCTGAGTACTGTGACACCGTGTGTGTAAACAGGGCGACGTACAAACAGGAGGGCGCAGGGGGACACCGCAGTGTGCTGTGTGTGCCATGTGACTTCTGTGTACTGTGTGAGTCTGTGTGTGCGTAAACAGGACGACGTACAAACAGGAAGGCGCAGGGGGGACACCGTGGTGTGCTCTGTGTGCCATGTGACTTCTGTGTGAGTCTGTGTGTGCGTAAACAGGACGACGTACAAATAGGAGGGCGCAGGGGGGACACCATGGTGTGCTCTGTGTGCCATGTGACTTCTGTGTACTGTGTGAGTCTGTGTGTGCATAAACAGGACGACGTACAAACGGGAGGGCGCAGGGGGACACCATGGTGTGCTCTGTGTGCCATGTGACTTCTGTGTACTGTGTGAGTCTGCGTGTGCATAAACAGGACGACGTACAAACAGGAGGGCGCAGGGGGGACACCGCGGTGTGCTTTGTGTGCCATGTGACTTCTGTGCACTGCAAGTCTGTGTGTGCGTAAACAGGACGACGTACAAACAGGAGGGCGCAGGGGACACCGTGGCGTGCTCTGTGTGCCATGTGACTTCTGTGTACTGCAAGTCTGTGTGTGCGTAAACAGGACGACGTACAAACAGGAGGGCGCAGGGGGGACACCGCGGTGTGCTCTGTGTGCCATGTGACTTCTGTGTACTGTGTGAGTCTGTGTGTGCGTAAACAGGACGACGTACAAACAGGAGGGCGCAGGGGGGACACCATGGTGTGCTCTGTGTGCCATGTGACTTCTGTGTACTGTGTGAGTCTGTGTGTGCATAAACAGGATGACGTACAAACGGGAGGGCGCAGGGGGACACCGTGGTGTGCTCTTTGTGCCATGTGACTTCTGTGTACTGTGTGAGTCTGTGTGTGCATAAACAGGATGATGTACAAACAGGAGGACGCAGGGGGGACACCGTGGTGTGCTCTGTGTGCCATGTGACTTCTGTGTGAGTCTGTGTGTGCGTAAACAGGACGAAGTACAAACAGGAGGGCGCAGGGGGGGCACCGTGGTGTGCTCTGTGTGCCATGTGACTCTGTGTGAGTCTGTGTGTGCGTAAACAGGACGATGCACAAACAGGAGGGCGCAGGGGGGACACCGTGGTGTGCTCTGTGTGCCATGTGACTTCTGTGTGAGTCTGTGTGTGCGTAAACAGGACGACGTACAAACAGGAGGGTACAGGGGACACCGTGGTGTGCTCTGTGTGCCACGTGACTTCTGTGTGAGTCTGTGTGTGAGTAAACAGGACGACGTACACACAGGAAGTCACGGGGACACCGTGGTGTGCTCTGTGTGCCATGTGACTTCTGTGTGAGTCTGTGTGTGCATAAACAGGATGACGTACAAACAGGAGGGCGCAGGGGGGACACAGTGGTGTGCTCTGTGTGCCATGTGACTTCTGTGTGACTCTGTGTGTGCGTAAACAGGACGACGTACAAACAGGAGGGCGCAGGGGGGACACCGTGGTGTGCTCTGTGTGCCATGTGACTTCTGTGTACTGTGTGAGTCTGTGTGTGTGTGTAAACAGGATGACGTACAAACAGGAGGACGCAGGGGGGACACCGTGGTGTGCTCTGTATGCCATGTGACTTCTGTGTACTGTGTGAGTCTGTGTGTGCGTAAACAGGATGACGTACAAACAGGAGGGCGCAGGGGACACCGTGGTGTGCTCTGTGTGCCATGTGACTTCTGTGTGAGTCTGTGTGTGCGTAAACAGGACGACGTACAAACAGGAGGGTGCAGGGGGGACACCGTGGTGTGCTCTATGTGCCATGTGACTTCTGTGTACTGTGTGAGTCTGTGTGTGTGTAAACAGGACGACGTACAAACAGGAGGACGCAGGGGGGACACCGTGGTGTGCTCTGTATGCCATGTGACTTCTGTTTACTGTGTGAGTCTGTGTGTGTGTAAACAGGATGATGTACAAACAGGAGGGCGCAGGGGGGACACCGTGGTGTGCTTTGTGTGCCATGTGACTTCTGTTTGAGTCTGTGTGTGCGTTAACAGGAGGACGTACAAACAGGAAGGCGCAGGGGGGACACCGTGGTGTGCTCTGTGTGGCATGTGACTTCTGTGTGAGTCTGTGTGTGTATAAAACAGATCGACGTACAAAAAGGAGGGAGCAGGGGACACCGTGGTGTGCTTTGTGTGCCATGTGACTTCTGTGTGAGTCTGTGTGTGTGTAAACAGATCGACGTACAAACAGGAGGGAGCAGGGGACACCGTGGTGTGCTGTGTGTGCCACGTGACTTCTGTGTGAGTTTGTGTGTGCGTAAACAGGACGATGTACAAACAGGAGGGCGCAGGGAGGACACTGTGGTGTTGAGTCTATGTGTGTGTAAACAGGACGATGTAGAAACAGGAAGGCGCAGGGGGGGACACTGTGGTGTGCTCTGTGTGCCATGTGACTTCTGAGTACTGTGACACCGTGTGTGTAAACAGGGCGACGTACAAACAGGAGGGCGCAGGGGGACACCGCAGTGTGCTGTGTGTGCCATGTGACTTCTGTGTACTGTGAGACTGTGTGTGTAAACAGGACGACGTACAAACAGGAAGGGCACAGAGGGGGCACCGTGGTGTGCTCTGTGTGCCATGTGACTACTGTGTGAGTCTGTGTGTGCGTAAACAGGACGACGTACAAACAGGAGGGCGCAGGGGGGACACCGTGGTGTGCTCTGTGTGCCATGTGACTTCTGTGTACTGTGTGAGTCTGTGTGTGTGTAAACAGGACGACGTACAAACAGGAGGGCGCAGGGGGGACACCGTGGTGTGCTTTGTGTGCCATGTGACTTCTGTGTGAGTCTGTGTGTGCGTTAACAGGAGGACGTACAAACAGGAAGGCGCAGGGGGGACACTGTGGTGTGCTCTGTGTGCCATGTGACTTCTGTGTGAGTCTGTGTGTGTGTAAACAGATCGACGTACAAAAAGGAGGGAGCAGGGGACACCGTGGTGTGCTTTGTGTGCCATGTGACTTCTTTGTGAGTCTGTGTGTGTGTAAACAGATCGACGTACAAACAGGAGGGAGCAGGGGACACCGTGGTGTGCTTTGTGTGCCATGTGACTTCTGTGTGAGTCTGTGTGTGTGTAAACAGATCGACGTACAAACTGGAGGGCGCAGGGGGACACCGTGGTGTGCTGTGTGTGCCACGTGACTTCTGTGTGAGTCTGTGTGTGCGTAAACAGGACGATGTACAAACAGGAGGGCGCAGGGGGCACACTGTGGTGTTGAGTCTGTGTGTGTGTAAACAGGACGACGTAGAAACAGGAAGGCGCAGGGGGGGACACTGTGGTGTGCTGTGTGTGCCATGTGACTTCTGTGTACTGTGACACTGTGTGTGTAAACAGGGCGACGTACAAACAGGAGGGCGCAGGGGGACACAGCAGTGTGCTGTGTGTGCCATGTGACTTCTGTGTACTGTGAGACTGTGTGTGTAAACAGGACGACGTACAAACAGGAAGGGCACAGGGGGGGCACCGTGGTGTGCTCTGTGTGCCATGTGACTACTGTGTGAGTCTGTGTGTGCGTAAACAGGACGACGTACAAACAGGAGGGCGCAGGGGGGACACCGTGGTGTGCTCTGTGTGCCATGTGACTTCTGTGTACTGTGTGAGTCTGTGTGTGTGTAAACAGGACGACGTACAAACAGGAGGGCGCAGGGGGGACACAGTGGTGTGCTTTGTGTGCCATGTGACTTCTGTGTGAGTCTGTGTGTGCGTTAACAGGAGGACGTACAAACAGGAAGGCGCAGGGGGGACACTGTGGTGTGCTCTGTGTGCCATGTGACTTCTTTGTGAGTCTGTGTGTGTGTAAACAGATCGACGTACAAACAGGAGGGAGCAGGGGACACCGTGGTGTGCTTTGTGTGCCATGTGACTTCTGTGTGAGTCTGTGTGTGTGTAAACAGATCGACGTACAAACTGGAGGGCGCAGGGGGACACCGTGGTGTGCTGTGTGTGCCACGTGACTTCTGTGTGAGTCTGTGTGTGCGTAAACAGGACGATGTACAAACAGGAGGGCGCAGGGAGGACACTGTGGTGTTGAGTCTATGTGTGTGTAAACAGGACGATGTAGAAACAGGAAGGCGCAGGGGGGGACACTGTGGTGTGCTGTGTGTGCCATGTGACTTCTGTGTACTGTGACACTGTGTGTGTAAACAGGGCGACGTACAAACAGGAGGGCGCAGGGGGACACCGCAGTGTGCTGTGTGTGCCATGTGACTTCTGTGTACTGTGAGACTGTGTGTGTAAACAGGACGACGTACAAACAGGAAGGGCACAGGGGGGGCACCGTGGTGTGCTCTGTGTGCCATGTGACTACTGTGTGAGTCTGTGTGTGCGTAAACAGGACGACGTACAAACAGGAGGGCGCAGGGGGGACACCGTGGTGTGCTCTGTGTGCCATGTGACTTCTGTGTACTGTGTGAGTCTATGTGTGTGTAAACAGGACGACGTACAAACAGGAGGGCGCAGGGGGGACACCGTGGTGTGCTTTGTGTGCCATGTGACTTCTGTGTGAGTCTGTGTGTGCGTTAACAGGAGGCCGTACAAACAGGAAGGCGCAGGGGGGACACCGTTGCGTGCTCTGTGTGGCATGTGACTTCTGTGTGAGTCTGCGTGTGTATAAAACAGATCGACGTACAAAAAGGAGGGAGCAGGGGACACCGTGGTGTGCTTTGTGTGCCATGTGACTTCTGTGTGACTTTGTGTGTGTGTAAACAGATCGACGTACAAACAGGAGGGAGCAGGGGACACCGTGGTGTGCTGTGTGTGCCACGTGACTTCTGTGTGAGTTTGTGTGTGCGTAAACAGGACGATGTACAAACAGGAGGGCGCAGGGAGGACACTGTGGTGTTGAGTCTATGTGTGTGTAAACAGGACGATGTAGAAACAGGAAGGCGCAGGGGGGGACACTGTGGTGTGCTTTGTGTGCCATGTGACTTCTGAGTACTGTGACACCGTGTGTGTAAACAGGGCGACGTACAAACAGGAGGGCGCAGGGGGACACCGCAGTGTGCTGTGTGTGCCATGTGACTTCTGTGTACTGTGAGACTGTGTGTGTAAACAGGACGACGTACAAACAGGAAGGGCACAGGGGGGGCACCGTGGTGTGCTCTGTGTGCCATGTGACTACTGTGTGAGTCTGTGTGTTCGTAAACAGGACGACGTACAAACAGGAGGGCGCAGGGGGCACACCGTGGTGTGCTCCGTGTGCCATGTGACTTCTGTGTACTGTGTGAGTCTGTGTGTGTGTAAACAGGACGACGTACAAACAGGAGGGCGCAGGGGGGACACCGTGGTGTGCTTTGTGTGCCATGTGACTTCTGTGTGAGTCTGTGTGTGCGTTAACAGGAGGACGTACAAACAGGAAGGCGCAGGGGGGACACTGTGGTGTGCTCTGTGTGCCATGTGACTTCTGTGTGAGTCTGTGTGTGTGTAAACAGATCGACGTACAAAAAGGAGGGAGCAGGGGACACCGTGGTGTGCTTTGTGTGCCATGTGACGTCTTTGTGAGTCTGTGTGTGTGTAAACAGATCGACGTACAAACTGGAGGGCGCAGGGGGACACCGTGGTGGGCTGTGTGTGCCACGTGACTTCTGTGTGAGTCTGTGTGTGCGTAAACAGGACGATGTACAAACAGGAGGGCGCAGGGGGGACACTGTGGTGTTGAGTCTGTGTGTGTGTAAACAGGACGACGTAGAAACAGGAAGGCGCAGGGGGGGACACTGTGGTGTGCTGTGTGTGCCATGTGACTTCTGTGTACTGTGACACTGTGTGTGTAAACAGGGCGACGTACAAACTGGAGGGCGCAGGGGGACACCGCAGTGTGCTGTGTGTGCCATGTGACTTCTGTGTACTGTGAGACTGTGTGTGTAAACAGGACGACGTACAAACAGGAAGGGCACAGGGGGGGCACCGTGGTGTGCTCTGTGTGCCATGTGACTACTGTGTGAGTCTGTGTGTGCGTAAACAGGACGACGTACAAAGAGGAGGGCGCAGGGGGGACACCGCGGTGTGCTCTGTGTGCCATGTGACTTCTGTGTACTGTGTGAGTCTGTGTGTGTGTAAACAGGACGACGTACAAACAGGAGGGCGCAGGGGGGACACCGTGGTGTGCTTTGTGTGCCATGTGACTTCTGTGTGAGTCTGTGTGTGCGTTAACAGGAGGACGTACACACAGGAAGGCGCAGGGGGGACACTGTGGTATGCTCTGTGTGCCATGTGACTTCTTTGTGAGTCTGTGTGTGTGTAAACTGATCGACGTACAAACAGGAGGGAGCAGGGGACACCGTGGTGTGCTTTGTGTGCCATGTGACTTCTGTGTGAGTCTGTGTGTGTGTAAACAGATCGACGTACAAACTGGAGGGCGCAGGGGGACACCGTGGTGTGCTGTGTGTGCCACGTGACTTCTGTGTGAGTCTGTGTGTGCGTAAACCGGACGATGTACAAACAGGAGGGCGCAGGGGGGACACTGTGGTGTTGAGTCTGTGTGTGTGTAAACAGGACGACGTAGAAACAGGAAGGCGCAGGGGGGGACACTGTAGTGTGCTCTGCGTGCCATGTGACTTCTGTGTACTGTGACACCGTGTGTGTAAACAGGGCGACGTACAAACAGGAGGGCGCAGGGGGACACCGCAGTGTGCTGTGTGTGCCATGTGACTTCTGTGTACTGTGAGACTGTGTGTGTAAACAGGACGACGTACAAACAGGAAGGGCACAGGGGGGGCACCGTGGTGTGCTCTGTGTGCCATGTGACTACTGTGTGAGTCTGTGTGTGCGTAAACAGGACGACGTACAAACAGGAGGGCGCAGGGGGGACACCGTGGTGTGCTCTGTGTGCCATGTGACTTCTGTGTACTGTGTGAGTCTGTGTGTGTGTAAACAGGACGACGTACAAACAGGAGGGCACAGGGGGGACACCGTGGTGTGCTTTGTGTGCCATGTGACTTCTTTGTGAGTCTGTGTGTGCGTTAACAGGAGGACGTACAAACAGGAAGGCGCAGGGTGGACACTGTGGTGTGCTCTGTGTGCCATGTGACTTCTGTGTGAGTCTGTGTGTGTGTAAACAGATCGACGTACAAAAAGGAGGGAGCAGGGGACATCGTGGTGTGCTTTGTGTGCCATGTGACTTCTTTGTGAGTCTGTGTGTGTGTAAACAGATCGACGTACAAACAGGAGGGAGCAGGGGACACCGTGGTGTGCTTTGTGTGCCATGTGACTTCTGTGTGAGTCTGTGTGTGTGTAAACAGATCGACGTACAAACTGGAGGGCGCAGGGGGACACCGTGGTGGGCTGTGTGTGCCACGTGACTTCTGTGTGAGTCTGTGTGTGCGTAAACAGGACGATGTACAAACAGGAGGGCGCAGGGGGGACACTGTGGTGTTGAGTCTGTGTGTGTGTAAACAGGACGACGTAGAAACAGGAAGGCGCAGGGGGGGACACTGTGGTGTGCTGTGTGTGCCATGTGACTTCTGTGTACTGTGACACTGTGTGTGTAAACAGGGCGACGTACAAACAGGAGGGCGCAGGGGGACACCGCAGTGTGCTGTGTGTGCCATGTGACTTCTGTGTACTGTGAGACTGTGTGTGTAAACAGGACGACGTACAAACAGGAAGGGCACAGGGGGGGCACCGTGGTGTGCTCTGTGTGCCATGTGACTACTGTGTGAGTCTGTGTGTGCGTAAACAGGACGACGTACAAACAGGAGGGCGCAGGGGGGACACCGTGGTGTGCTCTGTGTGCCATGTGACTTCTGTGTACTGTGTGAGTCTGTGTGTGTGTAAACAGGACGACGTACAAACAGGAGGGCGCAGGGGGGACACCGTGGTGTGCTTTGTGTGCCATGTGACTTCTGTGTGAGTCTGTGTGTGCGTTAACAGGAGGACGTACACACAGGAAGGCGCAGGGGGGACACTGTGGTGTGCTCTGTGTGCCATGTGACTTCTTTGTGAGTCTGTGTGTGTGTAAACAGATCGACGTACAAACAGGAGGGAGCAGGGGACACCGTGGTGTGCTTTGTGTGCCATGTGACTTCTGTGTGAGTCTGTGTGTGTGTAAACAGATCGACGTACAAACTGGAGGGCGCAGGGCGACACCGTGGTGTGCTGTGTGTGCCACGTGACTTCTGTGTGAGTCTGTGTGTGCGTAAACAGGACGATGTACAAACAGGAGGGCGCAGGGGGGACACTGTGGTGTTGAGTCTGTGTGTGTGTAAACAGGACGACGTAGAAACAGGAAGGCGCAGGGGGGGACACTGTGGTGTGCTCTGCGTGCCATGTGACTTCTGTGTACTGTGACACCGTGTGTGTAAACAGGGCGACGTACAAACAGGAGGGCGCAGGGGGACACCGCAGTGTGCTGTGTGTGCCATGTGACTTCTGTGTACTGTGAGACTGTGTGTGTAAACAGGACGACGTACAAACAGGAGGGTGCAGGGGGGCACGTGGTGTGCTTTGTGTGCCATGTGACTACTGTGAGAGTCTGTGTGTGCGTAAACAGGATGATGTACAAACAGGAGGGCGCAGGGGGGACACCGTGGTGTGCTCTGTGTGCCATGTGACTTCCGTGTACTGTGTGAGTCTGTGTGTGTGTAAACAGGACGACGTACAAACAGGAGGATGCAGGGGGGACACCGTGGTGTGCTCTGTGTGCCATGTGACTTCTGTGTGTTGTGTGAGTCTCTGTGTGTGTAAAAAGGACGATGTACAAACAGGAGGGCGCAGGGGGGACACTGTGGTGTGCTCTGTGTGCCATGTGACTTCTGTGTACTGCAAGTCTGTGTGTGCGTGAACAGGACGACGTACAAACAAGAAGGCGCAGGGGGGACACCGTGGTGTGCTCTGTGTGCCATGTGACTTCTGTGTGAGTCTGTGTGTGCGTAAACAGGACGGCGTACAAACAGGAGGGCGCAGGGGGGACACCATGGTGTGCTCTGTGTGCCATGTGACTTCTGTGTACTGTGTGAGTCTGTGTGTGCATAAACAGGACGACGTACAAACGTGAGGGCGCAGGGGGACACCGTGGTGTGCTCTGTGTGCCATGTGACTTCTGTGTACTGTGTGAGTCTGCGTGTGCATAAACAGGATGATGTACAAACAGGAGGACGCAGGGGGGACACCGTGGTGTGCTCTGTGTGCCATGTGACTTCTGTGTGAGTCTGTGTGTGCGTAAACAGGACGAAGTACAAACAGGAGGGTGCAGGGGGGGCACCGTGGTGTGCTCTGTGTGCCATGTGATTCTGTGTGAGTCTGTGTGTGCGTAAACAGGACGATGCACAAACAGGAGGGCGCAGGGGGGACACCGTGGTGTGCTCTGTATGCCATGTGACTTCTGTGTGAGTCTGTGTGTGCATAAACAGGATGACGTACAAATAGGAGGGCGCAGGGGGGACACAGTGGTGTGCTCTGTGTGCCATGTGACTTCTGTGTGACTCTGTGTGTGCGTAAAAAGGACGACGTACAAACGGGAGGGCGCAGGGGGGACACCGTGGTGTGCTCTGTGTGCCATGTGACTTCTGTGTACTGTGTGAGTCTGTGTGTGTGTAAACAGGATGACGTACAAACAGGAGGACGCAGGGGGGACACTGTGGTGTGCTCTGTATGCCATGTGACTTCTGTGTACTGTGTGAGTCTGTGTGTGCGTAAACAGGATGACGTACAAACAGGAGGGCGCAGGGGACACCGTGGTGTGCTCTGTGTGCCATGTGACTTCTGTGTGAGTCTGTGTGTGCGTAAACAGGACGACGTACAAACAGGAGGGTGCAGGGGGGAGACCGTGGTGTGCTCTGTGTGCCATGTGACTTCTGTGTACTGTGTGAGTCTGTGTGTGTGTAAACAGGACGACGTACAAACAGGAGGACGCAGGGGGGACACCGTGGTGTGCTCTGTGTGCCATGTGACTTCTGTGTACTGTGTGAGTCTGTGTGTGTGTAAACAGGATGATGTACAAACAGGAGGGCGCAGGGGGGACAACGTGGTGTGCTTTGTGTGCCATGTGACCTCTGTGTGAGTCTGTGTGTGCGTTAACAGGAGGACGTACAAACAGGAAGGCGCAGGGGGGACACCGTGGTGTGCTCTGTGTGGCATGTGACTTCTGTGTGAGTCTGTGTGTGTGTAAACAGATCGACGTACAAACAGGAGGGAGCAGGGGACACCGTGGTGTGCTTTGTGTGCCATGTGACTTCTTTGTGAGTCTGTGTGTGTGTAAACAGATCGACGTACAAACAGGAGGGAGCAGGGGACACCGTGGTGTGCTTTGTGTGCCATGTGACTTCTGTGTGAGTCTGTGTGTGTGTAAACAGATCGACGTACAAACAGGAGGGAGCAGGGGACACCGTGGTGTGCTTTGTGTGCCATGTGACTTCTGTGTGAGTCTGTGTGTGCGTAAACAGGACAATGCACAAACAGGAGGGCGCAGGGGGACACCGTGGTGTGCTCTGTGTGCCATGTGACTTCTGTGTACTGCAAGTCTGTGTGTGCGTAGACAGGATGATGTACAAACAGGAGGGCGCAGGGGGGACACCGTGGTGTGCTCTGTGTGCCAGGTGACTTCTGCGTGCTGTGTGAGTCTGTGTGTGCGTAAACAGGACGATGTACAAACAGGAGGGCGCAGGGAGGACACCGTGGTGTGCTCTGTGTGCCATGTGACTTCTGTGTACTGTGTGAGTCTGTGTGTGCGTAAACAGGACGACGTACAAACAGGAGGACGCAGGGGGGACACCATGGTGTGCTCTGTGTGCCATGTGACTTCTGTGTACAGTGTGAGTCTGTGTGTGCATAAACAGGACGACGTACAAACAGGAGGGCGCAGGGGGGACACCGTGGTGTGCTCTGTGTGCCATGTGACTTCTGTGTACTGTGTGAGTCTGTGTGTGCGTAAACAGGACGACGTACAAACAGGAGGGCGCAGGGGGGACACCGTGGTGTGCTCTGTGTGCCATGTGACTCTGTGTGAGTCTGTGTGCGCGTAAACAGGACGATGTACACACAGGAAGGCACGGGGGACACCGTGGTGTGCTCCGTGTGCCATGTGACTTCTGTGTGAGTCTGTGTGTGCGTAAACAGGACGACGTACAAACAGGAGGGCGCAGGGGGGGCACAGTGGTGTGCTCTGTGTGCCATTTGACTTCTGTGTGAGTCTGTGTGTGCGTAAACAGGACGACGTAGAAACAGGAGGGCGCAGGTGGGACACCGTGGTGTGCTCTGTGTGCCATGTGACTCTGTGTGAGTCTGTGTGTGCGTAAACAGGACGATGCACAAACAGGAGGGCCCAGGGGGGACACCGTGGTGTGCTCTGTGTGCCATGTGACTCTGTGTGTGTCTGTGTGTGCGTAAACAGGACGACATACACACAGGAAGGCACGGGGGACACCGTGGTGTGCTCTGTGTGCCATGTGACTTCTGTGTGAGTCTGTGTGTGCGTAAACAGGACGACGTACAAACAGGAGGGCGCAGGGGGGACACAGTGGTGTGCTCTGTGTGCCATGTGACTTCTGTGTGAGTCTGTGTGTGCGTTAACAGGAGGACGTACAAACAGGAAGGCGCAGGGGGGACACTGTGGTGTGCTCTGTGTGCCATGTGACTTGTGTGTGAGTCTGTGTGTGTGTAAACAGATCGACGTACAAAAAGGAGGGAGCAGGGGACACCGTGGTGTGCTTTGTGTGCCATGTGACTTCTTTGTGAGTCTGTGTGTGTGTAAACAGATCGACGTACAAACAGGAGGGAGCAGGGGACACCGTGGTGTGCTTTGTGTGCCATGTGACTTCTGTGTGAGTCTGTGTGTGTGTAAACAGATCGACGTACAAACTGGAGGGCGCAGGGGGACACCGTGGTGTGCTGTGTGTGCCACGTGACTTCTGTGTGAGTCTGTGTGTGCGTAAACAGGACGATGTACAAACAGGAGGGCGCAGGGGGGACACTGTGGTGTTGAGTCTGTGTGTGTGTAAACAGGACGACGTAGAAACAGGAAGGTGCAGGGGGGGGGACACTGTGGTGTGCTCTGTGTGCCATGTGACTTCTGTGTACTGTGACACCGTGTGTGTAAACAGGGCGACGTACAAACAGGAGGGCGCAGGGGGACACCGCAGTGTGCTGTGTGTGCCATGTGACTTCTGTGTACTGTGAGACTGTGTGTGTAAACAGGACGACGTACAAACAGGAGGGTGCAGGGGGGCACGTGGTGTGCTCTGTGTGCCATGTGACTACTGTGTGAGTCTGTGTGTGCGTAAACAGGACGACGTACAAACAGGAGGGCGCAGGGGGGACACCGTGGTGTGCTCTGTGTGCCATGTGACTTCTGTGTACTGTGTGAGTCTGTGTGTGTGTAAACAGGACGACGTACAAACAGGAGGACGCAGGGGGAACACTGTGGTGTGCTCTGTGTGCCATGTGACTTCTGTGTACTGTGTGAGTCTGTGTGTGTGTAAACAGGACGATGTACAAACAGGAGGGCGCAGGGGGGACTCTGTGGTGTGCTCTGTGTGCCGTGTGACTTCTGTGTGAGTCTGTGTGTGCGTAAACAGGACGACATACAAACAGGAGGGCGCAGGGGGGACACTGTGGTGTGCTTTGTGTGCCATGTGACTTCTGTGTACTGCAAGTCTGTGTGTGCGTAAACAGGATGACGTACAAACAGGAGGGCACAGGGGGGACACCGTGGTGTGCTCTGTGTGCCATGTGACTTCTGTGTGAGTCTGTGTGTGCGTAAACAGGATGATGCACAAACAGGAGGGCGCAGGGGGACACCGTGGTGTGCTCTGTGTGCCATGTGACTTCTGTGTACTGCGAGTCTGTGTGTGCGTAGACAGGATGATGTACAAACAGGAGGGCGCAGGGCGGACACCGTGGTGTGCTCTGTGTGCCATGTGACTTCTGTCTGCTGTGTGAGTCTGTGTGTGCGTAAACAGGACGACGTACAAACAGGAGGGCGCAGGGAGGACATCGTGGTGTGCTCTGTGTGCCATGTGACTTCTGTGTACTGTGTGAGTCTGTGTGTGTGTAAACAGGACGACGTACAAACAGGAGGACGCAGGGGGGACACCATGGTGTGCTCTGTGTGCCATGTGACTTCTGTGTACTGTGTGAGTCTGTGTGTGCATAAACAGGACGACGTACAAACAGGAGGACGCAGGGGGGACACCATGGTGTGCTCTGTGTGCCATGTGACTTCTGTGTACTGTGTGAGTCTGTGTGTGCATAAACAGGACGACGTACAAACGGGAGGGCGCAGGGGCACACCGTGGTGTGCTCTGTGTGCCATGTGACTTCTGTGTACTGTGTGAGTCTGTGTGTGCGTAAACAGGACGACGTACAAACAGGAGGGCGCAAGGGGGACACCGTGGTGTGCTCTGTGTGCCATGTGACTTCTGTGTACTGTGTGAGTCTGTGTGTGCGTAAACAGGACGACGTACAAACAGGAGGGCGCAGGGGGGACACCGTGGTGTGCTCTGTGTGCCATGTGACTCTGTGTGAGTCTGTGTGTGCGTAAACAGGACGACGTACACACAGGAAGGCACGGGGGACACAGTGGTGTGCTCTGTGTGCCATGTGACTTCTGTGTGAGTCTGTGTGTGCGTAAACAGGACGACGTACAAACAGGAGGGCGCAGGGGGGACACAGTGGTGTGCTCTGTGTGCCATGTGACTTCTGTGTGAGTCTGTGTGTGCGTAAACAGGACGACGTACAAACAGGAGGGCGCAGGGGGGACACAGTGGTGTGCTCTGTGTGCCATGTGACTTCTGTGTGAGTCTGTGTGTGCGTTAACAGGAGGACGTACAAACAGGAAGGCGCAGGGGGGACACTGTGGTGTGCTCTGTGTGCCATGTGACTTGTGTGTGAGTCTGTGTGTGTGTAAACAGATCGACGTACAAAAAGGAGGGAGCAGGGGACACCGTGGTGTGCTTTGTGTGCCATGTGACTTCTTTGTGAGTCTGTGTGTGTGTAAACAGATCGACGTACAAACAGGAGGGAGCAGGGGACACCGTGGTGTGCTTTGTGTGCCATGTGACTTCTGTGTGAGTCTGTGTGTGTGTAAACAGATCGACGTACAAACTGGAGGGCGCAGGGGGACACCGTGGTGTGCTGTGTGTGCCATGTGACTTCTGTGTACTGCAAGTCTGTGTGTGCGTAAACAGGATGACGTACAAACAGGAGGGCACAGGGGGGACACCGTGGTGTGCTCTGTGTGCCATGTGACTTCTGTGTGAGTCTGTGTGTGCGTAAACAGGATGATGCACAAACAGGAGGGCGCAGGGGGACACCGTGGTGTGCTCTGTGTGCCATGTGACTTCTGTGTACTGCGAGTCTGTGTGTGCGTAGACAGGATGATGTACAAACAGGAGGGCGCAGGGCGGACACCGTGGTGTGCTCTGTGTGCCATGTGACTTCTGTCTGCTGTGTGAGTCTGTGTGTGCGTAAACAGGACGACGTACAAACAGGAGGGCGCAGGGAGGACATCGTGGTGTGCTCTGTGTGCCATGTGACTTCTGTGTACTGTGTGAGTCTGTGTGTGTGTAAACAGGACGACGTACAAACAGGAGGACGCAGGGGGGACACCATGGTGTGCTCTGTGTGCCATGTGACTTCTGTGTACTGTGTGAGTCTGTGTGTGCATAAACAGGACGACGTACAAACAGGAGGACGCAGGGGGGACACCATGGTGTGCTCTGTGTGCCATGTGACTTCTGTGTACTGTGTGAGTCTGTGTGTGCATAAACAGGACGACGTACAAACGGGAGGGCGCAGGGGCACACCGTGGTGTGCTCTGTGTGCCATGTGACTTCTGTGTACTGTGTGAGTCTGTGTGTGCATAAACAGGACGACGTACAAACAGGAGGGCGCAAGGGGGACACCGTGGTGTGCTCTGTGTGCCATGTGACTTCTGTGTACTGTGTGAGTCTGTGTGTGCGTAAACAGGACGACGTACAAACAGGAGGGCGCAGGGGGGACACCGTGGTGTGCTCTGTGTGCCATGTGACTCTGTGTGAGTCTGTGTGTGCGTAAACAGGACGACGTACACACAGGAAGGCACGGGGGACACAGTGGTGTGCTCTGTGTGCCATGTGACTTCTGTGTGAGTCTGTGTGTGCGTAAACAGGACAACGTACAAACAGGAGGGCGCAGGGGGGACACAGTGGTGTGCTCTGTGTGCCATGTGACTTCTGTGTGAGTCTGTGTGTGCGTAAACAGGACGACGTACAAACAGGAGGGCGCAGGGGGGACACAGTGGTGTGCTCTGTGTGCCATGTGACTTCTGTGTGAGTCTGTGTGTGCGTTAACAGGAGGACGTACAAACAGGAAGGCGCAGGGGGGACACTGTGGTGTGCTCTGTGTGCCATGTGACTTGTGTGTGAGTCTGTGTGTGTGTAAACAGATCGACGTACAAAAAGGAGGGAGCAGGGGACACCGTGGTGTGCTTTGTGTGCCATGTGACTTCTTTGTGAGTCTGTGTGTGTGTAAACAGATCGACGTACAAACAGGAGGGAGCAGGGGACACCGTGGTGTGCTTTGTGTGCCATGTGACTTCTGTGTGAGTCTGTGTGTGTGTAAACAGATCGACGTACAAACTGGAGGGCGCAGGGGGACACCGTGGTGTGCTGTGTGTGCCACGTGACTTCTGTGTGAGTCTGTGTGTGCGTAAACAGGACGATGTACAAACAGGAGGGCGCAGGGGGGACACTGTGGTGTTGAGTCTGTGTGTGTGTAAACAGGACGACGTAGAAACAGGAAGGTGCAGGGGGGGGGACACTGTGGTGTGCTCTGTGTGCCATGTGACTTCTGTGTACTGTGACACCGTGTGTGTAAACAGGGCGACGTACAAACAGGAGGGCGCAGGGGGACACCGCAGTGTGCTGTGTGTGCCATGTGACTTCTGTGTACTGTGAGACTGTGTGTGTAAACAGGACGACGTACAAACAGGAGGGTGCAGGGGGGCACGTGGTGTGCTCTGTGTGCCATGTGACTACTGTGTGAGTCTGTGTGTGCGTAAACAGGACGACGTACAAACAGGAGGGCGCAGGGGGGACACCGTGGTGTGCTCTGTGTGCCATGTGACTTCTGTGTACTGTGTGAGTCTGTGTGTGTGTAAACAGGACGACGTACAAACAGGAGGACGCAGGGGGAACACTGTGGTGTGCTCTGTGTGCCATGTGACTTCTGTGTACTGTGTGAGTCTGTGTGTGTGTAAACAGGACGATGTACAAACAGGAGGGCGCAGGGGGGACTCTGTGGTGTGCTCTGTGTGCCGTGTGACTTCTGTGTGAGTCTGTGTGTGCGTAAACAGGACGACATACAAACAGGAGGGCGCAGGGGGGACACTGTGGTGTGCTTTGTGTGCCATGTGACTTCTGTGTACTGCAAGTCTGTGTGTGCGTAAACAGGATGACGTACAAACAGGAGGGCACAGGGGGGACACCGTGGTGTGCTCTGTGTGCCATGTGACTTCTGTGTGAGTCTGTGTGTGCGTAAACAGGATGATGCACAAACAGGAGGGCGCAGGGGGACACCGTGGTGTGCTCTGTGTGCCATGTGACTTCTGTGTACTGCGAGTCTGTGTGTGCGTAGACAGGATGATGTACAAACAGGAGGGCGCAGGGCGGACACCGTGGTGTGCTCTGTGTGCCATGTGACTTCTGTCAGCTGTGTGAGTCTGTGTGTGCGTAAACAGGACGACGTACAAACAGGAGGGCGCAGGGAGGACACCGTGGTGTGCTCTGTGTGCCATGTGACTTCTGTGTACTGTGTGAGTCTGTGTGTGTGTAAACAGGACGACGTACAAACAGGAGGACGCAGGGGGGACACCATGGTGTGCTCTGTGTGCCATGTGACTTCTGTGTACTGTGTGAGTCTGTGTGTGCATAAACAGGACGACGTACAAACAGGAGGACGCAGGGGGGACACCATGGTGTGCTCTGTGTGCCATGTGACTTCTGTGTACTGTGTGAGTCTGTGTGTGCATAAACAGGACGACGTACAAACGGGAGGGCGCAGGGGCACACCGTGGTGTGCTCTGTGTGCCATGTGACTTCTGTGTACTGTGTGAGTCTGTGTGTGCATAAACAGGACGACGTACAAACAGGAGGGCGCAGGGGGGACACCGTGGTGTGCTCTGTGTGCCATGTGACTTTTGTGTACTGTGTGAGCCTGTGTGTGCGTAAACAGGACGACGTACAAACAGGAGGGCGCAGGGGGGACACCGTGGTGTGCTCTGTGTGCCATGTGACTCTGTGTGAGTCTGTGTGTGCGTAAACAGGACGACGTACACACAGGAAGGCACGGGGGACACAGTGGTGTGCTCTGTGTGCCATGTGACTTCTGTGTGAGTCTGTGTGTGCGTAAACAGGACGACGTACAAACAGGAGGGCGCAGGGGGGACACAGTGGTGTGCTCTGTGTGCCATGTGACTTCTGTGTGAGTCTGTGTGTGCGTAAACAGGACGACGTACAAACAGGAGGGCGCAGGGGGGACACCGTGGTGTGCTCTGTGTGCCATGTGACTCTGTGTGAGTCTGTGTGTGCGTAAACAGGACGATGCACAAACAGGAGGGCGCAGGGGGGACACTGTGGTGTGCTCTGTGTGCCATGTGACATCTGTGTACTGCGAGTCTGTGTGTGCGTAAACAGGACAACGTACAAACAGGAGGGCACAGGGGGGACACCGTGGTGTGCTCTGTGTGCCATGTGACTTCTGTGTACTGTGTGAGTCTGTGTGTGTGTAAACAGGACGACGTACAAACAGGAGGACGCAGGGGGAACACTGTGGTGTGCTCTGTGTGCCATGTGACTTCTGTGTACTGTGTGAGTCTATGTGTGTGTAAACAGGACGATGTACAAACAGGAGGGCGCAGGGGGGACTCTGTGGTGTGCTCTGTGTGCCGTGTGACTTCTGTGTGAGTCTGTGTGTGCGTAAACAGGACGACATACAAACAGGAGGGCGCAGGGGGGACACTGTCGTGTGCTTTGTGTGCCATGTGACTTCTGTGTACTGCAAGTCTGTGTGTGCGTAAACAGGATGACGTACAAACAGGAGGGCACAGGGGGGACACCGTGGTGTGCTCTGTGTGCCATGTGACTTCTGTGTGAGTCTGTGTGTGCGTAAACAGGATGATGCACAAACAGGAGGGCGCAGGGGGACACCGTGGTGTGCTCTGTGTGCCATGTGACTTCTGTGTACTGCGAGTCTGTGTGTGCGTAGACAGGATGATGTACAAACAGGAGGGCGCAGGGGGGACACCGTGGTGTGCTCTGTGTGCCATGTGACTTCTGTCTGCTGTGTGAGTCTGTGTGTGCGTAAACAGGACGACTTACAAACAGGAGGGCGCAGGGAGGACACCGTGGTGTGCTCTGTGTGCCATGTGACTTCTGTGTACTGTGTGAGTCTGTGTGTGTGTAAACAGGACGACGTACAAACAGGAGGACGCAGGGGGGACACCATGGTGTGCTCTGTGTGCCATGTGACTTCTGTGTACTGTGTGAGTCTGTGTGTGCATAAACAGGACGATGTACAAACGGGAGGGCGCAGGGGCACACCGTGGTGTGCTCTGTGTGCCATGTGACTTCTGTGTACTGTGTGAGTCTGTGTGTGCATAAACAGGACGACGTACAAACAGGAGGGCGCAGGGGGGACACCGTGGTGTGCTCTGTGTGCCATGTGACTTCTGTGTACTGTGTGAGTCTGTGTGTGCGTAAACAGGACGACGTACAAACAGGAGGGCGCAGGGGGGACACCGTGGTGTGCTCTGTGTGCCATGTGACTCTGTGTGAGTCTGTGTGTGCGTAAACAGGACGACGTACACACAGGAAGGCACGGGGGACACAGTGGTGTGCTCTGTGTGCCATGTGACTTCTGTGTGAGTCTGTGTGTGCGTAAACAGGACGACGTACAAACAGGAGGGCGCAGGGGGGACACAGTGGTGTGCTCTGTGTGCCATGTGACTTCTGTGTGAGTCTGTGTGTGCGTAAACAGGACGACGTACAAACAGGAGGGCGCAGGGGGACACCGTGGTGTGCTCTGTGTGCCATGTGACTCTGTGTGAGTCTGTGTGTGCGTAAACAGGACGATGCACAAACAGGAGGGCGCAGGGGGGACACTGTGGTGTGCTCTGTGTGCCATGTGACATCTGTGTACTGCGAGTCTGTGTGTGCGTAAACAGGACAACGTACAAACAGGAGGGCACAGGGGGGACACCGTGGTGTGCTCTGTGTGCCATGTGACTCTGTGTGTGCGTAAACAGGACGATGCACAAACAGGAGGGCGCAGGGGGGACACCGTGGTGTGCTCTGTGTGCCATGTGACTTCTGTGTACTGCGAGTCTGTGTGTGCGTAAACAGGATGATGTACAAACAGGAGGGCGCAGGGGGGACAACCTGGTGTGCTCTGTGTGCCATGTGACTTCTGTGTACTGCGAGTCTGTGTGTGCGTAAACAGGACAACATACAAACAGGAGGGCACAGGGGACACCGTGGTGTGCTCTGTGTGCCATGTGACTTCTGTGTGAGTCTGTGTGTGCGTAAACAGGACGACGTGCACACAGGAAGGCACGGGGGACACCGTGGTGTGCTCTGTGTGCCATGTGACTTCTGTGTACTGCGAGTCTGTGTGTGCGTAAACAGGACGACGTACAAACAGGAGGGTGCAGGGGGGACACAGTGGTGTGCTCTGTGTGCCATGTGACTTCTGTGTGAGTCTGTGTGTGTGTAAACAGATCGACGTACATAAGGAGGGAGCAGGGGACACCGTGGTGTGCTTTGTGTGCCATGTGACTTCTGTGTGAGTCTGTGTGTGTGTAAACAGATCGACGTACAAACAGGAGGGAGCATGGGACACCGTGGTGTGCTTTGTGTGCCATGTGACTTCTGTGTGAGTCTGTGTGTGTGTAAACAGATCGACGTACAAACTGGAGGGCGCAGGGGGACACCGTGGTGTGCTGTGTGTGCCACGTGACTTCTGTGTGAGTCTGTGTGTGCGTAAACAGGACGATGTACAAACAGGAGGGCGCAGGGGGGGACACTGTGGTGTGCTCTGTGTGCCATGTGACTTCTGTGTACTGTGACACCGTGTGTGTAAACAGGGCGACGTACAAACAGGAGGGCGCAGGGGGACAGCGCAGTGTGCTGTGTGTGCCATGTGACTTCTGTGTACTGTGTGTGTAAACAGGACGACGTACACACAGGAGGGCGCAGTGGGGACACTGTGGCGTGCTTTGTGTGCCATGTGACTACTGTGTGAGTCTGTGTGTGCGTAAACAGGACGACGTACAAATGGTGCGCAGGGGGCACTGTGTGTTTTGTGTGCCATCTGTGTACTGTGTGTGTGTCTTGCATGTGCGTAAACAGGACGACGTGCAAACAGAGGAGAAGATGAAGAGTCGTGGATTCCTGCAGATGATGAGACCGGGATTCTTGCAGAAGATCAGTCCAGGATTCTTGAAGAGGAGTCCAGGATTCTGTGGTATTGCAGATGGGGAACCCAGGACTCTTCCAGTGATGCAGGTGACCTGTACAGGATTCTTGCAGATGAGGAGTCCAGCATTCTTGCAATGATGGAGATGAAGAGTCCAGGATTCTTGAAGAGGAGGAATCCAGGATACTTGCAGATGGAAGAGTTCAGGATTCGTGCAGATGAGGAGTCCAGGATACTTGCAGATGAAGAGTTCAAGATTCTTGCAGATGAGGAGTCCAGCATTGTTGCTGTGATGCAGATGAGGAGTCCAGAATTCTTGAAGAGGAGGAGTCCAGGATACTTGCAGATGAAGAGTTCAGGATTCGTGCAGAGGAGAATCCCAGGATACTTGCAGATGAAGAGTTCAAGATTCTTGCAGATGAGGAGACCAGCATTGTTGCAGTGATGCAGAGGAAGAGTCCAGGATTCTTGAAGATGAGAAGTCCAGAATACTTGCAGATGAAGAGTTCAGGATTTGTGCAGAGGAGAAGCTCAGGATTCTTGCAGATGAGGAGTCCAGTATTCTTGCAGAGAAGTAGTCCAGGATACTTGCAGACGAGGAGTCCAGTATTCTTGCAGAGAAGTAGTGCAAGATTCTTGCAGCTGAGGAGTCCAGGATTCTTGCAGAAGATGAGTCCAGGATTCTTGCAGATTATGAGTCCAGGATTCTTGCAGCGAAGGAGTCCAGGCTTTCTGCAGTGATGCAACTGGGTAGTCTAGGACTCTTGCGGTGATGCAGATGAGGAATCCAGGATTATTGCAGTGATGCAGATGAAGAGTCCGGGATTCTTGCAGGGAAGGAGTGCAGGATACTGGCAAATGAAGAGTTTCGGATTCTTGCAGAGGAGGAGTCCAGGATACTTGCAGATGAAGAGTCTAGGATTCTTGCAGAGGAGGAGTCCAGGATACTTGCAGATGAAGAGTCCAGGATTCTTGCAGAGGAGGAGTCCAGGATACTTGCAGAGGAGGAGTCCAAGATACTTACAGACGAGAACTCCAGGATTCTTGCAGAAGATGAGTCCATGATTCTTGCAGAGAAGGAGTCCAAAATTCCTGCGGTGATGCAGATGGGGAGTGCAGAACTCTTGCAGTGATGCAGATGAGGAGTCTAGGATTCTCACAGTGATGCAGATGAAGTGTCCAGGATTCTTGAAGAGGAGGAGTCCAGGATACTTGCAGATGAAGAGTTCAGGATTCGTGCAGAGGATAAGTCCAGGATACTTGCAGATGAAAAGTTCAGGATTCTTCAAGAGGAAAAGTTCAGGATTCTTGCAGTGATGCAAATTAAGAGCCCAGGATTATTGCAGTAATGCAGATGAGGAGTTCAGGATTCTTGCAATGATGCAGATGAGTTCAGGATTCCTGCAGTGATGCAGATGAAGAGTCCAGGATTCTTGCAGTGATGCAGATGAGGAGTTCAGGATTCCAGCAGTGATGCAGATGAAAAGTCCAGGATTCCTGTAGTGATGCAGATGAAGAATCCAGAATTCTTGCAGTGATGCAGACAAAGAGTCCAGGATTCTTGCAGTGATTCAGATGAAGAGTCCAGGACTCCAGCAGTGATGCAGATGAAAAGTCCAGGATTCCTGTAGTGATGCAGATGAAGAATCCAGGATTCTTGCAGTGATGCAGACGAAGAGTCCAGGATTCTTGCAGTGATGCAGATGAAGAGTCCAGGATTCTCGCAGTGATGTAGATGACAAGTCCAGGACTTGTGCAGAGGCAGGGTCCAGGATTATTGCAGAAGAGCCGTCCAGAATTCTGCAGATGAAGAGTCCTGGATTGTTGCGGATGAGGAGTAAAGGATTCTTGCAGATGAGAAGTCAAGGATTCTTGCAGACAGGGAGTCCAGAATTCTAGCAGCTGAGGAGCCCTTGATTCTTGCAGAGAAGGAGTTCAGGATCCCTGTACTGATACAGATGAGGAGTCCAGGATTCTTGCAGTGAGTCAGACGAAGAGTCTAGGATCCCCACAGTGATGCAGATGACAATTCCAGGACTTGTGCAGTGGCAGGGTCCTGGATTTTTGCAGAAGAGCCGTCCAGAATTCTTGCAGATGAAGAGCCCAGGATTCTTGCAGATGAGGAGCCCAGGATTCTTGCAGACGAGGAGTCCAGAATTCTAGCAGCCGGGGAGTCCTTGATTCTTGCAGAGAAGGAGCAGTGATGCAGATGAGGAGTCCAATATTCTTGCACAGAAACAGATGAAAAGTTCAGGATTCCTGCAGTGATGCAGATGAGGAGTCCAGGATTCCTGCAGTCACGGAGAGGAGGAGTCCAGGATTCTTGCAGTGAAACAGATGAGGAGTCCAGGGTTCTTGCAGAGATGCAGCCGATGTATCCAGAATTCTTTCAGTGAAACAGATGAAAAGTCCAGGATTCCTGCAGTGATGCAGATGAGGAGTCCAGGATTCCTGCAGTCACGGAGGGGAGGAGTCCAGGATTCTTGCAGTGAAACAGATGAGGAGCCCAGGGTTCTTGCAGAGATGCAGCTGATGTGTCCAGAATTCATTCAGTGAAACAGATGAAAAGTCCAGGGTTCTTGCAATGATGCAGATGAGGAGTACGGGTTTCTTATAGATGAGGAGTTCAGGATTCCTCCAGTAATACAGATGAGGAGTTCATGAGTATTGCAGCAATGCAGATGAGGAGTCCTTGACTCTTCATTTGTTTCACTGCAAGAATCTTGGACTCCTCCCCCCCATCACTGCAAGAATACTGAACTCCTCAACTGCTTCATTGCAAAAATCCTGAACTTCTCATCTGAATCACTGCAGAAATCCTGGACTCATCATCTGCATCACTGCAATAATCCTGGACTCCTCATATGCATCACTGCAGGAATTCTGGACTCCTCATCGGCATCACTGCAGGAATTCTGGACTCCTCATCTGCATCCCTGCAGGAATCCTGGGCCCCTCATCTGGATCACTGCAGGAATCCTGGACCCCTCATCTGCATCACTGCAGGAATCCTGGACTCCTCATGTGCAAGAATCCTGGGCTCCTCATCTCCATCACTGCAAGAATACTGACTTCTCATCTGCATCACTGCAATAATCCTGGACTCCCTATCTGCATCACTGCAGGAAGCCTTGACTCCTTCGCTGCAAGAATCCTGGACTCCTCATCTCCATCACTGCAATAATCCTGGAGTCATCATCTGCATCACTGCAATAATCCTGGACTCCTCATCTGCATCACTGCAGGAATCCTGTACTCCTCATCTGCATCACTGCAGGAATCCCGGACTCCTCATCTGCATCGCTGCAGGAATCCTGGACTCCTCATCTGCATCGCTGCAGGAATCCTGGACCCCTCATCTGGACCACTGCAGGAATCCTGGACCCCTCATCTGCATCACTGCAGGAATCCTGGACTCCTCACCTGCATTGCTGCAGGAATCCTGGACTCCTCATCTGCATCACTGCAGGAATCCTGGACCCCTCAGCTGCATCACTGCAGGAATCCTAGACTCCTCATCTGCAAGAATCCTGGGCTCCTCATCTCCATCACTGCAAGAATCCTGAACTCCTCATCTCTATCACTGCAGGAATCCTGGACTCCTCATCTGCAAGAATCCTGGACCCCTCCTCTGCATCACTGCAGAAATCCCGGACTCCTCATCTGTATCGCTGCAGGAATCCTGGACTCCTCGTCTGCAAGAATCCTGGACTCCTCATCCGCAAGAATCCTGGACCCCTCCTCTGCATCACTGCAGGAACCCCCAACTCCTCATCTGCTTCACTGTAGGAATCCTGGACTCTTCATCTGCATCGCTGCAGGAATCCTCGACTCCTTCTCTCCATTACTGCGAGAATCCAGGACTCCTCTCCATCACTGCAGGAATCCTGGACCCCCTCCTATGCATCACTGCAGGAATCCTGGACTCCTCATCTGCATCACTGCAAGAATCCTGGACCCCTCCTCTGCATCACTGGAGGAATCCTGGACTCCTCATCTGCATCACTGCAGGAATCCTGGACTCTTCATCAGCGTCACTGCAGGAATCCTGGACTCTTCATCAGCATCACTGCAAGAATCCTGGACTCCTGATCTGCAATAATCCTGGACTTCTCGTCTCCATCACTGCAATAATCCTGGACTCCTCATCTGCATCACTGCAGGAATCCTGGACTCCTCATCTGCATCACTGCAAGAATCCTGGACCCCTCCTCTGCATCACTGCAGGAATCCTGGACTCCTCATCTGTATCACTGCAGGAATCCTGGACTCTTCATCGGCGTCACTGCTGGAATCCTGGACTCCTCATCTGCAAGAATCCTGGGCTTCTCATCTCCATCACTGCAAGAATACTGAACTCCTCAACTGCTTCATTGCAAGAATCCTGAACTTCTCATCTGAATCACTGCAGAAATCCTGGACTCATCATCTGCATCACTGCAATAATCCTGGACTCCTCATATGCATCACTGCAGGAATTCTGGACTCCTCATCGGCATCACTGCAGGAATTCTGGACTCCTCATCTGCATCCCTGCAGGAATCCTGGGTCCCTCATCTGGATCACTGCAGGAATCCTGGACCCCTCATCTGCATCACTGCAGGAATCCTGGACTCCTCATTTGCAATAATCCTGGACTCCTCATCTCCTCATCTGCAAGAATCCTGGACCCCTCCTCTGCATCACTGCAAAAATCCCGGACTCCTCATCTGTATCGCTGCAGGAATCCTGGACTCCTCATCTGCAAGAATCCTGGACCCCTCCTCTGCATCACTGCAGGAATCCCGGACTCCTCATCTGCTTCACTGCAGGAATCCTGGACTCTTCATCTGCATCGCTGCAGGAATCCTGGACTCCTTCTCTCCATTACTGTGAGAATCCAGGACTCCTCCTCTCCATCACTGCAGGAATCCTGGACCCTCTCCTGTGCATCACTGCAGGAATCCTGGACTCCTCATCTGCATCACTGTAAGAATCCTGGATCCCTCCTCTGCAGCACTGAGGAATCCTGGACTCCTCATCTGCATCACTGCAGGAATCCTGGACTCTTCTTCAGCATCACTGCAAGAATCCTGGGGCCAGATGTATGTACAAAAAAATTAGCGACTCGCAATTTGCGAGCATGTGCGACTCGCAATTTGCGTGTCGCTAAGAGGAATGCAGGTACAATTTGCGGGGACAAATTGCGACTCGCATCCGGAGTCGCACCGCAGATAGCGAGTCCGCTGTCTGCGAGGTCGCTTTTTGCAACCGCGCAAAAAACGGACTCACAATTTGCGAGTGGATGTCGCAAATTGCGATTTTCATGAAAATTGATTGCAGGTGCTGCAGAACACTCCAGAAACCACTCCAGAACACTCTGGAAACACTTCCTGGCACATGATGATGACATCACAGCCAGGAAGTTTACAAATACACCTGGGAGGAGGAAGGACCACACCCTTTTTAAATGCTGCACAGCTAACAGAGCAACAGCAACCATGGCTGACACTCCCAGAAAGAGGAAACTGAAATTTGCTGAGAAGGAGCTGGAGGTGCTCACAGATGAGTGCTGTCAGCACCATGATGAGGTTTTTGGGAAGGCAGCCCTCAATGTGCCAGACTCTACCAAAAAATGAATTTGGCAGGAAATTCAGGAGAAGGTGAACTCCCTGGGGGTCAGTCACAGGAGTGTTGATGAGATAAAGAAGAGGTGGTATGACCTCCGCTCCCGGACCAAGGAGAGGGTGGCAGAAAAGCTCCGGGAGATGAGAGGCACAGGAGGGGGACCATCATCCATACCACCACCCACACCCCTGAAGAAAAGGGTGGAGGAGACCCTGGAGCAGGAGGCTGTAACAGGATTCAGAGATCTGGACACCTCTGAGCCCAGAACATCAACCGGTGAGTACCATGTGATATGCCTGTACCCCCATCAATGCCATACCCCCACCCACCATGTACACAGGGGCATGCACAACCAAGATAGCTCCATTTCAGGGTAGCATATACCAGCATGATGTAGTCAAGTAGGCAGTTAATAGGAAAATGTTTATTAGGAAGTGTGCAACAGATAGTAGACACTGACAGTCTGTTCCCCATGTCCCACAGGTCTCCCACAAGACCCCACCACCAGCCACAGCAGCCAGGTGCCAACAGTCAGCCAGCCCCATGAGGAAACTACAGGAGCAGCCACCACTCCCACCTGCATCACCAACACCATCCCCTTGATGACAACACCTGCTGCAACAGTGGTTCCGGAGGCAGCACCAGCAACAGCCAGGAGTGCCACAGTACATCTCACAGGTCATCCACCGCTGCGCAGGCGACGCAGGTTCAGGAGAGCAGGGCTGCAGGCCTAGTCAGGGCGTCCATCCACCGCCATGACAGAGGCACAACTGCTACGTGGTCAGTGCCTGCAGAACCAAATGTTAGGGAGGATTAGTGGGGTTCTGCACCGCTTTGTAAGGAGCAATGAGAACAGCATGCAGCAGCTCCATGCACAATTGGACGTCATAGGCAACATCACTGGGGACCTAGCTTGTCCATGCGTGAACTGGTGGCTGGACTGCTGTCACAGAGCGAGGGTGCGCGGCGCAGGGACCGCCAGCTGCTCCAAAGGCTGGACAGGATGGCCTCCTCAATTTGCAGACTGGCAGTCAACACCACTGGGCTGTCAAGAACAGTCGGCCTCCAGGTGGAAATGGGCCACTTTGCAGGTGATGTGGCAAGAGGCCTGGGCCGGATCACCCATGTGATCGATCTCATGGAGGCACGGCATGTGTCCAGGGGTACAGGGGACACCCCACAGGACAGCGAAGAGGGCTCCACTGCGAGCAGTGTCTCTGCTGGTGACACTAGGGTGCTCCGGAGTGGGAGTACGAGGCAGAGCACTGCTGAGCAACCTGGGACCAGCCAGGCTGGCAGAGGCCGCCGTAGGTCATAAACGAAACACTGTCCCTGATGTTGGGGCACATGACGGCAATGTGCCCCATGCATGGTTGGCTTTTTGAAGTCCCTGAACAGTTTGTCATTGTAAATAGTTAAATTTCTGCACATATTAAATAGTTTTTTTGTTCCACTTAACAAACAGAGTTTTTGGTCAGTAGGTGAGTATGGTTGAAGTTGACACGTACCTTCCAAAGTATTGTGTTGCAATGTGTTGCCGTCTCAGTCTGCTTGATTTGCGATGCTCCTATCCCCATGATGGCGATGTGGTTGCTCTTGCTCTTCATCCTCAGAATCTGGGTCTGCAGGGGTGAGAGGTAGCCCACGTCGGGTGGCAATATTGTGCAGGATGGCGCATGCGACAAACATTTTGAATTCTGTAATGGGGGTATACTGGAGGGCACCTCCACTGCGGTGGAGGCATCTGAACCTTGCTTTCAGCAATCCGAAGGTGCGTTCAATCAGGTTCCTGGTCCTCTTATGTGCACTGTTGTATCGCCTCTCGCATTCATTGCTGGGTGTTAAGAACGGAGTCATTATCCATGGCCGTAGTGCATATGCACTGTCACCTGTTGGGCACAAACAGTACACTGTTAGAAAGTCCTGGTTGGTGTGCACATTGATCTGTGTGTATGTCTACAAGGTGTATGCAGCTCTACTTAGGAGGTATCCGTCTCCAAACTCCCCACGTTCCAGGCGTTGGTGTATCCCACTGTGCCTAAAAATGTAGGAGTCATGGGTACTGCCTGGAAATTTTGCGACAATGTCAGTGATGACATAATGGGCGTCACATACCACCTGAATATTGAGTGAGTGGGTACACTTTCTATTGCGGAACATATATTCCAGGTTTGCAGGAGGGCATATCTGAATATGTGCCCCATCTACACACCCTATGACATGGGGAAAGTTGGCAATCCGGTAAAAGTCCAGCTTGGTACTGTTAATTTCTGCCTCATTCCTGGGTAGGTATATGTATTGGGACATGTGTGTGAGTAAGGCATCTAGGAATGCCCTGAGGAACCTTGATAATGCACTTTGGGATACCCCACCTGCCACAGCAATGACCCCCTGATAGCTCCCCGAGGCCAAGAGGTGCAGTGAGCATAGCACTTGCACATGCGTAGGGATGGCGCAGCCACGCAGCGTCTGGCGTTCTAGCTGTGGTTTGAGTAATTCAATTATATCTAGTATAGCTGCGCTGCTAAGTCTGTATTTATCATAGATTTCTTCCTCAGTTTGCTGGAAAAGAGTCTGCCTTGTTCTGTAAATCTTCTCCTGTCTCTGGCTCCTCTTCCTCCTCTGCTGGGCTGCATGGGCTAAATGGGACATGCAAACTGGGCTTTTTGCGACTAGTCGCAATTTGCGAGTTGCTATTGCACATGGTTTGCGACTCGCAAATTGCGACTTCCTATTTGCGGGTCGCAAAAGGGGTTCGCTCATTTTGCGAGTCGGTAACGGCTCGCATCGCTTTTTACGAGTCGGAAATGGGATTTCTACATCCCATTTCTGATTTTGCGGAGTCGCAAATAGCGATTTGGGCCATTTGTGACTCGCAAACGTTTGCTACATCTGGCCCCTGGACTCCTCATCTGCAATAATCCTGGACTGCTCATCTCCATCACTGCAATAAACCTGGACTCCTCATCTGCATCACTGAAGGAATCCTGGACCCCTCCTCTGCATCACTGCAGGAATCCTGGACTCCTCATCTGCATCACTGCAAGAATCCTGGACCCCTCATCTGCATCACTACAGGACTCCTGGTCCCCTCATCTGGATCACTGCAGAAATCCTGGACCCCTCATCTGCATCACTGCAGGAATCCTGGACTCCTCATCTTCATCACAGCAGGAATCCTGGACCCTTTATCTGCATCACTGCAGTAATCCTGGACTCCTCATCTGCAAGAATCCTGGGCTCCTCATCTCCATCACTACAAGAATCCTGGACTCCTCATCTCTATCACTGCAAGAATCCTGGACTCCTCATCTGCAAGAATCCTGGACCCCTCCTCTGCATCACTGCAGGAATCCCGGACTCCTCATCTGCATCGCTGCAGGAATCCTGGACTCCTCATCTGCATCACTGCAGGAATTCTGGACTTGTTCTCTCCATTACTACAAGAATCCAGGACTCCTCCTCTCCATCACTGCAGGAATCCCAGAACCCTCCTCTGCATCACTGCAGGAATCCCGGACTCCTCATCTGCATCACTGCAAGAATCCTGGACCCCCTCCTTTGCATTGCTGCAGGAATCCTGGACCCCTCATCTGCAAGAATCCTGGACTCCTCATCTCCATCACTGCAATAATCCTGTACCTCTCATCTGCATCACTGCAGGAATCCTGGACCCCTCATCTGCATCACTGCAGGAATACTGGACTCCTCATCTGCATCGCTGCAGGAATCTTGGACCCCTCAGCTGCATCACTGCAGGAATCCTGGACTCCTCATCTGCATCACTGCAGGAATCCTGGACTCCTCATCTGCATCACTGCAGGAATCCTGGACTCCTCATCTGCATCACTGCAGGAATCCTGGATTCTTCATCTGCATCATTGCAATAATCTGGGACTCTTTCTCTCCATTACTGCGAGAGTCCAGGATTCCTGCAGTGATGGAGAGGAGGGGTCCAGGATTCCTGCAGCGATGCAGATGAGGGGTCCAGGATTCCTGCAGCGATGCAGAGCAGGGGTCCAGGATTCCTGCAGTGATCCAGTTGAGGAGTCCAGGATTCCTGCAGTGATGCAGAGCAGTGGTCCAGTATTCCTGCAGAGGAGCAGTCTCTCTGGGATGCCAGGCGGGTTTGTAATGAGCCCTAACATGGCAGAATGCTACCCCTGTCTGCCCCAGCCCCGCCTGCGCTCCCATCTGACCTCCTTTGCAGCCCTTTGAAGTCTTCACAGCGCGTCTGATTTCATTATGGGATCTTCAAGAGGCGGATCGGGGGTCTCGGGGGCTCGAGGGGCGCAGCTCCGAGGAACTCAGAACTCAGGACGAAACAAGATCAGCCTTTTATCACTGCCCTCAGGGGCTGAGCCCTCGGAAACCCCAACTGAATCACGCCTTTACTGCTGCCTCTTCCAGGATGGGAGGGTTGGGCTCGGGTCAGTCACACCTTGGATGGTGCCTCTGGAGGATGGGAGGGCTGGGCTCGGGTCAGTCACACCTTGGATGGTGCCTCTGGCAGGATGGGAGGGCTGGGCTCGGGTCAGTCACACCTTGGATGGTGCCTCTGGAGGATGGGAGGGCTGGGCTCGGGTCAGTCACACCTTGGATGGTGCCTCTGGAGGATGGGAGGGCTGGGCTCGGGTCAGTCGCAACTTGGATGGTGCCTCTGGAGGATGGGAGGGCTGGGCTCGGGTCAGTCACACCTTGGATGGTGCCTCTGGCAGGATGGGAGGGCAGGGCTCGGGTCAGTCAAACCTTGGATGGTGCCTCTGGTAGGATGGGAGGGCTGGGCTCGCGTCAGTCATACCTTGGATGGTGCCTCTGGCAGGATGGGAGGGCTGGGCTCGGGTCAGTCACACCTTGGCAGGATGGGAGGGCTGGACTCGGGTCAGTCACACCTTGGATGGTGGCTCTGGTAGGATGGGAGGGCTGGGCTTGCGTCAGTCACACCTTGGATGGTGCTTCTGGAGGATGGGAGGGCTGGGCTCAGGTCAGTCACACCTTGGATGGTGCCTCTGGTAGGATGGGAGGGCTGGGCTTGGGTCAGTCACACCTTGGATGGTGCCTCTGGAGGATGGGAGGACTGGGCTTGGGTCAGTCACACCTTGGATGGTGCCTCTGGTAAGATGGGTGGGCTGGGCTCGGGTCAGTCACACCTTGGATGGTGCCTCTGGTAGGATGGAAGGGCTGGGCTCAAGTCAGTCAAACCTTGGCTGGTGCCTCTGGAGGATGGGAGGGCTGGGCTCAAGTCAGTCACACCTTGGATGGGAGGGCTGGGCTCGAGTCAGTCACACCTTGGATGGTGCCTCTGGTAGGATGGGAGGGCTGGGCTCGGGTCAGTCAAACCTTGGATGGTGCCTCTGGAGGATGGGAGGGCTGGGCTTGCGTCAGTCACACCTTGGATGGTGCCTCTGGAGGATGGGAGGGCTGGGGTCAAGTCAGTCACACCTTGGATAGTGACTGGTAGGATGGGAGGGCTGGGCTCGGGTCAGTCACACCTTGGATGGTGCCTCTGGTAGGATGGGAGGGCTGGGCTCGGGTCAGTCACACCTTGTATGGTGCCTCTGGTAGGATGGGAGGGCTGGGCTGGAGTCAGTCACACCTTGGATGGTGCCTCTGGAGGATGGGAGGGCTGGGCTCGGGTCAGTCACACCTTGGATGGGGCCTCTGGAGGATGGGAGGGCTGGGGTCGAGTCAGTCACACCTTGGATGGTGCCTCTGGCAGGATGGGAGGGCTGGGCTTTGGTCAGTCACACATTGGATGGTGCCTCTGGAGGATGGGAAGGCTGGGCTCGGGTCAATCACACCTTGGATGGTGTCGCTGCCAGGATGGGAGGGCTGGGCTTGGGTCAGTCACACCTTGGTTGGTACCTCTGGAGGATGGGAGGGCTGGGCTTGGGTCAGTCACACCTTGGATGGTGCCTCTGGAGGATGGGAGGGCTGGGCTCGGGTCAGTCACACCTTGGATTGTGCCTCTGGAGGATGGGAGGGCTGGGCTGGAGTCAGTCACACCTTGGATGGTGCCTCTGGTAGGATGGGAGGGCTGGGCTCGAGTCAGTCACACCTTGGATGGTGCCTCTGGTAGGATGGAAGGGCTGGGGTCGAGTCAGTCACACCTTGGATGGTGCCTCTGGAGGATGGGAGGGCTGGGCTCGGGTCAGTCACACGTTGGATGGTGCCTCTGGTAAGATGGAAGGACTGGGCTCGGGTCAGTCACACCTTGGATGGTGCCTCTTCCAGGCTGGAAGGGCTGGGCTCGGGTCAGTCACTCCTTGGATGGTGCCTCTGGAGGATGGGAGGGCTGGGCTCGCGTCAGTCACACCTTGGATGGTGCCTCTGGTAGGATGGGAGGGCTGGGTTCGGGTCAGTCACACCTTGGATGGTGCCTCTGGAGGACGGGAGGGCTGGTCTCGGGTCAGTCACACCTTGGATGGCGCCGCTGATAGGATGGGAGGGCTGGGCTTGCGTCAGTCACACCTTGGATGGTGCCTCTGGTAGGATGGGAGGGCTGGGCTCGGGTCAGTCACACCTTGGATGGTGCCTCTGGCGGATGGTAGGGCTGGGCTAGAGTCAGTCACACCTTGGATAGTGCCTCTGGTAGGATGGGAGGGCTGGGCTAGAGTCAGTCACACCTTGGATGGTGCCTCTGGAGGATGGGAGGGCTGGGCTCGCGTCAGTCACACCTTGGATGGTGCCTCTGGTAGGATGGGAGGGCTGGGCTTGAGTCAGTCACACCTTGGATGGTGCCTCTGGAGGATGGGAGGGCTGGGCTCGCGTCAGTCACACCTTGGATGGTGCCTCTTCCAGGCTGGGAGGGCTGGGCTCGGGTCAGTCACACCTTGGATGGGGCCTCTGGGGGATGGGAGGGCTGGGCTCGCGTCAGTCACACCTTGGATGGAGCCTCTTCCAGGCTGGGAGGGCTGGGCTCGAGTCAGTCACACCTTGGATAGTGACTCTAGCAGGATGGGAGGGCTGGGCTAGGGTCAGTCACACCTTGGATGGTGCCTTTGGTAGGATGGGAGGGCTGGGCTCGCGTCAGTCACACCTTGGATGGTGCCTCTGGAGGATGGGAGGGTTGGAGTCAGTCACACCTTGGATGGTGCCTCTGGAGGATGAGAGGGCTGGGGTCAAGTCAGTCACACCTTGGATGGTGCCTCTTCCAGGCTGGGAGGGCTGGGCTCGGGTCAGTCACACCTTGGATGGTGCCTCTGGAGGATGGGAGGGCTGGGCTCGGGTCAGTCACACCTTGGATGGTGCCTCTGGAGGATGGGAGGGCTGGGCTCACGTCAGTCACACCTTGGATGGTCCCTCTGGTTGGATGGGAGGGTTGGGCTCGCGTCAGTCACACCTTGGATGGTGCCTCTGGTAGGATGGGAGGGCTGGGCTCGGGTCACTCACACCTTGGATGGTGCCTCTGGAGGATGGGAGAGCTGGGCTGGGTCAGTCACACCTTTGATGGTGTCTCTGGTAGGATGGGAGGGCTGGGCTCGGGTCAGTCAAACCTTGGATGGTGCCTCTGGTAGGATGGAAGGACTGGGCTCGGGTCACTCACACCTTGGATGGTGCCTCTGGCGGATGGTAGGGCTGGGCTAGAGTCAGTCACACCTTGGATAGTGCCTCTGGTAGGATGGGAGGGCTGGGCTAGAGTCAGTCACACCTTGGATGGTGCCTCTGGAGGATGGGAGGGCTGGGCTCGCGTCAGTCACACCTTGGATGGTGCCTCTGGTAGGATGGGAGGGCTGGGCTTGGGTCAGTCACACCTTGGATGGTGCCTCTGGAGGATGGGAGGGCTGGGCTCGCGTCAGTCACACCTTGGATGGTGCCTCTTCCAGGCTGGGAGGGCTGGGCTCGGGTCAGTCACACCTTGGATGGGGCCTCTGGGGGATGGGAGGGCTGGGCTCGCGTCAGTCACACCTTGGATGGTGCCTCTTCCAGGCTGGGAGGGCTGGGCTCGAGTCAGTCACACCTTGGATAGTGACTCTAGCAGGATGGGAGGGCTGGGCTAGGGTCAGTCACACCTTGGATGGTGCCTCTGGTAGGATGGGAGGGCTGGGCTCGCGTCAGTCACACCTTGGATGGTGCCTCTGGAGGATGGGAGGGTTGGAGTCAGTCACCCCTTGGATGGTGCCTCTGGAGGATGGGAGGGCTGGGGTCAAGTCAGTCACACCTTGGATGGTGCCTCTTCCAGGCTGGGAGGGCTGGGCTCGGGTCAGTCACACCTTGGATGGTGCCTCTGGAGGATGGGAGGGCTGGGCTCGGGTCAGTCACACCTTGGATGGTGCCTCTGGAGGATGGGAGGGCTGGGCTCACGTCAGTCACACCTTGGATGGTCCCTCTGGTTGGATGGGAGGGTTGGGCTCGCGTCAGTCACACCTTGGATGGTGCCTCTGGTAGGATGGGAGGGCTGGGCTCGGGTCACTCACACCTTGGATGGTGCCTCTGGAGGATGGGAGAGCTGGGCTGGGTCAGTCACACCTTTGATGGTGTCTCTGGTAGGATGGGAGGGCTGGGCTCGGGTTAGTCAAACCTTGGATGGTGCCTCTGGTAGGATGGAAGGACTGGGCTCGGGTCAGTCACACCTTGGATGGTGCCTCTGGCGGATGGTAGGGCTGGGCTAGAGTCAGTCACACCTTGGATAGTGCCTCTGGTAGGATGGGAGGGCTGGGCTAGAGTCAGTCACACCTTGGATGGTGCCTCTGGAGGATGGGAGGGCTGGGCTCGCGTCAGTCACACCTTGGATGGTGCCTCTGGTAGGATGGGAGGGCTGGGCTTGGGTCAGTCACACCTTGGATGGTGCCTCTGGAGGATAGAAGGGCTGGGCTCGCGTCAGTCACACCTTGGATGGTGCCTCTTCCAGGCTGGGAGGGCTGGGCTCGGGTCAGTCACACCTTGGATGGGGCCTCTGGGGGATGGGAGGGCTGGGCTCGCGTCAGTCACACCTTGGATGGTGCCTCTTCCAGGCTGGGAGGGCTGGGCTCGAGTCAGTCACACCTTGGATAGTGACTCTAGCAGGATGGGAGGGCTGGGCTAGGGTCAGTCACACCTTGGATGGTGCCTCTGGTAGGATGGGAGGGCTGGGCTCGCGTCAGTCACACCTTGGATGGTGCCTCTGGAGGATGGGAGGGTTGGAGTCAGTCACACCTTGGATGGTGCCTCTGGAGGATGGGAGGGCTGGGGTCAAGTCAGTCACACCTTGGATGGTGCCTCTTCCAGGCTGGGAGGGCTGGGCTCGGGTCAGTCACACCTTGGATGGTGCCTCTGGAGGATGGGAGGGCTGGGCTCGGGTCAGTCACACCTTGGATGGTGCCTCTGGAGGATGGGAGGGCTGGGCTCACGTCAGTCACACCTTGGATGGTCCCTCTGGTTGGATGGGAGGGTTGGGCTCGCGTCAGTCACACCTTGGATGGTGCCTCTGGTAGGATGGGAGGGCTGGGCTCGGGTCACTCACACCTTGGATGGTGCCTCTGGAGGATGGGAGAGCTGGGCTGGGTCAGTCACACCTTTGATGGTGTCTCTGGTAGGATGGGAGGGCTGGGCTCGGGTCAGTCAAACCTTGGATGGTGCCTCTGGTAGGATGGAAGGACTGGGCTCGGGTCAGTCACACCTTGGATGGTGCCTCTTCCAGGCTGGGAGGGCTGGGCTCGGGTCAGTCACTCCTTGGATGGTGCCTCTGGAGGATGGGAGGGCTGGGCTCGCGTCAGTCACACCTTGGATGGTGCCTCTGGTAGGATGGGAGGGCTGGGCTCGGGTCAGTCACACCTTGGATGGTGCCTCTGGAGGACGGGAGGGCTGGTCTCGGGTCAGTAACACCGTGGATGGCGCCGCTGGTAGGATGGGAGGGCTGGGCTTGCGTCAGTCACACCTTGGATGGTGCCTCTGGTAGGATGGGAGGGCTGGGCTCGGGTCAGTCACACCTTGGATGGTGCCTCTGGTAGGATGGAAGGGCTGGGCTCGGGTCACTCACACCTTGGATTGTGCCTCTGGAGGATGGGAGGGCTGGGGTCGAGTCAGTCACACCTTGGATGGTGCCTCTGGCAGGATGGGAGGGCTGGGCTTGGGTCAGTCACACATTGGATGGTGCCTCTGGAGGATGGGAAGGCTGGGCTCGGGTCAATCACACCTTGGATGGTGTCGCTGCCAGGATGGGAGGGCTGGGCTTGGGTCAGTCACACCTTGGTTGGTACCTCTGGAGGATGGGAGGGCTGGGCTTGGGTCAGTCACACCTTGGATGGTGCCTCTGGAGGATGGGAGGGTTGGGCTCGGGTCAGTCACACCTTGGATTGTGCCTCTGGAGGATGGGAGGGCTGGGCTGGAGTCAGTCACACCTTGGATGGTGCCTCTGGTAGGATGGGAGGGCTGGGCTCGAGTCAGTCACACCTTGGATGGTGCCTCTGGTAGGATGGAAGGGCTGGGGTCGAGTCAGTCACACCTTGGATGGTGCCTCTGGAGGATGGGAGGGCTGGGCTCGGGTCAGTCACACGTTGGATGGTGCCTCTGGTAAGATGGAAGGACTGGGCTCGGGTCAGTCACACCTTGGATGGTGCCTCTTCCAGGCTGGGAGGGCTGGGCTCGGGTCAGTCACTCCTTGGATGGTGCCTCTGGAGGATGGGAGGGCTGGGCTCGCGTCAGTCACACCTTGGATGGTGCCTCTGGTAGGATGGGAGGGCTGGGTTCGGGTCATTCACACCTTGGATGGTGCCTCTGGAGGACGGGAGGGCTGGTCTCGGGTCAGTCACACCTTGGATGGCGCCGCTGATAGGATGGGAGGGCTGGGCTTGCGTCAGTCACACCTTGGATGGTGCCTCTGGTAGGATGGGAGGGCTGGGCTCGGGTCAGTCACACCTTGGATGGTGCCTCTGGCGGATGGTAGGGCTGGGCTAGAGTCAGTCACACCTTGGATAGTGCCTCTGGTAGGATGGGAGGGCTGGGCTAGAGTCAGTCACACCTTGGATGGTGCCTCTGGAGGATGGGAGGGCTGGGCTCGCGTCAGTCACACCTTGGATGGTGCCTCTGGTAGGATGGGAGGGCTGGGCTCGGGTCAGTCACACCTTGGATGGTGCCTCTGGAGGATGGGAGGGCTGGGCTCGCGTCAGTCACACCTTGGATGGTGCCTCTTCCAGGCTGGGAGGGCTTGGCTCGGGTCAGTCACACCTTGGATGGGGCCTCTGGGGGATGGGAGGGCTGGGCTCGCGTCAGTCACACCTTGGATGGTGCCTCTTCCAGGCTGGGAGGGCTGGGCTCGAGTCAGTCACACCTTGGATAGTGACTCTAGCAGGATGGGAGGGCTGGGCTAGGGTCAGTCACACCTTGGATGGTGCCTCTGGAGGATGGGAGGGTTGGAGTCAGTCACACCTTGGATGGTGCCTCTGGAGGATGGAAGGGCTGGGGTCAAGTCAGTCACACCTTGGATGGTGCCTCTTCCAGGCTGGGAGGGCTGGGCTCGGGTCAGTCACACCTTGGATGGTGCCTCTGGAGGATGGGAGGGCTGGGCTCGGGTCAGTCACACCTTGGATGGTGCCTCTGGAGGATGGGAGGGCTGGGCTCACGTCAGTCACACCTTGGATGGTGCCTCTGGTTGGATGGGAGGGTTGGGCTCGCGTCAGTCACACCTTGGATGGTGCCTCTGGTAGGATGGGAGGGCTGGGCTCGGGTCACTCACACCTTGGATGGTGCCTCTGGAGGATGGGAGAGCTGGGCTGGGTCAGTCACACCTTTGATGGTGTCTCTGGTAGGATGGGAGGGCTGGGCTCGGGTCAGTCAAACCTTGGATGGTGCCTCTGGTAGGATGGAAGGACTGGGCTCGGGTCAGTCACACCTTGGATGGTGCCTCTTCCAGGCTGGGAGGGCTGGGCTCGGGTCAGTCACTCCTTGGATGGTGCCTCTGGAGGATGGGAGGGCTGGGCTCGCGTCAGTCACACCTTGGATGGTGCCTCTGGTAGGATGGGAGGGCTGGGCTCGGGTCAGTCACACCTTGGATGGTGCCTCTGGAGGACGGGAGGGCTGGTCTCGGGTCAGTAACACCGTGGATGGCGCCGCTGGTAGGATGGGAGGGCTGGGCTTGCGTCAGTCACACCTTGGATGGTGCCTCTGGTAGGATGGGAGGGCTGGGCTCGGGTCAGTCACACCTTGGATGGTGCCTCTGGTAGAATGGAAGGGCTGGGCTCGGGTCACTCACACCTTGGATTGTGCCTCTGGAGGATGGGAGGGCTGGGCTGGGCTGGAGTCAGTCACACCTTGGATGGTGCCTCTGGTAGGATGGGAGGGCTGGGCTTGAGTCAGTCACACCTTGGATGGTGCCTCTGGTAGGATGGAAGGGCTGGGGTCGAGTCAGTCACACCTTGGATGGTGCCTCTGGAGGATGGGAGGGCTGGGCTCGGGTCAGTCACACCTTGGATGGTGCCTCTGGTAGGATGGAAGGACTGGGCTCGGGTCAGTCACACCTTGGATGGTGCCTCTTCCAGGCTGGGAGGGCTGGGCTCGGGTCAGTCACTCCTTGGATGGTGCCTCTGGAGGATGGGAGGGCTGGGCTCGCGTCAGTCACACCTTGGATGGTGCCTCTGGTAGGATGGGAGGGCTGGGCTCGCGCAGTCACACCTTGGATGGTGCCTCTGGAGGACGGGAGGGCTGGTCTCGGGTCAATCACACCTTGGATGGCGCCGCTGGTAGGATGGGAGGGCTGGGCTTGCGTCAGTCACACCTTGGATGGTGCCTCTGGTAGGATGGGAGGGCTGGGCTCGGGTCAGTCACACCTTGGATGGTTCCTCTGGAGGATGGGAGGGCTGGGCTAGAGTCAGTCACACCTTGGATGGTGACTCTGGAGGATGGGCGGGCTGGGCTCGAGTCAGTCACACCTTGGGTGGTGCCTCTGGAGGATGGGAGGGCTGGGCTCGGGTCAGTCACACCTTGGATGGTGCCTCTGGAGGATGGGCTTGCTGGGCTCGAGTCAGTCACACCTTGGATGGTGCCTCTGTTAGGATGGGAGGGCTGGGCTCGCGTCAGTCACACCTTAGATGGTGCCTATGGAGGATGGGAGGGCTGGGCTCGGGTCAGTCACACCTTGGATGGGAGGGCTGGGCTTAGGTCAGTCACACCTTGGATGGTGCCTCTGGAGGATGGGAGGGCTGGGCTCGGGTCAGTCACACCTTGGATGGTGCCTCTGGAGGATGGGAGGGCTGGGCTCGAGTCAGTCACACCTTGCATGGTGCCTCTTCCAGGCTGGGAGGGCTGGGCTCGGGTCAGTCACACCTTGAATGGTGCCTCTAGAGGATGGGAGGGCTGGGCTCGGGTCAGTCACACCTTGGATGGTGCCTCTGGTAGGATGGGAGGGCTGGGCTTGCGTCAGTCACACCTTGGATGGTGCCTCTGGTAGGATGGGATGGCTGGGCTCGGGTCAGTCACACCTTGGATGGTGCCTCTGGAGGATGGGAGGGCTGGGCTCTGGTCAGTCACACCTTGGATGGTGCCTCTGGAGGATGGGAGGGCTGGGCTCGAGTCAGTCATACCTTGGATGGTGCCTCTTGGGGGATGGGAGGGCTGGGCTCGCGTCAGTCACACCTTGGATGGTGTCACTGCCAGGATGGGAGGGCTGCGCTCGGGTCAGTCACACCTTGGATGGTGCCTCTGGAGGATGGGAGGGCTGGGCTCGGGTCAGTCACACCTTGGATGGTGCCTCTGGAGGATGGGAGGGCTGGGCTCACGTCAGTCACACCTTGGATGGTGCCTCTGGAGAATGAGAGGGCGGGGCTCGGGTCAGTCACACCTTGGAAGGGAGGGCTGGGCTCGGGTCAGTCACACCTTGGATGGTGCCTCTGGAGGATGGGAGGGCTGGGCTCGGGTCAGTCACACCTTGGATGGTGCCTCTGGACGGATGGGAGGGCTGGGCTCGGATCAGTCACACCTTGGATGGTGTCGCTGCCAGGATGGGAGGCCTGGGCTCGGGTCAGTCACGCCTTGGATGGTGCCTCTGGAGGATGGGAGGGCTGGGCTCGGGTCAGCCACACCCTGGATGGTGCCTCTGTAGGATGGGAGGGCTGGGCTTAGGTCAGTCACACCTTGGATGGTGCCTCTGGAGGATGGGAGGGCTGGGCTCGGGTCAGTCACACCTTGGATGGTGCCTCTGGAGGATGGGAGGGCTGGGCTCGGGTCAGTCACACCTTGGATGGTGCCTCTGGTAGGATGGGAGGGCTGGGCTTGAGTCAGTCACACCTTGGATGGTGCCTATGGATGATGGGAGGGCTGGGCTAGAGTCAGTCACACCTTGGATGGTGCCTCTGGCGGGATGGGAGGGCTGGGCTCGCATCAGTCACACCTTAGATGGTGACTCTGGCAGGATGGGAGGGCTGGGCTCGGGTCAGTCGCACCTTGGAATGGAGGGCTGGGCTCGGGTCAGTCACACCTTGAATGGTGCCTCTGGCAGGATGGGAGGGCTGGGCTCGGGTCAGTCACACCTTGGATGGTGCCTCTGGAGGATGGGAGGGCTGGGCTCGGGTCAGTCACACCTTGGATGGGAGGGCTGGGCTCGGGTCAGTCACTCCTTGGATGGTGCCTCTGGAGATGGGAGGGCTTGGCTCGCGTCAGTCACACCTTGGATGGTGCTTCTGGAGGATGGGAGGGTTGGGCTCGGGTCAGTCACACCTTGGATGGTGCCTCTGGAGGATGGGAGGGCTGGGCTTGGGTCAGTCACACCTTGGATGGTGCCTCTGGAGGATGGGAGGGCTGGGGTCGGGTCAGTCACACCTTGGATAGTCAGTCACACCTTGGATGTTGCCTCTGGAGGATGGGAAGGCTGGGCTCGGGTCAGTCACACCTTGGATGATGCCTCTGGAGGATGGGAGGGCTGGGCTCGAGTCAGTCACACCTTGGATGGTGCCTCTGGCGGGATGGGAGGGCTGGGCTAGCGTCAGTCACAACTTTGATGGTGACTCTGGCAGGATGGGAGGGCTGGGAATCTTTTAGGTAATTTCTAACAGGATGATAGATTGGGAAAGAGTCAGCCACGTTAGGTCAGTGCCTCTAGCAGAGGTGGTCTGGGGCAGGGACACTCCTTAGATAGTCTCATATGCCAGAGGACCGTCAGGGTGTGTATGCGACAAAAGCAGAGTATCCGCAACACATCAACATCTGGCATTCTCATCTGTATCTGAGTTGGATGTTCAGACACATATCAAAGTATTGTCAGGGTACACTCTGCAGACATGTATCCGGGTATTGTGGGCATACACTCCTCAGATATTTAGATATGTATTGGAGTATTGTCAGCATACCCTGCACAAATATTCGGATATGTATCGGAGTATTGTCGGCATACACTCCTCAGATATTCTGATATGTGTCGGAGTATTCTCGATGTACACTCCTCAGATATTCTGATATGTATCGGAGTATTGTTAGCATACACTCCTCAGATGTTCAGATATGTATCAGAGTGCTGTTGGTGTACAATCCTCAGACATTCATCAGAGTATTGTCAGCGTACACTCCTCAGCTATTGCGATATGTATCAAAGTACTGCCGGCGTACACTCTGCAGATATTCTGTTATGTATCAGAGAATTGTTGGCGTACACACCTCAGATGTTCTGATATGTATTGGAGTATTGTCAGCGTACACTCCTTAGATATTCTGATATGTATTGGAGTATTGCCGGCATACACTCCTCAGATATTCGGATATTTATTGGAGTATTGTCAGCGTACACTTCTTGGATATGCAGCTATGTATCGGAGTATTGTCGGAGTACACTATTCAGCTATTCCGATATGTATTGGAGTATTATCAGCAGACACTGCGCAGATATTCGGATATGTATCGGAGTACTGCCGGCGTACACTCCTCAGATATTCTAATATGTAGCTGAACATTGTGGGCGTACACTCCTCAGATATTCTGATATGTATCAAAGTATAGTCGCCATACACTTCTCAGATATTCTGATATCTATCGGAGTATTATCGATGTACACTCCTCAGATATTCTGATGTGTATCAGAGTATTGTCGATGTACACTCCTCAGATATTCTGATATGTATCGGAGCATTGTCGGAATACACTCCTCACATATTCTAATGTTTATCACAGTATTGTCAATGACACTCCTCGGATGTTCAGATATGTATCAGAGTTTTGTCGGAGTACACTCCTCAGATATTCTGATATGTATCGGAGTATTGTCAGCGTACACTTCTCAGATATGCAGCTATGTATTGGAGTATTGTCAGCGTACACTCTTCAGCTATTCCAATATGTACTGGAGTATTGTCAGCATACACTGCACAGATATTCTGATATGTATCGGAGTACTGCCGGCATTCACTCTACAGACATTATAATATATATCAGAGCATTGAGGGCGTACACCCGTCAGATATTTTGATATGTATCAGAGTCTGTTGGAGTACACTCCTCAATATAGTCAGATATACATCAGAATATTGTCGATGTACATTCCTCAGCTATTCCGATATGTATCGGAGTATTGTTAGCATACACTCCTCAGATATTCGGAAATGTATCAGAGTGCTGTTGGTGTACAATCCTCAGACATTCATCAGAGTATTGTCAGCATACACTCCTCAGCTATTCCGATATGTATCAAAGTACTGCCGGCGTACACTCTGCAGATATTCTGTTATGTATCAGAGAATTGTGGGTGTACACACCTCAGATGTTCTGATATGTATTGGAATATTGTCAGCGTACACTCCTCAGATATTCTGATATGTATCGGAGTATTGCCGGCATACACTCCTCAGATATTCTGATATTTATTGAAGTATTGTCAGCCTACACTTCTCGGATATGCAGCTATGTATCGGACTATTGTCGGAGTACACTCTTCAGCTATTCCGATATGTATTGGAGTGTTATCAGCATACACTTGCCAGATATTCTGATATGTATCAGAGTACTGCTCGTGTTCACTCTACAGATATTCTAATATGTATCAGAACATTGTGGGCGTACGCTCCTCAGATATTTAGATATGTATTGGAGTATTGTCGATGTACACTCCTCAGATATTCTGATGTGTATTGGAGTATTGTCAGCATACCCTGCGCAAATATTCGGGCTGGCGTACACTCCTCAGATATTCTAATATGTATCTGAACATTGTGGGTGTACACTCCTCTGATGTTTCTGATGTTTATCACAGTATTGTCAATGAACACTCCTCAGATGTTCAGATATGTATCAGAGTTTTGTCGGAGTACACTCCTTAGATATTCTGATATGTATTGGAGTATTGTCAGCATACACTTCTCAGATATGCAGCTATGTATTGGAGTATTGTCAGTGTACACTCTTCAGCTATTCCAATATGTATTGGAGTATTGTCAGCATACACTGCACAGATATTCTGATATGTATCGGAGTACTGCCGGCGTACACTCTACAGACATTCTAATATATATCAGAGCATTGAGGGCGTACACTCGTCAGATATTTTTATATGTATCAGAGTCTGTTGGAGCACACTCTTCATATAGTCAGATATACATCAGAGTATTGTCGATGTATACTTCTCAGCTATTCCGATATGTATCGGAATATTGTTAGCATACACTCCTCAGATGTTCAGATATGTATCAGAGTGCTGTTGGTGTACAATCCTCAGACATTCATCAGAGTATTTTCAGCGTACAATTCTCAACTATTCCGATATGTATCAAAGTACTGCCAGCGTACACTTTGCAGATATTCTGTTATGTATCAGAGTATTGTGGGCGTACACTCCTCAGATATTCTGATATGTATTGGAGTATTGTCAGCGTACACTCCTTAGATATTCTGATATGTATTGGAGTACTGTCAACATACACTCCTCAGATGTTCTGATATGTATCAGAGTACTGTTTGCGTACACTCCTCAGATATTCTGTTATGTATCAGAGTATTGTGGGCATACACTCCTCAGATATTCTGATACGTATCGGAATATTATTGGCAAATACTCCTCAGATATTCCGTTATGTATCAAAGAACTGCCGGCGTACACTCTGTAGATATTCTGATATGTATCACAGTATTGTGGGCGTACGATCCTCAGATATTCTGATATGTATCAGAGTATTGTCGATGACACACCTCAGATATTCTGACATGTGTTGGAGTATTGTCAGCGCACACTCCTCACAAATGCAGCTATGTATCGGAGTATTGTTCGCGTACACTCCAGCTATTCCAATATGTATTGGAGTACTGTCAACGTGCACACCACAGATATTCTGATATGTATCGGAGTACTGTTAGCATACACTCCTCAGATGTTCAGATATGTATCAGAGTACTGTTGGCGTAAAATCCACTGATATTAATCCAAGTACTGTCGGCGTACACCCCTCAGATATTGTGAAACATATATAGCAGAGTATTGTCAGCGAACACACCTCAGATATTCTGATATGTATCAGAGTAATGCCGGTGTACACTCCTCAGATATTCACATATGTATAAGAGTATTGTCAGTATACACTCCACAGATATTCTGATATGTACCAGAGTATTGCCAGAGTACACTCTGCAGATATTCTGATATGTATCAGGGACTGCAGGTGTACACTCCTTTGATGTTCTGAGATATATCAGAATACTGTCGGCATAACAGGAATTGCTGGTGTACACTCCTCAGATATTTTGATATGTATAAGAGTATTGCCGGCATACTCTCAGATATTCAGATATGTATCAGAGTATTGTGGGTGTACACTCTTCAGATATTCTGATATGTGAGGGAGTACTGTTGGCATAAACGTCTTAGATATTTAGATATGTTCAGAATATTATCCGCATACACTCCTCAGATATTCAGATATGTATAAGAGTATTATCAGTGTACACTCCTAAGATACTCTGATACGTACCAGAGTATTGCCGGCATACACCCTCAGATATTGTGATATGTATGATAGTATTACTGGTGTATGTATCGGAGTACTGTTGGGGTGCACACCTCAGATACTCTAATATGTATTGGAGTTGGACATTCAGATAAATATCAAGGTATTGGCATACATTCTTTAGATATTCTGATCAGGGAAATCTTAAGGATTTGGGGGCGTGGACCAAGCGTATTTTGGGGGCCTCTGTTCAGGACAGCTTTGAAATGATGTTCCAATGTCAGCTCTTTCACGCCCTCTTTTGTTAAGTCACTCGCCCAAATGCTAAATGTGTCTACATCTAATATTCAGGAATAGGGACATGTTTTCAAAATTGTAACACAGCAGCTGCTCACTGATATTACTGCAAATAATCTCTGTGATGCTCTTTAATTTCTCATATGCGAGGTCCTATTTTCATCTAAACAAAAAGGTTTTTGGGGATGTTGCATAACACATGAACACATTTCTCTACAGAATGTCTGTATTAGACTCTCCCACATCACCCAAATTAAGAATAATGTAAATGAAAACCATAGTTAAAACAATCTATTTAAAAATTACTCAATGTAGTCATGGCAAGACTCGCAACAGAACAGAGCTAAATCTACCGGGGAGGCCTATGAAGGGCTGGGGCCCTGGGCCAAGGCCCACTTTGCCCATGCCTTAAAACGTCTGATTCTGATATGTATCAGGGTACTGTCATCCTAAAGACTTCAGATATTCTGATATCAATCCGAGTCAGATATTCGGATAAATATCAGAGTATTATTGGCGTACACTCCTCAGATATTCTGATATCTATAGGAGATGGATATTCAGATACATATCAAGAGTATTTTTGGTGTACACACCTCAGATATTCAGATATGTTTTAGAGTATTGTCGGTGCACTCACTTCAGATATTCAGATATGTTTTAGAGTATTGTTGGTGTACACTCCTCAGATATTCTGATATGTTTTAGCATATTGTCGCTGTACACTCCTCAGATATTCAGATACCTATTGGAGTGTTATTGTTACACTTCTCAGCTATTCAGATATGTGTTGGAGTATTACTGGGGAACAATCCTAAGATATTCTGATATCTATGGGAGCTGGATATTCAGATATCTATCAAGCTATTGTTGGGGTACACTCCTTGGATATTCTGATATATATCAGAGTATTGCTGGCAGACACACCCCAGATATTCTAATATATACTGGAGTATTGCCAGTGTGCACTCATCAGATATCTAGATATGAATCTGAGTATCTTCGGTGTACACTCTTCAGGTATGAATCGGAATATCATCAGCATACACTCCACAGATATTCTGATATCTATAAGAGTTTGATATTCAGATAAATATCAAGGTATTGTCTGCATACATGTAGGAGGCTGGCCTGGCTTATTGTGGTACTTAGGGCCATATGTACGAACACTTTTTCCCATAGACACAGAATGACGAAAAACCTTTGCTACATCTGGCCCTTATTGTGGTACTTACACTTTGTGCCAGGTCCAGCTAACCCTTATTAGTAGATTAGTAGTGTTCTAGCAGCTTAGGCTGATAGAGGTAGCTATAGCAGAGCAGTTTAGGCTGAACTAGGAGACACGTAAAGCTCCTACTATACCACTTATATCATATAGGTACTATATCATAAGAAACACAATACTTAGAGTTACTAAAAATAAAGGTACTTTATTTTAGTGACAATATGCCAAAAGTATCTCAGAGGATATACTCCCTTGGGAGGTAAGTAATATACACAAAATATACACACACAAACCAAATCAGATAAGTAAAACAGTTAGAAAAGTAGTGCAAACACTGTAGAACACAGTAGAATGCAATAGGGAGAAATTGGCCTATAGGCAACACAAACCATATACTCCAAAAGTGGAATGCGAACCACGAATGGACCCCAGGCCTAGTGTAGTGTGTAGAGGGTCGCTGGGAGTGTAAGAAAACACTAAGGATGTCCAAGATACCCCACTCCTAGACCCTGAAAAGTAGGAGTAAAGTTACCCTACTACCCCAGAAAGAAAGTAAAGTCGAGATAGGGGATTCTGCAAGGAACACAACTGACTGCAAAGCACTGAAGACGGATTCCTGGACCTGAGGACCTGTAAAGGAAGGGGACCAAGTCCAAGAGTCACGCAAGTGTGCAGGGGGGGCAGGAGCCCACTAAACCCCGGAAGAAGGTGCAAAAGGGCTGCCTCCGGATGGAAGAAGCCAAAGATTCTGCAACAACGGAAGGTGCCAGGAACTTCTCCTTTGGTCAGAAGATGTCACACGGGGTGCTGGAGGATGCAGAGGTGTTTCCACGAAGAAAGACCGCAAACAAGCCTTGCTAGCTACAAGAGTTGCGGTTGAGGATTTTGGGTGCTGCTAGGGCCCAGGAAGGACCAGGAGGTCGCCCCTTGCAGGAGGGGACAGAGGGGGCGCTCAGCAACACAAAGAGCCCATGCAGAAGCAGGCAGCACCCGCAGAAGCACCTGAACAGGCAATTAGAAGATCTGAGGATGACAGTCGACTCAGAGCAACAAAAGAGGGTCTCACGACGTCGGAGTCCAACTCAGCGAGTTGGGCAATGCAGGACGGAGTGCTAGGGACCTGGGCTAGGCTGTGCACAAAGGAAGTCTTGCAAAAGTGCACAGAAGCCCGAGCAGCTGCAGTTCACGTAGTACACAGGATTACTGTCTGGTGTGGGGAGGCAAGGACTTACCTCCACCAAATTTTGACAGAAGGGCCACTGGACTGTCGAAGGCACTTGTACCCAGCTCCTGTGTTCCAGGGACAACGCTCGTCAGGATGAGAGGGGACCCAGAGGACCGGTGATGCAGACGTTTGGTGCCTGCGTTAGCAGGGGGAAGATTCAGTCAACCCACAGGAGATTTCTTCTTGGCTTCCAGTGCAGGGTGAAGGCAGACAGCCCTCAGAGCATGCACCACCAGGAAACAGTCAAGAGAGCTGGCAGGATGAGGCGCTACAATGTTGCTGGTAGTCTTCTTGCTACTTTGTTGCGGTTATGCAGGCGTGCTGTAGCAGTCAGCGGTCGATCCTTGGCAGAAGTCGAAGAGGGACGTGCAGAGGAACTCTGGTGAACTCTTGCCTTCGTTATCTGGTGAGATGCCCATAGGAGAGACCCTAAAAAGCCCTCAGAGGAGGATTGGCTACAGAGAAAGGTAAGCACCTATCAGGAGGGGACTCTGACGTCACCTGCTGGCACTGGCCCCTCAGAGCTGTCCATTGTGCCCTCACACCTCTGCATCCAAGATGGCAGAGGTCTGGGACACACTGGAGGAGGTCTGGGCACCACCCCTGGGAGGTGCTGGTCAGGGGAGTGGTCGCTCCCCTTTCCTTTGTTCAGTTTCGTGCCAGAGTAGGGCTGAGGGGATCCCTGAACCGGTGTAGACTCGCCAGCCTCCTACAATATGCCAATATGTTTCAGAGTACTATGGGCGGATTGTCTGATACGTACTGGAGTATCATACTGTAGGAGGCTGGCCTGGCTTGTAGTGGTACCAAGGGGTACTTGCACCTTGCACCAGGTCCAGGTATCCGTTATTAGTGTATAGGGTGTCTAGCAGCTTAGGCTGATAGAAAATGGTAGCTTAGCAGAGCAGCTTAGGCTGAACTAGGAGACGAGTGAAGCTCCTACAGTACCACAAGTGTCACTTGCACAATATCATAAGAAAACACAATACACAGATATACTAAAAATAAAGGTACTTTATTTTTATGACAATATGCCAAAGTATCTCAGAGTGTACCCTCAGTATGAGGATAGCAAATATACACAAGATATATGTACACAATACCAAAAATATGCAGTATAGTCTTAGAAAACAGTGCAAACAATGTATAGTTACAATAGGATGCAATGGGGACACATAGGGATAGGGGCAACACAAACCATATACTCCAAAAGTGGAATGCGAACCACGAATGGACTCCAAACCTATGTGACCTTGTAGAGGGTCGCTGGGACTATTAGAAAATAGTGAGAGTTAGAAAAATAGCCCCCCCCAAGACCCTGAAAAGTGGGTGCAAAGTGCACCCAAGTTCCCCAAAGAGCACAGAAGTCGTGATAGGGGAATTCTGCAGGAAAGACCAACACCAGCAATGCAACAACAATGGATTTCCAGACGAGAGTACCTGTGGAACAAGGGGACCAAGTCCAAAAGTGACGATCAAGTCGGGAGTGGGCAGATGCCCAGGAAATGCCAGCTGTGGGTGCAAAGAATCTGCCACTGGATGGTAGAAGCTGAGGATTCTGCAAGAACGACAAGGGCTAGAAACTTCCCCTTTGGAGGATGGATGTCCCATGTCGTGAAGAGTTGTGCAGAAGTGTTTTTCTGCAGAAAGACCACAAACAAGCCTTGCTAGCTGCAAGGGTCGCGGTTAGGGTTTTTGGATGCTGCTGTGGCCCAGGAGGGATCAGGATGTCACCAATTGCGTGAGGAGACAGAGGGGGCGTCCAGCAAGACAAACAGCCCACTCAGAAGCAAGCAGCACCCACAAAAGTGCCAGAACAGGCACTACGAAGTGGAGTGAACCAGAGCTCACCCGAAGTTGCACAAGAGGGTCCCACGACGCCGGAGGACAACTCAGGAGGTTGTGCAATGCAGGTTAGAGTGCCGGGGACCCAGGCTTGGCTGTGCACAAAGGAAATCCTGGAAGAGTGCACAGGAGCCGGAGCAGCTGCAAATCACGCTGTGCCCAGCAATGCAGTCTAGCGTGGGGAGGCAAGGACTTACCTCCACCAAACATGGACTGAAGAGTCACTGGACTGTGGGAGTCACTTGGACAGAGTTGCTGAGTTCAAGGGACCTCGCTCGTCGTGCTGAGAGGAGACCCAGAGGACCGGTGATGCAGTCTATTGGTGTCTGCGGTTGCAGGGGTTAGATTCCGTCGACCCACGGGAGATTTCTTCGGAGCTTCTAGTGCAGAGAGGAGGCAGACTACTCCCACAGCATGCACCACCAGGAAAACAGTCGAGAAGGCGGCCGGATCAGCGTTACAAGGTCGCAGTAGTCGTCTTTGCTACTTTGTTGCAGTTTTGCAGGCTTCCAGAGCACTCAGCGGTCGATTCCTTGGCAGAAGGTGAAGAGAGAGATGCAGAGGAACTCTGATGAGCTCTTGCATTCGTTATCTAAAGAATTCCCCAAAGCAGAGACCCTAAATAGCCAGAAAAGGAGGTTTGGCTACTTAGGAGAGAGGGTAGGCTAACAACACCTGGAGGAGCCTATCAGAAGGAGTCTCTGACGTCACCTGCTGGCACTGGCCACTCAGAGCAGTCCAGTGTGCCAGCAGCACCTCTGTTTCCAAGATGGCAGAGGTCTGGAGCACACTGGAGGAGCTCTGGGCACCTCCCAGGGGAGGTGCTGGTCAGGGGAGTGGTCACTCCCCTTTCCTTTGTCCAGTTTCGCGCCAGAGCAGGGCTGGGGGATCCCTGAACCGGTGTAGACTGGCTTATGCAGAAATGGGCACCATCTGTGCCCATGAAAGCATTTCCAGAGGCTGGGGGAGGCTACTCCTTCCCAGCCCTAACACATTTTTCCAAAGGGAGAGGGTGTAACACCCTCTCTCTGAGGAAGTCCTTTGTTCTGCCTTCCTGGGCCAAGCCTGGCTGGACCCCAGGAGGGCAGAAACCTGTCTGAGGGGTTGGCAGCAGCAGCTGCAGTGAAACCCCAGGAAAGGTAGTTTGGCAGTACCCGGGTCTGAGCTTGAGACTCGGGGGATCATGGAATTGTCTCCCCAATGCCAGAATGCCCAGAATGGCATTGGGGTGACAATTCCATGATCTTAGACATGTTACATGGCCATGTTCGGAGTTACCATTGTGACGCTATACATATGTCGTGACATATGTACAGTGCACGCGTGTAATGGTGTCCCCGCACTCACAAAGTCCGGGGAATTTGCCCTGAACAATGTGGGGGCACCTTGGCTAGTGCCAGGGTGCCCACACACTAAGTAACTTAGCACCCAACCTTTACCAGGTAAAGATTAGACATATAGGTGACTTATAAGTTACTTAAGTGCAGTGGTAAATGTCTGTAAAATAACGTTGACGTTATTTCACTCAGGCTGCAAGGGCAGGCCCGTGTAAGAATTGTCAGAGCTCCCTATGGGTGGCAAAAGAAATGCTGCAGCCCATAGGGATCTCCTGGAACCCCAATACCCTGGGTACCTCAGTACCATATACTAGGAAATGATAAGGGTGTTCCAGTATGCCAATTTAAATTGGTGAAGTTGGTCACTAGCCTGTTAGTGACAATTTGGAAAGAAATGAGAGAGCATAACCACTGAGGTTCTGGATAGCAGAGCCTCAGTGAGACAGTTAGTCATAACACAGGTAACACATACAGGGCACACTTATGAGCACTGGGGCCCTGGCTGGCAGGGTCTCAGTGACACATACAACTAAAACAACATATATACAGTGAAATATGGGGGTAACATGCCAGGCAAGATGGTACTTTCCTACACATACATCGTTGTACGTTCTTTGGCTATTCAAATACTTAAGTGAGTCATTAGTGTACGCACCAGGGATATTCTGATATGTAATGCCACACTGCCACTGCTCACTCTAATGATATGCCGATATGTTTCAGAGTACTGTGGGCGGATTATCTGATATATACTGGAGTATCTTACATTGTGGTACGTTCTTTGGATACTCCGATATACCTAGAAGAGTCATTAGTGTACGCACCAGGGATATTCTAATATGTAATGCCGCACTGCCACTTCCTACTCCAGTTATATGCCGATATGTTTCAGAGTACTGTGGGCGGATTGTCTGATATGTACTGGAGTATCATACATCATTGCACGTTCTTTGGATATTCCGAATTTACTTAGGAGAGTCATTAGTGTACGCACCAGGGATATTCTCATATGTAATGCCGCACTGCCACTGCTCACTCTAAAGACATGCTGATATGTTTCAGAGTGCTGTGGGAGAATTGTCTGATAGGTACTGGAGTGTCATACATCATTGTATGTTCTTTGGACATTCCGATATACTTAGGAGAGTCATTAGTGTACGCACCAGGGGTATTCTGATATGTGATGCCGCACTGCCACTGCTCACTCTAAAGACATGCTGATATGTTTCAGAGTACTGTGGGCGGATTGTCTGATATGTACTGGAGTATCATAAATCATTGTACGTTCTTTGGATATTCCGATATACTTAGGAGAGTCATTAGTGTATGCACCAGGGGTATTCTGATATGTGATGCCGCACTGCCACTGCTCACTCTAATGCTATGCCGATATGTTTCAGAGTACTGTGGACGGATTGTCTGATATGTACTGGAGTATCATACATCATTGTACGTTCTTTGGATATTCCGATGTATTTAGGAGAGTCATTAGTGTACGCACCAGGGATATTCTGATATGTAATGCCGCACTGCCACTGCTCACTCTAATGCTATGCCGATATGTTTCAGAGTACTGTGGGAGGATTGTCTGATATGTACTGGAGTATCATACATCATTGTACGTTCTTTGGATATTCTGATATACTTAGGAGAGTCATTAGTGTACGCACCAGGGATATTCTGATACGTAATGCCGCACTGCCACTGCTCACTCTAATGATATGCCGATATGTTTCAGAGTACTGTGGGCGGACTGTCTGATATGTACTGGAGTATCATACATCATTGTACGTTCTTTGGATATTCCGATGTATTTAGGAGAGTCATTAGTGTACGCGCCAGGGATATTCTGATATGTAATGCCGCACTGCCACTGCTCACTCTAATGATATGCTGATATGTTTCAGAGTACTGTGGGCAAACTGTCTGATATGTACTGGAGTATCATACATCATTGTATGTTCTTTGAATATTCTGATATACTTACGAGAGTCATAAGTGTACGCACTAGGGATATTCTGATATGTAATGCTGCATTGCCATTTCTCACTCCAGTGATACGCCAATATGTTTCAGTGTACTGTGGGCGGATTGTCTGATACGTACTGGAGTATCATACATCGTGTAGGTTCTTTGGATATTCAAATACTTAAGAGAGTCTTTAGTGTACGCACCAGGGATATTCTGATATGTAATGCCACACTGCCACTGCTCACTCTAATGATATGCCGATATGTTTCAGAGTACTGTGGGCAGATTGTCTGATACGTACTGGAGTATCATACATCGTTGTACGTTCTTTGGATATTCAAATACTTAAATGAGTCATTAGTGTACGCACCAGGGATGTTCTCATTTGCAATGCCACACTGCCACTGCTCACTCTAATGATATGCCGATATCTTTCAGAGTACTGTGGGTAGATTGTCTGATATGTACTGGAGTATCGTACATCATTGTACGTTCTTTGGATATTACGAATTCACTTAGGAGAGTCATTACTGTACGCACCAGGGATATTCTGATATGTGATGCCGCACTGCCACTGCTCACTCTAATGATTTGCCGATATGTTTCAGAGTACTGTGGGCGGATTGTCTGATACATACTGGAGTATCATACATTATTGTACTCTAGGGAATCCTACTTTGTTTTAATGGGATAACAGGAGTTAGCTTAGCCTTTGGCCTGCAGACTCGTGCCCCCGTCACCTAGTGACTTTTAACCTACTTAGCACGCTCTGTCTTCGACCATTTATTTAATTAATTCTTCTAAGATGGCTGCCTTTTTATAGTTAGGCCCCTTTTGTTTAGAGTTATGTTATCAGTGTCACCGCGCTAAGGCGTCAACTCATGCGACAAAGACAAATAAACTGTAGGTGCTCACATTAGAAATTACAGTGCCAAGCATGTGGTGTTATCTATTGTTTTGGAACAACCTACGTCAGGGGTCCAAGTACATCTGTACTGTATAAATACATCACACTTTAGACAGATAATCAGAGGGATTCCGACCAGATACCATCGCTGCTATCGATGCTGCACGTCGCCTTGACGCTGACCCGGACTTCGTGTTCTTATGAAGTCTGAGCTCGAGATGTCATTTCAAGGTAACCACGGTTGGGGCTCCTTGCAGGGACATGGCATTGGCAGATTAGGTTTAACATACTAAGCTCTCCTTTATGTAGGAGGTTAGGCCTATCACGATAGGGTATTGGGACATATTATACACTGTGGCCCTCATTACAACCCTGGCGGTCAAAGACCGCCAGGGCTATTTTGGAAGTTGCACCACCAACAGGCTAGCGGTGCAAACTTGTGGATTTCGACCGCGGCGGAAGTGCTGCGATCGCACCGCCGGGACTGGCGGTTTTCCGCCGGGACTGGCGGTTTTCCGCCACGTTGGTCCCGTGGTTGTAATCCGCCAGGGCAGCGGGGGATTACGAGTCCCCTTCCCGCCAGCCCTTCCATGCTGGTAGGAACCGCCATGGAAAGGCTGGCGGAAAGGAGAGTAGCGGGGCCCCTGGGCAGACAGTGACAGTGAAACGTACGACGGGTGCAACTGCACCCGTCTCACGGCTGCAACACCGCCGGCTCCATTAGGAGCCGGCTCCCATGTTGCGGCCAACATCCCCACTGGGTTTCCACCCAGCGGGGATGTCATAATGGGCACTGCGGGAGTGCGGCCGCATTGGCAGCCGCACAGCGGTTACAACTTGGTGGGCGGCAGTTGCCGCCCGCCAATGTTGTAATGAGGCCCTTTACGTCTTTTCATATTAACACAAGATGGTGGGGGTCTTCATAATCATGACTCTCGTATTTACAATTCTATTTCTTGCATTGTTCATTATCCTAATCATTGCAGCCTATGCGATTTACCGCATTGTATTAAATAAAACCTATTGAAACATTATTGCCTTCTTCGTTATTGCCTGTGTTTGGTTGAGACATGATATCTGTGAGAAAGGGGTAATCTCAGTTTAACCACAACACTCCCTGAGATGTCATACTTCTGAGTCCATGCGTAATGGCTGGCACAAATCACCTTTAACTGTTTGGGTTATTGGTGAGGTACTGCTAGTGAGCCGGAAGGGTTGGGTCTACAGTTGTGACTTGTTGTAGGATAGGCATAGTCACCTACAAACATAAGTACTGTCATCCTTGAACCAGCAGTGTTGCCCAGAGCAAGAGTCCAAACTAAGACATGGCGCCACCAACAATGGTGTTTAGGCACTAATTTACAGGTAACCTGACTATCAGATGACAGGTACCCTAAGTACCATTATACTGAGACGTCCGTGGTCTTTGGGAAATCCTCCTCAGCTGAACAGGGAACACCTAATTAGGCTGTAGGTTGTTCGAGCTCGAACTCATAAAAGGAATATACTCCCCACTTGGTGTTCCAGATCTACAGGAATTTTTTTCTTCCCTCTCTTCTCTTTTCAAATATGGACAAAGACATTCCTGAGAATGCTAGACAAGCATTAACATTATACTTAGTAGCGTATGACTTAACAGATACGGGCGGGATGTTACATTCATAGTAGAAGCTAATGAAGCTTACCAAACAGAAAGGTTCTATTCCTGGGTCACCTTTCCAGAGGAGGACGCCAGGTCAGTAACATTTCACACAGATAGAATTGCTAATGTACCTCAAAGGTACCAAGCACACCAGTACCATGAAATACCGCTCACCTATCAAGAGCATCAGAACCGGTTTGAAGGCGCCCTACCACATGTAATACAAAGCGTGAGATTAGATCCCATAGGTAACGACGGACCTATGTGGCCTATATTTGCAACATACACACCTCACCCGGGTATACAAAATTTGCAAGCAGCAGCTCTGCAAAACTTATATAATGAAATAGTAACATTATATAGATGGCTTGTTCAGTTCATAATGCGGACTTTGAACACAACACTAGCACGTCCAGCACCACCAGCACCTGCTGGATACCAATTGGCTACTGGGATTAATCCACAAACAGTATATACTATTATGGATAAAGTACCCACAGAACGGGAGAAAATACTTTATTGGATAGCCCAGAAAACAAATCAGCTGGAAGCTGTGTTTTCCCATACGGGACAACAGGAGAAACATAGAATTCTAACAATGTGCTTGCCCTTTGGGATGGTGCCCTCCGTGGATGACTGTGCCACATGGGGTACAGTCTTCGCTGCAATATATACTACCACACATGGTATCCCCGACACTTGCCAATTTACCAGAGGTGTTAAAACAAATACAGAATGACCATGGGGCAGCACCTGCCCTAGATTTGGAGATGAAATTGATGTGTAACTTTGACGCAGTATCTCTGAGAAACTCTACATTTAGATCAAGAGAGACAGCTACCAAAAATTATTTCCGATACCTATACTAGTATAGCACGGGATAGTCTGGGAGCCAAGCCAAAGAAATTGGAAGTACAGAGTACCACCCCTAAGGAAGGTACAAAACAGACACAAGAGGGTTCGAAAAAGCGCTGGGAGAAGGCAAAACAATACAAAGAGAGACAGAAGCAGAGATCAGACTTTCCGCATCCGGAGAACTCCGAAAGGAGATATACTCTCAGAAATAGGGAGAATATTAGAACTTCTGATGGATATACTGATTCACGTCCCTCTCGTTCCTTTCAGGACGCTCTGGATAGGCGTAGCGAGAGAGGGGGCCGTCTTGACCGACATCCTGACTACGTGAAACAAAAAGAAAGACTCACCGCAATCTACAGTCAAAAAAGAAGAGAAGACTTTGCAACAAAAGCCACAGTTTAAAAAGAAAAAGGTGGCAGCACTATCGCTTAAAAATGCCAGTACACTTGAGAACATTGCAGAAGAACATTCGTGGGCAGTGACACTGCTCGACAGCGCAGCAGAGGTCACGATATGGGTCTGAAAGATCATCTGAATGCGACAACAACTAGCGATTTTGTTGCAGTTGAAACGGCGGACGGGCGCGTACTCCCATCAAATAGACTTTATGATCTAAAGATCCAAATTGAGAGAGACGTGGAACGCACCATCGGTGTGATCTTTTTGGATGAACTTAATTGTGACATCCTACTGGCCGAAAGAGATTGACCGCCCGAACACGTCCGTAAGCTCCCACGTGGGGAAAATTTCATGTTGCCTTTTTTCTCTAATCTTGTTCCAGAGGCAAAAAAGGAAGCCTACACTGTCAGTTGGGCTCTAGCGCAGGCACCTGCATTATATCGCAATCATGTAGGTTGGGACAGAGACTCTCCGTGTCATATAATACCTATCAGGTCTACACCCCAGCCTCGGACACAATATCCAAACATGAGGCTAAAGCTCGAGTGAGGGAAATACTCGCTCAGCTGGAAAATCAGGGGGTAATTGAGCCTTGCGCCTCTGCAATGAATAATCCATTATTCCCGGTGGCAAAGCCAGACCATTCCTATAGAATAGTCTTAGATCACAGACACTTAGGGGGTTATTCCAACTTTGGAGGAAGTGGTAATCCGTCCCAAAAGTGACGGTAAAGTGACGGATATACCACCAGCCGTATTACGAGTCCATTATATCCTATGGAACTCGTAATACGGCTGGTGGTAAATCCGTCACATTTGGGACGGATTACCACCTCCTCCAAAGTTGGAATAACCCCCTTAAACAGTCATACACGTACATATGCGATACAAAAGTCACATAGCACAGCACTGATAAATAACACAGTGCGCAAAAAATATAAAACAATGTTGGATATTTCCAACAGGTTCTTGTAGGATGCTGGACTGGCTTGTAGTGGGTACCAAGGGGTACTTACACCTTGCACCAGGCCCAGGTATCCCTTATTAGTGTATAGGGTGTCTAGCAGATAGAAAAGGTAGCTTAGCAGAGCAGCTTAGGCTGAACTAGGAGACGAGTGAAGCTCCTACAGTACCACTAGTGTCACTTGCACAATATCATAAGAAAACACAATACACAGATATACTAAAAATAAAGGTACTTTATTTTTATGACAATATGCCAAAGTATCTCAGTGAGTACCCTCAGTATGAGGATAGCAAATATACACAAGATATATGTACACAATACCAAAATATGCAGTAATAGCAATAGAAAACAGTGCAAACAATGTATAGTCACAATAGAATGCAATGGGGGCACATAGGGATAGGGGCAACACAAACCATATACTCCAAAAGTGGAATGCGAACCACGAATGGACCCCAAACCTATGTGACCTTGTAGGGGGTCGCTGGGACTGTAAGCAAACAGTGGGGGTTAGAAAAATAGCCCACCCCAAGACCCTGAAAAGTGGGTGCAAAGTGCACCTAAGTTCCCCAAAGAGCACAGAAGTCGTGATAGGGGAATTCTGCAGGAAAGACCAACACCAGCAATGCAACAACAATGGATTTCCAGACGAGAGTACCTGTGGAACAAGGGGACCAAGTCCAAAAGTCACGATCAAGTCGGGAGTGGGCAGATGCCCAGGAAATGCCAGCTGTGGGTGCAAAGAAGCTGCCACCGGATGGTAGAAGCTCTGGATTCTGCAAGAACGACAAGGGCTAGAAACTTCCCCTTTGGAGGATGGATGTCCCACATCGTGAAGAGTCGTGCAGAAGTCTTTTCCCGCAGAAAGACCGCAGACAAGCCTTGCTAGCTGCAAGGGTCGCGGTTAGGGTTTTTGCATGCTGCTGTGGCCCAGGAGGGACCAGGATGTCGCCAATTGTGTGAGGAGACAGAGGAGGCGTCCAGCAAGACAAAGAACGACTCAGAAGCAAGCAGCACCCGCAGAAGTGCCGGAACAGGCACTACGAAGTGGAGTGAACCGGAGCTCACCCGAAGTTGCACAAGAGGGTCCTACGAAGCCGGAGGACAACTCAGGAGGTCGTGCAATGCAGGTTAGAGTGCCGGGGACCCAGGCTTGGCTGTGCACAAAGGAAATCCTCGAGGAGTGCACAGGAGCCGGAGTAGCTGCAAAACACACGGTTCCCAGCAATGCAGTCTAGCATGGGGAGGCAAGGACTTACCTCCACCAAACTTGGACTGAAGAGTCACTGGACTGTGGGAGTCACTTGGACAGAGTTGCTGAGTTCAAGGGACCTCGCTCGTCGTGCTGAGAGGAGACCCAGAGGACCGTGATGCAGTTCTTTGGTGCCTGCGGTTGCAGGGGGAAGATTCCGTCGACCCACTGGAGATTTCTTCGGAGCTTCTAGTGCAGAGAGGAGGCAGACTACCCCCACAGCATGCACCACCACGAAAACAGTCGAGAAGGCGGCAGGATCAGCGATACAAGGTCGCAGTAGTCGTCGTTGCTACTTTGTTGCAGTTTTGCAGGCTTCCAGCGCGGTCAGCAGTCGATTCCTTGGCAGAAGGTGATGAGAGAGATGCAGAGGAACTCTGATGAGCTCTTGCATTCGTTATCTAAGGAATTCCCCAAAGCAGAGACCCTAAATAGCCAGAAAAGGAGGTTTGGCTACTTAGGAGAGAGGATAGGCTAGCAACACCTGAAGGAGCCTATCAGAAGGAGTCTCTGACGTCACCTGCTGGCACTGGCCACTCAGAGCAGTCCAGTGTGCCAGCAGCACCTCTGTTTCCAAGATGGCAGAGGTCTGGAGCACACTGGAGGAGCTCTGGGCACCTCCCAGGGGAGGTGCAGGTCAGGGGAGTGGTCACTCCCCTTTCCTTTGTCCAGTTTCGCGCCAGAGCAGGGCTGAGGGATCCCTGAACCGGTGCAGACTGGCTTATGCAGAGATGGGCACCATCTGTGCCCATCAAAGCATTTCCAGAGGCTGGGGGAGGCTACTCCTCCCCAGCCCTGACACCTTTTTCCAAAGGGAGAGGGTGTAACACCCTCTCTCTGAGGAAGTCCTTTGTTCTGCCTTCCTGGGCCAAGCCTGGCTGGACCCCAGGAGGGCAGAAACCTGTCTGATGGGTTGGCAGCAGCAGCAGCTGCAGTGAAACCCCGGGAAAGGTAGTTTGGCAGTACCCGGGTCTGAGCTAGAGCCTCGGGGATCATGGGATTGTCTCCCCAATGCCAGAATGGCATTGGGGTGACAATTCCATGATCCTAGACATGTTACATGGCCATGTTCGGAGTTACCATTGAGACGCTATACATATGTCGTGACATATGTATAGTGCACGCGTGTAATGGTGTCCCCGCACTCACAAAGTCTGGGGAATTTGCCCTGAACAATGTGGGAGCACCTTGGCTAGTGCCAGGGTGCCCACACACTAAGTAACTTAGCACCCAACCTTTACCAGGTAAAGGTTAGACATATAGGTGACTTATAAGTTACTTAAGTGCAGTGGTAAATGGCTGTGAAATAACGTGAACGTTATTTCACTCAGGCTGCACTGGCAGGCCTGTGTAAGAATTGTCAGATCTCCCTATGGATGGCACAAGAAATGCTGCAGCCCACAGGGATCTCCTGGAACCCCAATACCCTGGGTACCTCAGTACCATATATTAGGGAATTATAAGGGTGTTCCAGTATGCCAATGTAAATTGGTGAAATTGGTCACTAGCCTGTTAGTGACAATTTGGAAAGAAATGAGAGAGCATAACCACTGAGGTTCTGGATAGCAGAGCCTCAGTGAGACAGTTAGTCATAACACAGGTAACACATACAGGGCACACTTATGAGCACTGGGGCCCTGGCTGGCAGGGTCCCAATGACACATACAACTAAAACAACATATATACAGTGAAATATGGGGGTAACATGCCAGGCAAGATGGTACTTTCCTACACAAACCTCCCCCCCCCCAAACGAAGGACAATAAGACTAGCCATGACCTGATGAGTCTTCATTGTCTAAGTGGAAATATCTGGAGAGTCCATCTGCATTGGAGTGGGAACTCCCAGGTCTATGTTCCACTGTATAGTCCATTCCCTGTAGGGATATGGACCACCTCAACAATTTAGGATTTTCACCTTTCATTTGTTTTAGCCAAAGTCGAGGTTTGTGGTCTGTCAGAACAATGAAGTGAGTGCCAAACAGGTATGGCCTCAACTTCTTCAGTGCCCAGACCACAGCAAAGGCCTCCCTCTCTATGGCAGACCAACGCTTTTCTCTAGGGGTCAACCTCCTGCTGATAAAAGCAACAGGTTGATCCTGGCCCTCAGAATTAAGTTGTGATAAGACTGCCCCTACCCCTAATTTAGATGCATCAGTTTGGACAATGAATTTTTTGGAGTAACAGGGGCTTTTCAGGACAGGTGCAGAGCACATGGCCTGCTTCAGCTCCTCAAAAGCTTTCTGACAGTTTACTGTCCATAATACTTTTTTAGGCATTTTCTTAGATGTGAGGTCATTAAGAGGGGCTGCAATGGAGCCATAGTTCTTTATGAACCTCCTGTAGTACCCAGTGAGGCCTAAAAAGGCTCTCACCTGAGTCTGAGTTGTAGGGGGAACCCAATCTATAATAGTTTGGATTTTCCCCTGAAGTGTTGCAATCTGTTCTCCACCTACCACGTGTCCCAGATAAACCACCTCCCCCTGCCCTATCTGGCACTTTGAAGCCTCGATAGTGAGGCCTGCCTTTTGCAGGGCCTCTAAAACATTCCATAGGTGGACCAGGTGATCATCCCAGCTGGAGCTAAAGACAGCTATATCATCTAGATATGCTGCACTAAAAGCTTCCAGCCCTTGCAGGACTGTGTTCACCAACCTTTGAAAAGTGGCAGGTGCATTTTTCAATCCAAAAGGCATTACTGTGAATTGGTAATGGCCTCCAATGGTTGAAAATGCAGTTTTTGCTTTTGCATCTTCTGATAACTTGATCTGCCAATACCCTGCAGTCAAATCAAAAGTGCTTAGATACTTGGCAGATGCCAGTGTATCTATGAGCTCATCTGCCCTGGGTATAGGGTGAGCATCAGTTTTGGTTACCTGGTTGAGACCTCTGTAATCAACACAAAATCTCATTTCCCTTTTACCACCTTTGGAATGAGGTTTTGGTACAAGTACCACAGGAGTGGCCCATGGACTTTCAGAGTGCTCAACCACTCCTAGTTCAAGCATTTTCTGCACCTCTTGCTTTATGCAGTCTCTGACATGGTCAGGCTGCCTATACATCTTACTTTTGACAGGCAAGCTGTCTCCTGTATCTATAGTGTGCTCACACCAAGAAGTGGTGCCTGGCACAGTAGAGAAGAGTTCAGAAAACTGACCCAGGAGATTTATGCAATGGTCTTTCTGCTCAGCAGTAAGACAATCTGCCAAAACTACACCTTCCACTAGAGCATCTTGTTCTGTGGAAGAGAAGAGATCAGGGAGAGGGTCACTCTCTTCTTCCTGTCCCTCATCTGTTGCCATGAGCAGGGTGAGATCAGCCCTGTCATAGTAGGGTTTCAGGCGACTGACATGGACCACCCTAAGGGGACTCCTGGCAGTGCCTAAGTCAACTAACTAGGTGACTTCCCCCTTTTTCTCAACAATTATGTGGGGTTTACTCCATTTGTCTTGGAGTGCTCTTGGGGCTACAGGCTCCAAGACCCACACTTTCTGCCCTGGTTGGTACTGAACCAAAACAGCCTTCTGGTCATGCCATTGCTTTTGGAGCTCTTGGCTGGCCTGAAGGTTTTTACTGGCCTTTTTCATGTACTCAGCCATCCTAGATCTTAGGCCAAGTACATAGTCCACTATGTCTTGCTTTGGAGCTTTTAAAGGTTGTTCCCAACCCTCCTTCACAAGTGTTAGGGGACCTCTTACAGGGTGTCCAAATAGGAGTTCAAAGGGGCTGAAGCCCACTCCTTTCTGGGGTACCTCCCTGTAAGCAAAAAGGAGCCAAGGTAACAGGACATCCCATCTCCTGCGGAGTTTGTCAGGGAGTCCCATTATCATTCCTTTGAGAGTTTTATTAAACCTCTCAACCAGTCCATTTGGTTGTGGATGATAAAGTGTGGTGAACTTGTATGTCACACCACATTCCTTCCACATGGCCTTTAAGTAAGCAGACATGAAATTGCTTCCCCTGTCTGATACCACCTCTTTTGGGAAGCCCACCCTGGAAAATATTCCCAGGAGGACCTTTGCCACTGCAGGAGCTGTAGTGGTCCTTAGAGGAATTGCTTCAGGATATCTGGTGGCATGGTCCACTACCACCAAGATAAACCTATTGCCTGAAGCAGTAGGAGGGTCAAGGGGGCCAACTATGTCAACTCGTACCCTTTCAAAGGGAACCCCAACCACAGGCAGTGGAATAAGGGGTGCCTTTGGAGTGCCACCTGTTTTGCCACTGGCTTGACAGGTTTCACAGGACTTACAAAATTCCTTTGTGTCCTCTGACATTCTAGGCCAATGAATAAGGGGACAAGCCTGTCCCAAGTTTTCATTTGCCCCAAATGTCCAGCTAAGGGAATGTCGTGGGCTAGAGTTAGGAGGAACTTTCTGTACTCCTGAGGAATCACCAATCTCCTGGCAGCTCCAGGTTTGTCATCAGGGTGGGTGGGTGAGGCATGTCTTGAAACAGAAGTATGGTGAGAATGAACAGAAGGAGACCTGGCCCTAACAGATGGCACTCTAACAACCTGGCTAACAGAAGTAACACTCCTACTATGATAAGAAGGAACACTCTTACTGTGATGTGAGGTAACACTATTACTGTGGTGTGAATTTGCATCAGTACCAGTTATGCTAGGTGGTCTGCTAATGGTTGGGAAGGTTCCCTTCTAAATCCTTTGCTAGGGGTGCCCCAGGGTCAGATTGGGAACCATCAGCTAATTTGTCAACAGAAGTGCCAACTCTGGTCTTATCTTGTTCAATGAGCATATTAACCAACAGTTCTCTAGAGGGATTCTTCCCTACCCCTAAACCTCTTTCAACGCAGAGACTCCTTACTCCTTTCCAGCTAAGGTGATCATAAGCAAGTTTGGACAGATCAACAGTTTGGCCTGTACCAGACATTTTAGAAAGTGTTTAAGGGATAGAAAAAGTGAGAAAAAAGTTTTTCAGAACTTTTTAAAAGACAGAAAAAAAAAACTTTTAAAACTTTTTAAAGAACTTTTTAGAAAGTTTAGAGGTACTTTTCAGCACTTAGCAAAGAAGTGAGAGAAGAAAAGCAAAACTTTTTGGTTAGGTGTACATACACTGAACTTGTTTTGTATATTTTTCTCTTATGAAAAGTACAATGACAAGAGTGGTAAGTAGTTGCAAAGTACTTATCCCACCGCTGCACAACCAATGTAGGAGGCTGGACTGGCTTGTAGTGAGTACCAAGGGGTACTTACACCTTGCACCAGGCCCATGTATCCCTTATTAGTGTAGAGGGGTGTCTAGCAGCTTAGGCTGATAGAAAAGGTAGCTTAGCAGAGCAGCTTAGGCTGAACTAGGAGACGAGTGAAGCTCCTACAGTACCACTAGTGTCACTTGCACAATATCATAAGAAAACGCAATACACAGATATACTAAAAATAAAGGTACTTTATTTTTATGACAATATGCCAAAGTTTCTCAGTGAGTACCCTCAGTGTGAGGATAGCAAATATACACAAGATATATGTACACAATACCAAAATATGCAGTAATAGCAATAGAAAACAGTGCAAACAATGTATAGTCACAATAGAATGCAAAGGAGGCACAGAGGGATAAGGGCAACACAAACCATATAGTCTAGAAGTGGAATGCGAACCACGAATGGACCCCAAACCTATGTGACCTTGTAGGGGGTCGCTGGGACTGTAAGGAAACAGTGAGGGTTAGAAAAATAGCCCACCCCAAGACCCTGAAAAGTGGGTGCAAAGTGCACCTAAGTTCCCCAAAGAGCACAGAAGTCGTGATAGGGGAATTCTGCAGGAAAGACCAACACCAGCAATGCAACAACAATGGATTTCCAGACGAGAGTACCTGTGGAACAAGGGGACCAAGTCCAAAAGTCACAATCAAGTCAGGAGTGGGCAAATGCCCAGGAAATGCCAGCTGTGGGTGCAAAGACGCTGCCACTGGATGGTAGAAGCTCTGGATTCTGCAAGAACGACAATGGCTAGAAACTTTCCCTTTGGAGGATGGATGTCCCACGTCGTGAAGAGTCGTGCAGAAGTGTTTTCCCCGCAGAAAGACCGCAAACAAGCCTTGCTACCTGCAAGAGTCGCGGTTAGGGTTTTTGGATGCTGCTGTGGCCCAGGAGGGACCAGGATGTCGCCAATTGCGTGAGGAGACAGAGGGGGCGTCCAGCAAGATAAAGAGCTCACTCAGAAGCAAGCAGCACCCGCAGAAGTGCCGGAACAGGCACGACGCAGTGGAGTGAACTGGAGCTCACCCGAAGTTGCACAAGAGGGTCCCACGAAGCCGGACGACAACTCAGGAGGTCGTGCAATGCAGGTTAGAGTGCCGGGGACCCAGGCTTGGCAGTGCACAAAGGAAATCCTCGAGGAGTGCACAGGAGCCGGAGTAGCTGCAAAACACGCGGTTCCCAGCAATGCAGTCTAGCGTGGGGAGGCAAGGACTTACCTCCACCAAACTTGGACTGAAGAGTCACTGGACTGTGGGAGTCACTTGGACAGAGTTGCTGAGTTCAAGGGACCTCGCTCGTCATGCTGAGAGGAGACACAGAGGACCGGTGATGCAGTTCTTTGGTGCCTGCGGTTGCAGGGGGAAGATTCCGTCGACCCACGGGAGATTTCTTCGGAGCTTCTAGTGCAGAGAGGAGGCAGACTACCCCCACAGCATGCACCACCAGGAAAACAGTCGAGAAGGCGGCAGGATCAGCGATACAAGGTCGCAGTAGTCGTCGTTGCTACTTTCTGCAGTTTTGCAGGCTTCCAGTACGGTCAGCAGTCGATTCCTTGGCAGAAGGTGACGAGAGAGATGCAGAGGAACTCTGATGAGCTCTTGCATTCGTTAGCTAAGGAAATCCCCAAAGCAGAGACCCTAAATAGCCAGAAAAGGAGGTTTGGCTACTTAGGAGAGAGGATAGGCTAGCAACACCTGAAGGAGCCTATCAGAAGGAGTCTCTGACGTCACCTGCTGGCACTGGCCATTCAGAGCAGTCCAGTGTGCCAGCAGCACCTCTGTTTCCAAGATGGCAGAGGTCTGGAGCACACTGGAGAAGCTCTGGGCACCTCCCAGGGGAGGTGCAGGTCAGGGGAGTGGTCACTCCCCTTTCCTTTGTCCAGTTTTGCGCCAGAGAAGGGCTGAGGGATCCCTGAACCGGTGCAGACTGGCTTATGCAGAGATGGCATTGGGGTGACAATTCCATGATCCTAGACATGTTACATGGCCATGTTCGGAGTTACCATTGTGACGCTATACATATGTCGTGACATATGTATAGTGCACGCGTGTAATGGTGTCCCCGCACTCACAAAGTCCGGGGAATTTGCCCTGAACAATGTGGGAGCACCTTGGCTAGTGCCAGGGTGCCCACACACTAAGCGGGTCATTCCGACCCTGGCGGTCGGTGGCCGCCAGGGCCACCGACCACGGGAGCACCGCCAACAGGCTGGCGGTGCTCCTACGAGCATTCTGACCGCGGCGGTTTAGCCGCGGTCAGACGCGGAAAGCCAGCGGTCTCCCGCTGACTTTCCGCCGCTCGTAGGAATCCTCCATGGCTGCGGAGCGCGCTCCGCAGCCATGGAGGATTCCGACTCCCCCTCCCGCTATCCAGTTCCTGGCGGTTCTCCCGCCGGGAACCGGATGGCGGGAGGGGGAGTCGCGGGGCCCCTGGGGGCCCCTGCCGTGCCCATGCCTATGGCATGGGCACGGCAGGGGCCCCCGTAAGAGGGCCCCTAAAAGTATTTCAGTGTCTGCAAAGCAGACACTGAAATACGCGACGGGTGCAACTGCACCCGTCGCACCTTCCCACTCCGCCGGCTCTATTACGAGCCGGCGTCATCGTGGGAAGGGAGTTTTCCCCTGGGCTGGCGGGCGGTCTTGCGAAGACCGCCCGCCAGCCCAGGGGAAAACTCGGAATACCCTCCGCGGTCTTTCGACCGCGGAGCGGTATTTCGGAGGGGGAAAGTCTGGCGGGCGGCCTCCGCCGCCCGTCAGACTCAGAATTAGGGCCTAAGTAACTTAGCACCCAACCTTTACCAGGTAAAGGTTAGACATATAGGTGACTTATAAGTTACTAAGTGCAGTGGTAAATGGCTGTGAAATAACGTGGACGTTATTTCACTCAGGCTGCACTGGCAGGCCTGTGTAAGAATTGTCAGATCTCCCTATGGGTGGCACAAGAAATGCTGCAGCCCATAGGGATCTCCTGGAACCCCAATACTCTGGGTACCTCAGTACCATATACTAGGGAATTATAAGGGTGTTCCAGTATGCCAATGTAAATTGGTGAAATTGGTCACTAGCCTGTTAGTGACAATTTGGAAACAAATGAGAGCATAACCACTGAGGTTCTGGATAGCAGAGCCTCAGTGAGACAGTTAGTCATAACACAGGTAACACATACAGGGCACACTTATGAGCACTGGGACCCTGGCTGGCAGGGTCCCAGTGACACATACAACTAAAACAACATATATACAGTGAAATATGGGGGTAACATGCCAGGCAAGATGGTACTTTCCTACACAATCCCCCCCCCAAACGAAGGACAATAAGACTAGCCATGACCTGATGAGTCTTCATTGTCTAAGTGGAAATATCTGGAGAGTCCATCTGCATTGGAGTGGGTACTCCCAGGTCTATGTTCCACTGTATAGTCCATTCCCTGTAGGGATATGGACCACCTCAACAATTTAGGATTTTCACCTTTCATTTGTTTTAGCCAAAGTAGAGGTTTGTGGTCTGTCTGAACAATGAAGTGAGTGCCAAACAGGTATGGCCTCAACTTCTTCAGTGCCCAGACCACAGCAAAGGCCTCCCTCTCAATGGCAGACCAACACGTTTCTCTAGGGGTCAACCTCCTGCTGATAAAAGCAACAGGTTGATCCTGGCCCTCAGAATTAAGTTGTGATAAGACTGCCCCTACCCCTAATTCAGATGCATCAGTTTGGACAATGAATTTTTTGGAGTAACAGGGGCTTTTCAGGACAGGTGCAGAGCACATGGCCTGCTTCAGCTCCTCAAAAGCTTTCTGACAGTTTGCTGTCCATAATACCTTTTTAGGCATTTTCTTAGATGTGAGGTCATTAAGAGGGGCTGCAATGGAGCCATAGTTCTTTATGAACCTCCTGTAGTACCCAGTGAGGCCTAAAAAGGCTCTCACTTGAGTCTGAGTTGTAGGGGGAACCCAATCTATAATAGTTTGGATTTTCCCCTGAAGTGGTGCAATCTGTTCTCCACCTACCAGGTGTCCCAGATAAACCACCTTCCCCTGCCCTATCTGGCACTTTGAAGCCTTGATAGTGAGGCCTGCCTTTTGCAGGGTCTCTAAAACTTTCCATAGGTGGACCAGGTGATCATCCCAGCTGGAGCTAAAGACAGCTATATCATCTAGATATGCTGCACTAAAAGCTTCCAGCCCTTGCAGGACTGTGTTCACCAACCTTTGAAAAGTGGAAGGTGCATTTTTCAATCCAAAAGGCATTACTGTGAATTGGTAATGGCCTCCAATGGTTGAAAATGCAGTTTTTGCTTTTGCATCTTCTGATAACTTGATCTGCCAATACCCTGCAGTCAAATCAAAAGTGCTTAGATACTTGGCAGATGCCAGTGTATCTATGAGCTCATCTGCCCTGGGTATAGGGTGAGCATCAGTTTTGGTTACCTGGTTGAGACCTCTGTAATCAACACAAAATCTCATTTCCCTTTTACCATCTTTGCAATGAGGTTTTGGTACAAGTACGACAGGAGAGGCCCATGCACTTTCAGAGTGCTCAACCACTCCTAGTTCAAGCATTTTCTGCACCTCTTGCTTTATGCAGTCGCTGACATGGTCAGGCTGCCTATAGATCTTACTTTTGACAGGCAAGCTGTCTCCAGTATCTATAGTGTGCTCACACCAAGAAGTGGTGCCTGGCACAGTAGAGAAGAGTTCAGAAAACTGACCCAGGAGATTTATGCAATGGTCTTTCTGCTCAGCAGTAAGACAATCTGCCAAAACTGCACCTTCCACTAGAGCATCTTGTTCTGTGGAAGAGAAGAGATCAGGGAGAGGGTCACTCTCTTCTTCCTGTCCCTCATCTGTTGCCATGAGCAGGGGGAGATCAGCCCTGTCATAGTAGGGTTTCAGGCGATTGACATGGAGCACCCTAAGGGGACTCCTGGCAGTGCCTAAGTCAACTAAGTAGGTGACTTCCCCCTTTTTCTCAACAATTATGTGGGGTCCACTCCATTTGTCTTGGAGTGCTCTTGGGGCTACAGGCTCCAAGACCCACACTTTCTGCCCTGGTTGGTACTGAACCAAAACAACCTTCTGGTCATGCCATTGATTTTGGAGCTCTTGGCTGGCCTGAAGGTTTTTACTGGCCTTTTTCATGTAATCAGCCATCCTAGATCTTAGGCCAAGTACATAGTCCACTTTGTCTTGCTTTGGAGCTTTTAAAGGTTGTTCCCAACCCTCCTTCACAAGTGTTAGGGGACCTCTTACAGGGTGTCCAAATAGGTGTTCAAAGGGGCTGAAGCCCACTCCTTTCTGGGGTACCTCCCTGTAAGCAAAAAGGAGGCAAGGTAACAGGACATCCCATCTCCTGCGGAGTTTGTCAGGGAGTCCCATTGTCATTCCTTTGAGAGTTTTATTAAACCTCTCAACCAGTCCATTTGTTTGTGGATGATAAGGTGTGGTGAACTTGTATGTCACACCACATTCCTTCCACATGGCCTTTAAGTAAGCAGGCATGAAATTGCTTCCCCTTTCTGATACCACCTCTTTTGGGAAGCCCACCCTGGAAAATATTCCCAGGAAGGCCTTTGCCACTGCAGGAGCTGTAGTGGTCCTTAGAGGAATTGCTTCAGGATATCTGGTGGCATGGTCCACTACCACCAAGATAAACCTATTGCCTGAAGCAGTAGGAGGGTCAAGAGGGCCAACTATGTCAACCCCTACCCTTTCAAAGGGAACCCCAACCACAGGCAGTGGTGCCTTTGGAGTGCCACCTGTCTTGCCACTGGCTTGACAGGTTTCACAGGACTTACAAAATTCCTTTGTGTCCTCTGACATTCTAGGCCAATGAAACAAGGGGACAAGGGGGCCAACTATGTCAACCCCTACCCTTTCAAAGGGAACCCCAACCACAGGCAGGGGTGCCTTTGGAGTGCCACCTGTCTTGCCACTGGCTTAACAGGTTTCACAGGACTTACAAAATTCCTTTGTGTCCTCTGACATTCTAGGCCAATGAAACAAGGGGACAAGCATGTCCCAAGTTTTCATTTGCCCCAAATGTCCAGCTAAGGGAATGTCGTGGGCTAGAGTTAGGAGGAACTTTCTGTACTCCTGAGGAATCACCAATCTCCTGGCAGCTCCAGGTTTGTCATCAGGGTGGGTGGGTGAGGCATGTCTTGAAACAGAAGTATGGTGAGAATGAACAGAAGGAGACCTGGCCCTAACAGATGGCACTCTAACAACCTGGCTAACAGAAGTAACACTCCTACTATGATGAGAAGGAACACTCTTACTGTGATGTGAAGTAACACTATTACTGTGGTGTGAATTTGCATCAGTACCAGTTATGCTAGGTGGTCTGCTAATGGGCAGGTTGGGAAGGTTCCCTTCTAAATCCTTTGCTAGGGGTGCCCCAGGGTCAGATTGGGAACAATCAGCTAATTTCTCAACAGAAGTGCCAACTCTGGTCTTATCTTGTTCAATGAGCATATTAACCAACAGTTCTCTAGAGGGATTCTTCCCTACCCCTAAACCTCTTTCAACGCAGAGACTCCTTACTCCTTTCCAGCTAAGGTGATCATAAGCAAGTTTGGACAGATCAACAGTTTGGCCTGTACCAGACATTTTAGAAAGTGTTTGAGGGATAGAAAAAGTGAGAAAAAAGTTTTTCAGAACTTTTTAAAAGACAGAAAAAAAAACTTTTAAAACTTTTTAAGAACTTTTTAGAAAGTTTAGAGGTACTTTTCAGCACTTAGCAAAGAAGTGAGAGAAGAAAAGCAAAACTTTTTGGTTAGGTGTACATACACTGAACTTGTTTTGTATATTTTTCTCTTATGAAAAGTACAATGACAAGAGTGGTAAGTAGTTGCAAAGTACTTATCCCACCGCTACACAACCAATGTAGGAGGCTGGACTGGCTTGTAGTGAGTACCAAGGGGTACTTACACCTTGCACCAGGCCCATGTATCCCTTATTAGTGTAGAGGGGTGTCTAGCAGCTTAGGCTGATAGAAAAGGTAGCTTAGCAGAGCAGCTTAGGCTGAACTAGGAGACGAGTGAAGCTCCTACAGTACCACTAGTGTCACTTGCACAATATCATAAGAAAACACAATACACAGATATACTAAAAATAAAGGTACTTTATTTTTATGACAATATGCCAAAGTATCTCAGTGAGTACCCTCAGTATGAGGATAGCAAATATACACAAGATATATGTACACAATACCAAAATATGCAGTAATAGCAATAGAAAACAGTGCAAACAATGTAGTCACAATAGAATGCAATGGGGGCACATAGGGATAAGGGCAACACAAACCATATACTCTAGAAGTGGAATGTGAACCACGAATGGACCCCAAACCTATGTGACCTTGTAGGGGGTCGCTGGGACTGTAAGGAAACAGTGAGGGTTAGAAAAATAGCCCACCCCAAGACCCTGAAAAGTGGGTGCAAAGTGCACCTAAGTTCCCCAAAGAGCACAGAAGTCGTGATAGGGGAATTCTGCAGGAAAGACCAACACCAGCAATGCAACAACAATGGATTTCCAGACGAGAGTACCTGTGGACAAGGGGACCAAATCCAAAAGTCACAATCAAGTCGGGAGTGGGCAGATGCCCAGGAAATGCCAGCTGTGGGTGCAAAGAAGCTGCCACCGGATGGTAGAAGCTCTGGATTCTGCAAGAACGACAATGGCTAGAAACGTCCCCTTTGGAGGATGGATGTCCCACGTCGTGAAGAGTCGTGCAGAAGTGTTTTCCCGCAGAAAGACCGCAAACAAGCCTTGCTACCTGCAAGAGTCGCGGTTAGGGTTTTTGGATGCTGCTGTGGCCCAGGAGGGACCAGGATGTCGCCAATTGCGTGAGGAGACAGAGGGGGCGTCCAGCAAGACAAAGAGCCCACTCAGAAGCAAGCAGCACCCGCAGAAGTGCCGGAACAGGCACGACACAGTGGAGTGAACTGGAGCTCACCCGAAGTTGCACAAGAGGGTCCCACGTAGCCGGAGGACAACTCAGGAGGTCGTGCAATGCACGTTAGAGTGCCAGGGACCCAGGCTTGGCTGTGCACAAAGGAAATCTTCGAGGAGTGCACAGGAGCCGGAGTAGCTGCAAAACACGCGGTTCCCAGCAATGCAGTCTAGCGTGGGGAGGCAAGGACTTACCTCCACCAAACTTGGACTGAAGAGTCACTGGACTGTGGGAGTCACTTGGACAGAGTTGCTGAGTTCAAGGGACCTCGCTCGTCGTGCTGAGAGGAGACACAGAGGACCGGTGATGCAGTTCTTTGGTGCCTGCGGTTGCAGGGGGAAGATTCAGTCGACCCACGGGAGATTTCTTCGGAGCTTCTAGTGCAGAGAGGAGGCAGACTACCCCCACAGCATGCACCACCAGGAAAACAGTCGAGAAGGTGGCAGGATCAGCGTTACAAGGTCGCAGTAGTCGTCGTTGCTACTTTGTTGCAGTTTTGCAGGCTTCCAGCGCGGTCAGCAGTCGATTCCTTGGCAGAAGGTGACGAGAGAGATGCAGAGGAACTCTGATGAGCTCTTGCATTCGTTATCTAAGGAATTCCCCAAAGCAGAGACCCTAAATAGCCAGAAAAGGAGGTTTGGCTTCTTAGGAGAGAGGATAGGCTAGCAACACCTGAAGGAGCCTATCAGAAGGAGTCTCTGACGTCACCTGCTGGCACTGGCCACTCAGAGCAGTCCAGTGTGCCAGCAGCACCTCTGTTTCCAAGATGGCAGAGGTCTGGAGCACACTGGAGAAGCTCTGGGCACCTCCCAGGGGAGGTGCAGGTCAGGGGAGTGGTCACTCCCCTTTCCTTTGTCCAGTTTCGCGCCAGAGCAGGGCTGAGGGATCCCTGAACCAGTGCAGACTGGCTTATGCAGAGATGGGCACCATCTGTGCCCATCAAAGCATTTCCAGAGGCTGGGGGAGGCTACTCCTCCCCAGCCCAAACACCTTTTTCCAAAGGGAGAGGGTGTAACTTTAGGAAAGTACCATCTTGCCTGGCATGTTACCCCCATTTTTCACTGTATATATGTTGTTTTAGTTGTATGTGTCACTGGGACCCTGGTAACCCAGGGCCCCAGTGCTCATAAGTGTGCCTGAATGTGTTACCTGTGTAGTGACTAACTGTCTCACTGAGGCTCTGCTAATCAGAACCTCAGTGGTTATGCTCTCTCATTTCTTTCCAAATTGTCACTAACAGGCTAGTGACCATTTTTACCAATTTACATTGGCTTACTGGAACACCCTTATAATTCCCTAGTATATGGTACTGAGGTACCCAGGGTATTGGGGTTCCAGGAGATCCCTATGGGCTGCAGCATTTCTTTTGCCACCCATAGGGAGCTCTGACAATTCTTACACAGGCCTGCCACTGCAGCCTGAGTGAAATAACGTCCACGTTATTTCACAGCCATTTTACACTGCACTTAAGTAACTTATAAGTCACCTATATGTCTAACCTTTACCTGGTAAAGGTTAGGTGCAAAGTTACTTAGTGTGAGGGCACCCTGGCACTAGCCAAGGTGCCCCCACATTGTTCAGAGCCAATTCCCTGAACTTTGTGAGTGCGGGGACACCATTACACGCGTGCACTACATATAGGTCACTACCTATATGTAGCTTCACAATGGTTGCTCCGAATATGGCCATGTAACATGTCTATGATCATGGAATTGCCCCCTCTATGCCATCCTGGCATAGTTGGCACAATCCCATGATCCCAGTGGTCTGTAGCACAGACCCTGGTACTGCCAAACTGCCCTTCCTGGGGTTTCACTGCAGCTGCTGCCAACCCCTCAGACAGGCATCTGCCCTCCTGGGGTCCAGCCAGGCCTGGCCCAGGATGGCAGAACAAAGGACTTCCTCTGAGAGAGGGTGTTACACCCTCTCCCTTTGGAAAATGGTGTGAAGGCAGGGGAGGAGTAGCCTCCCCCAGCCTCTGGAAATGCTTTGTTGGGCACAGAGGTGCCCAATTCTGCATAAGCCAGTCTACACCGGTTCAGGGGACCCCTTAGCCCTGCTCTGGCACGAAACTGGACAAAGGAAAGGGGAGTGACCACTCCCCTGACCTGCACCTCCCCTGGGAGGTGTCCAGAGCTCCTCCAGTGTGCTCCAGACCTCTGCCATCTTGGAAACAGAGGTGCTGCTGGCACACTGGACTGCTCTGAGTGGCCAGTGCCACCAGGTGACGTCAGAGACTCCTGCTGATAGGCTCCTTCAGGTGTTAGTAGCCTATCCTCTCTCCTAGGTAGCCAAACCCTCTTTTCTGGCTATTTAGGGTCTCTGTCTCTGGGGAAACTTTAGATAACGAATGCAAGAGCTCATCCGAGTTCCTCTGCATCTCCCTCTTCACCTTCTGATAAAGGAATCGACTGCTGACCGCGCTGGAAGCCTGCAAACCTGCAACATAGTAGCAAAGACGACTACTGCAACTCTGTAACGCTGATCCTGCCGCCTTCTCGACTGTTTTCCTGCTTGTGCATGCTGTGGGGGTAGTCTGCCTCCTCTCTGCACCAGAAGCTCCGAAGAAATCTCCCGTGGGTCGACGGAATCTTCCCCCTGCAACCGCAGGCACCAAAAAGCTGCATTACCGGTCCCTTGGGTCTCTTCTCAGCACGACGAGCGAGGTCCCTCAAATCCAGCAACTCTGTCCAAGTGACCCCCACAGTCCAGTGACTCTTCAGTCCAAGTTTGGTGGAGGTAAGTCCTTGCCTCACCTCGCTGGCCTGCATTGCTGGGAAACGCGACTTTTGCAGCTACTCCGGCCCCTGTGCACTTCCGGCGGAAATCCTTTGTGCACAGCCAAGCCTGGGTCCACGGCACTCTAACCTGCATTGCACGACTTTCTAAGTTGGTCTCCGGCGACGTGGGACTCCTTTGTGCGACTTCGGGTGAGCACCGTTTCACACATCCTCGTAGTGCCTGTTTCTGGCACTTCTCCGGGTGCTACCTGCTGCTGAGAGGGCTCCTTGTGTTGCTCGACGTCCCCTCTCTCTCCTGGTCCAATTTGCGACCTCCTGGTGGTGCTACAGCAGCGTCCAAAAACGCTAACCGCACGATTTACAGCTAGCAAGGCTTGTTGGCGTTCTTTTGGCGGGAAAATACTTCTGTACAACTCTCCACGGCGAGAGATATCCGTCCACCAAAGGGGAAGTCTCTAGCCCTTTTCGTTCTTGCAGAAACCTCAGCTTCTTCTGTCCAGTAGAAGCTTCTTTGCACCCGCAGCTGGCATTTCCTGGGCATTTGCCCATCTCCGACTTGCTTGTGACTTTTAGACTTGGTCCCCTTGTTCCACAGGTACCCTAGATTGGAAATCCACAGTTGTTGCATTGTTGGTTTGTGTCTTTCCTGCATTATTCCTCTAACACGACTTCTTTGTCCTTAGGGGAACTTTAGTGCACTTTGCACTCACTTTTCAGGGTCTTGGAGAGGGTTATTTTTCTAACTCTCACTATTTTCTGATAGTCCCAGCGACCCTCTACAAGGTCACATAGGTTTGGGGTCCATTCGTGGTTCGCATTCCACTTTTGGAGTATATGGTTTGTGTTGCCCCTATCCCTATGTTTCCCCATTGCATCCTATTGTCACTATACATTAATGCACTGTTTTCTAAGACTATACTGCATATTTTTGATATTGTGTATATATATCTTGTGTATATTTCCTATCCTCTCACTGAGGGTACACTCTAAGATACTTTGGCATATTGTCATAAAAATAAAGTACCTTTATTTTTAGTATAACTGTGTATTGTGTTTTCTTATGATATTGTGCATATGACATTAAGTGGTACTGTAGTAGCTTCACACGTCTCCTAGTTCAGCCTAAGCTGCTCTGCTAAGCTACCATTATCTATCAGCCTAAGCTGCTAGACACCATATACACTAATAAGGGATAACTGGGCCTGGTGCAAGGTGCAAGTACCCCTTTGTACTCACTACAAGCCAGTCCAGCCTCCTACATTGGTTGTGCAGCGGTGGGATAAGTGCTTTGAGACTACTTACCACTCTTGTCATTGTACTTTTCATAAGAGAAAAATATACAAAACAAGGTCAGTGTATATACACATAGCCAAAAAGTTTTGCATTTCCTCTTTTCACTCTTTTCTAAGTGCTGAAAAGTACTTCTAACTTTCTAAAAAGTTCTAAAAAGTTTAAAAAGTTTTTTTCTCTGTCTTTCTAAAAGCTCTGACAAACTTTTTATCTTTTACTATCACTTTAACTCTCTCTAAAAAATGTCTGGCACAGGCCAAAATGTTGATCTGTCCAAACTTGCATATGATCACCTTAGCTGGAAAGGAGCAAGGAGTCTCTGCATAGAGAGAGGTTTGAGTGTAGGGAAGAATCCTTCCTTAGAACTGTTAATTAACATGCTTAGAGTACAGGATAAGGCCTTAAGTGCCCCATCTGTTGAAAAAGTAGCTAATGGTTCTCAATCTGATCCAGGGACTCCCCCAGGAAAAGATTCAGGAAAGAAACTTCCTAGCCTGCCCATTACTAGACAGTCTAGCATAGTTGGTAATGATGATGAGCCACACCATATAAATAGTGTTGTCTCACATCATAGCGAAAGCATTTATTCTCACCATACTGGTAGTGATGATTCTGTTAGCCAAGCTGTTAGGGTGGCTTCTGTAAGGGACAGGTCTCCTTCTGTCCATTCTCAACCATACTTCTGTTTCAAGGCATGTCCCTCCCACCCACCCTGATGACAGATTGTTAGAAAGGGAGCTCAATAGATTGAGAGTGGAACAAACCAGACTGAAGCTCAAGAAGCAACAGCTGGATTTGGATAGACAGACTTTAGAAGTAGAGAAGGAGAGACAGAAACTGGGTTTAGAAACCCATGGTGGCAGCAGCAGTATTCCCCATAGTCATCCTGTAAAAGAGCATGATTCCAGGAATTTGCACAAGATAGTTCCCCCTTACAAGGAGGGGGATGACATTAACAAGTGGTTTGCTGCACTTGAGAGGGCCTGTGTTGTACAGGATGTCCCTCAAAGGCAGTGGGCTGCTATCCTATGGCTATCATTTAGTGGAAAAGGTAGGGATAGGCTCCTTACTGTGAAAGAAAATGATGCTAATAATTTCCAAGTTCTTAAGAATGCACTCCTGGATGGTTATGGCTTAACCACTGAACAATACAGGATAAAGTTCAGAGAGACCAAAAAGGAGTCTTCACAAGACTGGGTTGATTTCATTGACCATTCAGTGAAGGCCTTGGAGGGGTGGTTACATGGCAGTAAAGTTACTGATTATGACAGCCTGTATAACTTGATCCTGAGAGAGCATATTCTTAATAATTGTGTGTCTGATTTGTTGCACCAGTACTTGGTGGACTCTGATCTGACCTCTCCCCAAGAATTGGGAAAGAAGGCAGACAAATGGGTCAGAACAAGGGTGAACAGAAAAGTTCATACAGGGGGTGACAAAGATGGCAACAAAAAGAAGGATGGTAAGTCTTCTGACAAGGGTGGGGACATATCTAAAAAAGAGTCTTCATCAGGCCCACAAAAACACTCTGGTGGGGGTGGTGGCCCAAATCCTCTTTTAATCAGAACAAGGAAAAGAAACCATGGTGCTATTTATGTAAAATAAAAGGCCATTGGACAACAGATCCCAGTTGTCCAAAGAAAGGCACCAAGCCTCCTACCACTACAACCCCTACTGCTACACCTAGTGTCCCTACTAATAGCAGTGGTGGTGGGAGCAAACCTACTAATAGCCAATCCAAGGGAGTAGCTGGGCTCACTATTGGTAACTTAGTTGGGGTTGGCCTTGTTAGGGAGGCCACAGAGGCTGTGTTAGTCTCTGAGGGGGCTATTGATTTAGCCACCTTAGTTGCTTGTCCCCTTAATATGGATAAGTACAAGCAGCTACCCCTAATAAATGGTGTTGAGGTTCAGGCCTACAGGGACACTGGTGCCAGTGTGACTATGGTCATAGAGAAACTGGTCCACCCTGAACAACACCTACTTGGTCACCAGTACCAAGTAACCGATGCTCACAACAACACACTTAGCCACCCCATGGCTGTTGTAAATCTCAACTGGGGGGGGGTTACTGGTCCAAAGAAAGTTGTGGTAGCTTCAGATTTACCGGTAGACTGTCTATTAGGGAATGATTTGGAGACATCAGCTTGGTCAGATGTGGAGTTGGAGGCCCATGCAGCAATGCTGGGCATCCCAGGGCATATTTTTGCTTTGACAAGGGCTCAGGCTAAAAAGCAAAAAGGACAGGGAAACTTGGATCCTGGAACAATGGACCAAGTGCTCCCTAAAGCTAGGGCTAGTAGAAGCAATCCACTTGCTACTATCCCTCCCTCTACAGTGGATTCAACTTCTGAGGAAGAAGAATTCCCTCCCTGTGCAGAACCTACACCAGAGGAGCTGGAAGCAGACACTGCTGAGCTTTTGGGTGAAGGGGGGCCTGCCAGAGAGGAGCTGAGTGTGGCACAGCAAACCTGTCCCACATTAGAGGGTCTCAGACAGCAAGCTGTCAAACAGGCTAATGGGGATGTCAGTGACTCTCACAGAGTTTACTGGGAGGACAACCTCTTGTACACTGAGCATAGGGATCCTAAACCTGGAGCTGCCAGGAGATTAGTGATTCCTCAGGAGTACAGAAAGTTCCTCCTAACACTGGCACATGACATTCCCTTAGCTGGGCATCTAGGACAAATGAAAACTTGGGACAGGCTTGTTCCCCTGTTTCATTGGCCTAGAATGTCTGAGGACACAAAGGAATTTTGCAAGTCCTGTGAAACCTGTCAAGCCAGTGGCAAGACAGGTGGCACACCAAAGGCACCCCTTATTCCACTGCCTGTGGTTGGGGTTCCCTTTGAAAGGGTAGGGGTCGACATAGTTGGCCCCCTTGACCCTCCTACTGCTTCAGGCAAAAGATTCATCTTAGTGGTAGTGGACCATGCCACAAGATATCCTGAAGCTATTCCTTTAAGGACCACTACAGCTCCTGCAGTGGCAAAGGCCCTCCTGGGAATATTTTCCAGGGTGGGCTTCCCAAAGGAAGTAGTATCAGGCAGGGGAAGCAATTTCATGTCTGCATACTTAAAGGCCATGTGGAAGGAGTGTGGTGTAACGTACAAGTTCACAACACCCTATCATCCACAAACAAATGGACTGGTGGAGAGATTTAATAAAACTCTCAAAGGCATGATTATGGGTCTCCCTGAAAAACTCCGCAGGAGATGGGATATCCTTCTACCATGCCTCCTTTTTGCCTACAGGGAGGTACCCCAGGAAGGAGTGGGCTTCAGCCCCTCTGAACTTCTTTTTGGACACCCTGTTAGGGGTCCACTCACACTTGTAAAGGAGGGTTGGGAACAACCTTTAAAAGCTCCTAAGCAGGATATTGTGGATTATGTACTTGGCCTCAGATCAAGGATGGCTGAGTACATGAAAAAGGCCAGTAAAAACCTTCAGGCCAGCCAAGAGCTCCAGAAGCAATGGCATGATCAGAAGGCTGTTTTGGTTCAGTACCAACCAGGGCAGAAAGTGTGGGTCTTGGAGCCTGTAGCCCCAAGAGCACTCCAAGATAAATGGAGTGGTCCCCACACAATTGTTGAAAAGAAGGGAGAAGTCACCTATTTAGTTGACTTAGGCACTGCCAGGAGTCCCCTTAGGGTGCTCCATGTCAACCGCCTGAAACCCTACTATGACAGGGCTGATCTCACCCTGCTCATGGCAACTGATGAGGGACAGGAAGAAGACAGTGATCCTCTACCTGATCTCTTCTCTTCCACAGAACAAGATGCTCTGGTGGAAGGTGTAGTTTTGGCTGATTGTCTTACTGCTGAGCAGAAAGACAATTGCATAAACCTCCTAGATCAATTCTCTGAACTCTTCTGTACTGTGCCAGGTACCACTTCTTGGTGTGAGCACACTATAGATACTGGAGACAGTTTACCTGTCAAAAGTAAGATCTATAGGCAGCCTGACCATGTCAGGGACTGCATAAAGCAAGAGGTCCAGAAAATGTTAGAACTAGGAGTGGTTGAGCACTCTGACAGTCCATGGGCTTCTCCGGTGGTACTGGTACCAAAACCCCATTCCAAAGATGGAAAGAAGGAAATGCGGTTTTGTGTAGACTATAGAGGTCTCAACTTGGTAACCAAAACTGATGCTCACCCTATACCCAGGGCAGATGAGCTCATAGATACACTGGCATCTGCCAAGTATCTAAGCACTTTTGACTTGACTGCAGGGTATTGGCAGATCAAATTGTCAGAAGATGCTAAACCTAAGACTGCATTTTCAACCATTGGAGGACATTACCAGTTTACTGTAATGCCTTTTGGTTTGAAAAATGCACCTCCCACTTTTCAAAGGTTGGTGAACACAGTCCTGCAAGGGCTGGAAGCTTTCAGTGCAGCATATTTGGACGATATAGCTGTCTTTAGCTCCAGCTGGGATGATCACCTGGTCCACCTATGGAAAGTTTTGGAGGCCCTGCAAAAGGCAGGCCTCACTATCAAGGCTTCAAAGTGCCAGATAGGGCAGGGTAAGGTGGTTTATCTGGGACACCTTGTTGGTGGGGAACAGATTGCACCACTTCAGGGGAAAATCCAAAAAATTATTGATTGGGTTCCCCCTACCAATCAGACTCAGGTGAGAGCCTTCCTAGGCCTAACTGGGTATTACAGGAGGTTCATTAAGAACTATGGCTCCATTGCAGCCCCTCTTAATGACCTCACATCCAAGAAAATGCCTAAAAAGGTATTTTGGACAGCAAACTGTCAGAAAGCTTTTGAGGAGCTGAAGCAGGCCATGTGCTCTGCACCTGTCCTGAAAAGCCCTTGTTACTCTAAAAAATTCTATGTCCAAACTGATGCATCTGAATTAGGAGTAGGGGCAGTCCTATCACAACTTAATTCTGAGGGCCAGGATCAACCTGTTGCTTTTATTAGTAGGAGGTTGACCCCTAGAGAAAAGCGTTGGTCTGCCATAGAGAGGGAGGCCTTTGCTGTGGTCTGGGCTCTGAAGAAGTTGAGGCCATACCTGTTTGGCACTCACTTCATTGTTCAGACAGACCACAAACCTCTACTTTGGCTAAAACAAATGAAAGGTGAAAATCCTAAATTGTTGAGGTGGTCCATATCCCTACAGGGAATGGACTATACAGTGGAACATAGACCTGGGAGTAGCCACTCCAATGTAGATGGACTCTCCAGATATTTCCACTTAGACAATGAAGACTCATCAGGTCATGGCTAGTCTTATTGTCCTTCGTTTGGGGGGGGGTTGTGTAGGAAAGTACCATCTTGCCTGGCATGTTACCCCCATTTTTCACTGTATATATGTTGTTTTAGTTGTATGTGTCACTGGGACCCTGGTAACCCAGGGCCCCAGTGCTCATAAGTGTGCCTGAATGTGTTACCTGTGTAGTGACTAACTGTCTCACTGAGGCTCTGCTAATCAGAACCTCAGTGGTTATGCTCTCTCATTTCTTTCCAAATTGTCACTAACAGGCTAGTGACCATTTTTACCAATTTACATTGGCTTACTGGAACACCCTTATAATTCCCTAGTATATGGTACTGAGGTACCCAGAGTATTGGGGTTCCAGGAGATCCCTATGGGCTGCAGCATTTCTTTTGCCACCCATAGGGAGCTCTGACAATTCTTACACAGGCCTGCCACTGCAGCCTGAGTGAAATAACGTCCACGTTATTTCACAGCCATTTTACACTGCACTTAACTAACTTATAAGTCACCTATATGTCTAACCTTTACCTGGTAAAGGTTAGGTGCAAAGTTACTTAGTGTGAGGGCACCCTGGCACTAGCCAAGGTGCCCCCACATTGTTCAGAGCCAATTCCCTGAACTTTGTGAGTGCGGGGACACCATTACACGCGTGCACTACATATAGGTCACTACCTATATGTAGCTTCACAATGGAAACTCCGAATATGGCCATGTAACATGTCTATGATCATGGAATTGCCCCCTCTATGCCATCCTGGCATAGTTGGCACAATCCCATGATCCCAGTGGTCTGTAGCACAGACCCTGGTACTGCCAAACTGCCCTTCCTGGGGTTTCACTGCAGCTGCTGCTGCTGCCAACCCCTCAGACAGGCATCTGCCCTCCTGGGGTCCAGCCAGGCCTGGCCCAGGATGGCAGAACAAAGGACTTCCTCTGAGAGAGGGTGTTACACCCTCTCCCTTTGGAAAATGGTGTGAAGGCAGGGGAGGAGTAGCCTCCCCCAGCCTCTGGAAATGCTTTGTTGGGCACAGAGGTGCCCAATTCTGCATAAGCCAGTCTACACCGGTTCAGGGGACCCCTTAGCCCTGCTCTGGCGCGAAACTGGACAAAGGAAAGGGGAGTGACCACTCCCCTGACCTGCACCTCCCCTGGGAGGTGTCCAGAGCTCCTCCAGTGTGCTCCAGACCTCTGCCATCTTGGAAACAGAGGTGCTGCTGGCACACGGGACTGCTCTGAGTGGCCAGTGCCACCAGGTGACGTCAGATACTCCTTCTGATAGGCTCCTTCAGGTGTTAGTAGCCTATCCTCTCTCCTAGGTAGCCAAACCCTCTTTTCTGGCTATTTAGGGTCTCTGTCTCTGGGGAAACCTTAGATAACGAATGCAAGAGCTCATCCGAGTTCCTCTGCATCTCTCTCTTCACCTTCTGCCAAGGAATCGACTGCTGACCGCGCTGGAAGCCTGCAAACCTGCAACATAGTAGCAAAGACGACTACTGCAACTCTGTAACGCTGATCCTGCCGCCTTCTCGACTGTTTTCCTGCTTGTGCATGCTGTGGGGGTAGTCTGCCTCTTCTCTGCACCAGAAGCTCCGAAGAAATCTCCTGTGGGTCGACGGAATCTTCCCCCTGCAACCGCAGGCACCAAAAAGCTGCATTACCGGTCCCTTGGGTCTCCTCTCAGCACGACGAGCGAGGTCCCTCGAATCCAGCGACTCTGTCCAAGTGACCCCCACAGTCCAGTGACTCTTCAGTCCAAGTTTGGTGGAGGTAAGTCCTTGCCTCACCTCGCTGGCCTGCATTGCTGGGAACCGCGACTTTTGCAGCTACTCCGGCCCCTGTGCACTTCCGGCAGAAATCCTTTGTGCACAGCCAAGCCTGGGTCCACGGCACTCTAACCTGCATTGCACGACTTTCTAAGTTGGTCTCCGGCGACGTGGGACTCCTTTGTGCGCCTTCGGGTGAGCACCATTTCACGCATCCTCGTAGTGCCTGTTTCTGGCACTTTTCCGGGTGCTACCTGCTTCAGAGAGGGCTCCTTGTCTTGCTCGACGTCTCCTCTCTCTCCTGGTCCAATTTGCGACCTCCTGGTCCCTCCAGAGCCACAGCAGTTTCCAAAAACGTTAACCACACGATTTGCAGCTAGCAAGGCTTGTTGGCGTTCTTTCGGCGGGAAAACACTTCTGCACGACTCTCCACAGCAAGAGGGATCCGTCCACCAAAGGGGAAGTCTCTAGCCCTTTTTGTTCCTGCAGAAACCTCAGCTTCTTCTGTCCAGTAGAAGCTTCTTTGCACCCGCAGCTGGCATTTCCTGGGCATCTGCCCATCTCCGACTTGCTTGTGACTTTTGGACTTGGTCCCCTTGTTCCACAGGTACCCTAGATTGGAAATCCACAGTTGTTGCATTGCTGGGTTGTGTCTTTCCTGCATTATTCCTCTAACATGACTCTTTTGTCCTTAGGGGAACTTTAGTGCACTTTGCACTCACTTTTCAGGGTCTTGGGGAGGGTTATTTTTCTAACTCTCACTATTTTCTAATAGTCCCAGCGACCCTCTACAAGGTCACATAGGTTTGGGGTCCATTCGTGGTTCGCATTCCACTTTTGGAGTATATGGTTTGTGTTGCCCCTATCCCTATGTTTCCCCATTGCATCCTATTGTAACTATACATTGTTTGCACTGTTTTCTAAGACTATACTGCATATTTTTGCTATTGTGTATATATATCTTGTGTATATTTCCTATCCTCTCACTGAGGGTACACTCTAAGATACTTTGGCATATTGTCATAAAAATAAAGTACCTTTATTTTTAGTATAACTGTGTATTGTGTTTTCTTATGATATTGTGCATATGACACTAAGTGGTACTGTAGTAGCTTCACACGTCTCCTAGTTCAGCCTAAGCTGCTCTGCTAAGCTACCATTATCTATCAGCCTAAGCTGCTAGACACCCTATACACTAATAAGGGATAACTGGGCCTGGTGCAAGGTGCAAGTACCCCTTGGTACTCACTACAAGCCAGTCCAGCCTCCTACAGTAACACTCTGAGGAAGGCCTTTGTTCTGCCTTGTCGGGCCAAGCCTGGCTGGATCCCAGGAGGGCAGAAACCTGTCTGAGGGGTTGGCAGCAGCAGCAGCTGCAGTGAAACCCCGGGAAAGGTAGTTTGGCAGTACCCGGGTCTGAGCTAGAGACTCAGGGGGTCATGGGATTGTCTCCCCAATGCCAGAATGGCATTGGGGTGACAATTACATGATCCTAGACATGTTACATGGCCATGTTCGGAGTTACCATTGTGACGCTATACATATGTCGTGACATATGTATAGTGCACGCGTGTAATGGTGTCCCCGCACTCACAAAGTCTGGGGAATTTGCCCTGAACAATGTGGGAGCACCTTGGCTAGTGCCAGGGTGCCCACACACTAAGTAACTTAGCACCCAACCTTTACCAGGTAAAGGTTAGACATATAGGTGACTTATAAGTTACTTAAGTGCAGTGGTAAATGGCTGTGAAATAACGTGGACATTATTTCACTCAGGCTGCACTGGCAGGCCTGTGCAAGAATTGTCAGATCTCCCTATGGGTGGCACAAGAAATGCTGCAGCCCATAGGGATCTCCTGGAACCCCAATACCCTGGGTACCTCAGTACCATATACTAGGGAATTATAAGGGTGTTCCAGTATGCCAATGTAAATTGGTGAAATTGGTCACTAGCCTGTTAGTGACAATTTGGAAAGAAATGAGAGAGCATAACCACTGAGGTTCTGGATAGCAGAGCCTCAGTGAGACAGTTAGTCATAACACAGGTAACACATACAGGGCACACTTATGAGCACTGGGACCCTGGCTGGCAGGGTCCCAGTGACACATACAACTAAAACAACATATATACAGTGAAATATGGGGGTAACATGCCAGGCAAGATGGTACTTTCCTACACAACCCCCCCCCCAAACGAAGGACAATAAGACTAGCCATGACCTGATGAGTCTTCATTGTCTAAGTGGAAATATCTGGAGAGTCCATCTGCATTGGAGTGGCTACTCCCAGGTCTATGTTCCACTGTATAGTCCATTCCCTGTAGGGATATGGACCACCTCAACAATTTAGGATTTTCACCTTTCATTTGTTTTAGCCAAAGTAGAGGTTTGTGGTCTGTCTGAACAATGAAGTGAGTGCCAAACAGGTATGGCCTCAACTTCTTCAGTGCCCAGACCACAGCAAAGGCCTCCCTCTCAATGGCAGACCAACACGTTTCTCTAGGGGTCAACCTCCTGCTGATAAAAGCAACAGGTTGATCCTGGCCCTCAGAATTAAGTTGTGATAAGACTGCCCCTACCCCTAATTCAGATGCATCAGTTTGGACAATGAATTTTTTGGAGTAACAGGGGCTTTTCAGGACAGGTGCAGAGCACATGGCCTGCTTCAGCTCCTCAAAAGCTTTCTGACAGTTTGCTGTACATAATACCTTTTTAGGCATTTTCTTAGATGTGAGGTCATTAAGAGGGGCTGCAATGGAGCCATAGTTCTTTATGAATCTCCTGTAGTACCCAGTGAGGCCTAAAAAGGCTCTCACCTGAGTCTGAGTTGTAGGGGGAACCCAATCTATAATAGTTTGGATTTCCCCCTAAAGTGGTGCAATCTGTTCTCCACCTACCAGGTGTCCCAGATAAACCACCTTCCCCTGCCCTATCTGGCACTTTGAAGCCTTGATAGTGAGGCCTGCCTTTTGCAGGGTCTCTAAAACTTTCCATAGGTGGACCAGGTGATCATCCCAGCTGGAGCTAAAGACAGCTATATCATCTAGATATGCTGCACTAAAAGCTTCCAGCCCTTGCAGGACTGTGTTCACCAACCTTTGAAAAGTGGCAGGTGCATTTTTCAATCCAAAAGGCATTACTGTGAATTGGTCATGGCCTTCAATGGTTGAAAATGCAGTTTTTGCTTTTGCATCTTCTGATAACTTGATCTGCCAATACCCTGCAGTCAAATCAAAAGTGCTTAGATACTTGGCAGATGCCAGTGTATCTATGAGCTCATCTGCCCTGGGTATAGGGTGAGCATCAGTTTTGGTTACCTGGTTGGGACCTCTGTAATCAACACAAAATCTCATTTCCCTTTTACCATCTTTGGAATGAGGTTTTGGTACAAGTACGACAGGAGAGGCTCATGCACTTTCAGAGTGCTCAACCACTCCTAGTTCAAGCATTTTCTGCACCTCTTGCTTTATGCAGTCTCTGACATGGTCAGGCTGCCTATAGATCTTACTTTTGACAGGCAAGCTGTCTCCAGTATCTATAGTGTGCTCACACCAAGAAGTGGTGCCTGGCACAGTAGAGAAGAGTTCAGAAAACTGACCCAGGAGATTTATGCAATGGTCTTTCTGCTCAGCAGTAAGACAATCTGCCAAAACTACACCTTCCACTAGAGCATCTTGTTCTGTGGAAGAGAAGAGATCAGGGAGAGGGTCACTCTCTTCTTCCTGTCCCTCATCTGTTGCCATGAGCAGGGTGAGATCAGCCCTGTCATAGTAGGGTTTCAGGCGATTGACATGGAGCACCCTAAGGGGACTCTTGGCAGTGCCTACGTCAACTAAGTAGGTGACTTCCCCCTTTTTCTCAACAATTATGTGGGGTCCACTCCATTTGTCTTGGAGTGCTCTTGGGGCTACAGGCTCCAAGACCCACACTTTCTGCCCTGGCTGGTACTGAACCAAAACAACCTTCTGGTCATGCCATTGATTTTGGAGCTCTTGGCTGGCCTGAAGGTTTTTACTGGCCTTTTTCATGTAATCAGCCATCCTAGATCTTAGGCCAAGTACATAGTCCACTTTGTCTTGCTTTGGAGCTTTTAAAGGTTGTTCCCAACCCTCCTTCACAAGTGTTAGGGGACCTCTTACAGGGTGTCCAAATAGGAGTTCAAAGGGGCTGAAGCCCACTCCTTTCTGGGGTACCTCCCTGTAAGCAAAAAGGAGGCAAGGTAACAGGACATCCCATCTCCTGCGGAGTTTGTCAGGGAGTCTCATTATCATTCCTTTGAGAGTTTTATTAAACCTCTCAACCAGTCCATTTGTTTGTGGATGATAGGGTGTGGTGAACTTGTATGTCACACCACATTCCCTCCACATGGCCTTTAAGTAAGCAGGCATGAAATTGCTTCCCCTGTCTGATACCACCTCTTTTGGGAAGCCCACCCTGGAAAATATTCCCAGGAGGGCCTTTGCCAGTGCAGGAGCTGTAGTGGTCCTTAGAGGAATTGCTTCAGGATATCTGGTGGCATGGTCCACTACCACCACGATAAACCTATTGCCTGAAGCAGTAGGAGGGTCAAGGGGGCCAACTATGTCAACCCCTACCCTTTCAAAGGGAATCCCAACCACAGGCAGTGGAATAAGGGATGCCTTTGGAGTGCCACCTGTCTTGCCACTGGCTTGACAGGTTTCACAGGACTTACAAAATTCCTTTGTGTCCTCTGACATTCTAGGCCAATGAAACAAGGGGACAAGCATGTCCCAAGTTTTCATTTGCCCCAAATGTCCAGCTAAGGGAATGTCGTGGGCTAGAGTTAGGAGGAACTTTCTGTACTCCTGAGGAATCACCAATCTCCTGGCAGCTCCAGGTTTGTCATCAGGGTGGGTGGGTGAGGCATGTCTTGAAACAGAAGTATGGTGAGAATGAACAGAAGGAGACCTGGCCCTAACAGATGGCACTCTAACAACCTGGCTAACAGAAGTAACACTCCTACTATGATGAGAAGGAACACTCTTACTGTGATGTGAAGTAACACTATTACTGTGGTGTGAATTTGCATCAGTACCAGTTATGCTAGGTGGTCTGCTAATTGGCAGGTTGGGAAGGTCCCCTTCTAAATCCTTTGCTAGGGGTGCCCCAGGGTCAGATTGGGAACCATCAGCTAATTTCTCAACAGAAGTGCCAACTCTGGTCTTATCTTGTTCAATGAGCATATTAACCAACAGTTCTCTAGAGGGATTCTTCCCTACCCCTAAACCTCTTTCAATGCAGAGACTCCTTGCTCCTTTCCAGCTAAGGTGATCATAAGCAAGTTTGGACAGATCAACAGTTTGGCCTGTACCAGACATTTTAGAAAGTGTTTAAGGGATAGAAAAAGTGAGTGTAGGAGGCTGGACTGGCTTGTAGTGAGTACCAAGGGGTACTTGCACCTTGCACCAGGCCCAGTTATCCCTTATTAGTGTATAGGGTGTCTAGCAGCTTAGGCTGATAGATAATGGTAGCTTAGCAGAGCAGCTTAGGCTGAACTAGGAGACGTGTGAAGCTACTACAGTACCACTTAGTGTCATATGCACAATATCATAAGAAAACACAATACACAGTTATACTAAAAATAAAGGTACTTTATTTTTATGACAATATGCCAAAGTATCTTAGAGTGTACCCTCAGTGAGAGGATAGGAAATATACACAAGATATATATACACAATAGCAAAAATATGCAGTATAGTCTTAGAAAACAGTGCAAACAATGTATAGTTACAATAGGATGCAATGGGGAAACATAGGGATAGGGGCAACACAAACCATATACTCCAAAAGTGGAATGCGAACCACGAATGGACCCCAAACCTATGTGACCTTGTAGAGGGTCGCTGGGACTATCAGAAAATAGTGAGAGTTAGAAAAATATCCCTCCCCAAGACCCTGAAAAGTGAGTGCAAAGTGCACTAAAGTTCCCCTAAGGACAAAGAAGTCGTGTTAGAGGAATAATGCAGGAAAGACACAAACCAACAATGCAACAACTGTGGATTTCCAATCTAGGGTACCTGTGGAACAAGGGGACCAAGTCCAAAAGTCACAAGCAAGTCGGAGATGGGCAAATGCCCAGGAAATGCCAGCTGCGGGTGCAAAGAAGCTTCTACTGGACAGAAGAAGCTGAGGTTTCTGCAAGAACGAAAAGGGCTAGAGACTTCCCCTTTGGTGGACGGATCCCTCTCGCCGTGGAGAGTTGTGCAGAAGTGTTTTCCCGCCAAAAGAACGCCAACAAGCCTTGCTAGCAGTAAATCGTGCGGTTAGCGTTTTTGGACGCTGCTGTGGCCCTGGAGGGACCAGGAGGTCGCAAATTGGACCAGGAGAGAGAGGGGACGTCGAGCATTACAAGAAGCCCTCTCAGCAGCAGGTAGCACCCGGAGAAGTGCCAGAAACAGGCACTACGAGGATGTGTGAAACGGTGCTCACCCGAAGTTGCACAAAGGAGTCCCACGTCGCCGGAGACCAACTTAGAAAGTCGTGCAATGCAGGTTAGAGTGCCGTGGACCCAGGCTTGGCTGTGCACAAAGGATTTCCGCCGGAAGTGCACAGGGGCCGGAGTAGCTGCAAAAGTCACGGTTCCCAGCAATGCAGGTCAGCGAGGTGAGGCAAGGACTTACCTCCACCAAACTTGGACTGAAGAGTCACTGGACTGTGGGGGTCACTTGGACAGAGTTGCTGGATTTGAGGGACCTCGCTCGTCGTGCTGAGAGGAGACCCAAGGGACCGGTAATGCAGCTTTTTGGTGCCTGCGGTTGCAGGGGGAAGATTCCGTCAACCCACAGGAGATTTCTTCGGAGCTTCTGGTGCAGAGAGGAGGCAGACTACCCCCACAGCATGCACAAGCAGGAAAACAGTCGAGAAGGCGGCAGGATCAGCGTTACAGAGTTGCAGTAGTCGTCTTTGCTACTATGTTGCAGGTTTGCAGGCTTCCAGCGCGGTCAGCAGTCGATTCCTTGGCAGAAGGTGAAGAGAGAGATGCAGAGGAACTCGGATGAGCTCTTGCATTCGTTATCTAAAGTTTCCCCAGAGACAGAGACCCTAAATAGCCAGAAAAGAGGGTTTGGCTACCTAGGAGAGAGGATAGGCTACTAACACCTGAAGGAGCCTATCAGCAGGAGTCTCTGACGTCACCTGGTGGCACTGGCCACTCAGAGCAGTCCAGTGTGCCAGCAGCACCTCTGTTTCCAAGATGGCAGAGGTCTGGAGCACACTGGAGGAGCTCTGGACACCTCCCAGGGGAGGTGCAGGTCAGGGGAGTGGTCACTCCCCTTTCCTTTGTCCAGTTTCGCGCCAGAGCAGGGCTAAGGGGTCCCCTGAACCGGTGTAGACTGGCTTATGCAGAATTGGGCACCTCTGTGCCCAACAAAGCATTTCCAGAGGCTGGGGGAGGCTACTCCTCCCCTGCCTTCACACCATTTTCCAAAGGGAGAGGGTGTAACACCCTCTCTCAGAGGAAGTCCTTTGTTCTGCCATCCTGGGCCAGGCCTGGCTGGACCCCAGGAGGGCAGATGCCTGTCTGAGGGGTTGGCAGCAGCAGCAGCTGCAGTGAAACCATAGGAAGGGCAGTTTGGCAGTACCAGGGTCTGTGCTACAGACCACTGGGATCATGGGATTGTGCCAACTATGCCAGGATGGTATAGAGGGGGCAATTCCATGATCATAGACATGTTACATGGCCATATTCGGAGTTACCATTGTGAAGCTACATATAGGTAGTGACCCATATGTAGTGCACGCGTGTAATGGTGTCCCCGCACTCACAAAGTTCAGGGAATTGGCTCTGAACAATGTGGGGGCACCTTGGCTAGTGCCAGGGTGCCCTCACACTAAGTAACTTTGCACCTAACCTTTACCAGGTAAAGGTTAGACATATAGGTGACTTATAAGTTACTTAAGTGCAGTGTAAAATGGCTGTGAAATAACGTGGACGTTATTTCACTCAGGCTGCAGTGGCAGGCCTGTGTAAGAATTGTCAGAGTTCCCTATGGGTGGCAAAAGAAATGCTGCAGCCCATAGGGATCTCCTGGAACCCCAATACCCTGGGTACCTCAGTACCATATACTAGGGAATTATAAGGGTGTTCCAGTAAGCCAATGTAAATTGGTAAAAATGGTCACTAGCCTGTTAGTGACAATTTGGAAAGAAATGAGAGAGCATAGCCACTGAGGTTCTGATTAGCAGAGCCTCAGTGAGACAGTTAGTCACTACACAGGTAACACATTCATATAGGCCACAAACTTATGAGCACTGGGGTCCTGACTAGCAGGGTCCCAGTGACACATAACAAACATACTGAAAACATAGGGTTTTCACTATGAGCACTGGGCCCTGGCTGTCAGGATCCCAGTGAGACAGTGAAAACACCCTGACATACACTCACAAACAGGCCAAAAGTGGGGGTAACAAGGCTAGAAAGAGGCTACTTTCTCACACAACCCCCCCCCAAACGAAGGACAATAAGGCTAACCTTGGCCAGTTGAGACTTTATTGTCTAAGTGGTGATAAGTAGAGAGTAGCTCTGCAATAGACTGGTTACTCCCTTTATCATCCACTATATGGTTACTTCCCTGTGGGGATGTAAACCACCCTGTTTGAAGTTTTTTAGCTAAGCAACAATGTGAAGATGTATTTTCAGAGTTTCTATCAGTAAGTTTTAGTTTAGAGCAGTGGGAATTGTCCACTGAACCTATTTGTAGTGATGGAAATGCCAGACAGGGATGCTGTCTCAGAAAAGCCATAGCTGGGCAAAAACTTTGTCCATATGGCTGGAAGAGAGAACAGGGATGCTGTTTCTCTTGAGTTGGAGCAGGGCAGGGATGCTGTCCTATGAGCTCCACACTAGGGCAAGGATGCTGTCCTAAGTGTTTTGAGGCAGTGCAGGGTTTCTGCACTAAAGTTTCTCTGGGAGGGTTGGAGGGATGCTCCATGTTAACTAAAATGGTGCTCTTTTTCTCACCAATGTTAGTTATCCCACAGAGAGGTACTTCTACCTCAGGGAGTCCAGCTTTGCCAACTGATGATTCCCTTGGAACAGGTGCCACCCCAGGAGAGGTTTCTCCCACCACAGGAATGGTATCCTGAATGGTAGGGTGGTTAGGGGATATTGTGATACCCCTTTTACCTGTTGTTGGAGAGGGATCCTGAGTTTTCAGGCCTTCTCTCCTTTGCTTTTTCATTTCAGTAGAAATGAGAGGGAACAATTCCTCTGGGATGCCCAGCATGGCTGCATGGGCATAAAACTCTACATCAGCCCAACCTGAGGCCTCTAGGTCATTACCTAAGAGACAGTCTACAGGTAAGCTAGGTGATACCACCACCTGCTTAGGGCCAGTAACTCCACCCCAACTAAACTGAATTATAGCTAAGGGAAGAAACTTAGGGGGTTATTCTAACTTTGGAGGAGGTGTTAATCCGTCCCAAAAGTGACGGAAAAGTGACGGATTTACCACCAGCCGTATTACGAGTCCATTATATCCTATGGAACTCGTAATACGGCTGGTGGTATATCCGTCACTTTACCGTCACTTTTGGGACGGATTAACACTCCTCCAAAGTTAGAATAACCCCCTTAGTGGAGTTATGGACATCAATAATCTTATACTGTTGTCCAATGATGTGTTGATCAGGGTGCACTAGGTTTTCAGTCACCAAAGTGATACTGGCACCTGTGTCCCTGTAGGCCAAGGCCTCAACACCATTTATTGAAACTGTCTGCCTGTACTTATCCATTGTAAGGGGACAAGCAGCCAGTGTGGCAAGGCCAATGCCACTAGGTGTGACAGAAACTGTCTTGGGACTGACTACCCCAGTTTCTACTATGGACCCAAAAGTGAACCCAACTACACCCTTAACTTGACTGTTGCCAGCAGCCCCACCACTAGTACCACTACTGCTAGGGGCACTAGAGCTTGATGTATTAGTGGTGGTAGGCTCAGGGGGTTTACCTGGACAGGACTTATCCCCTGGCCTATGGCCTCTGTTTTTACACACAAAGCACCAAGGCTTTTTAATGTGTGTGGGTTGAGAAGAAGAGGAAGAATTTGTTTTATCCCCACCCTCTGAAGAGTGTTTAAGATTTGAAGTGGGATCTTTGGTTTTACCCTTATCCCCATGCTTATCTTGAGATTTTTCACCATCTTTCTTCTTATTGCCATCTTTGTCACCCCCTGCATGAACTTTTCTGTTCACCCTTGTTCTGACCCATTTGTCTGCCTTCTTTCCCAATTCTTGGGGAGAGGTCAGATCAGAGTCTACCAGGTACTGGTGCAACAAATCAGACACACAATTATTAAGTATATGCTCTCTCAGGATTGTGTTATACAGGCTTTCATAATCAGTAACTTTACTGCCATGTAACCACCCCTCCAAGGCCTTCACTGAATGGTCAATGAAATCAACCCAGTCTTGTGAAGACTCCTTTTTGGTCTCTCTGAACTTTATCCTGTATTGTTCAGTGGTTAAGCCATAACCATCCAGGAGTGCATTCTTAAGAACTGTAAAATTATTGGCATCACTTTCTTTCACAGTAAGGAGCCTATCCCTACCTTTTCCACTAAATGATAGCCATAGGATAGCAGCCCACTGCCTTTGAGGGACATCCTGTACAACACAGGCCCTCTCAAGTGCAGCAAACCACTTGTTAATGTCATCCCCCTCCTTATAAGGGGGAACTATCTTGTGCAGATTCCTGGAATCATGCTCTTTTGCAGGATGACTATGGGGAATACTGCTGCTGCCACCATGGGTTTCTAAACCCAGTTTCTGTCTCTCCTTCTCTACTTCTAAAGTCTGTCTATCCAAATCCAGCTGTTGCTTCTTGAGCTTCAGTCTGGTTTGTTCCACTCTCAATCTATTGATCTCCCTTTCTAACAATCTGTCATCAGGGTGGGTGGGAGGGACATGCCTTGAAACAGAAGTATGGTGAGAATGGACAGAAGGAGACCTGTCCCTTACAGAAGCCACCCTAACAGCTTGGCTAACAGAAACATCACTACCACTATGGTGAGAATAAATGCTTTTGCTATGATGTGAGACAACACTATTTATATGGTGTGGCTCATCATCATTACCAACTATGCTAGACTGTCTAGTAATGGGCAGGCTAGGAAGTTTCTTTCCTGAATCTTTTCCTGGGGGGAGTCCCTGGATCAGATTGGGAACCATTAGCTACTTTTTCAACAGATGGGGCACTTCTTGCCTTATCTTGTCTCTCAACATGTTAATTAACAGTTCTAAGGAAGGATTCTTCCCTACACTCAAACCTCTCTCTACACAGAGACTCCTTGCTCCTGTCCAGCTAAGGTGATCATATGCAAGTTTGGACAGATCAACATTTTGGCCCTGTGCCAGACATTTTTAGAGAGAGTTAAAGTGATAGTAAAAGATAAAAAGTTTGTCAGAGCTTTTAGAAAGACAGAGAAAAAAACTTGTTAAACTTTTTAGAACTTTTTAGGAAGTTAGAAGTACTTTTCAGCACTTAGAAAAGAGTGAAAAGAGAAAATGCAAAACTTTTTGGCTATGTGTATATACACTGACCTTGTTTTGTATATTTTTCTCTTATGAAAAGTACAATGACAAGAGTGGTAAGTAGTCTCAAAGCACTTATCCCACCGCTGCACAACCAATGTAGGAGGCTGGACTGGCTTGTAGTGAGTACCAAGGGGTACTTGCACCTTGCACCAGGCCCAGTTATCCCTTATTAGTGTATAGGGTGTCTAGCAGCTTAGGCTGATAGATAATGGTAGCTTAGCAGAGCAGCTTAGGCTGAACTAGGAGACGTGTGAAGCTACTACAGTACCACTTAGTGTCATATGCACAATATCATAAGAAAACACAATACACAGTTATACTAAAAATAAAGGTACTTTATTTTTATGACAATATGCCAAAGTATCTTAGAGTGTACCCTCAGTGAGGGGATACGAAATATACACAAGATATATATACACAATAGCAAAAATATGCAGTATAGTCTTAGAAAACAGTGCAAACAATGTATAGTTACAATAGGATGCAATGGGGAAACATAGGGATAGGGGCAACACAAACCATATACTCCAAAAGTGGAATGCGAACCACAAATGGACCCCAAACCTATGTGACCTTGTAGAGGGTCGCTGGGACTATCAGAAAATAGTGAGAGTTAGAAAAATAACCCTCCCCAAGACCCTGAAAAGTGAGTGCAAAGTGCACTAAAGTTCCCCTAAGGACAAAGAAGTCGTGTTAGAGGAATAATGCAGGAAAGACACAAACCAACAATGCAACAACTGTGGATTTCCAATCTAGGGTACCTGTGGAACAAGGGGACCAAGTCCAAAAGTCACAAGCAAGTCGGAGATGGGCATATGCCCAGGAAATGCCAGCTGCGGGTGCAAAGAAGCTTCTACTGGACAGGAGAAGCTTAGGTTTCTGCAGCAACGACAAGGGCAAGAGACTTCCCCTTTGGAGGACGGATCTCGCCGTGGAGAGTCGTGCAGAAGTGTTTTCCCGCCGAAAGAACGCCAACAAGCCTTGCTAGCTGCAAATCGTGCGGTTAGCGTTTTTGGACGCTGCTGTGGCCCTGGAGGGACCAGGAGGTCGCAAATTGGACCAGGAGAGAGAGGGGACGTCGAGCAAGACAAGGAGCCCTCTCAGCAGCAGGTAGCACCCGAAGAAGTGCCAGAAACAGGCACTACGAGGATGCGTGAAACAGTGCTCACCCGAAGTCACACAAAGGAGTCCCACGTCGCCGGAGACCAACTTGGAAAGTCGTGCAATGCAGGTTAGAGTGCCGTGGACCCAGGCTTGGCTGTGCACAAAGGATTTCCGCCGGAAGTGCACAGGGGCCGGAGTAGCTGCAAAAGTCGCGGTTCCCAGCAATGCAGCCCAGCGAGGTGAGGCAAGGACTTACCTCCACCAAACTTGGACTGAAGAGTCACTGGACTGTGGGGGTTACTTGGAGAGAGTTGCTGGATTCGAGGGACCTCGCTCGTCGTGCTGAGAGGAGACCCAAGGGACCGGTAATGCAGCTTTTTGGTGCCTGCGGTTGCAGGGGGAAGATTCCGTCGACCCACGGGAGATTTCTTCGGAGCTTCTGGTGCAGAGAGGAGGCAGACTACCCCCACAGCATGCACAAGCAGGAAAACAGTCGAGAAGGCGGCAGGATCAGCGTTACAGAGTTGCAGTAGTCGTCTTTGCTACTATGTTGCAGGTTTGCAGGCTTCCAGCGCGGTCAGCAGTCGATTCCTTGGCAGAAGGTGAAGAGAGAGATGCAGAGGAACTCGGATGAGCTCTTGCATTCGTTATCTAAAGTTTCCCCAGAGACAGAGACCCTAAATAGCCAGAAAAGAGGGTTTGGCTACCTAGGAGAGAGGATAGGCTACTAACACCTGAAGGAGCCTATCAGCAGGAGTCTCTGACGTCACCTGGTGGCACTGGCCACTCAGAGCAGTCCAGTGTGCCAGCAGCACCTCTGTTTCCAAGATGGCAGAGGTCTGGAGCACACTGGAGGAGCTCTGGACACCTCCCAGGGGAGGTGCAGGTCAGGGGAGTGATCACTCCCCTTTCCTTTGTCCAGTTTCGCGCCAGAGCAGGGCTAAGGGGTCCCCTGAACCGGTGTAGACTGGCTTATGCAGAATTGGGCACCTCTGTGCCCAACAAAGCATTTCCAGAGGCTGGGGGAGGCTACTCCTCCCCTGCCTTCACTCCATTTTCCAAAGGGAGAGGGTGTAACACCCTCTCTCAGAGGAAGTCCTTTGTTCTGCCATCCTGGGCCAGGCCTGGCTGGACCCCAGGAGGGCAGATGCCTGTCTGAGGGGTTGGCAGCAGCAGCAGCTGCAGTGAAACCCCAGGAAGGGCAGTTTGGCAGTACCAGGGTCTGTGCTACAGACCACTGGGATCATGGGATTGTGCCAACTATGCCAGGATGGTATAGAGGGGGCAATTCCATGATCATAGACATGTTACATGGCCATATTCGGAGTTACCATTGTGAAGCTACATATTGGTAGTGACCCATATGTAGTGCACGCGTGTAATGGTGTCCCCGCACTCACAAAGTTCAGGGAATTGGCTCTGAACAATGTGGGGGCACCTTGGCTAGTGCCAGGGTGCCCTCACACTAAGTAACTTTGCACCTAACCTTTACCAGGTAAAGGTTAGACATATAGGTGACTTATAAGTTACTTAAGTGCAGTGTAAAATGGCTGTGAAATAACGTGGACGTTATTTCACTCAGGCTGCAGTGGCAGGCCTGTGTAAGAATTGTAAGAGTTCCCTATGGGTGGCAAAAGAAATGCTGCAGCCCATAGGGATCTCCTGGAACCCCAATACCCTGGGTACCTCAGTACCATATACTAGGGAATTATAAGGGTGTTCCAGTAAGCCAATGTAAATTGGTAAAAATGGTCACTAGCCTGTTAGTGACAATTTGGAAAGAAATGAGAGAGCATAACCACTGAGGTTCTGATTAGCAGAGCCTCAGTGAGACAGTTAGTCACTACACAGGTAACACATTCATATAGGCCACAAACGTATGAGCACTGGGGTCCTGACTAGCAGGGTCCCAGTGACACATAACAAACATACTGAAAACATAGGGTTTTCACTATGATCACTGGGCCCTGGCTGGCAGGATCCCAGTGAGACAGTGAAAACACCCTGACATACACTCACAAACAGGCCAAAAGTGGGAGTAACAAGGCTAGAAAGAGGCTACTTTCTCACAGTGAGAAAAAAGTTTTTCAGAACTTTTTAAAAGACAGAAAAAAAAACTTTTAAAACTTTTTAAGAACTTTTTAGAAAGTTTAGAGGGACTTTTCAGCACTTAGCAAAGAAGTGAGAGAAGAAAAGCAAAACTTTTTGGTTAGATGTACATACACTGAACTTGTTTTGTATATTTTTCTCTTATGAAAAGTACAATGACAAGAGTGGTAAGTAGTTGCAAAGTACTTATCCCACCGCTGCACAACCAATGTAGGAGGCTGGACTGGCTTGTAGTGAGTACCAAGGGGTACTTACACCTTGCACCAGGCCCAGGTATCCCTTATTAGTGTAGAGGGGTGTCTAGCAGCTTAGGCTGATAGAAAAGGTAGCTTAGCAGAGCAGCTTAGGCTGAACTAGGAGACGAGTGAAGCTCCTACAGTACCACTAGTGTCACTTGCACAATATCATAAGAAAACACAATACACAGATATACTAAAAATAAAGGTACTTTATTTTTATGACAATATGCCAAAGTATCTCAGTGAGTACCCTCAGTATGAGGATAGCAAATATACACAAGATATATGTACACAATACCAAAATATGCAGTAATAGCAATAGAAAACAGTGCAAACAATGTATAGTCACAATAGAATGCAATGGAGGCACATAGGGATAGGGGCAACACAAACCATATACTCTAGAAGTGGAATGCGAACCACGAATGGACCCCAAACCTATGTGACCTTGTAAGGGGTCGCTGGGACTGTAAGGAAACAGTGAGGGTTAGAAAAATAGCCCACCCCAAGACCCTGAAAAGTGGGTGCAAAGTGCACCTAAGTTCCCCAAAGAGCACAGAAGTCGTGATAGGGGAATTCTGCAGGAAAGACCAACACCAGCAATGCAACAACGATGGATTTCCAGACGAGAGTACCTGTGGAACAAGGGGACCAAGTCCAAAAGTCACGATCAAGTCGGGAGTGGGCAGATGCAGAAGGTGACGAGAGAGATGCAGAGGAACTCTGATGAGCTCTTGCATTCGTTATCTAAGGAATTCCCCAAAGCAGAGACCCTAAATAGCCAGAAAAGGAGGTTTGGCTACTTAGGAGAGAGGATAAGCTAGCAACACCTGAAGGAGCCTATCAGAAGGAGTCTCTGACGTCACCTGCTGGCACTGGCCACTCAGAGCAGTCCAGTGTGCCAGCAGCACCTCTGTTTCCAAGATGGCAGAGGTCTGGCGCACACTGGAGGAGCTCTGGGCACCTCCCAGGGGAGGTGCAGGTCAGGGGAGTGGTCACTCCCCTTTCCTTTGTCCAGTTTCGTGCCAGAGCAGGGCTGAGGGATCCCTGAACCGGTGCAGACTGGCTTATGCAGAGATGGGCACCATCTGTGCCCATCAAAGCATTTCCAGAGGCTGGGGGAGGCTACTCCTCCCCAGCCCTGACACCTTTTTCCAAAGGGAGAGGGTGTAACACCCTCTCTCTGAGGAAGTCCTTTGTTCTGCCTTCCTGGGCCAAGCCTGGCTGGACCCCAGGAGGGCAGAAACCTGTCTGAGGGGTTGGCAGCAGCAGCAGCTGCAGTGAAACCCCGGGAAAGGTAGTTTGGCAGTACCCGGGTCTGAGCTAGAGACTCGGGGGATCATGGAATTGTCTCCCCAATGCCAGAATGGCATTGGGGTGACAATTCCATGATCCTAGACATGTTACATGGCCATGTTCGGGGTTACCATTGTGACGCTATACATATGTCGTGACATATGTATAGTGCACGCGTGTAATGGTGTCCCCGCACTCAAAGTCCGGGGAATTTGCCCTGAACAATGTGGGAGCACCTTGGCTAGTGCCAGGGTGCCCATACACTAAGTAAATTTGCACCCAACCTTCACCAGGTGAAGGTTAGACATATAGGTGATTTATAAGTTACTTAAGTGCAGTGGTAAATGGCTGTGAAATAACATGGACGTTATTTCACTCAGGCTGCACTGGCAGGCCTGTGTAAGAATTGTCAGAGCTCCCTATGGGTGGCAAAAGAAATGCTGCAGCCCATAGGGATCTCCTGGAACCCCAATTCCCTGGGTACCTCAGTACCATATACTAGGGAATTATATGGGTGTACCAGTATGCCAATGTAAATTGGTAAATTTAGTCACTAGCCTGTTAGTGACAAATTTGGAAAGCAGAGAGAGCATAACCACTGAGGTTCTGGTTAGCAGAGCCTCATTGAGACAGTTAGGCATCACACAGGGAACACATACATATAGGCCACAACATTATGAGCACTGGGGTCCTGGCTAGCAGCATCCCAGTGACACATAACAAACATACTGACAACATAGGGATTTCACTATGAGCACTGGGTCCTGGCTAGCAGGATCCCAGTGAGACAGTGAAAACACCCTTACATATACTCACAAACAGGCCAAAAGTAGGGGTAACAAGGCTAGAAAGAGGCTACTTTCTCACAAGATGGAGCTATGGCGAAGAATGGTGGATAGGGTCAACGCAGTGGGACAGCACCCAAGAAATCGGGAGGACATCAGGAAGAGGTGGAATGACCTACGGGGGAAGGTGCGTCCCTTGGTCTCAAGACACCACCTGGCGGTTCAGCGGACTGGCGGCGGACCCCCACCTCCTCACCCACAACTAACAACATGGGAGGAGCAGGTCTTGGCGATTCTGCATCCTGAGGGCCTCGCAGGAGTAGGCGGGGGAATGGACTCTGGTAAGTCAAATCTTAACTACTACATCCCCTACCCTACCTGCATGCTATCACACACCACCACCCTCACCCCCAGCACCCCAACTCCTCACATATGTCCCAACATCACAAACCACCCATTCCAACACCAAGCCCTGCATACAACAACAGAGTATGGACACCCATCACTAAAGCATGCCCACTGCACATACCCATACAACCCCCTAAACCACCATCACACAAGCTCCCACACAGGAATGCAAGCACTGGGGTACACGCTCACCCACCCATTGCACACCATGACACATACAGATGTAATAACCATCCTTTTATACCCTTGCAGGACCCCTACCCAACGTCATCGGACAGGAGGGTCCACACATGTCCACACCACCAACAGAAGAGGCCCACAGTGATGACAGCACCTCTGTTCAACTGGATCTAGATGACCAGCCCGGCCCATCGGGGACCTCTGGACAGTCGGTTCCCCTCACACTGGCACAGGCCACTACAGAGCTTGCCCCCTCTGGAAACACCAGCACAGCACCCACCCAGCAGGCCCATACCTCCGTTCCCAGGACACATCCATCAGCTGTGTGTCCACCACTACAGGGAACCCAGGCTAACCCACCACCCCAACAACAACAGGGACCTGGGGGCAGTGGCAGTGGGCACACGGTCCAGAGGACAGAGGCCCAGGAACACAGGGGACCTGGGAGGGCTGGTGTGCGACAGGGGGCGGACAGGCCAAGGGAACCCACTCTCCACGAGGCCCTCTCCTCCATCATGGGAGCCTACCACCACTCCCAGGAGACAATGGCAACGGTACTGGCCAAGTTTTCAGGAGACCCAGCGCCTGCTGGGGGAACAGTATATGGGCTTCAGAGAGGAACTCAAATCCATCAATTCCACCCTGGGCACCATTGTAGGGATACTGAAAGAAGTCCTCAACACCAGGAGGGACACTGTGGCACTACAAGGGGCCCCTGACACTAGCGTGGGCGATGAACTGCCCACCACCTCCGCCAGCGCTAGTGAACAGGAGGCACCACCACAGGACCACCACACCAGCACCCCACCCCCTGCAGAGGGAGAACCACCCCGCAAGCAGTCCCTGAGATCCAGGACAAAGACAGAGCACGATGCCAAGACCCGCGCCAAGAAATGAGACCACCCTGATTGTCATCCTACTTGTCCCACTTTGTCACCCTGTCCTTACTTAAACTGCCCCAGCTCCACTTCCTATGCCCCTTTGGACAATGCACCTGTGAGACTAATAGACTGGACTCTTCCATGGATATACCTCCGCCATCACCCCTCACCATTTCATAAACCCCTCCAATATTGAGCACTTAAATAAATACACTTAAAACACAAAACAATCTGGAGTCAGTCTGTGATTTCGAAATAGTGTATTAGCAATTACAGTGACAACATGCTCTTTCAATTGTAATGTCAACATACCTATGTCACATAGCTCAAGTCCATGAGGAATCAAAGCAGATGTCACACAGTGGGACCCACATCTGTGAAATCGTAAGGGAAAGTGACAACTCAGTGACCATACACTGGGTGAAAAGGACAGACAGTAGAGAGGTAGTAGTGTTTAAGTACATGTAGTAGGCAGGTCTGTACTCTTACGTGTGTCTCACTGGAAATATTGCTGGATCACTGAGTCCCTGTTGTTCATGTCTTCTTCCTCTGCTTCCTCGTCTTCACTATCCACAGGCTCCACAGCTGCAACAACACTGCCATCTGGACCATCCTCCTGCAGAAAAGGCACCTGTCGTCGCAAAGCCAAGTTATGAAGCATACAGCAGCCCACGATGATCTGGCACACCTTCTTTGGTGAGTAGAATAGGGATCCACCTGTCATATGGAGGCACCGGAACCTAGCGTTCCTCTGCCCTTGTCCTGGGATTCCTCACTGGGGTCAGTAGCCATGACAGGTTGGGGTAACCAGAGTCACCTGCAAATGGCGTGGGACAAGTATTAGACACACACTAACCTGTAGGGTAACCCCAGACAACCATCCCCACTGTCTTGCTTCCAGGTGCTCACTTAATAGCCACACACAGTGCCTCTGGAGTTGACCCATCACTTAAGGGATGCTGCTATTCCGCAGGATGTAGGCGTCATGCACTGAGTCAGGGAACTTAGCATTCACATGGGAGATGTACTGGTCTGCCAAACATACCATCTGTACATTCATCGAATGATAACTCTTCTGGTTTCTGTACACCTGTTCACTCCTGCGGGGGGGGGGCGAAATGGCACCTATGATGTTGGCGATATGTCCCAGGGCATAGAAATCACCTTTCACTGTAGGCAAATCCTCCACCTGAGGGAAAACGATGTAGCTCTGCATGTGTTTCAGAAGGGCAGACAACACTCTGGACAATACGTTGGAAAACATAGGCTGGGACATCCCTGATGCTATGGCCACTGTTGTTTGAAATGACCCACTTGCAAGGAAATGGAGCACTGACAACACCTGCACTTAAGGGGGGATTCCTGTGGGGTGGCGGATTGCAGACATCAGGTCTGGCTCCAACTGGGTACACAGTTCCTGGATTGTGGCACGGTCAAGCCTGTATGTGATAATCACGTGTCGCTCCTCCATTGTCGACAGGTCCACCAACGGGCGGTACACCGGAGGATGCCACCATCTCCTCACATGTCCCAGCGGACGGTGCCTATGAAGGACAACTGCGAGCACAAAGTCAAACAACTCAGAGGTACGTACCCACAGTTTACACAGAACACCAATCATACACAAAAGGTGGCCTGTATGTGTGTAGAGTCTGGGCCTAGGTATGTGTGACGCAGTTGGAAATGAAGCCATGTGGGCCCCTGAAATGGTGGCTGCCTGACCTCTAAAGTGGGACAATGGGATGTGAGGTAACTGCGCTGGCGTTGTACACCGTCGTGGTAGGCGGTCGAAGACATCGGCGCAATGCTGCATTGGTTAACATTGGACCCTATGGGTCCCAGGAGCCAATGATGATGTGCGCCGGCAGTGACGGTATGCACCGTCGAGGACGTGACCGCCATTTTCTATCTGTTCAATCACTCAATACCTGATCTTCGACAGGAGAGGACCTACACTGCAAGTGCTGCTGTGACCTCAGTCTGGAAGAGACAATGGCTCGAGTGTCTGGGGAAAGGGCCCCTGCCTTCACATCGGAGGAGTTGGAGAAGCTCGTGGATGGGGTCCTCCCCAGTACACGCTACTCTACGGTCCTCCAGACAAACAGGTATGTACACAGGGAGCATGTTGTATGGGCTATGCCTGTGTGGAGAGGGGTGGATATAAGAAGGAAGGGGGGAGAGTTGTGCGTGCATGAAAGACGGTGAATGCATGTGCCACATTACAAGGGTAGGGATGGGGGGCAATCACTTTGATGGTGCAGTTGGTAATAACTTCTCTTTTTCCCCTGTGCATTTCATGTAGGTCAGTGCCCACCAGAAAAAAGATATTTGGCGTGCCATCGCCAAGGACGTCCGGACCCTGGGGGTCTACCACAGACGGAGCACCCACTGCCGGAAAAGATGGGAGGACATTCGCTGCTGGAGCAAGAAGACGGCAGAGGCTCAGCTGGGGATGGCCTCCCAACGTGGGAGGGGTGCCCGTCGCACCATGACCCCCCTGATGTTCCGGATCCTGGCGGTGGCCTACCTGGAGTTGGATGGGCACTTGAGGGCATCACAGCAGACACAAGGGGGTGAGTACACTCTCATTCTGCTGACTTTGCACGCAGTGGAGGTGTCTGGGTGGAGGAGGTGGGCTGTGGGTTTCCCTAGGCCAGGGTGAGTTCCGCAGGCAAGGCCCCTCCATAAGGCAGGCCATGTGGGACCCCAGCCCACCTCTGTAGAGTGACAACTACACCTAGTCATGCCCCTGTGTCATTTATGTGTGCAGATGTCGTCCATAGCCTTGTAGGCCATTTCCCAGAAATTGAACAGTGGAGTCCAAGAGCGCGGCGTAGTGCAGGGGGCTTCTGTGTCTGTCGTGTCTGTCGTGTCTGCCAACGGAAGCGGTAATGTATGTACTCAACATGTCTCTCTCCTGTCTTCCCCCCCCTTTCTGTGGTCTCCCTGTTCTTGTGTGCATTAGCATCATCAGGCGGAGGACCAGTGGCACCGGAGCACGAGGGAGCTGCATCCCACATGGCCCTGGAGGGCGACACTACGGAGTCTGAATTCACCAGTGGGACGGAGGGCGAGGGGAGCTCCACGGTGGGGACAGGAGCTGACACCAGCGACACGGACTCATCCTCTGATGGGAGCTCCCTTGTGGTGGCGGCAACATCTGTGCCCCCGCATCTACAGGTACAGCCGCCACCCCCCCTACCAGCACCGCCCTTCCAGCAGCCCTTCAGCCTTTGCCCCGTTCCCGCTCACCCAGGAGGGTGGGCATCACCTTCGCCCCAGGCACCTCAGGCCCTGCCCCAGTCACCCCTGCTGCCCTCAGTGAGGAGGCCAATGCCCTCCTCAGGTACCTCACTGTTGGGCAGTCTACCATTTTTAATGCCATCCAGGGTGTAGAGAGGCATTTGCAACAAACAAATGCATTCCTGGAGGGCATTCATTCTGGTCAGGCAGCCCTTCACCAAGCTTTTCAGACTCTGGCCTCAGCACTGATGGCAGCCATTGTCCCCATCTCTAGCCTCCCCCCTCCAACTTCCTCCACCCCGACCCAATCTCCTGTACCTCAGCCTTTCCCAAGCACACCTGCAGACGAACATGCACACACCTCAACACCCAAGGGTAGCTCAGGCAAACATAAGCACTACACATCCCACAGGCATTCATGTAAGCATAACACACATGCAGATACACCAACATCCACTGCCTCCACTGTGTCCCCCTCCTCCTCGTCTCCCTCCTCCCTCCCAGTGACGTCTACACTCACACCTGCATGCACTACATCTACAGCCATTACGTCCCTCTCCAGCACACCCACCACTACACCCCGCTCACGTGCAGTCACCACCCCCACTACCATTCACACGTCCCCTGTGTCCTCTCCCAGTGTGTCTGTGACGCCCCCTCCCAAGATACACAAACGCAGGCACACACCCACCCAACAGCCATCCACCTCACAACAGCCTCCAGCGCATGCATCTTCACCCAAAGTCACCAAACGTACACCTACTACAACCACCACCTCTTCCTCGACTCCCAAACCCCCTCCAGCTACCCGTCCCAGTGTGTCCCAAAAACTTTTCCTGTCCAACCTTGACCTCTTTCCCACACCTCCCCCACCCCGTCTGTCTCATAGGTCCCGAACTAGCACCTCAGCCACAACCTCTCCGGGACCAGTGGTGCCTGTAGTCACCGGAATCTGGAGTGCAACGGCCACCAGGACAGCCAGTGTGGCACGGAGCCACAGCACAACCAGTCCCCCACCTGTGAAGCATCAGAAGTTGGCCAGTGCCCGGCAGGAGAGGGGGAAGACTCCAGCCACCAAAGCCGCTCCCAGGGGTCCCGGTGGGAGTGTGGAGTCAGCTGTGACACCTTCCAAGATGGGGAAGGGCCACAAGAAACCCGGCAAGTCTGGGAAGAACAGCACGGTGGAGAAGACCGCCATCATCCCCGCTGCCCAGGAGGCCACAGCCAGCACCAGCCCAGCTGCCCAGGAGGCCACCGCCATCATCCCCGCTGCCCAGGAGGCCACAGCCAGCACCAGCCCAGCTGCCCAGGAGGCCACCACCAGCACCAGCCCAGCTGCCCAGGAGGCCACCGCCAGTAGCAGCCCAGCTGCCCAGGAGGCCACCGCCAGCACCAACCCAGCTGCCAATGAGGCCAGCACCAGCCCAGCTGCCCAGGACAAGACCACCAGCACCAGCCCAGCTGCCCAGGACAAGACCGCCAGCAAAAGCCCCATTGGGCCATGAAGGACCGCCAGCAAAAGCCCCGTTGGGCAATGAAGGACCGCCAGCAAAGGCCCCGTTGGGCCATGAAGGACCACCAGCAAAAGCCCCGTTGGGCAATGAAGGACCGCCAGCAAAGGCCCCGTTGGGCCATGAAGGACTGTGCCTGTGGCCGCAGTGAGCTGCAGTGTCCAGTCTATGGGAGATCCATCACAGGATGGCCATGGTTCCTTCGAGGCCGGCCACGTGATGCGGTACAACCAATCAGAGGAGCCGCAGGTAAACGCACAGGTCAGGCCCTCATCCGGGGATGGAACCGGCTGCCGCAGCCAGACTGACGTTCATCCTCCTGGTGGCCGATTCCAAATGGGCACTGTTCCAGCCCAGCTTTCCGCGATGTCTAAGAGAGCCTGACCCTCACAGTGCCCACCGGTTCCTTACACTACCCAAGAGCGCCAGACCCTCACAGTGCCCACCGGCTCCTTATACTACCCAGGAGCGCCAGACCCTCACAGTGCCCACCGGTTCCTTACACTACCCAAGAGCGCCAGACCCTCACAGTGCCCACCGGCTCCTTACACTACCCAAGAGCGCCAGACCCTCACAGTGCCACTGGTTCCTTATACTACCCAGGAGAGCCAGACCCTCACAGTGCCACCGGTTCCTTACACTACCCAAGAGCGCCAGACCCTCACAGTGCCACTGGTTCCTTACACTACCCAGGAGCACCCGACCCTCACAGTGCCACCGGTTCCTTATACTACCCAGGAGAGCCAGACCCTCACAGTGCCACCGGTTCCTTTTACTACCCAGGAGAGCCAGACCCTCACAGTGCCCACCGGTTCCTTATACTACCCAAGGGCGCCAGACCCTCACAGTGCCCACCGGTTCCTTACACTACCCAAGAGCGCCAGACCCTCACAGTGCCCACCGGCTCCTTATACTACCCAGGAGCGCCAGACCCTCATAGTGCCCACCGGTTCCTTATACTACCCAAGGGCGCCAGACCCTCACAGTGCCCACCGGCTCCTTACACTACCCAAGAGCGCCAGACCCTCACAGTGCCCACCGGCTCCTTATACTACCCAGGAGCGCCAGACCCTCACAGTGCCCACCGGTTCCTTACACTACCCAAGAGCGCCAGACCCTCACAGTGCCACCGGTTCCTTATACTACCCAGGAGAGCCAGACCCTCACAGTGCCACTGGTTCCTTATACTACCCAGGAGAGCCAGACCCTCACAGTGCCCAACGGTTCCTTATACTACCCAAGGGCGCCAGACCCTCACAGTGCCCACCGGTTCCTTACACTACCCAAGAGCGCCAGACCCTCACAGTGCCCACCGGCTCCTTATACTACCCAGGAGCGCCAGACCCTCACATTGCCCACCGGTTCCTTACACTACCCAAGGGCGCCAGACCCTCACAGTGCCCACCGGCTCCTTACACTACCCAAGAGTGTAGGAAAGTACCATCTTGCCTGGCATGTTACCCCCATTTTTCACTGTATATATGTTGTTTTAGTTGTATGTGTCACTGGGACCCTGGTAACCCAGGGCCCCAGTGCTCATAAGTGTGCCTGAATGTGTTACCTGTGTAGTGACTAACTGTCTCACTGAGGCTCTGCTAATCAGAACCTCAGTGGTTATGCTCTCTCATTTCTTTCCAAATTGTCACTAACAGGCTAGTGACCATTTTTACCAATTTACATTGGCTTACTGGAACACCCTTATAATTCCCTAGTATATGATACTGAGGTACCCAGGGTATTGGGGTTCCAGGAGATCCCTATGGGCTGCAGCATTTCTTTTGCCACCCATAGGGAGCTCTGACAATTCTTACACAGGCCTGCCTCTGCAGCCTGAGTGAAATAACGTCCACGTTATTTCACAGCCATTTTACACTGCACTTAAGTAACTTATAAGTCACCTATATGTCTAACCTTTACCTGGTAAAGGTTAGGTGCAAAGTTACTTAGTGTGAGGGCACCCTGGCACTAGCCAAGGTGCCCCCACATTGTTCAGAGCCAATTCCCTGAACTTTGTGAGTGCGGGGACACCATTACACGCGTGCACTACATATAGGTCACTACCTATATGTAGCTTCACCATGGTAACTCCGAATATGGCCATGTAACATGTCTATGATCATGGAATTGCCCCCTCTATACCATCCTGGCATAGTTGGCACAATCCCATGATCCCAGTGGTCTGTAGCACAGACCCTGGTACTGCCAAACTGCCCTTCCTGGGGTTTCACTGCAGCTGCTGCTGCTGCCAACCCCTCAGACAGGCAGCTGCCCTCCTGGGGTCCAGCCAGGCCTGGCCCAGGATGGCAGAACAAAGAACTTCCTCTGAGAAAGGGTGTGACACCCTCTCCCTTTGGAAAATGGTGTGAAGGCAGGGGAGGAGTAGCCTCCCCCAGCCTCTGGAAATGCTTTGTTGGGCACAGATGTGCCCAATTCTGCATAAGCCAGTCTACACCGGTTCAGGGACCCCTTAGCCCCTGCTCTGGCGCGAAACTGGACAAAGGAAAGGGGAGTGACCACTCCCCTGACCTGCACCTCCCCTTGGTGGTGTCCAGAGCTCCTCCAGTGTGCTCCAGACCTCTGCCATCTTGGAAACAGAGGTGCTGCTGGCACACTGGACTGCTCTGAGTGGCCAGTGCCACCAGGTGACGTCAGAGACTCCTGCTGATAGGCTCCTTCAGGTGTTAGTAGCCTTTCCTCTCTCCTAGGTAACCAAACCCTCTTTTCTGGCTATTTAGGGTCTCTGTCTCTGGGGAAACTTTAGATAACGAATGCATGAGCTCAGCCGAGTTCCTCTGCATCTCTCTCTTCACCTTCTGATAAGGAAACGACCGCTGACCGCGCTGGAAGCCTGCAAACCTGCAACATAGTAGCAAAGACGACTACTGCAACTCTGTAATGCTGATCCTGCCGCCTTCTCGACTGTTTTCCTGCTTGTGCATGCTGTGGGGGTAGCCTGCCTCCTCTCTGCACCAGAAGCTCCGAAGAAATCTCCCGTGGGTCGACGGAATCTTCCCCCTGCAACCGCAGGCACCAAAAAGCTGCATTACCGGTCCCTTGGGTCTCCTCTCAGCACGACGAGCGAGGTCCCTCGAATCCAGCGACGCTGTCCAAGTGACCCCCACAGTCCAGTGACTCTTCAGCCCAAGTTTGGTGGAGGTAAGTCCTTGCCTCACCTCGCTGGGCTGCATTGCTGGGAACCGCGACTTTGCAGCTACTCCGGCCCCTGTGCACTTCCGGCGGAAATCCTTTGTGCACAGCCAAGCCTGGGTCCACGGCACTCTAACCTGCATTGCACGACTTTCTAAGTTGGTCTCCGGCGACGTGGGACTCCTTTGTGCAACTTCAGCGAGCACCGTTTCACGCATCCTCGTAGTGCCTGTTTCTGGCATTTCTCCGGGGGCTACCTGCTTCAGTGAGGGCTCTTTGTCTTGCTCGACGTCCCCTCTCTCTTCAGGTCCATTTTGCGACTTCCTGGTCCCTCCTGGGCCCCAGCAGCGTCCAAAAACGCCAAACGCATGATTTGCGTGTAGCAAGGCTTGTTGGCGTCCTTCCGGCGGGAAAATACTTCTGCACGACTCTCCAAGGCGAGAGAGATCCGTCCACCAAAGGGGAAATCTCTAGCCCTTTTCGTTCCTGCAGAAACCTCAGCTTCTTCTGTCCAGTTGAAGCTTCTTTGCACCCGCAGCTGGCATTTCCTGGGCATCTGCCCATCTCCGACTTGCTTGTGACTTTTGGACTTGGTCCCCTTGTTCCACAGGTACCCTAGATTGGAAATCCACAGTTGTTGCATTGCTGGTTTGTGTCTTTCTTGCATTATTCCTCTAACACGACTATTTTGTCCTTAGGGGAACTTTAGTGGACTTTGAAATCACTTTTCAGGGTCTTGGGGAGGGTTATTTTTCTAACTCTCACTATTTTCTAATAGTCCCAGCGACCCTCTACAAGGTCACATAGGTTTGGGGTCCATTCGTGGTTCGCATTCCACTTTTGGAGTATATGGTTTGTGTTGCCCCTATCCCTATGTTTCCCCATTGCATCCTATTGTAACTATACATTGTTTGCACTGTTTTCTAAGACTATACTGCATATTTTTGCTATTGGGTATATATATCTTGTGTATATTTCCTATCCTCTCACTGAGGGTACACTCGAAGATACTTTGGCATATTGTCATAAAAATAAAGTACCTTTATTTTTAGTATAACTGTGTATTGTGTTTTCTTATGATATTGTGCATATGACACTAAGTGGTACTGTGGTAGCTTCACACGTCTCCTAGTTCAGCCTAAGCTGGTATGCTAAGCTACCATTATCTATCAGCCTAAGCTGCTAGACACCCTATACACTAATAAGGGATAACTGGGCCTGGTGCAAGGTGCAAGTACCCCTTGGTACTCACTACAAGCCAGTCCAGCCTCCTACATTGGTTGTGCAGTGGTGGGATAAGTGCTTGAGACTACTTACCACTCTTGTCATTGTACTTTTCATAAGAGAAAAATATACAAAACAAGGTCAGTGTATATACACATAGCCAAAAAGTTTTGCATTTCCTCTTTTCACTCTTTTCTAAGTGCTGAAAAGTACTCCTAAACTTTCAAAAAGTTCTTAAAAGTTTAAAAAGTTTTTTTTCTGTCTTTCCAAAAAGTTCTGAAAACGTTTGTCTCTTTCTCTATCACTTTAACTCTCTCTAAAAAATGTCTGGCACAGGCCAAAGTGTTGATCTGTCCAAACTTGCATATCACAACCTTAGCTGGAAAAGAGCAAGGAGTCTCTGTATAGAGAGAGGTTTGAGTGTAGGGAAGAATCCTGCCTTGGAACTGTTAATTAACATGCTTAGAGGACAGGATAAGGCCAGAGGTGGCCCATCTGTTGAAAAAGTACCTAATAGTTCCCAATCTGATTCAGGGACTCCCCCAGGAAAAGATTCAGGAAAGAAACTTCCTAGCCTGCCCATTACTAGACAATCTAGCATAGATGGTAATGATGATGAGCCACACCAAAGAAATAGTGTTGTCTCACATCATAGCAAAAGCATTTATTCTCACCATACTGGTAGTAATGTTTCTGTAAACCAAGCTGTTAAGTTGGCTTCTGTAAGGGACAGGTCTCCTTCTGTTCATTCCCATCATAGCTCTGTTTCTAGAAATGTCCATCCCACCAACCCTGATGACAGAATGTTAGAGAGGGAACTCAATAAGTTGAGGGTGGAACAAACCAGACTGAAGCTTAAAAAGCAACAGCTGGATTTGGATAGACAGTCTTTTGAATTAGAGAAGGAAAGACAGAAGTTGGGTTTAGATACCCATGGTGGCAGCAGCAGTATTCCCCATAGTCATCCTGCAAAAGAGCATGATTCCAGGAATCTGCACAAGATAGTTCCCCCTTATAAGGAGGGGGATGACATTAACAAGTGGTTTGCTGCACTTGAGAGGGCCTGTGTTGTACAGGATGTCCCTCAAAGGCAGTGGGCTGCTATCCTATGGCTATCATTTAGTGGAAAAGGTAGGGATAGGCTCCTTACTGTGAAAGAAAATGATGCCAATAATTTCCAAGTTCTTAAGAATGCACTCCTGGATGGTTATGGCTTAACCACTGAACAGTACAGGATAAAGTTCAGAGAGACCAAAAAGGAGTCTTCACAAGACTGGGTTGATTTCATTGACCAGGCAGTGAAGGCCTTGGAGGGGTGGTTACATGGCAGTAAAGTTACTGATTATGACAGCCTGTAAACCTTAATCCTGAGAGAGCATATTCTTAATAATTGTGTGTCTGATTTGTTGCACCAGTACTTGGTGGACTCTGATCTGACCTCTCCCCAAGAATTGGGAAAGAAGGCAGACAAATGGGTCAGAACAAGAGTGAACAGAAAAGTTCATACAGGGGGTGACAAAGATGGCAACAAAAAGAAGGATGGTAAGTCTTCTGACAAGGGTGGGGACAAATCTAAAAATGAGTCTTCATCAGGCCCACAAAAACACTCTGGTGGGGGTGGTGGGTCCAAATCCTCCTTTAATCAGAACAAGGAAAAGAAACCATGGTGCTATTTATGTAAAATAAAAGGCCATTGGACAACAGATCCCAGTTGTCCAAAGAAAGGCACCACAGCTCCTACCACTACAACCCCTACTGCTACACCTGGTGTCCCTACTAATAGCAGTGGTGGTGGGAGCAAACCTACTAATAGCCAATCCAAGGGAGTAGCTGGGCTCACTTTTGGTAATTTAGTTGGGGTTGGTCTGATTAGGGAGACCACAGAGGCTACTTTAGTCTCTGAAGGGGCTATTGATTTAGCCACTTTGGTTGCTTGCCCCCATAACTTTGAGAAGTACAAGCAACTAACCCTAATAAATGGTGTTGAGGTCCAGGCCTACAGGGACACAGGTGCCAGTGTCACAATGGTGATTGAGAAACTGGTGCACCCTGAACAACACATACTTGGAGACCAGTACCAAGTAACCGATGCTCACAACATAACACAAAGCCACCCCATGGCTGTTGTAAATCTCAACTGGGGGGGGGTAACTGGTCCAAAGAAAGTTGTGGTAGCTTCAGATTTACCTGTAGACTGTCTATTAGGGAATGATTTGGAGACATCAGCTTGGTCAGATGTGGAGTTGGAGGCCCATGCAGCAATGCTGGGCATTCCAGGGCATATTTTTGCTTTGACAAGGGCTCAGGCCAAAAAGCAAAAAGGACAGGGAAGCTTGGATCCTGGAACAATGGACCAAGTGCTCCCTAAAGCTAGGGCTAGTAGAAGCAAACCACTTCCTACTATCCCTCCCTCTACAGTGGATTCTACTTCTGAGGAAGAAGAATTCCCTCCCTGTGCAGAACCTACACCAGAGGAGCTGGAAGCAGACACTGCTGAGCTTTTGGGTGAAGGGGGGCCTGCCAGAGAGGAGCTGAGTGTGGCACAGCAAACCTGTCCCACATTAGAGGGTCTCAGACAGCAAGCTGTCAAACAGGCTAATGGGGATGTCAGTGACTCTCACAGAGTTTACTGGGAGGACAACCTCTTGTACACTGAGCATAGGGATCCTAAACCTGGAGCTGCCAGGAGATTAGTGATTCCTCAGGAGTACAGAAAGTTCCTCCTAACACTGGCACATGACATTCCCCTAGCTGGGCACCTGGGTCAAATGAAAACTTGGGACAGATTGGTTCCATTGTTTCATTGGCCTAGGATGTCTGAGGACACAAAGGAATTTTGTAAGTCCTGTGAAACCCGTCAAGCCAGTGGCAAGACAGGTGGCACCCAAAGGCACCCCTTATCCCACTGCCTGTGGTTGGGGTTCCCTTTGAAAGGGTAGGGGTTGACATAGTTGGCCCCCTTGACCCTCCTACTGCTTCAGGCAATAGGTTTATCTTAGTGGTAGTGGACCATGCCACAAGATATCCTGAAGCTATTCCTTTAAGGACCACTACAGCACCTGCAGTGGCAAAGGCCCTCCTGGGAATATTTTCCAGGGTGGGCTTCCCAAAGGAAGTAGTATCAGACAGAGGAAGCAATTTCATGTCTGCATACTTAAAGGCCATGTGGAAGGAGTGTGGTGTAACTTACAAGTTCACAACACCCTATCATCCACAAACAAATGGACTGGTGGAGAGATTTAATAAAACTCTCAAAGGCATGATTATGGGTCTCCCTGAAAAACTCCGCAGGAGATGGGATATCCTTCTACCATGCCTCCTTTTTGCCTACAGGGAGGTACCCCAGAAAGGAGTGGGCTTCAGCCCCTTTGAACTTCTTTTTGGACACCCTGTTAGGGGTCCACTCACACTTGTAAAGGAGGGTTGGGAACAACCTTTAAAAGCTCCTAAGCAGGATATTGTGGATTATGTACTTGGCCTCAGATCAAGGATGGCTGAGTACATGAAAAAGGCCAGTAAAAACCTTCAGGCCAGCCAAGAGCTCCAGAAGTAATGGCACGATCAGAAGGCTGTTTTGGTTCAGTACAAACCAGGGCAGAAAGTGTGGGTCTTGGAGCCTGTGGCCCCAAGAGCACTCCAAGATAAATGGAGTGGTCCCCACACAATTGTTGAAAAAAAGGGTGAAGTCACCTACTTGGTTGACTTAGGCACTGCCAGGAGTCCCCTTAGGGTGCTCCATGTCAACCGCCTGAAACCCTACTATGACAGTGCTGATCTCACCCTGCTCATGGCAACAGATGAGGGACAGGAAGAAGACAGTGATCCTCTACCTGATCTCTTCTCTTCCACAGATCAAGATGCTCTTGTGGAAGGTGTAGTTTTGGCTGATTGTCTTACTGCTGAGCAGAAAGACAATTGCATAAATCTCCTAGGACAATTTTCAGAACTCTTCTCTACTGTGCCAGGCACCACTTCTTGGTGTGAGCACACTATAGATACTGGAGACAGTTTACCTGTCAAAAGTAAGATCTATAGGCAGCCTGACCATGTCAGGGACTGCATAAAGCAAGAAGTTCAGAAAATGTTGGAACTAGGAGTGGTTGAGCACTCTGACAGTCCATGGGCTTCTCCTGTGGTACTGGTACCAAAACCCAATTCTAAAGATGGAAAGAAAGAAATGCGGTTTTGTGTAGACTATAGAGGTCTCAACTTGGTAACCAAAACTGATGCTCACCCTATACCCAGGGCAGATGAGCTCATAGATACACTGGCATCTGCCAAGTATCTAAGCACTTTTGATTTGACTGCAGGGTATTGGCAGATCAAATTGTCAGAAGATGCTAAACCTAAGACTGCATTTTCTACCATTGGAGGACATTACCAGTTTACTGTAATGCCTTTTGGTTTGAAAAATGCACCTGCCACTTTTCAGAGGTTGGTGAACACAGTCCTGCAAGGGCTGGAAGCTTTCAGTGCAGCATATTTGGACGATATAGCTGTCTTTAGCTCCAGCTGGGATGATCACCTGGTCCACCTATGGAAAGTTTTGGAGGCCCTGCAAAAGGCAGGCCTCACTATCAAGGCTTCAAAGTGCCAGATAGGGCAGGGTAAGGTGGTTTATCTGGGACACCTTGTTGGTGGGGAACAGATTGCACCACTTCAGGGGAAAATCCAAACTATTATTGATTGTGTTCCCCCTACCACTCAGACTCAGGTGAGAGCCTTCCTAGGCCTCACTGGGTATTACAGGAGGTTCATTAAGAACTATGGCTCCATTGCAGCCCCTCTTAATGACCTCACATCCAAGAAAATGCCTAAAAAGGTATTATGGACAGCAAACTGTCAGAAAGCTTTTGAGGAGCTGAAGCAGGCCATGTGCTCTGCACCTGTCCTGAAAAGCCCTTGTTACTCTAAAAAATTCTATGTCCAAACTGATGCATCTGAATTAGGAGTAGGGGCAGTCCTATCACAACTTAATTCTGAGGGCCAGGATCAACCTTTTGCTTTTATTAGTAGGAGGTTGATCCCTAGAGAAAAGCGTTGGTCTGCCATTGAGAGGGAGGCCTTTGCTGTGGTCTGGGCTCTGAAGAAGTTGAGGCCATACCTGTTTGGCACTCACTTCATTGTTCAGACAGACCACAAACCTCTACTTTGGCTAAAACAAATGAAAGGTGAAAATCCTAAATTGTTGAGGTGGTCCATATCCCTACAGGGAATGGACTATACAGTGGAACATAGACCTGGGAGTAGCCACTCCAATGCAGATGGACTCTCCAGATATTTCCACTTAGACAATGAAGACTCATCAGGTCATGGCTAGTTTTATTGTCCTTCATTTGGGGGGGGTTGTGTAGGAAAGTACCATCTTGCCTGGCATGTTACCCCCATTTTTCACTGTATATATGTTGTTTTAGTTGTATGTGTCACTGGGACCCTGGTAACCCAGGGCCCCAGTGCTCATAAGTGTGCCTGAATGTGTTACCTGTGTAGTGACTAACTGTCTCACTGAGGCTCTGCTAATCAGAACCTCAGTGGTTGTGCTCTCTCATTTCTTTCCAAATTGTCACTAACAGGCTAGTGACCATTTTTACCAATTTACATTGGCTTACTGGAACACCCTTATAATTCCCTAGTATATGGTACTGAGGTACCCAGGGTATTGGGGTTCCAGGAGATCCCTATGGGCTGCAGCATTTCTTTTGCCACCCATAGGGAGCTCTGACAATTCTTACACAGGCCTGCCACTGCAGCCTGAGTGAAATAACGTCCACGTTATTTCACAGCCATTTTACACTGCACTTAAGTAACTTATAAGTCACCTATATGTCTAACCTTTACCTGGTAAAGGTTAGGTGCAAAGTTACTTAGTGTGAGGGCACCCTGGCACTAGCCAAGGTGCCCCCACATTGTTCAGAGCCAATTCCCTGAACTTTGTGAGTGTGGGGACACCATTACACGCGTGCACTACATATAGGTCACTACCTATATGTAGCTTCACCATGGTAACTCCGAATATGGCCATGTAACATGTCTATGATCATGGAATTGCCCCCTCTATACCATCCTGGCATAGTTGGCACAATCCCATGATCCCAGTGGTCTGTAGCACAGACCCTGGTACTGCCAAACTGCCCTTCCTGGGGTTTCACTGCAGCTGCTGCTGCTGCCAACCCCTCAGACAGGCAGCTGCCCTCCTGGGGTCCAGCCAGGCCTGGCCCAGGATGGCAGAATAAAGAACGTCCTCTGAGAGAGGGTGTGACACCCTCTCCCTTTGGAAAATGGTGTGAAGGCAGGGGAGGAGTAGCCTCCCCCAGCCTCTGGAAATGCTTTGTTGGGCACAGATGTGCCCAATTCTGCATAAGCCAGTCTACACCGGTTCAGGGACCCCTTAGCCCCTGCTCTGGCCCTCACTCGCCTCCCCCTCTCTCACCCCTAGCTAACCCGTTCGCTATCTACCTCCCTCACTCCTCCTATCTTCCTATCTCTCTAGCTCCCTATCTCACTATCTAACTCCCCCACTCTCCACCTCCTCCTACCTACCTATCTGTCTATCTATCTATTTCCCTATCTATCGACTTCTCTATCTATTTTCTCTATCTATTTCTCTATCTCTCCCCCCCTCCCGCCACCCCCTCTACTACCTATCTCCCTATCCTCTCACTCTACCTCTCTCCCTCACCCACCTCTACAACCCCCCCTCCCCTATCTTCACAACCCTACTCCTATCTCTCTCCCTAATCTCCAAACCTCCTAACACTCACCCTCCTCCACCCTAAACCCCCTCCCCCAGCTCCTCTCACTCTACCTGTCCCCCCCCTCCCTCGCGATTTCCCGCCGCGACCTCCTGCACGCCCCGCCCCCAGCTCCCATTCGCCCCCAGCTGACCCCTCCCCCCCCCCTCCTACCTCTTATGGCGGCCGCTGCGCGACAGTGGTAGCGACCCTTGACCCAAGGGTAGGTCGCTCCCCCTGCCGCTGCAGCTCCTCCAAGTTCCCGAGTTCCTGTGTTCCTGAGACCCACCTAACTGTAAGTACCCCCCTCCTCCCAGCCCCTCGCCCTGCCCCGCGCCACTCACCTTCTCTCCTGCTCCTGCTTCTTTTCCTCCTCTCTGTCTCTTCCTCCTCGCTCCCCCTCTGCAATCTTCTTCTGTGTTCTTCTGTTCTTCTCTTCTGTTCTTCTGTTCTTCCCTTCTGTTCTTCTGTGTCCTTCCGGTCTTCTGTGTTCTTCTTCTCTGTTCTTCTCGGTGCTTCTGTGTTCTTCTTCTCGGCTCTTCTGTGTTCTTCTCTGTTCTTCTCTGTTCTTCTCTGTTCTTCTGCTCTTCCGATCTTCTGTGCTTCTGTCTTCTGTTCTTCTGTCTTCTGTTCTTCTGTTCTTCTGTTCTTCTGTCTTCTGTTCTTCTGTTCTTCTGTCTTCGGCTCTTCTACCTCCTCCGTCTTCTTCCCCCGAGCCTGCCCTCCTGCTCCTTCCTCATCCCCCTCCCTCACTCGCCTCCCCCTCTCTCACCCCTAGCTAACCCGTTCGCTATCTACCTCCCTCACTCCTCCTATCTTCCTATCTCTCTAGCTCCCTATCTCACTATCTAACTCCCCCACTCTCCACCTCCTCCTACCTACCTATCTGTCTATCTATCTATTTCCCTATCTATCGACTTCTCTATCTATTTTCTCTATCTATTTCTCTATCTCTCCCCCCCTCCCGCCACCCCCTCTACTACCTATCTCCCTATCCTCTCACTCTACCTCTCTCCCTCACCCACCTCTACAACCCCCCCTCCCCTATCTTCACAACCCTACTCCTATCTCTCTCCCTAATCTCCAAACCTCCTAACACTCACCCTCCTCCACCCTAAACCCCCTCCCCCAGCTCCTCTCACTCTACCTGTCCCCCCCCTCCCTCGCGCTTTCCCGCCGCGACCTCCTGCACGCCCCCGCCCCCCAGCTCCCATTCGCCCCCAGCTGACCCCTCCCCCCCCCTCCTACCTCTTATGGCGGCCGCTGCGCGACCGCGCAGCTGGCGCGCCAGAGGCAAGCCCGTCTGCGCCCGTCCGCGCCTGGCCCGCGCCCAGCGCCACGACCCCTGGTCCCCAGCTCCCCCAAGCCCCGCTGATCTGCTACGACCCCACCACCCTCCACGCCCTCAACCCAGGGCGCTCCAAAACCTGCTTCCTAGCTCACCCCAAACGCACCCATGGACCCTTCGCCTGCAACTCCTGCAAACGCATCTTCCACCACGCAACTACCACGACCACAAGCCCACGCGCCATCAACCACCTCAAGTGCATCCTGATCAACGCTCGTTCCGTCCACAAGCACGCCGTTGAACTTTGGGACCTCCTGGACTCCACAGCCCCGGACGTCGCCTTCATCACGGAGACATGGATGAACGCCTCCTCTGCTCCAGACATCGCTACCCGCCATCCCCGAAGGCTACAAGATCTCCAGAAAAGACCGCACCAACCAAGTAGGAGGAGGTGTCGCCATCATCTTCAAAGACTCCATCAGCGTCACCACCTCCACCTAAGACCCCCCCCTCGCCGCTGAACACCTGCATTTTCAGATTCGCACCGACCCAAGGACCACCCTCAGAGGATCCCTCGTCTACCGTCCTCCCGGACCTCGCGCCTCTTTCAGCGACGCCATCGCCGACTTCATCTCCCCGCACGCCCTCGCCTCACCGGACTACATCCTCCTAGGCGACCTCAACTTCCATCTGGAACAAAACAACGACCCCAACACCACCACCCTGCTCGACAACCTCGCCAACCTCGGCCTCAAACAACTGGTGAACACCGCCACCCACATCGCCGGACACACGCTCGACCCTATCTTCTCCGCCAGCAAACACGTCTTCTTCAGCCACACCTCTGCCCTACACTGGACCGACCACAGCTGCGTCCACTTCACATTCCGACGCGAGACCTCCCACCTCTGCACTCAACCCATCCCTCATCGACAGTGGAACAAGATCCCTGAAGAGCAACTCTTCTCCGCTCTCGCCGCCAACCAACCCACCCTCACCACCGACCCCAACGACGCAGCTCTCAACCTCACAAACTGGATCTCCAACTGCGCTGACAACCTTGCTCCCCTCAAACGCACGCATCGACAGACCAACACCAAAAAACCTCTCTGGTTCTCTGACACCCTCAAAGAATCAAAGAAAACTTGTCGTGCCCTTGAGAAGGCCTGGCGCAAGGACCACACCGCTGACAACATGACCGCCCTCAAGAACGCTACACGCGAACACCACCACCTGATCCGCACTGCCAAAAGGAACTTTTTCACCGACAGACTAGACAAAAACAGCCACAACAGCAGAGAACTCTTCAGCATCGTCAAAGAGTTCTCCAACCCCAGCGCCAGCGCCAACGCCGTCACGCCCTCACAGGATTTGTGCGAATCCCTCGCCACTTTCTTCCATCGCAAGATCAGCGACCTCCACGACAGCTTCGAACACCAGACCCAACCATACACCACTGAACCCGCTTCCCCGGACATCACCCTCAACAACTGGACCCACATCAACACAGAAGAAACCAAATCCATCATGAACTCTATCCACTCCGGCGCCCCTTCGGACCCCTGCCCGCACTTCATCTTTAACAAAGCCGACGACATCATCGCCCCGCACCTCCAGACCGTCATCAACTCTTCTTTTTCTTCTGCTACCTTCCCCGAATGCTGGAAGCACGCTGAAGTCAACGCCCTACTAAAGAAACCTACGGCTGACCCAAGCGACCTGAAAAACTTCCGCCCCATCTCTCTTCTACCTTTCCCAGCCAAGGTAATAGAAAAGACCGTCAACAAACAGCTGACCACCTTCCTGGAAGACAACAACCTGCTCGACCCTTCACAAACCGGATTCCGAACCAACCACAGCACGGAAACCGCCCTCATCTCAGTCACAGACGACATCAGAACCCTGATGGACAACGGTGAAACAGTCGCCCTCATTCTCCTCAACCTCTCGGCTGCCTTTGACACCGTCTGTCACCGCACCCTAATCACCCGCCTACGCTCCACCGGGATCCAAGGCCAGGCCCTGGACTGGATCGCCTCCTTCCTCGCTAACCGCTCCCAAAGAGTTTACCTCCCTCCGTTTCGCTCAGAACCCACCAAGATCATCTGCGGCGTACCTCAAGGCTCATCGCTCAGCCCGACACTCTTCAATGTCTACATGAGCCCCCTCGCCGACATCGTATGCAAGCACGACATCATCATCACCTCCTACGCCGACGACACCCAACTTGTACTCTCCCTCACCAAGGACCCCGCCAGCGCCAAGACCAACCTACAAGAGGGTATGAAGGACGTCGCAGATTGGATGAGGCTCAGCCGCCTAAAGCTGAACTCTGAAAAAACGGAAGTCCTCATCCTCGGCAACACCCCGTCCGCCTGGGACGACTCCTGGTGGCCCACGGCCCTCGGCACCGCACCGACCCCCGCAGACCACGCCCGCAACCTCGGCTTCATCTTGGACCCTCTTCTCACCATGACCAAGCAAGTCAACGCCGTGTCCTCCGCCTGCTTCCTCACTCTCCGCATGCTCCGCAAGATCTTCCGCTGGATCCCCGCCGACACCAGAAAAACCGTGACCCACGCCCTTGTCACGAGTCGCCTGGACTACGGCAACACCCTCTACGCCGGGACCACCGCCAAACTCCAAAACCGCCTGCAACGCATCCAAAACGCCTCGGCCCGCCTCATCCTCGACGTACCCCGCAACAGCCACATCTCCGCACACCTGAGACACCTGCATTGGCTCCCAGTCAGCAAAAGGATCACCTTCCGTCTTCTCACCCACGCACACAAAGCCCTCCACAACAAGGGACCGGAATACCTCAACAGACGCCTCAGCTTCTACGTCCCCACCCGCCCCCTCCGCTCCGCTGGCCTCGCACTTGCTGCCGTCCCTCGCACCCGCCGCTCCACGGCGGGTGGGAGATCCTTCTCCTTCCTGGCGGCCAAGACCTGGAACTCCCTCCCCACCAGCCTCAGGACCACCCAGGACCACTCCGCTTTCCGGAGACTCCTAAAGACTTGGCTGTTCGAGCAGCGATAACCCCCCCTTTCCCCCCTAGCGCCTTGAGACCCGCACGGGTGAGTAGCGCGCTTTATAAATGTTAATGATTTGATTTGATTTGATTCTGGCGCGAAACTGGACAAAGGAAAGGGGAGTGACCACTCCCCTGACCTGCACCTCCCCTGGGAGGTGTCCAGAGCTCCTCCAGTGTGCTCCAGACCTCTGCCATCTTGGAAACAGAGGTGCTGCTGGCACACTGGACTGCTCTGAGTGGCCAGTGCCACCAGGTGACGTCAGAGACTCCTGCTGATAGGCTCCTTCAGGTGTTAGTAGCCTTTCCTCTCTCCTAGGTAGCCAAACCCTCTTTTCTGGCTATTTAGGGTCTCTGTCTCTGGGGAAACTTTAGATAACGAATGCATGAGCTCAGCCGAGTTCCTCTGCATCTCTCTCTTCACCTTCTGATAAGGAAACGACCGCTGACCGCGCTGGAAGCCTGCAAACCTGCAACATAGTAGCAAAGACGACTACTGCAACTCTGTAACGCTGATCCTGCCGCCTTCTCGACTGTTTTCCTGCTTGTGCATGCTGTGGGGGTAGCCTGCCTCCTCTCTGCACCAGAAGCTCCGAAGAAATCTCCCGTGGGTCGACGGAATCTTCCCCCTGCAACCGCAGGCACCAAAAAGCTGCATTACCGGTCCATTGGGTCTCCTCTCAGCACGACGAGCGAGGTCCCTCGAATCCAGCGATGCTGTCCAAGTGACCCCCACAGTCCAGTGACTCTTCAGCCCAAGTTTGGTGGAGGTAAGTCCTTGCCTCACCTCGCTGGGCTGCATTGCTGGGAACCGCGACTTTGCAGCTACTCCGGCCCCTGTGCACTTCCGGCGGAAATCCTTTGTGCACAGCCAAGCCTGGGTCCACGGCACTCTAACCTGCATTGCACGACTTTCTAAGTTGGTCTCCGGCGACGTGGGACTCCTTTGTGCAACTTCGGTGAGCACCGTTTCACGCATCCTTGTAGTGCCTGTTTCTGGCACTTCTCCGGGTGCTACCTGCTTCAGTGAGGGCTTTTTGTCTTGCTCGACGTCCCCTCTCTCTTCAGGTCCATTTTGCGACCTCCTGGGCCCCAGCAGCGTCCAAAAACGCCAACGCACGATTTGCGTGTAGCAAGGCTTGTTGGCGTCCTTCCGGCGGGAAAACACTTCTGCACAACTCTCCAAGGCGAGAGGAATTCGTCCTCCAAAGGGGAAGTCTCTAGCCCATTTCGTTCCTGCAGAAACCTCAGCTTCTTCTGTCCAGTAGAAGCTTCTTTGCACCCGCAGCTGGCATTTCCTGGGCATCTGCCCATCTCCGACTTGCTTGTGACTTTTGGACTTGGTCCCCTTGTTCCACAGGTACCCTAGATTGGAAATCCACAGTTGTTGCATTGCTGGTTTGTGTCTTTCCTGCATTATTCCTCTAACATGACTATTTTGTCCTTAGGGGAACTTTAGTGCACTTTGCACTCACTTTTCAGGGTCTTGGGGAGGGTTATTTTTCTAACTCCCACTATTTTCTAATAGTCCCAGCGACCCTCTACAAGGTCACATAGGTTTGGGGTCCATTCGTGGTTCGCATTCCACTTTTGGAGTATATGGTTTGTGTTGCCCCTATCCCTATGTTTCCCCATTGCATCCTATTGTAACTATACATTGTTTGCACTGTTTTCTAAGACTATACTGCATATTTTTGCTATTGGGTATATATATCTTGTGTATATTTCCTATCCTCTCACTGAGGGTACACTCTAAGATACTTTGGCATATTGTCATAAAAATAAAGTACCTTTATTTTTAGTATAACTGTGTATTGTGTTTTCTTATGATATTGTGCATATGACACTAAGTGGTACTGTGGTAGCTTCACACGTCTCCTAGTTCAGCCTAAGCTGCTCTGCTAAGCTACCATTATCTATCAGCCTAAGCTGCTAGACACCCTATACACTAATAAGGGATAACTGGGCCTGGTGCAAGGTGCAAGTACCCCTTGGTCCTTACTACAAGCCAGTCCAGCCTCCTACAAAGAGCGCCAGACCCTCACAGTGCCACTGGTTCCTTACACTACCCAAGAGCGCCAGACCCTCACAGTGCCACCGGTTCCTCACACTACCCAAGAGCGCCAGACCCTCACAGTGCCACCGGTTCCTTACACTACCCAGGAGCACCCGACCCTCACAGTGCCACCGGTTCCTTATACTACCCAACAGCTGAGACCCTCACAGTGCCCACCGGTTCCTTATACTACCCAAGAGCACCAGACCCTCACAGTGCCCACCAGTTCCTTATACTACCCAGGAGCGCAGACCCTCACAGTGCCACTGGTTCCTTATACTACCCAAGAGCACCAGACCCTCACAGTGCCACCGGTTCCTTATACTACCCAGGAGCGCCAGACCCTCACAGTGCCCACCGGCTCCGTATACTACCCAAGAGCGCCAGACCCTCACAGTGCCACCGGCTCCTTATACTAACCAAGAGCGCCAGACCCTCACAGTGCCACCGCTTCCTTATACTACCCAGGAGCACCCAACCCTCACAGTGCCACTGGTTCCTTATACTACCCAACAGCTGAGACCCTCAAGAGTGCTCACTGATTCCTTATACTACCCAAGAGCACCAGACCCTCACAGTGCTCACCGGTTCCTTATACTACCCAGGAGCACCAGACGCTCACAGTGCCCACCAGTTCCTTATACTACCCAGGAGCACCAGACCCTCACAGTGCCACCGGTTCCTTATACTACCCAAGAGCGCCAGACCCTCACAGTGCCACCAGTTCCTAATACAGCCCAAGAGCACCAGACCCTCACAGTGCCCACCGGTTCCTTATACTATCCAAGAGCGCCAGACACTCACAATCCCAACAGTTCCTTATACTACCCAAGAGCACCAGACCCTCACAGTGCCCACCGGTTCCTTATACTACCCAGGAGCGCCAGACCCTCACAATGCCACCGGTTCCTTATACTACCCAAGAGCGCCAGACCCTCACAGTGCTCACCGGTTCCTTATATTACCCAGGAACACCAGACCCTCACAGTGCCACCGGTTCCTTATATTACCCAAGAGCACCAGACCTTCACAGTGCCCACCGGCTCCTTATACTACCCAGGAACGCCAGACCCTCACAGTGCCCACCGGTTCCTTATATTACCCAAGAGCACCAGACCCTCACAGTGCCACCGGTTCCTTATACTACCCAAGACCACCAGACCCTCACAGTGCCACTGGTTCCTTATACTACCCAGGAGCACCAGACCCTCACAGTGCCACCGGTTCCTTATATTACCCAAGAGCGCCAGACCCTCACAGTGCCACTGGTTCCTTATACTACCCAGGAACACCAGACACTCACAGTGCCCACCGGTTCCTTATACTACCCAAGAGCGCCAGACCCTCACAGTGCCACCAGTTCCTAATACAGCCCAAGAGCACCAGACCCTCACAGTGCCCACCGGTTCCTTATACTACCCAAGAGCGCCAGACACTCACAGTCCCACCAGTTCCTTATACTAAACAAGAGCACCAGACCCTCACAGTGCTCACCGGTTCCTTATACTACCCAGGAACACCAGACCCTCACAGTGCCAACGGTTCCTTATATTACCCAAGAGCGCCAGACCTTCACAGTGCCCACCGGCTCCTTATACTACCCAGGAACGCGAGACCCTCACAGTGCCCACTGGTTCCTTATATTACCCAAGAGCGCCAACCCTCACAGTGCCGACCGGTTCCTTATACTACCCAGGAGCGCCAGACCCTCACAGTGCCACGGGTTCCTTATATTACCCAAGAGCGCCAGACCCTCACAGTGCCCACCGGTTCCTTATACTACCAAGGAGCGCCAGACCCTCACAGTGCCCACCGGTTCCCTATACTACCCAGGAGCGCCAGACCCTCACAGTGCCACCGGTTACCTATACTACCCAAGAGCGCCAGACCCTCACAGTGCTCACCGGTTCCTTATACTACCCAGGAGCACCAGACCCTCACAGTGCCAACGGTTCCTTATATTACCCAAGAGCGCCAGACCTTCACAGTGCCCACCGGCTCCTTATACTACCCAGGAACGCGAGACCCTCACAGTGCCCACTGGTTCCTTATATTTCCCAAGAGCGCCAACCCTCACAGTGCCGACCGGTTCCTTATACTACCCAGGAGCGCCAGACCCTCACAGTGCCACGGGTTCCTTATATTACCCAAGAGCGCCAGACCCTCACAGTGCCCACCGGTTCCTTATACTACCCAGGAGCGCCAGACCCTCACAGTGCCCACCGGTTCCTTATACTACCCAGGAGCGCCAGACCCTCACAGTGCCACCGGTTACCTATACTACCCAAGAGCGCCAGACCCTCACAGTGCTCACCGGTTGCTTATACTACCCAGGAGCGCCAGACCCTCACAGTGCCCACCGGCTCCTTATACTACCCAGGAGCACCAGACCCTCACAGTGCCCACCGCCTCCTTATACTACCCAGGAACGCCAGACCCTCACAGTGCCCACCGGTTCTTTATATTACCCAGGAACGCCAGACCCTCACAGTGCCCACCGGTTCCTTATATTACCCAAGAGCGCCAACCCTCACAGTGCCGACCGGTTCCTTATACTACCCAGGAGCGCCAGACCCTCACAGTGCCCACCGGTTCCTTATATTACCCAAGAGCGCAAGACCCTCACAGTGCCCACTGGTTCCTTATACTACCCAGGAGCGCCAGACCCTCACAGTGCCCACCGGTTCCTTATACTACCCAGGAGCGTCAGACCATCACAGTGCCACCGGTTCTGTATACTACCCAGGAGCGCCAGACCCTCACAGTGCTCACCGGCTCCTTATACTACCCAAGAGCGCCAGACCCTCACAGTGCCCACCGGTTCCTTATACTACCCAGGAGCGCCAGACCCTCACAGTGCCACGGTTCTGTATACTACCCAGGAGCGCCAGACCCTCACAGTGCTCACCGGCTCCTTATACTACCCAGGAGCGCCAGACCCTCACAGTGCTCACCGGCTCCTTATACACCCCAAGAGTGCCAGACCCTCACAGTGCCCACCGGTTCCTTATACTACCCAGGAGCGCCAGACCCTCACAGTGCTCACAGGCTCCTTATACTACCCAGGAGCGCCAGACCCTCACAGTGCTCACCGGCTCCTTATACTACCCAGGAGCGCCAGACCCTCACAGTACCCACCGGCTCCTTATACTACCCAGGAGCGCCAGACCCTCACAGTGCCACCGGTTCCTTGTACTACTCAAGAGCACCAGACCCTCACAGTGCCACCGGTTCCTTATACTACCCAAGAGCACCAGACCCTCACAGTGCCCACCAGTTCCTTATACTACCCAGGAGCGCAGACCCTCACAGTGCCACCGGTTCCTTATGCTACCCAGGAACACCAGACACTCACAGTACCCACCGGATCTTATACTATCCAAGAGCACCAGACCCTCACAGTGCCACTGGCTCCTTATACTACCCAAGAGCGCCAGACCCTCACAGTGCCCACCGGTTCCTTATACTACCTAGGAGCGCCAGACCCTCACAGTGCCACCGGTTCCTTATATTACCCAAGAGCGCCAGACCTTCACAGTGCCCATCGGCTCCTTATACTACCCAGGAACGCCAGACCATCACAGTGCCCACCGGTTCCTTATATTACCCAACAGCACCAACCCTCACAGTGCCGACCGGTTCCTTATACTACCCAGGAGTGCCAGACCCTCACAGTGCCCACCAGTTCCTTATATTACCCAAGAGCGCCAGACCCTCACAGTGCCCACCTGTTCCTTATACTACCCAGGAGCGCCAGACCCTCACAGTGCCCACCGGTTCCTTATACTACCCAGGAGCACCAGACCCTCACAGTGCCACCGGTTCTGTATACTACCCAGGAGCGCCAGACCCTCACAGTGCTCACCGGCTCCTTATACTACCCAAGAGCGCCAGACCCTCACAGTGCCCACCGGTTCCTTATACTACCCAGAAGCGCCAGACCCTCACAGTGCCACCGGTTCTGTATACTACCCAGGAGCGCCAGACCCTCACAGTGCTCACCGGCTCCTTATACACCCCAAGAGCGCCAGACCCTCACAATGCCCACCTGTTCCTTATACTACCCAGGAGCGCCAGCCCCTCACAGTGCTCACCGGCTCCTTATACTACCCAGGAGCGCCAGACCCTCACAGTGCCGACCGGCTCCTTATACTACCCAGGAACACCAGACCCCCACAGTGCCACCGGTTCCTTGTACTACTCAAGAGCACCAGACCCTCACAGTGCCACCGGTTCCTTATACTACCCAAGAGCACCAGACCCTCACAGTGCCCACCAGTTCCTTATACTACCCAGGAGCGCAGACCCTCACAGTGCCACCGGTTCCTTATGCTACTCAGGAGCACCAGACCCTCACAGTGCCACTGGTTCCTTATATTACCCAAGAGCACCAGACCCTCACAGTGCCACCGGTTCCTTATGCTACCCAGGAGCACCAGACCCTCACAGTGCCACCGGTTCCTTATATTACCCAAGAGCACCAGACCCTCACAGTGCCACTGGTTCATTATATTACCCAGGAGCACCAGACCCTCAGAGTGCCCACCGGTTCCTTATACTACCCAGGAGCGCCAGACCCTCACAGTGCCACTGGTTACCTATACTACCCAAGAGCGCCAGACCCTCACAGTGCTCACCGGTTCCTTATACTACCCAGGATCGCCAGACCCTCACAGTGCCCACCGGCTCCTTATACTACCCAGGAGCACCAGACCCTCACAGTGCCCACCGGCTCCTTATACTACCCAGGAACGCCAGACCCTCACAGAGCCCACTGGTTCCTTATATTACCCAAGAGCGCCAACCCTTACAGTGCCGACCGGTTCCTTATACTACCCAGGAGCGCCAGACCCTCACAGTGCCCACTGGTTCCTTATATTACCCAAAAGTGCCAGATCCTCACAGTGCCCACCGGTTCCTTATACTACCCAGGAGCGCCAGACCCTCACAGTGCCCACCGGTTCCTTATACTACCCAGGAGCGCCAGACCCTCACAGTGCCACCGGTTCCTTATACTACCCAGGAGCGCCAGACCCTCACAGTGCCCACCTGTTCCTTATACTACCCAAGAGCACCAGACCCTCACAGTGCCACCGGCTCCTTATACTACCCAAGAGCGCCAGACCCCCACAGTGCCCACCGGTTCCTTATACTACCCAGGAGCGCCAGACCCTCACAGTGCTCACCGGCTCCTTATTGTAGGAGGCTGGACTGGCTTGTAGTGAGTACCAAGGGGTACTTGCACCTTGCACCAGGCCCAGTTATCCCTTATTAGTGTATAGGGTGTCTAGCAGCTTAGGCTGATAGATAATGGTAGCTTAGCAGAGCAGCTTAGGCTGAACTAGGAGACGTGTGAAGCTCCTACAGTACCACTTAGTGTCATATGCACAATATCATAAGAAAACACAATACACAGTTATACTAAAAATAAAGGTACTTTATTTTTCTGACAATATGCCAAAGTATCTTAGAGTGTACCCTCAGTGAGAGGATAGGAAATATACACAAGATATATGTACACAATACCAAAAATATGCAGTATAGTCTTAGAAAACAGTGCAAACAATGTATAGTTACAATAGGATGCAATGGGGAAACATAGGGATAGGGGCAACACAAACCATATACTCCAAAAGTGGAATGCGAACCACGAATGGACCCCAAACCTATGTGACCTTGTAGAGGGTCGCTGGGACTATTAGAAAATAGTGAGAGTTAGAAAAATAACCCTCCCCAAGACCCTGAAAAGTGAGTGCAAAGTGCACTAAAGTTCCCCTAAGGACAAAGAAGTCGTGTTAGAGGAATAATGCAGGAAGGACACAAACCAACAATGCAACAACGCTGGATTTCCAATCTGGGGTACCTGTGGAACAAGGGGACCAAGTCCAAAAGTCACAAGCAAGTCGGAGATGGGCAGATGCCCAGGAAATGCCAGCTGCGGGTGCAAAGAAGCTTCTACTGGACAGAAGAAGCTGCGGTTTCTGCAGGAACGCAAAGGGCTAGAGACTTCCCCTTTGGAGGACGGATCCCTCTCGCCTCGTAGAGTTGTGCAAAAGTGTTTTCCCGCCAAAAGAATGCCAACAAGCCTTGCTAGCTGCAAATCGTGGCGTTAGCGTTTTTGGACGCTGCTGTGGCCCAGGAGGGACCAGAAGGTCGCAAATTGGACCAGGAGAGAGAGGGGACCTCGAGCAAGACAAGGAGCCCTCTCAGCAGCAGGTAGCCCCTGGAAAAGTGCCAGAAACAGGCACTACGAGGATGCGTGAAATGGTGCTCACCCGAAGTCGCACAAAGGAGTCCCACGTCGCCGGAGACCAACTTAGAAAGTCGTGCAATGCGGGTTAGAGTGCCGTGGGCCCAGGCTTGGCTGTGCACAAAGGATTTCCGCCGGAAGTGCACAGGGGCCGGAGTAGCTGCAAAAGTCACGGTTCCCAGCAATGCAGTCTAGCAAGGTGAGGCAAGGACTTACCTCCACCAAACTTGGACTGAAGAGTCACTGGACTGTGGGGGTCACTTGGACAGAGTTGCTGGATTCGAGGGACCTCGCTCGTCGTGCTGAGAGGAGACCCAAGGGACCAGTAATGCAGCTTTTTGGTGCCTGCGGTTGCAGGGGGAAGATTCCGTCGACCCACGGGAGATTTCTTCGGAGCTTCTAGTGCAGAGAGGAGGCAGACTACCCCCACAGCATGCACCACCAGGAAAACAGTCGAGAAGGCGGCAGGATCAGCGTTACAGAGCTGCAGTAGTCGTCTTTGCTACTATGTTGCAGGTTTGCAGGCTTCCAGCGCGGTCAGCAGTCGATTCCTTGGCAGAAGGTGAAGAGAGAGATGCAGAGGAACTCGGATGAGCTCTTGCATTCGTTATCTAAAGTTTCCCCAGAGACAGAGACCCTAAATAGCCAGAAAAGAGGGTTTGGCTACTTAGGAGAGAGGATAGGCTACTAACACCTGAAGGAGCCTATCAGAAGGAGTCTCTGACGTCACCTGGTGGCACTGGCCACTCACAGCAGTCCAGTGTGCCAGCAGCACCTCTGTTTCCAAGATGGCAGAGGTCTGGAGCACACTGGAGGAGCTCTGGACACCACCCCGGGGGAGGTGCAGGTCAGGGGAGTGGTCACTCCCCTTTCCTTTGTCCAGTTTCGCGCCAGAGCAGGGCTAAGGGGTCCCCTGAACCGGTGTAGACTGGCTTATGCAGAATTGGGCACATCTGTGCCCAACAAAGCATTTCCAGAGGCTGGGGGAGGCTACTCCTCCCCTGCCTTCACACCATTTTCTAAAGGGAGAGGGTGTAACACCCTCTCTCAGAGGAAGTCCTTTGTTCTGCCATCCTGGGCCAGGCCTGGTTGGACCCCAGGAGGGCAGATGCCTGTCTGAGGGGTTGGCAGCAGCTGCAGTGAAACCCCAGGAAGGGCAGTTTGGCAGTACCAGGGTCTGTGCTACAGACCACTGGGATCATGGGATTGTGCCAACTATGCCAGGATGGCATAGAGGGGGCAATTCCATGATCATAGACATGTTACATGGCCATATTCGGAGTTACCATTGTGAAGCTACATATAGGTAGTGACCTATATGTAGTGCACGCGTGTAATGGTGTCCCCGCACTCACAAAGTTCAGGGAGTTGGCTCTGAACAATGTGGGGGCACCTTGGCTAGTGCCAGGGTGCCCTCACACTTAGTAACTTTGCACCTAACCTTTACCAGGTAAAGGTTAGACATATAGGTGACTTATAAGTTACTTAAGTGCAGTGTAAAATGGCTGTGAAATAACGTGGACATTATTTCACTCAGACTGCAGTGGCAGGCCTGTGTAAGAATTGTCAGAGCTCCCTATGGGTGGCAAAAGAAATGCTGCAGCCCATAGGGATCTCCTGGAACCCCAATACCCTGGGTACCTCAGTACCATATACTAGGGAATTATAAGGGTGTTCCAGTAAGCCAATGTAAATTGGTAAAATTAGTCACTAGCCTGTTAGTGACAATTTGGAAAGAAATGAGAGAGCATAACCACTGAGGTTCTGATTAGCAGAGCCTCAGTGAGACAGTTAGGCATCACACAGGGAACACATACATATAGGCCACAAACTTATGAGCACTGGGGTCCTGACTAGCAGGGTCCCAGTGACACATAACAAACATACTGAAAACATAGGGTTTTCAATATGAGCACTGGGCTCTGGCTAGCAGGATCCCAGTGAGACAGTGAAAACACCCTGACATACACTCACAAACAGGCCAAAAGTGGGGGTAACAAGGCTAGAAAGAGGCTACTTTCTCACACTTATACTACCCAAGAGCGCCAGACCCTCACAGTGCCCACCGGTTCCTTATACTACCCAGGAGCGCCAGACCCTCACACTGCCACCGGTTCTGTATACTACCCAGGAGCGCCAGACCCTCACAGTGCCACCGGTTCTGTATACTACCCAGGAGCGCCAGACCCTCACAGTGCTCACCGGCTCCTTATACTACCCAGGAGCGCCAGACCCTCACAGTGCCCACCGGTTCCTTATACTACCCAAGAGCGCCAGACCCTCACAGTGCCCAAAGGTTCCTTATACTACCCAGGAGCGCCAGACCCTCACAGTGCCCACCGGTTCCTTATACTACCCAACAGCTGAGACCCTCACAGTGCCCACCGGTTCCTTATACTACCCAACAGCTGAGACCCTCACAGTGCCACCGGTTCCTTATACTACCCAACAGCTGAGACCCTCACAGTGCCCACCGGTTCCTTATACTACCAAAGAGCACCAGACCCTCACAGTGCTCACCGGCTCCTTATACTACCCAGGAGCGCCAGACCCTCACAGTGCCCAAAGGTTCCTTATACTACCCAGGAGCGCCAGACCCTCACAGTGCTCACAGGCTCCTTATACTACCCAAGAGCGCCAGACCCTCACAGTGCTCACAGGCTCCTTATACTACCCAGGAGCGCCAGACCCTCACAGTGCTCACCGGCTCCTTATACTACCCAAGAGCACCAGACCCTCACAGTGCCCACCAGTTCCTTATACTATCCAGGAGCGCAGACCCTCACAGTGCCACCGGTTCCTTATACTACCCAAGAGCACCAGACCCTCACAGTGCCCACCAGTTCCTTATACTACCCAGGAGCGCAGACCCTCACAGTGCCACCGGTTCTTTATGCTACCCAGGAACACCAGACACTCACAGTGCCACTAGTTCCTTATGCTACCCAAGAGCGCCAGACCCTCACAATGCCACTGGTTCCTTATACTACCCAGGAACACCAGTCCCTCACAGTGCCACTGGTTCCTTATACTACCCAAGAGCGCCAGACCCTCACAGTGCTCACCGGTTCCTTATACTACCCAAGAGCGCCAGACCCTCACAGTGCTCACCGGTTCCTTATACTACCCAAGAGCGCCAGACCCTCACAGTGCCACCGGTTCCTTATACTACCCAAAAGCACCAGACACTCACAGTGCCACCGGTTCCTTATACTACCCAAGACCACCAGAGCCTCACAGTGCCCACCGGTTCCTTATACTACCCAAGAGCGCCAGACTCTCACAGTGCCACTGGTTCCTTATACTACTTAAGAGCACCAGACCCTCACAGTGCCCACCGGTTCCTTATACTAGCCACGAGCGCCAGACTCTCACTGTGCTCACCGGTTCCTTATACTACCCAAGAGCGCCAGACACTCACACTGCCCACCGGTTCCTTATACTACCCAAGAGCGCCAGACCCTCACAGTGCCACCGGTTCCTTATACTACCCAGGAGCGCCAGACTCTCACAGTGCCACTAGTTCCTTATACTACCCAAGAGTGACAGACCCTCACAGTGCACACCGGCTCCTTATACTACCCAATAGCACCAGACCCTCACAGTGCCACCGGTTCCTTATACTACCCAAGAGCGCCAGAGCCTTACAGTGCCACCGGTTCCTTATACTACCCAAGAGCGCCAGACCCTCACAGTGCCACTGGTTCCTTATACTACCCAAGGGCGCCAGACCCTCACAGTGCTCACCGGTTCCTTATACTACCCAAGAGCACCAGACCCTCACAGTGCCCACCGGTTCCTTATACCACCTAATAGTGCCAGACCCTCACAGTGCCCACCGGTTCCTTATACTACCCAGAAGCACCAAACCTTCACAGTGCCCACCGGTTCGATATACTACCCAAAAGCACCAGACCCTCACAGTGCCACCGGTTCCTTATACTACCCAAGAGTGCCAGACACTCACAGTGCCCACCAGTTCCTTATACAACCCAGGAGCGCCAGACCCTTACAGTGCCACCGGTTCCTTATATTACCCAAGAGCGCCAGACCTTCACAGTGCCCACCGGCTCCTTATACTACCCAGGAACGCCAGACCCTCACAGTGCCCACCGGTTCCTTATATTACCCAAGAGCGCCAACCCTCACAGTGCCGACCGGTTCCTTATACTACCCAGGAGCGCCAGACCCTCACAGTGCCACGGGTTCCTTATATTACCCAAGAGCGCCAGACCCTCACAGTGCCCACCGGTTCCTTATACTACCCAGGAGCGCCAGACCCTCACAGTGCCCACCGGTTCCATATACTACTCAGCAATGCCAGACACTCACAGTGCCCACCGGTTCCTTATATTACCCAAGAGCGCCAACCCTCACAGTGCCGACCTGTTCCTTATACTACCCAGGAGCGCCAGACCCTAACAGTGCCCACCGGTTCCTTATACTACCCAGGAGCACCAGACCCTCACAGTGCCCACCGGTTCCTTATACTACCCAGGAGCGCCAGACCCATACAGTGCCACCGGTTCCTTATATTACCCGAGAGCGCCAGACCTTCACAGTGCCCACCGGCTCCTTATACTACCCAGGAACGCCAGACCCTCACAGTGCCCACCGGTTCCTCATATTACCCAAGAGCGCCAACCCTCACAGTGCCGACCGGTTCCTTATACTACCCAAGAGCGCCAGACCCTCACAGTGCCACGGGTTCCTTATATTACCCAAGAGCGCCAGACCCTCACAGTGCCCACCGGTTCCTTATACTACCCAGGAGCGCCAGACCCTCACAGTGCAAACCGGTTCCTTATCCTACCCAGGAGCGCCAGACCCTCAAAGTGCCACCGGTTACCTATACTACCCAAGAGCACCAGACCCTCACAGTGCTCACCGGTTCCTTATACTACCCAGGAGCGCCAGACCCTCACAGTGCCCACCGGCTCCTTATACTACCCAGGAACGCCAGACCCTCACAGTGCCCACCGGCTCCTTATACTACTCAGCAACGCCAGACACACACAGTGCCCACCGGTTCCTGATATTACCCAAGAGCGCCAACCCTCACAGTGCCGACCTGTTCCTTATACTACCCAGGAGCGCCAGACCCTAACAATGCCCACCGGTTCCTTATATTACCCAAGAGCGCCAGACCCTCACAGTGCCCACCGGTTCCTTATACTACCCAGGAGCGCCAGACCCTCACAGTGCCCACCGGTTCCTTATACTATCCAGGAACACCAGACCCTCACAGTGCTCACCGGTTTTGTATACTACCCAGGAGCGCCAGACCCTCACAGTGCCCACCGGTTACTTATACTACCCAAGAGCGCCAGACCCTCACAGTGCCCACCGGTTCCTTATACTACCCAGGAGCGCCAGACCCTCAAAGTGCCCTCCGGTTCTGTATAATACCCAGGAGCGGCAGACCCTCACAGTGCTCACCGGCTCCTTATACTACCCAGGAGCGCCAGACCCTCACAGTGCTCACTGGCTCCTTATACTACCCAGGAGCGCCAGATTCCTCACAGTGCCCACCGGTTCCTTATACTACCCAGGAGCGCCAGACCCTCACAGTGCTCACCGGCTCCTTATATTACCCAGGAGCGCCAGACCCTCACAGTGCTCACCGGCTCCTTATAGTACCCAGAAGCGCCAGACCCTCACAGTGCCCACCGGCTCCTTATACTACCCAGGAGCACCAGACCCCCACAGTGCCACCGGTTCCTTGTACTACTCAAGAGCACCAGACCCTCACAGTGCCACCGGTTCCTTATACTACCCAAGAGCACCAGACCCTCACAGTGCCCACCAGTTCCTTATACTACCCAGGGGCGCAGACCCTCACAGTGCCACCGGTTCCTTATGCTACCCAGGAACACCAGACCCTCACAGTGCCCACCGGTTCCTTATACTACCCAAGAGCGCCAGACCCTCAAAGTGCCACTGGTTCCTTATACTACCCAAGAGCGCCAGACCCTCACAGTGCCCACTGGTTCCTTATACTACCCAGGAACACCAGACACTCCCAGTGCTCACCGGTTCCTTATACTACCCAAGAGCGCCAGACCCTCATAGTGCTCACTGGTTCCTTATACTACCCAAGAGCGCCAGACCCTCACAGTGCGCACCAGTTCCTTATACTACCCAAGAGCGCCAGACCCTCACAGTGCCACAGGTTCCTTATCCTACCCAAGAGCGCCAGACCCTCACAGTGCTCACCGGTTCCTTATACTACCCAGGAGTGCCAGACCATCACATTGCCCACCGTTTCCTTATACTACCCATGAGCGCCAGACCCTCACAGTGTCACCGGTTCCTTATACTACCCAGGAGCACCAGACCCTCACAGTGCCACTGGTTCCTTATACTACCCAGGAGCGCCAGACCCTCACAGTGCGCACCGGTTCCTTATACTACCCAAGAGCGCCAGACCCTCACAGTGCCACAGGTTCCTTATCCTACCCAAGAGCGCCAGACCCTCACAGTGCTCACCGGTTCCTTATACTACCCAGGAGTGCCAGACCCTCACATTGCCCACTGTTTCCTTATACTACCCATGAGCGCCAGACCCTCACAGTGTCACCGGTTCCTTATACTACCCAGGAGCGCCAGACCCTCACAGTGCTGACCGGTTCCTTTTACTACCCAGGAGCGCCAGACCCTCACAGTGCCACCGGTTCCTTATACTACCCAAGAGCGCCAGACCCTCACAGTGCCCACCGGTTCCTTATACTACCCAGGAGCGCCAGACCCTCAAAGTGCCACCGGTTCTGTATAATACCCAGGAGCGGCAGACCCTCACAGTGCTCACCGGCTCCTTATACTACCCAGGAGCGCCAGACCCTCACAGTGCTCACCGGCTCCTTATACTACCCAGGAGCGCCAGATTCCTCACAGTGCCCACCGGTTCCTTATACTACCCAGGAGCGCCAGACCCTCACAGTGCTCACCGGCTCCTTATATTACCCAGGAGCGCCAGACCCTCACAGTGCTCACCGGCTCCTTATAGTACCCAGAAGCGCCAGACCCTCACAGTGCCCACCGGCTCCTTATACTACCCAGGAGCACCAGACCCCCACAGTGCCACCGGTTCCTTGTACTACTCAAGAGCACCAGACCCTCACAGTGCCACCGGTTCCTTATACTACCCAAGAGCACCAGACCCTCACAGTGCCCACCAGTTCCTTATACTACCCAGGGGCGCAGACCCTCACAGTGCCACCGGTTCCTTATGCTACCCAGGAACACCAGACCCTCACAGTGCCCACCGGTTCCTTATACTACCCAAGAGCGCCAGACCCTCAAAGTGCCACTGGTTCCTTATACTACCCAAGAACGCCAGACCCTCACAGTGCCCACCGGTTCCTTATACTACCCAGGAACACCAGACACTCACAGTGCTCACCGGTTCCTTATACTACCCAAGAGCGCCAGACCCTCCTAGTGCTCACTGGTTCCTTATACTACCCAAGAGCGCCAGACCCTCACAGTGCGCACCGGTTCCTTATACTACCCAAGAGCGCCAGACCCTCACAGTGCCACAGGTTCCTTATCCTACCCAAGAGCGCCAGACCCTCACAGTGCTCACCGGTTCCTTATACTACCCAGGAGTGCCAGACCCTCACATTGCCCACCGTTTCCTTATACTACCCAGGAGCACCAGACCCTCACAGTGCCACTGGTTCCTTATACTACCCAGGAGCGCCAGACCCTCACAGTGCGCACCGGTTCCTTATACTACCCAAGAGCGCCAGACCCTCTCAGTGCCACAGGTTCCTTATTCTACCCAAGAGCGCCAGACCCTCACAGTGCTCACCGGTTCCTTATACTACCCAGGAGTGCCAGACCCTCACATTGCCCACCGTTTCCTTATACTACCCATGAGCGCCAGACCCTCACAGTGTCACCGGTTCCTTATACTACCCAGGAGCGCCAGACCCTCACAGTGCTGACCGGTTCCTTATACTACCCAGGAGCGCCAGACCCTCACAGTGCCACCGGTTCCTTATACTACCCAAGAGCGCCAGACCCTCACAGTGCCCACCGGTTCCTTATACTACCAAAGTATGTCAGACTCTCACAGTGCCCACCGGTTCCTTACACTACCCAAGAGTGCCAGACCCTCACAGAGGCCCACCGGTTCCTTATACTACCCAAGAGCGCCAGACCCTCACAGTGCCCACCGGTTCCTTATACTACCCAAGAGCGCCAGACCCTCACAGTGCCACCGGTTCCTTATACTACCAAAGAGCGCCAGACACTCACAGTGCCCACGGGTTCCTTATACTACCCAAGAGCGCCAGACCCTCACAGTGCCCACCGGTTCCTTATACTACCCAAGAGCGCCAGACACTCACAGTGCTCACCGGTTCCTTATACTACCAAGGAGCGCCAGACCCTCACAGTGCCACCGGTTCCTTATACTACCCAACAGCTGAGACCCTCACAGTGCCCACCGGTTCCTTTTACTACGCAGGAGCGCCAGACCCTCACAGTGCCCACTGGTTCCTTATACTACCAAAGTATGTCAGACTCTCACAGTGCCCACCGGTTCCTTATACTACCCAAGAGCGCCTGACCCTCACAGTGCCCACCGGTTCCTTATACTACCCAAGAGCGCCAGACCCTCACAGTGCCCACCAGTTCCTTATACTACCCAAGAGCGCCAGACACTCACAGTGCTCACCGGTTCCTTATACTACCCAAGAGCGCCAGACCCTCACAGTGCCCACCGGCTCCTTATACTACCCAAGAGCACCAGACTCTCACAGTGCTCACCGGTTCCTTATACTACCCAGGAGCGCAGACCCTCACAGTGCCACCGGTTCCTTATACTACCCAAGAGTGCCAGACCCTCACAGTGCCCACCGGCTCCTTATACTACCCAAGAGCGCCAGACCCTCACAGTGCTCACCGGTTCCTTATACTACCCAGGAGCGCCAGACCCTCACAGTGCCCACCGGTTCCTTATACTACCAAAGTATGTCAGACTCTCACAGTGCCCACCGGTTCCTTACACTACCCAAGAGCGCCAGACCCTCACAGTGCCACTGGTTCCTTATACTACCCAGGAGCACCAGACACTCACAGTGCCTACCGGTTCCTTATACTACCCAAGGGCGCCAGACCCTCACAGTGCCCAACGGTTCCTTATACTACCAAAGTATGTCAGACTCTCACAGTGCCCACCGGTTCCTTATACTACCAAAGTATGCCAGACCCTCACAGTGCCCACCGGTTCCATATACTACCCAGGAGCACCAGACACTCACAGTGCCTACCGGTTCCTTATACTACCCAAGGGCGCCAGACCCTCACAGTGCCCACCGGTTCCTTATACTACCAAAGTATGTCAGACTCTCACACTGCCCACCGGTTCCTTACACTACCCAAGAGCGCCAGACCCTCACAGTACCACCGGTTCCTTATACTACCCAAGAGCGCCAGACCCTCACAGTGCCTACCGGTTCCTTATACTACCCAAGGGCGCCAGACACTCACAGTGCTCACCGGTTCCTTATACTACACAGGAGCGCCAGACCCTCACAGTGCCACCGGTTCCTTATACTACCCAGGAGCACCAGACCCTCACAGTGCCACCGGTTCCTTATACTACCCAAGAGCGCCAGACCCTCACAGTGCCCACCGGCTCCTTATACTACCCAAGAGCACCCAACCCTCACAGTGCCACCGGTTCCTTATACTACCCAACAGCTGAGACCCTCACAGTGCCCACAGGTTCCTTATACTACCAAAGAGCATCAGACCCTCACAGTGCTCACCGGTTTCTTATACTACCCAGGAGCGCCAGACCCTCACAGTGCCCACCGGTTCCTTATACTACCCAGGAGCGCCAGACCCTCACAGTGCCACTGGTTCCTTATACTACCCAGGAGCGCAAAACCCTCACAGTGCCCACCGGTTCCTTATACTACCCAAGAGCGCCAGACCCTCACAGTGCCCACCGGTTCCTTATACTACCCAGGAGCGCCAGAGCCTCACAGTGCCACCGGTTCCATATACTACCCAGGAAAGCCAGACCCTCACAGTGCCACCGGTTCCTTATACTACCAAAGAGCACTAGACCCTCACAGTGCCCACCGGTTCCTTATACTACCCAGGAGCACCAGACCCTCACAGTGCCACTGGTTCCTTATACTACCCAGAAGCACCAGACCCTCACAGTGCCCACCGGTTCCTTATACTACCCAAGAGCGCCAGACCCTCACAGTGCCACAGGTTCCTTACACTACCCAGGAGTGCCAGAGCCTCACAGTGCCACTGGTTCCTTATACTACCCAAGAGCGCTAGACCCTCACAGTGCTCACCGGTTCCTTATACTACCCAGGAGCGCCAGACCCTCACAGTGCCACTGGTTCCTTATACTGCCCAGGAGTGCCAGACCCTCACAGTGCCCACCGGTTCCTTATACTACCCAAGAGCTCCAGACCCTCACAGTGCTCACCGGTTCCTTATACTACCCAAGAGCGCCAGACCCTCACAGTGCCCACCGGTTCCTTATACTACCCAACAGCTGAGACCCTCACAGTGCCCACCGGTTCCTTATACTACCCAAGAGCACCAGACCCTCACAGTGCCACCGGTTCCTTATAATACCCAAGAGCGCCAGACCCTCACAGTGCCCACCGGCTCCTTATACTACCCAAGAGCACCAGACCCTCACAGTGCCACCGGTTCCTTATACTACCCAACAGCTGAGATCCTCAAGAGTGCCCACTGGTTCCTTATACTACTCAAGAGCACCAGACCCTCACAGTGCCACCGGTTCCTTATACTACCCAGAAGCAACAGACCCTCACAGTGCCCACCGGTTCCTTATACTACCCAAGAGCACCAGACACTCACCGTGCTCACCGGTTCCTTATACTACCCAAGAGCGCCAGACCCTCACAGTGCCCACCGGTTCCTTATACTACCCAGGAGCGCCAGACCTTCACAGTGCCCACCGTTTCCTTATACTACCCAGGAACGCCAGAGCCTCACAGTGCTACTGGTTCCTTATACTACCCAGGAGCGCCAGACCCTCACAGTGCCACTGGTTCCTTATACTACCCAGGAGCGCCAGACCCTCACAGTGCCCACCAGTTCCTTATACTACCCAAGAGCGCCAGACACTCACAGTGCTCACCGGTTCCTTATACTACCCAAGAGCGCCAGACCCTCACAGTGCCCACCGGCTCCTTATACTACCCAAGAGCACCAGACTCTCACAGTGCTCACCGGTTCCTTATACTACCCAGGAGCGCAGACCCTCACAGTGCCACCGGTTCCTTATACTACCCAAGAGTGCCAGACCCTCACAGTGCCCACCGGCTCCTTATACTACCCAAGAGCGCCAGACCCTCACAGTGCTCACCGGTTCCTTATACTACCCAGGAGCGCCAGACCCTCACAGTGCCCACCGGTTCCTTATACTACCAAAGTATGTCAGACTCTCACAGTGTCCACCGGTTCCTTACACTACCCAAGAGCACCAGACCCTCACAGTGCCACTGGTTCCTTATACTACCCAGGAGCACCAGACACTCACAGTGCCTACCGGTTCCTTATACTACCCAAGGGCGCCAGACCCTCACAGTGCCCAACGGTTCCTTATACTACCAAAGTATGTCAGACTCTCACAGTGCCCACCGGTTCCTTATACTACCAAAGTATGCCAGACCCTCACAGTGCCCACCGGTTCCATATACTACCCAGGAGCACCAGACACTCACAGTGCCTACCGGTTCCTTATACTACCCAAGGGCGCCAGACCCTCACAGTGCCCACCGGTTCCTTATACTACCAAAGTATGTCAGACTCTCACAGTGCCCACCGGTTCCTTACACTACCCAAGAGCGCCAGACCCTCACAGTGCCACCGGTTCCTTATACTACCCAAGAGCGCCAGACCCTCACAGTGCCTACCGGTTCCTTATACTACCCAAGGGCGCCAGACACTCACAGTGCTCACCGGTTCCTTATACTACACAGGAGCGCCAGACCCTCACAGTGCCACCGGTTCCTTATACTACCCAAGAGCGCCAGACCCTCACAGTGCCCACCGGCTCCTTATACTACCCAAGAGCACCCAACCCTCACAGTGCCACCGGTTCCTTATACTACCCAACAGCTGAGACCCTCACAGTGCCCACAGGTTCCTTATACTACCAAAGAGCATCAGACCCTCACAGTGCTCACCGGTTTCTTATACTACCCAGGAGCGCCAGACCCTCACAGTGCCCACCGGTTCCTTATACTACCCAGGAGCGCCAGACCCTCACAGTGCCACTGGTTCCTTATACTACCCAGGAGCGCAAAACCCTCACAGTGCCCACCGGTTCCTTATACTACCCAAGAGCGCCAGACCCTCACAGTGCCCACCGGTTCCTTATACTACCCAGGAGCGCCAGAGCCTCACAGTGCCACCGGTTCCATATACTACCCAGGAAAGCCAGACCCTCACAGTGCCACCGGTTCCTTATACTACCAAAGAGCACTAGACCCTCACAGTGCCCACCGGTTCCTTATACTACCCAGGAGCACCAGACCCTCACAGTGCCACTGGTTCCTTATACTACCCAGAAGCACCAGACCCTCACAGTGCCCACCGGTTCCTTATACTACCCAAGAGCGCCAGACCCTCACAGTGCCACAGGTTCCTTACACTACCCAGGAGTGCCAGAGCCTCACAGTGCCACTGGTTCCTTATACTACCCAAGAGCGCCAGACCCTCACAGTGCTCACCGGTTCCTTATACTACCCAGGAGCGCCAGACCCTCACAGTGCCACTGGTTCCTTATACTGCCCAGGAGTGCCAGACCCTCACAGTGCCCACCGGTTCCTTATACTACCCAAGAGCTCCAGACCCTCACAGTGCTCACCGGTTCCTTATACTACCCAAGAGCGCCAGACCCTCACAGTGCCCACCGGTTCCTTATACTACCCAACAGCTGAGACCCTCACAGTGCCCACCGGTTCCTTATACTACCCAAGAGCACCAGACCCTCACAGTGCCACCGGTTCCTTATAATACCCAAGAGCGCCAGACCCTCACAGTGCCCACCGGCTCCTTATACTACCCAAGAGCACCAGACCCTCACAGTGCCACCGGTTCCTTATACTACCCAACAGCTGAGATCCTCAAGAGTGCCCACTGGTTCCTTATACTACTCAAGAGCACCAGACCCTCACAGTGCCACCGGTTCCTTATACTACCCAGAAGCAACAGACCCTCACAGTGCCCACCGGTTCCTTATACTACCCAAGAGCGCCAGACCCTCACAGTGCCCACCGGTTCCTTATACTACCCAGGAGCGCCAGACCTTCACAGTGCCCACCGTTTCCTTATACTACCCAGGAACGCCAGAGCCTCACAGTGCTACTGGTTCCTTATACTACCCAGGAGCGCCAGAGCCTCACAGTGCCACTGGTTCCTTATACTACCCAGGAGCGCCAGACCCTCACAGTGCCCACCGGTTCCTTATACTACCCAGGAGCGCCAGACCCTCACAGTGCCACTGGTTCCTTATACTACCCAGGAGCGCCAGACCCTCACAGTGCCACCGGTTCCTTATACTACCCAGAAGCACCAGACCCTCACAGTGCCCACCGGTTCCTTATACTACCCAAGAGCGCCAGACACTCACAGTGCTCACGGGTTCCTTATACTACCCAAGAGCGCCAGACCCTCACAGTGCCACCAGTTCCTTATACTACCCAGGAGCACCAGACCCTCACAGTGCCACTGGTTCCTTATACTACCCAGAAGCACAAGACCCTCACAGTGCCCACCGGTTCCTTATACTACCCAAGAGCGCCAGACCCTCACAGTGCCACAGGTTCCTTATACTACCCAGGAGCCCCAGAGACTCACAGTGCCACCAGTTCCTTATACTACCAAAGAGCGCCAGACCCTCACAGTGCTCAATGGTTCCTTATACTGCCCAGGAGTGCCAGACCCTCACAGTGCCCACCGGTTCCTTATACTACCCAAGAGCGCCAGACCCTCACGGTGCTCACCGGTTCCTTATACTACCCAAGAGCGCCAGACCCTCACAGTGCCCACCGGTTCCTTATACTACCCAGGAGCGCCAGACCCTCACACAGCCACTGGTTCCTTATACTACCCAGGAGCGCCAGACCCTCACAGTGCCCACCGGTTCCTTATACTACCCAACAGCTGAGACCCTCACAGTGCCCACCGGTTCCTTATACTACCCAAGAGCACCAGACCCTCACAGTGCCACAGGTTCCTTATAATATCCAAGAGCGCCAGACCCTCACAGTGCCCACCGGCTCCTTATACTACCCAAGAGCACCAGACCCTCACAGTGCCACCGGTTCCTTATACTACCCAACATCTGAGATCCTCAAGAGTGCCCACTGGTTCCTTATACTACTCAAGAGCACCAGACCCTCACAGTGCCACCGGTTCCTTATACTACCCAGAAGCACCAGACCCTCACAGTGCCCACCGGTTCCTTATACTACCCAAGAGCGCCAGACCCTCACAGTGCTACCGGTTCCTTATACTACCCAGGAGCACCAGACCCTCACAGTGCCACTGGTTCCTTATACTACCCGGAAGCACCAGACCCTCACAGTGCCCACCGGTTCCGTATACTACCCAAGATCGCCAGACCCTCACAGTGCCACAGGTTCCTTATACTACCCAGGAGCGCCAGAGCCTCACAGTGCCAATGGTTCCTTATACTACCCAAGAGCGCCAGACCCTCACAGTGCTCACCGGTTCCTTATACTACCCAATTGCGCCAGACCCTCACAGTGCCACCGGTTCCTTATACTACCCAAGAGCACCAGACCCTCACAGTGCCACCGGTTCCTTATACTACCCAAGAGCGCCAGACACTCACAGTGCCACCGGTTCCTTATACTACCCAAGAGCCCCAGACCCTCACAGTGCCACTGGTTCCTTATACTATCCAGGAGCGCCAGACCCTCACAGTGCCACCGGTTCCTTATACTACCCAAGAGCCCCAGACCCTCACAGTGCCACCGGTTCTCTAGACTACACAAGAGCGCCAGAGCTTCACAGTGCCCACCGGTTCCTTATACTACCCAGGAGCGCCAGACCCTCACAGTGCCCACCGGTTCCTTATACTACCCAAGAGCACCAGACCCTCACAGTGCCCACCGGTTCCTTATACTACCCAAGAGCACCAGACCCTCACAGTGCCCACCGGTTCCTTATACTACCCAAGAGCACCAGACCCTCACAGTGCCCACCGGTTCCGTATACTACCCAAGAGCGCCAGACCCTCACAGTGCCACAGGTTCCTTATACTACCCAGGAGCGCCAGAGCCTCACAGTGCCAATGGTTCCTTATACTACCCAAGAGCGCCAGACCCTCACAGTGCTCACCGGTTCCTTATACTACCCAATTGCGCCAGACCCTCACAGTGCCACCGGTTCCTTATACTACCCAAGAGCACCAGACCCTCACAGTGCCACCGGTTCCTTATACTACCCAAGAGCGCCAGACACTCACAGTGCCACCGGTTCCTTATACTACCCAAGAGCCCCAGACCCTCACAGTGCCACCGGTTCCTTATACTATCCAGGAGCGCCAGACCCTCACAGTGCCACCGGTTCCTTATACTACCCAAGAGCCCCAGACCCTCACAGTGCCACCGGTTCTCTAGACTACACAAGAGCGCCAGAGCTTCACAGTGCCCACCGGTTCCTTATACTACCCAGGAGCGCCAGACCCTCACAGTGCCCACCGGTTCCTTATACTACCCAAGAGCACCAGACCCTCACAGTGCCCACCGGTTCCTTATACTACCCAAGAGCACCAGACCCTCACAGTGCCCACCGGTTCCTTATACTAACCAAGAGCACCAGACCCTCACAGTGCCACCGGTTCCTTATACTACCCAACAGCTGAGACCCTCACAGTGCCCACCGGTTTCTTATACTACCCAAGAGCGCCAGACCCTCACAGTGCCACCGGTTCCTTATACTACCTAACAACTGAGACCCTCACAGTGCCCACCGGTTCCTTATACTACCCAAGAGCACCAGACCCTCACAGTGCCACCGGTTCCTTATAATACCCAAGAGCGCCAGACCCTCAAAGTGCCCACCGTCTCCTTATACTACCCAAGAGCACCAGACCCTCACAGTGCCACCGGTTCCTTATACTACCCAGGAGCACCAGATACTCACAGTGCCACCGGTTCCTTATACACCCCAAGAGCGCCAGACCCTCACAGTGCCCACCGGTTCCTTATACTACCCAACAGCTGAGACCCTCAAGAGTGCCCACTGGTTCCTTATACTACCCAAGAGCACCAGACCCTCACAGTGCCACCGGTTCCTTATACTACCAAGAAGCACCAGACCCTCACAGTGCCCACCGGTTCCTTATACCACCCAAGAGCACCAGACACTCACAGTGCTCACCGGTTCCTTATACTACCCAAGAGCGCCAGACCCTCACCGTGCCCACCGGTTCCTTATACTACCCAGGAGCGCCAGACCATCTCAGTGCCCACCGGTTCCTTATACTACCGAAGAGTGCAAGACCCTCACAGTGCCCCCGGTTCCTTATACTACCAAAGAGTGCCAGACCCTCACAGTGCCACTGGTTCCTTATACTACCCAGAACCGCCAGACCCTCACAGTGCCACCAGTTCCTTATACTACCCAGGAGCGCCAGACCCTCACAGTGCCACCAGTTCCTTATACTACCCAAGAGCGCCAGACCCTCACAGTGCTCACCGGTTCCTTATACTACCCAGGAGCGCCAGACCCTCACAGTGCCCACTGGTTCCTTATACTACCCAAGAGCACCAGACCCTCACAGTGCCACTACCCAAGAGCACCAGACCCTCACAGTGCCACCGGTTCCTTATACTACCCAGGAGCGCCAGACCCTCACAGTGCCCACCGGTTCCTTATACTACCCAAGAGCACCAGACCCTCACAGTGCCACTACCGAAGAGCACCAGACCTTCACAGTGCCACCGGTTCCTTATACTACCCCAGAGCGCCAGACCCTCACAGTGCTCACCGGTTCCATATACTACCCAGGAGCGACAGACCCTCACAGTGCCCACCGGTTCCTTATACTACCAAAGTATGTCAGTCCCTCACAGTGCCCACCAGTGCCAGACCGTCACAGTAGCCACTCCAATGCAGATGGACTCTCCAGATATTTCCACTTAGACAATGAAGACTCATCAGGTCATGGCTAGTCTTATTGTCCTTCGTTTGGGGGGGGGTTGTGTAGGAAAGTACCATCTTGCCTGGCATGTTACCCCCATTTTTCACTGTATATATGTTGTTTTAGTTGTATGTGTCACTGGGACCCTGGTAACCCAGGACCCCAGTGCTCATAAGTGTGCCTGAATGTGTTACCTGTGTAGTGACTAACTGTCTCACTGAGGCTCTGCTAATCAGAACCTCAGTGGTTATGCTCTCACATTTCTTTCCAAATTGTCACTAACAGGCTAGTGACCAATTTCACCAATTCACATTGGCATACTGGAACACCCTTATAATTCCCTAGTATATGGTACTGAGGTACCCAGGGTATTGGGGTTCCAGGAGATCCCTATGGGCTGCAGCATTTCTTTTGCCACCCATAGGGAGCTCTGACAATTCTTACACAGGCCTGCCACTGCAGCCTGAGTGAAATAACGTCCACGTTATTTCACAGCCATTTTACACTGCACTTAAGTAACTCATAAGTCACCTATATGTCTAACCTTTACCTGGTAAAGGTTGGGTGCTAAGTTACTTAGTGTGTGGGCACCCTGGCACTAGCCAAGGTGCCCCCACATTGTTCACGGCAAATTCCCCAGACTTTGTGAGTGCGGGACACCATTACACGCGTGCACTACACATAGGTCACTACCTATGTGTAGCTTCACAATGGTAACTCCGAATATGGCCATGTAACATGTCTATGATCATGGAATTCCCCCCTCTATGCCATCCTGGCATTGTTGGCACAATCCCATGATCCCACGGGTCTCTAGCACAGACCTGGGTACTGCCAAACAGCCTTTTCAGGGGTTTCACTGCAGCTGCTGCTGCTGCCAACCCCTCAGACAGGTTTCTGCCCTCCTGGGGTCCAGCCAGGCTTAGCCCAGGAAAGCAGAACAAAGGACTTCCTCAGAGAGAGGGTGTTACACCCTTTCCCTTTGGAAAAAGTTATTAAGGCAGGGGAGGAGTAGCCTCCCCCAGCCTCTGGAAATGCTTTCATGGGCACAGATGGTGCCCATTTCTGCATAAGCCAGTCTACACCGATTCAGGGACCCCTCAGCCCTGCTCTGGCGCAAAACTGGACAAAGGAAAGGGGAGTGACCACTCCCCTGACCTGCACCTCCCCTGGGAGGTGCCCAGAGCTCCTCCAGTGTGCTCCAGACCTCTGCCATCTTGGAAACAGAGGTGCTGCTGGCACACTGGACTGCTCTGAGTGGCTAGGGCCAGCAGGTGACGTCAGAGACTCCTTCTGATAGGCTCCTTCAGGTGTTGCTAGCCTATCCTCTCTCCTAAGTAGCCAAACCCTCTTTTCTGGCTATTTAGGGTCTCTGCTTTGGGGAATTCCTTAGATAACGAATGCAAGAGCTCATCAGAGTTCCTCTGCATCTCTCTCTTCACCTTCTGCCAAGGAATCAACTGCTGACCGCGCTGGAAGCCTGCAACACTGCAACAAAGTAGCAAAGATGACTACTGCGACCTTGTAACGCTGATCCTGCCGTCTTCTTGACTGTTTTCCTGGTGGTGCATGCTGTGGGGGTAGTCTGCCTCCTCTCTGCACTAGAAGCTCCGAAGAAATCTCCCGTGGGTCGACGGAATCTTCCCCCTGCTACCGCAGGCACCAAAGAACTGCATCACCGGTCCTCTGGGTCTCCTCTCAACACGACGAGCGAGGTCCCTTGAACTCATCAACTCTGTCCAAGTGACTCACAAAGTCCAGTGACTCTTCAGTCCAAGTTTGGTGGAGGTAAGTCCTTGCCTCCCAATGCCAGACTGCATTGCTGGGAACTGCGTCTTTTGCAGCTACTCCGGCTCCTGTGCACTTTTCCAGCATTTCCTTTGTGCACAGCCAAGCCTGAGTCCACGGCACTCTAACCTGCATTGCACGATCTCCTGAGTTGTCCTCGGCGGCGTGGGACTCTCTTGTGCAACTTCGGGTGAGCACCGTTTCACTCCACTTCATAGTGCCTGTTCTGGCACTTCTGCGGGTGCTGCCTGCTTCTGAGAGGGCTCCTTGTCTTGCTCGACGCCCCCTCTGTCCCCTCACGCAATTGGTGACATCCTGGTCCCTCCTCGGCCACAGCAGCATCCAAAAACCCTCACTGCAAGCTTTGCAGCTAGCAAGGCTTGTTTACGGTCTTTTCGCAGGAAAATACTTCTGCACTTCTCTTCACGACGTGGAACATCTATCCTCCAAAGGGGAAGTTCCTAGCTCTTGTCGTTCCTGCAGAATCCTCAGCTTCTACTGTCCAGTAGCAGCTTCTTTGCACCCACAGCTGGCATTTCCTGGGCATCTCCCCACTCTTGACTTGATCGTGACTTTTGGACTTGGTCCCCTTGTTCCACAGGTACTCTAGTCTGGAAATCCATCGTTGTTGCATTGCTGGTGTTGGTCTTTCCTGCAGAATTCCCCTATCACGACTTCTGTGCTCTTTGGGGAACTTGCACTCACTTTTCAGGGTCTTGAGGTGGGCTATTTTTCTAACCCTCACTGTTTTCTTACAGTCCCAGCGACCCTCTACAAGGTCACATAGGTTTGGGGTCCATTCGTGGTTCGCATTCCACTTTTGGAGTATATGGTTTGTGTTGCCCCCTATCCCTATGTTTCCCCATTGCATCCTATTGTAACTATACATTGTTTGCACTGTTTTCTAAGACTATACTGCATATTTTTGCTATTGTGTATATATATCTTGTGTATATTTCCTATCCGCCAGGATCCCGCCCTCCAAATTACCGCGCTGCGGTCAAAAGACCGCGGCGGGTATTACCAGTTTTCCCCTGGGCTGGCGGGCGGTTCCAGTTAAACCGCCCGCCAGCCCAGGGGAAAACGACCTTCCCACGAGGATGCCGGCTCGTAATCGAGCCGGCGGAGTGGGAAGGTGCGACGGGTGCTACCGCACCCGTCGCGTATTTCACTGTCTGCAAGGCAGACAGTGAAATACATTTTGGGGCCCTCTTACGGGGGCCCCTGCCGTGCCCATGCCATTGGCATGGGCACGGCAGGGGCCCCCAGGGGCCCCGCGACCCCCCCTACCGCCATCCTGTTCATGGCGGCTTTCCCGCCATGAACTGGATGGCGGTAGGGGGGGTCAGAATCCTCATGGCTGCGGAGCGCGCTCCGCAGCCATGGAGGATTCCAATGAGCAGCGGAAAGTCAGCGGGAGACCGCTGACTTTCCGCTTCTGACCGCGGCTGAACCGCCGCGGTCAGAATGCTCATTGGAGCACCGCCAGCCTGTCGGCGGTGCTCCCGTGGTCGGTGGCCCTGGCGGCCACCGGCCGCCAGGGTCAGAATGACCCTCAAAGAGCCCTCACTAAAGCAGGTAGCACCCGGAGAAGTGCCAGAAACAGGCACTACGAGGATGCGTGAAACGGTGCTCGCCGAAGTTGCACAAAGGAGTCCCACGTCGCCGGAGACCAACTTAGAAAGTCGTGCAATGCAGGTTAGAGTGCCGTGGACCCAGGCTTGGCTGTGCACAAAGGATTTCCGCCGGAAGTGCACAGGGGCCGGAGTAGCTGCAAAGTCGCGGTTCCCAGCAATGCAGCCCAGCGAGGTGAGGCAAGGACTTACCTCCACCAAACTTGGACTGAAGAGTCACTGGACTGTGGGGGTCACTTGGACAGAGTCGCTGGATTCGAGGGACCTCGCTCGTCGTGCTGAGAGGAGACCCAAGGGACCGGTAATGCAGCTTTTTGGTGCCTGCGGTTGCAGGGGGAAGATTCCGTCGACCCACAGGAGATTTCTTCGGAGCTTCTGGTGCAGAGAGGAGGCAGGCTACCCCCACAGCATGCACAAGCAGGAAAACAGTCGAGAAGGCGGCAGGATCAGCGTTACAGAGTTGCAGTAGTCGTCTTTGCTACTATGTTGCAGGTTTGCAGGCTTCCAGCGCGGTCAGCGGTCGTTTCCTTATCAGAAGGTGAAGAGAGAGATGCAGAGGAACTCGGCTGAGCTCATGCATTCGTTATCTAAAGTTTCCCCATAGACAGAGACCCTAAATAGCCAGAAAAGAGGGTTTGGCTACCTAGGAGAGAGGAAAGGCTACTAACACCTGAAGGAGCCTATCAGCAGCACTGACGTCACCTGGTGGCACTGGCCACTCAGAGCAGTCCAGTGTGCCAGCAGCACCTCTGTTTCCAAGATGGCAGAGGTCTGGAGCACACTGGAGGAGCTCTGGACACCTCCCAGGGGAGGTGCAGGTCAGGGGAGTGGTCACTCCCCTTTCCTTTGTCCAGTTTCGCGCCAGAGCAGGGGCTAAGGGGTCCCTGAACCGGTGTAGACTGGCTTATGCAGAATTGGGCACCTCTGTGCCCAACAAAGCATTTCCAGAGGCTGGGGGAGGCTACTCCTCCCCTGCCTTCACACCATTTTCCAAAGGGAGAGGGTGTCACACCCTCTCTCAGAGGAAGTTCTTTGTTCTGCCATCCTGGGCCAGGCCTGGCTGGACCCCAGGAGGGCAGCTGCCTGTCTGAGGGGTTGGCAGCAGCAGCAGCTGCAGTGAAACCCCAGGAAGGGCAGTTTGGCAGTACCAGGGTCTGTGCTACAGACCACTGGGATCATGGAATTGTACCAACAATGCCAGGATGGCATAGAGGGGGCAATTCCATGATCATAGACATGTTACATGGCCATATTCGGAGTTACCATGGTGAAGCTACATATAGGTAGTGACCTATATGTAGTGCACGCGTGTAATGGTGTCCCCGCACTCACAAAGTTCAGGGAATTGGCTCTGAACAATGTGGGGGCACCTTGGCTAGTGCCAGGGTGCCCTCACACTAAGTAACTTTGCACCTAACCTTTACCAGGTAAAGGTTAGACATATAGGTGACTTATAAGTTACTTAAGTGCAGTGTAAAATGGCTGTGAAATAACGTGGACGTTATTTCACTCAGGCTGCAGTGGCAGGCCTGTGTAAGAATTGTCAGAGCTCCCTATGGGTGGCAAAAGAAATGCTGCAGCCCATAGGGATCTCCTGGAACCCCAATACCCTGGGTACCTCAGTACCATATACTAGGGAATTATAAGGGTGTTCCAGTAAGCCAATGTAAATTGGTAAAAATGGTCACTAGCCTGTCAGTGACAATTTGGAAAGAAATGAGAGAGCATAACCACTGAGGTTCTGATTAGCAGAGCCTCAGTGAGACAGTTAGTCACTACACAGGTAACACATTCAGGCACACTTATGAGCACTGGGGTCCTGGGTTACCAGGGTCCCAGTGACACATACAACTAAAACAACATATATACAGTGAAAAATGGGGGTAACATGCCAGGCAAGATGGTACTTTCCTACACAACCCCCCCCCCAAACGAAGGACAATAAGACTAGCCATGACCTGATGAGTCTTCATTGTCTAAGTGGAAATATCTGGAGAGTCCATCTGCATTGGAGTGGCTACTCCCAGGTCTATGTTCCACTGTATAGTCCATTCCCTGTAGGGATATGGACCACCTCAACAATTTAGGATTTTCACCTTTCATTTGTTTTAGCCAAAGTAGAGGTTTGTGGTCTGTCTGAACAATGAAGTGAGTGCCAAACAGGTATGGCCTCAACTTCTTCAGAGCCCAGACCACAGCAAAGGCCTCCCTCTCAATGGCAGACCAACGCTTTTCTCTAGGGGTCAACCTCCTACTAATAAAAGCAACAGGTTGATCCTGGCCCTCAGAATTAAGTTGTGATAGGACTGCCCCTACTCCTAATTCAGATGCATCAGTTTGGACATAGAATTTTTTAGAGTAACAAGGGCTTTTCAGGACAGGTGCAGAGCACATGGCCTGCTTCAGCTCCTCAAAAGCTTTCTGACAGCTTGCTGTCCACAATACCTTTTTAGGCATTTTCTTGGATGTGAGGTCATTAAGAGGGGCTGCAATGGAGCCATAGTTCTTAATGAACCTCCTGTAGTACCCAGTGAGGCCTAGGAAGGCTCTCACCTGAGTCTGAGTGGTAGGGGGAACCCAATCAATAATAGTTTGGATTTTCCCCTGAAGTGGTGCAATCTGTTCCCCACCAACAAGGTGTCCCAGATAAACCACCTTACCCTGCCCTATCTGGCACTTTGAAGCCTTGATAGTGAGGCCTGCCTTTTGCAGGGCCTCCAAAACTTTCCATAGGTGGACCAGGTGATCATCCCAGCTGGAGCTAAAGACAGCTATATCGTCCAAATATGCTGCACTGAAAGCTTCCAGCCCTTGCAGGACTGTGTTCACCAACCTCTGAAAAGTGGCAGGTGCATTTTTCAAACCAAAAGGCATTACAGTAAACTGGTAATGTCCTCCAATGGTAGAAAATGCAGTCTTAGGTTTAGCATCTTCTGATAATTTGATCTGCCAATACCCTGCAGTCAAATCAAAAGTGCTTAGATACTTGGCAGATGCCAGTGTATCTATAAGCTCATCTGCCCTGGGTATAGGGTGAGCATCAGTTTTGGTTACCAAGTTGAGACCTCTATAGTCTACACAAAACCGCATTTCCTTCTTTCCATCTTTAGAATTGGGTTTTGGTACCAGTACCACAGGAGAAGCCCATGGACTGTCAGAGTGCTCAACCACTCCTAGTTCCAACATTTTCTGAACTTCTTGCTTTATGCAGTCCCTGACATGGTCAGGCTGCCTATAGATCTTACTTTTGACAGGTAAACTGTCTCCAGTATCTATAGTGTGCTCACACCAAGAAGTGGTGCCTGGCACAGTAGAGAAGAGTTCTGAAAATTGTCCTAGGAGATTTATGCAATTATCTTTCTGCTCAGCAGTAAGACAATCAGCCAAAACTACACCTTCCACAAGAGCATCTTGTTCTGTGGAAGAGAAGAGATCAGGTAGAGGATCACTGTCTTCTTCCTGTCCCTCATCAGTTGCCATGAGCAGGGTGAGATCAGCCCTGTCATAGTAGGGTTTCAGGCGGTTGACATGGAGCACCCTAAGGGGACTCCTGGCAGTGCCTAAGTCAACCAAGTAGGTGACTTCACCCTTCTTTTCAACAATTGTGTGGGGACCACTCCATTTATCTTGGAGTGCTCTTGGGGCCACAGGCTCCAAGACCCACACTTTCTGCCCTGGTTGGTACTGAACCAAAACAGCCTTCTGATCATGCCATTGCTTCTGGAGCTCTTGGCTGGCCTGAAGGTTTTTACTGGCCTTTTTCATGTACTCAGCCATCCTTGATCTGAGGCCAAGTACATAATCCACAATATCCTGCTTAGGAGCTTTTAAAGGTTGTTCCCAACCCTCCTTTACAAGTGTGAGTGGACCCCTAACAGGGTGTCCAAAAAGAAGTTCAAAGGGGCTGAAGCCCACTCCTTTCTGGGGTACCTCCCTGTAGGCAAAAAGGAGGCATGGTAGAAGGATATCCCATCTCCTGCGGAGTTTTTCAGGGAGTCCCATAATCATGCCTTTGAGAGTTTTATTAAATCTCTCCACCAGTCCATTTGTTTGTGGATGATAGGGTGTTGTGAACTTGTACGTTACACCACACTCCTTCCACATGGCCTTTAAGTATGCAGAAATGAAATTCCTTCCTCTGTCTGATACTACTTCCTTTGGGAAGCCCACCCTGGAAAATATTCCCAGGAGGGCCTTTGCCACTGCAGGTGCTGTAGTGGTCCTTAAAGGAATAGCTTCAGGATATCTTGTGGCATGGTCCACTACCACTAAGATAAACCTATTGCCTGAAGCAGTAGGAGGGTCAAGGGGGCCAACTATGTCAACCCCTACCCTTTCAAAGGGAACCCCAACCACAGGCAGTGGAATAAGGGGTGCCTTTGGGGTGCCACCTGTCTTGCCACTGGCTTGACAGGTTTCACAGGACTTACAAAATTCCTTTGTGTCCTCAGACATCCTAGGCCAATGAAACAGGGGAACAAGCCTGTTCCAAGTTTTCATTTGTCCTAGGTGCCCAGCTAAGGGAATGTCATGTGCCAGTGTTAGGAGGAACTTTCTGTACTCCTGAGGAATCACTAATCTCCTGGCAGCTCCAGGTTTAGGATCCCTATGCTCAGTGTACAAGAGGTTGTCCTCCCAGTAAACTCTGTGAGAGTCACTGACATCCCCATTAGCCTGTTTGACAGCTTGCTGTCTGAGACCCTCTAATGTGGGACAGGTTTGCTGTGCCACACTCAGCTCCTCTCTGGCAGGCCCCCCTTCACCCAAAAGCTCAGCAGTGTCTGCTTCCAGCTCCTCTGGTGTAGGTTCTGCACAGGGAGGGAATTCTTCTTCCTCAGAAGTAGAATCCACTGTAGAGGGAGGGATAGTAGGAAGTGGTTTGCTTCTACTAGCCCTAGCTTTAGGGAGCACTTGGTCCATTGTTCCAGGATCCAAGCTTCCCTGTCCTTTTTGCTTTTTGGCCGGAGCCCTTGTCAAAGCAAAAATATGCCCTGGAATGCCCAGCATTGCTGCATGGGCCTCCAACTCCACATCTGACCAAGCTGATGTCTCCAAATCATTCCCTAATAGACAGTCTACAGGTAAATCTGAAGCTACCACAACTTTCTTTGGACCAGTTACCCCCCCCCAGTTGAGATTTACAACAGCCATGGGGTGGCTTTGTGTTATGTTGTGAGCATCGGTTACTTGGTACTGGTGTCCAAGTATGTGTTGTTCAGGGTGCACCAGTTTCTCAATCACCATTGTGACACTGGCACCTGTGTCCCTGTAGGCCTGGACCTCAACACCATTTATTAGGGTTAGTTGCTTGTACTTCTCCAAGTTATGGGGGCAAGCAACCAAAGTGGCTAAATCAATAGCCCCTTCAGAGACTACCTGTGGTCTCCCTAATTAGACCAACCCCAACTAAATTACCAAAAGTGAGCCCAGCTACTCCCTTGGATTGGCTATTAGTAGGTTTGCTCCCACCACCACTGCTATTAGTAGGGACACTAGGTGTAGCAGTAGGGGTTGTAGTGGTAGGAGCTGTGGTGCCTTTCTTTGGACAACTGGGATCTGTTGTCCAATGGCCTTTTATTTTACATAAATAGCACCATGGTTTCTTTTCCTTGTTCTGATTAAAGGAGGATTTGGACCCACCACCCCCACCAGAGTGTTTTTGTGGGCCTGATGAAGACTCATTTTTAGATTTGTCCCCACCCTTGTCAGAAGACTTACCATCCTTCTTTTTGTTGCCATCTTTGTCACCCCCTGTATGAACTTTTCTGTTCACTCTTGTTCTGACCCATTTGTCTGCCTTCTTTCCCAATTCTTGGGGAGAGGTCAGATCAGAGTCCACCAAGTACTGGTGCAACAAATCAGACACACAATTATTAAGAATATGCTCTCTCAGGATCAAGTTATACAGGCTGTCATAATCAGTAACTTTACTGCCATGTAACCACCCCTCCAAGGCCTTCACTGCCTGGTCAATGAAATCAACCCAGTCTTGTGAAGACTCCTTTTTGGTCTCTCTGAACTTTATCCTGTACTGTTCAGTGGTTAAGCCATAACCATCCAGGAGTGCATTCTTAAGAACTTGGAAATTATTAGCATCATTTTCTTTCACAGTAAGGAGCCTATCCCTACCTTTTCCACTAAATGATAGCCATAGGATAGCAGCCCACTGCCTTTGAGGGACATCCTGTACAACACAGGCCCTCTCAAGTGCAGCAAACCACTTGTTAATGTCATCCCCCTCCTTATAAGGGGGAACTATCTTGTGCAGATTCCTGGAATCATGCTCTTTTGCAGGATGACTATGGGGAATACTGCTGCTGCCACCATGGGTATCTAAACCCAACTTCTGTCTTTCCTTCTCTAATTCAAAAGACTGTCTATCCAAATCCAGCTGTTGCTTTTTAAGCTTCAGTCTGGTTTGTTCCACCCTCAACTTATTGAGTTCCCTCTCTAACATTCTGTCATCAGGGTTGGTGGGAGGGACATTTCTAGAAACAGAGCTATGATGGGAATGAACAGAAGGAGACCTGTCCCTTACAGAAGCCAACTTAACAGCTTGGTTTACAGAAACATTACTACCAGTATGGTGAGAATAAATGCTTTTGCTATGATGTGAGACAACACTATTTATTTGGTGTGGCTCATCATCATTACCATCTATGCTAGATTGTCTAGTAATGGGCAGGCTAGGAAGTTTCTTTCCTGAATCTTTTCCTGGGGGAGTCCCTGAATCAGATTGGGAACTATTAGGTACTTTTTCAACAGATGGGGCACCTATGGCCTTATCCTGTTCTCTAAGCATGTTAATTAACAGTTCCAAGGCAGGATTCTTCCCTACACTCAAACCTCTCTCTATACAGAGACTCCTTGCTCTTTTCCAGCTAAGGTTGTCATATGCAAGTTTGGACAGATCAACACTTTGGCCTGTGCCAGACATTTTTTAGAGAGAGTTAAAGTAATAGAGAAAGAGACAAAAGTTTTCAGAACTTTTTGGAAAGACAGAAAAAAAACTTTTTAAACTTTTAAGAACTTTTTGAAAGTTTAGAGGTACTTTTTCAGCACTTAGAAAAGAGTGAAAAGAGGAAATGCAAAACTTTTTGGCTATGTGTATATACACTGACCTTGTTTTGTATATTTTTCTCTTATGAAAAGTACAATGACAAGAGTGGTAAGTAGTCTCAAGCACTTATCCCACCACTGCACAACCAATGTAGGAGGCTGGACTGGCTTGTAGTGAGTACCAAGGGGTACTTGCACCTTGCACCAGGCCCAGTTATCCCTTATTAGTGTATAGGGTGTCTAGCAGCTTAGGCTGATAGATAATGGTTGCTTAGCAGAGCAGCTTAGGCTGAACTAGGAGACGTGTGAAGCTACTACAGTACCACTTAGTATCATATGCACAATATCATAAGAAAACACAATACACAGTTATACTAAAAATAAAGGTACTTTATTTTTATGACAATATGCCAAAGTATCTTAGAGTGTACCCTCAGTGAGAGGATAGGAAATATACACAAGATATATATACACAATAGCAAAAATATGCAGTATAGTCTTAGAAAACAGTGCAAACAATGTATAGTTACAATAGGATGCAATGGGGAAACATAGGGATAGGGGCAACACAAACCATATACTCCAAAAGTGGAATGCGAACCACGAATGGACCCCAAACCTATGTGACCTTGTAGAGGGTCGCTGGGACTATTAGAAAATAGTGAGAGTTAGACAAATAACCCTCCCCAAGACCCTGAAAAGTGAGTGCAAAGTGCACTAAAGTTCCCCTAAGGACAAAATAGTCGTGTTAGAGGAATAATGCAGGAAAGACACAAACCAGCAATGCCACAACTGTGGATTTCCAATCTAGGGTACCAAGCAAGTCGGAGATGGGCAGATGCCCAGGAAATGCCAGCTGCGGGTGCAAAGAAGCTTCGACTGGACAGAAGAAGCTGAGGTTTCTGCAGGAACGAAAAGGGCTAGAGACTTCCCCTTTGGTGGACGGATCCCTCTTGCCTTGGAGAGTCGTGCAGAAGTGTTTTCCCGCCGAAAGGACGCCAACAAGCCTTGCTAGTCGCAAATCGTGCGTTTGGCGTTTTTGGACACTGCCGGGGCCCAGGAGGGACCAGGAGGTCGCAAATTGGACCTGAAGAGAGAGGGGACGTCGAGCAAGACAAACAGCCCTCACTGAAGCAGGTAGCACCCGAAGAAGTGCCAGAAACAGGCACTACAAGGATGCGTGAAACGGTGCTCGCCGAAGTTGCACAAAGGAGTCCCACGTCGCCGGAGACCAACTTAGAAAGTCGTGCAATGCAGGTTAGAGTGCTGTGGACCCAGGCTTGGCTGTGCACAAAGGATTTCCGCGGGAAGTCCACAGGGGCCGGAGTAGCTGCAAAGTCGCGGTTCCCAGCAATGCAGCCCAGCGAGGTGAGGCAAGGACTTACCTCCACCAAACTTGGACTGAAGAGTCACTGGACTGTGGGGGTCACTTGGACAGAGTCGCTGGATTCGAGGGACCTCGCTCGTCATGCTGAGAGGAGACCCAAGGGACCGGTAATGCAGCTTTTTGGTGCCTGCGGTTGCAGGGGGAAGATTCCGTCGACCCACGGGAGATTTCTTCGGAGCTTCTGGTGCAGAGAGGAGGCAGGCTACCCCCACAGCATGCACAAGCAGGAAAACAGTCGAGAAGGTGGCAGGATCAGCGTTACAGAGTTGCAGTAGTCGTCTTTGCTACTATGTTGCAGGTTTGCAGGCTTCCAGCGCGGTCAGCGGTCGTTTCCTTATCAGAAGGTGAAGAGAGAGATGCAGAGGAACTCGGCTGAGCTCATGCATTCGTTATCTAAAGTTTCCCCAGAGACAGAGACCCTAAATAGCCAGAAAAGAGGGTTTGGCTACCTAGGAGAGAGGAAAGGCTACTAACACCTGAAGGAGCCTATCAGCAGGAGTCTCTGACGTCACCTGGTGGCACTGGCCACTCAGAGCAGTCCAGTGTGCCAGCAGCACCTCTGTTTCCAAGATGGCAGAGGTCTGGAGCACACTGGAGGAGCTCTGGACACCTCCCAGGGGAGGTGCAGGTCAGGGGAGTGGTCACTCCCCTTTCCTTTGTCCAGTTTCGCGCCAGAGCAGGGGCTAAGGGGTCCCTGAACCGGTGTAGACTGGCTTATGCAGAATTGGGCACCTCTGTGCCCAACAAAGCATTTCCAGAGGCTGGGGGAGGCTACTCCTCCCCTGCCTTCACACCATTTTCCAAAGGGAGATGGTGTCACACCCTCTCTCAGAGGAAGTTCTTTGTTCTGCCATCCTGGGCCAGGCCTGGCTGGACCCCAGGAGGGCAGCTGCCTGTCTGAGGGGTTGGCAGCAGCAGCAGCTGCAGTGAAACCCCAGGAAGGGCAGTTTGGCAGTACCAGGGTCTGTGCTACAGACCACTGGGATCATGGAATTGTACCAACAATGCCAGGATGGCATAGAGGGGGCAATTCCATGATCATAGACATGTTACATGGCCATATTCGGAGTTACCATGGTGAAGCTACATATAGGTAGTGACCTATATGTAGTGCACGCGTGTAATGGTGTCCCCGCACTCACAAAGTTCAGGGAATTGGCTCTGAACAATGTGGGGGCACCTTGGCTAGTGCCAGGGTGCCCTCACACTAAGTAACTTTGCACCTAACCTTTACCAGGTAAAGGTTAGACATATAGGTGACTTATAAGTTACTTAAGTGCAGTGTAAAATGGCTGTGAAATAACGTGGACGTTATTTCACTCAGGCTGCAGTGGCAGGCCTGTGTAAGAATTGTCAGAGCTCCCTATGTGTGGCAAAAGAAATGCTGCAGCCCATAGGGATCTCCTGGAACCCCAATACCCTGGGTACCTCAGTACCATATACTAGGGAATTATAAGGGTGTTCCAGTAAGCCAATGTAAATTGGTAAAAATGGTCACTAGCCTGTCAGTGACAATTTGGAAAGAAATGAGAGAGCATAATCACTGAGGTTCTGATTAGCAGAGCCTCAGTGAGACAGTTAGTCACTACACAGGTAACACATTCAGGCACACTTATGAGCACTGGGGTCCTGGGTTACCAGGGTCCCAGTGACACATAAAACTAAAACAACATATATACAGTGAAAAATGGGGGTAACATGCCAGGCAAGATGGTACTTTCCTACACAGTAAGCCAATGTAAATTGGTAAAATTGGTCACTAGCCTGTCAGTGACAATTTGAAAGAAATGAGAGAGCATAACCACTGAGGTTCTGATTAGCAGAGCCTCAGTGAGACAGTTAGTCACTACACAGGTAACACATTCAGGCACACTTATGAGCACTGGGGCCCTGGAGAACAGGGTCCCAGTGACACATACCACTAAAACAACATATATACAGTGAAAAATGGGGGTAACATGCCAGGCAAGATGGTACTTTCCTACACAACCCCCCCCAAACGAAGGACAATAAGACTAGCCATGACCTGATGAGTCTTCATTGTCTAAGTGGAAATATCTGGAGAGTCCATCTGCATTGGAGTGGCTACTCCCCGGTCTATGTTCCACTGTATAGTCCATTCCCTGTAGGGATATGGACCACCTCAACAATTTAGGATTTTCACCTTTCATTTATTTTAGCCAAAGTAGAGGTTTGTGGTCTGTCTGAACAATGAAGTGAGTGCCAAACAGGTATGGCCTCAACTTCTTCAGAGCCCAGACCACAGCAAAGGCCTCCCTCTCTATGGCAGACCAACGCTTTTCTCTAGGGGTCAACCTCCTACTAATAAAAGCAACAGGTTGATCCTGGTCCTCAGAATTAAGTTGTGATAGGACTGCCCCTACTCCTAATTCAGATGCATCAGTCTGGACATAGAATTTTTTAGAGTAACAAGGGCTTTTCAGGACAGGTGCAGAGCACATGGCCTGCTTCAGCTCCTCAAAAGCTTTCTGACAGTTTGCTGTCCATAATACCTTTTTAGGCATTTTCTTGGATGTGAGGTCATTAAGAGGGGCTGCATTGGAGCCATAGTTCTTAATGAACCTCCTGTAATACCCAGTGAGGCCTATGAAGGCTCTCACCTGAGTCTGAGTGGTAGGGGGAACCCAATCAATAATTGTTTGGATTTTCCCCTGAAGTGGTGCAATCTGTTCCCCACCAACAAGGTGTCCCAGATAAACCACCTTACCCTGCCCTATCTGGCACTTTGAAGCCTTGATAGTGAGACCTGCCTTTTGCAGGGCCTCCAAAACTTTCCATAGGTGGACCAGGTGATCATCCCAGCTGGAGCTAAAGACAGCTATATCGTCCAAATATACTGCACTGAAAGCCTCCAGCCCTTGCAGGACTGTGTTCACCAACCTTTGAAAAGTGGCAGGTGCATTTTTCAAACCAAAAGGCATTACAGTAAACTGGTAATGGCCTCCAATGGTTGAAAATGCAGTTTTAGGTTTAGCATCTTCTGACAATTTGATCTGCCAATACCCTGCAGTCAAATCAAAAGTGCTTAGATACTTGGCAGATGCCAGTGTATCTATGAGCTCATCTGCCCTGGGTATAGGGTGAGCATCAGTTTTGGTTACCAGGTTGAGACCTCTATAGTCTACACAAAACCGCATTTCCTTCTTTCCATCTTTGGAATGGGGTTTTGGTACAAGTACCACAGGAGTAGCCCATGGACTTTCAGAGTGCTCAACCACTCCTAGTTCTAACATTTTCTGGACCTCTTGCTTTATGCAGTCCCTGACATGGTCAGGCTGCCTATAGATCTTACTTTTGACAGGTAAACTGTCTCCAGTATCTATAGTGTGCTCACACCAAGAAGTGGTGCCTGGCACAGTAGAGAAGAGTTCAGAAAACTGACCCAGGAGATTTATGCAATGGTCTTTCTGCTCAGCAGTAAGACAATCAGCCAAAACTACACCTTCCACAAGAGCATCTTGTTCTGTGGAAGAGAAGAGATCAGGTAGAGGATCACTGTCTTCTTCCTGTCCCTCATCAGTTGCCATGAGCAGGGTGAGATCAGCCCTGTCATAGTAGGGTTTCAGGCGGTTTACATGGAGTACCCTAAGGGGACTCCTTGCAGTGCCTAAGTCAACTAAATAGGTGACTTCACCCTTTTTCTCAACAATTGTGTGGGGACCACTCCATTTATCTTGGAGTGCTCTTGGGGCCACAGGCTCCAAGACCCACACTTTCTGCCCTGGTTGGTACTGAACCAAAACAGCCTTCTGATCATGCCATTGCTTCTGGAGCTCTTGGCTGGCCTGAAGGTTTTTGCTGGCCTTTTTCATGTACTCAGCCATCCTTGATCTGAGGCCAAGTACATAATCACAATATCCTGCTTAGGAGCTTTTAAAGGTTGTTCCCAACCCTCCTTTACAAGTGTGAGTGGACCCCTAACAGGGTGTCCAAAAAGAAGTTCAAAGGGGCTGAAGCCCACTCCTTTCTGAGGTACCTCCCTGTAGGCAAAAAGGAGGCATGGTAGAAGGATATCCCATCTCCTGCGGAGTTTTTCAGGGAGACCCATAATCATGCCTTTGAGAGTTTTATTAAATCTCTCCACCAGTCCATTTGTTTGTGGATGATAGGGTGTTGTGAACTTGTAAGTTACACCACACTCCTTCCACATGGCCTTTAAGTATGCAGACATGAAATTGCTTCCCCTGTCTGATACTACTTCCTTTGGGAAGCCCACCCTGGAAAATATTCCCAGGAGGGCCTTTGCCACTGCAGGAGCTGTAGTGGTCCTTAAAGGAATAGCTTCAGGATATCTTGTGGCATGGTCCACTACCACCAAGATAAACCTATTGCCTGAAGCAGTAGGAGGGTCAAGGGGGCCAACTATGTCAACCCCTACCCTTTCAAAGGGAACCCCAACCACAGGCAGTGGGATAAGGGGTGCCTTTGGGGTGCCACCTGTCTTGCCACTGGCTTGACAGGTTTCACAGGACTTACAAAATTCTTTTGTGTCCTCAGACATCCTAGGCCAATGAAACAAGGGGACAAGCCTGTCCCAAGTTTTCATTTGTCCTAGATGCCCAGCTAGGGGAATGTCGTGGGCAAGAGTTAGGAAGAACTTTCTGTACTCCTGAGGAATCACTAATCTCCTGGCAGCTCCAGGTTTAGGATCCCTATGCTCAGTGTACAAGAGGTTGTCCTCCCAGTAAACTCTGTGAGAGTCACTGACATCCCCATTAGCCTGTTTGACAGCTTGCTGTCTTAGACCCTCTAATGTGGGACAGGTTTGCTGTGCCACACTCAGCTCCTCTCTGGCAGGCCCCCCTTCACCCAAAAGCTCAGCAGTGTCTGCTTCCAGCTCCTCTGGTGTAGGTTCTGCACAGGGAGGGAATTCTTCTTCCTCAGAAGTTGAATCCACTGTAGAGGGAGGGATAGTAGGAAGTGGTTTCCTTCTACTAGCCCTAGCTTTAGGGAGTTCTTGGTCCATTGTTCCAGGATCCAAGCTTCCCTGTCCTTTTTGCTTTTTGGCCTGAGCCCTTGTCAAAGCAAAAATATACCCTGGGATGCCCAGCATTGCTGCATGGGCCTCTAACTCCACATCTGACCAAGCTGATGTCTCCAAATCATTTCCTAGTAGACAGTCTACAGGTAAATCTGTGGCTACCACAACTTTCTTTGGACCAGTAACTGTAGGAGGCTGGACTGGCTTGTAGTGAGTACCAAGGGGTACTTGCACCTTGCACCAGGCCCAGTTATCCCTTATTAGTGTATAGGGTGTCTAGCAGCTTAGGCTGATAGATAATGGTAGCTTAGCAAAGCAGCTCAGGCTGAACTAGGAGACGTGTGAAGCTACTACAGTACCACTTAGTGTCATATGCACAATATCATAAGAAAACACAATACACAGTTATACTAAAAATAAAGGTACTTTATTTTTATGACAATATGCCAAAGTATCTTAGAGTGTACCCTCAGTGAGAGGATAGGAAATATACACAAGATATATATACACAATAGCAAAAATATGCAGTATAGTCTTAGAAAACAGTGCAAACAATGTATAGTTACAATAGGATGCAATGGGGAAACATAGGGATAGGGGCAACACAAACCATATACTCCAGAAGTGGAATGCGAACCACGAATGGACCCCAAACCTATGTGACCTTGTAGAGGGTCGCTGGGACTATTAGAAAATAGTGAGAGTTAGCAAAATAACCCTCCCCAAGACCCTGAAAAGTGAGTGCAAAGTGCACCAAAGTTCCCCTAAGGACAAAATAGTCGTGTTAGGGGGAAAATGCAAGGAAAACACAAATCAGCAATGCAACAACGATGGATTCCTGACTGAGGGTACCTGTGGAACAAGGGGACCAAGTCCAAAAGTCACAAGCAGCTCGGAGATGGGCAGATGCCCAAGAAATGCCAGCGGTTGGTGCAAAGAAGCTCTTACTAGGCTGAAGAACTGTGAATACTGCAGGAACGACAAGGGCTAGAGACTTCCCCTTTGGAGGATGGATCCCCCACGCCTTGGAGAGTCGTGCAGAAGTGTTTTCCCGCCGGATGGACGCCAACAAGCCTTGCTACACGCAAATCGTGCGTTTGGCGTTTTTGGACGCTGCTGGGGCCCAGGAGGGACCAAGAGGTCGCAAATTGGACCTGCAGAGAGAGGGGACGTCGAGCAAGACAAAGAGCCCTCACTGAAGCAGGTAGCACCCGGAGAAGTGCCAGAAACAGGCACTACGAGGATGCGTGAAACGGTGCTCGCCGAAGTTGCACAAAGGAGTCCCACGTCGCCGGAGACCAACTTAGAAAGTCGTGCAATGCAGGTTAGAGTGCCGTGGACCCAGGCTTGGCTGTGCACACAGGATTTCCGCCGGAAGTGCACAGGGGCCGGAGAAGCTTGCAAAGTCGCGGTTCCCAGCAATGCAGCCCAGCGAGGTGAGGCAAGGACTTACCTCCACCAAACTTGGGCTGAAGAGTCACTGGACTGTGGGGGTCACTTGGACGGTGTCGCTGGATTCGAGGGACCTCGCTCGTCGTGCTGAGAGGAGACCCAAGGGACCGGAGATGCAGCTTTTTGGTGCCTGCGGTTGCAGGGGGAAGATTCCGTCGACCCACGGGAGATTTCTTCGGAGCTTCTGGTGCAGAGAGGAGGCAGACTACCCCCACAGCATGCACAAGCAGGAAAACAGTCGAGAAGGCGGCAGGATCAGCGTTACAGAGTTGCAGTAGTCGTCTTTGCTACTATGTTGCAGGTTTGCAGGCTTCCAGCGCGGTCAGCGGTCGATTCCTTATCAGAAGGTGAAGAGAGAGATGCAGAGGAACTCGGCTGAGCTCATGCATTCGTTATCTGAAGTTTCCCCAGAGACAGAGACCCTAAATAGCCAGAAAAGAGGGTTTGGCTACCTAGGAGAGAGGAAAGGCTACTAACACCTGAAGGAGCCTATCACAAGGAGTCTCTGACATCACCTGGTGGCACTGGCCACTCAGAGCAGTCCAGTGTCCCAGCAGCACCTCTGTTTCCAAGATGGCAGAGGTCTGGAGCACACTGGAGGAGCTCTGGACACCTCCCAGGGGAGGTGCAGGTCAGGGGAGTGGTCACTCCCCTTTCCTTTGTCCAGTTTCGCGCCAGAGCAGGGGCTAAGGGGTCCCTGAACCGGTGTAGACTGGCTTATGCAGAATTGGGCACATCTGTGCCCAACAAAGCATTTCCAGAGGCTGGGGGAGGCTACTCCTCCCCTGCCTTCACACCATTTTCCAAAGGGAGAGGGTGTCACACCCTCTCTCAGAGGAAGTTCTTTGTTCTGCCATCCTGGGCCAGGCCTGGCTGGACCCCAGGAGGGCAGCTGCCTGTCTGAGGGGTTGGCAGCAGCAGCAGCTGCAGAGAAACCCCAGGAAGGGCAGTCTGGCAGTACCAGGGTCTGTGCTACAGACCACTGGGATCATGGAATTGTACCAACAATGCCAGGATGGCATAGAGGGGGCAATTCCATGATCATAGACATGTTACATGGCCATATTCGGAGTTACCATGGTGAAGCTACATATAGGTAGTGACCTATATGTAGTGCACGCGTGTAATGGTGTCCCCGCACTCACAAAGTTCAGTGAATTGGCTCTGAACAATGTGGGGGCACCTTGGCTAGTGCCAGGGTGCCCTCACACTAAGTAACTTTGCACCTAACCTTTACCAGGTAAAGGTTAGACATATAGGTGACTTATAAGTTACTTAAGTGCAGTGTAAAATGGCTGTGAAATAACGTGGACGTTATTTCACTCAGGCTGCAGTGGCAGGCCTGTGTAAGATTTGTTAGAGCTCCCTATGGGTGGCAAAAGAAATGCTGCAGCCCATAGGGATCTCCTGGAACCCCAATACCCTGGGTACCTCAGTACCATATACTAGGGAATTATAAGGGTGTTCCAGTAAACCAATGTAAATTGGTAAAAATAGTCACTAGCCTGTCAGTGACAATTTGGAAAGAAATGAGAGAGCATAACCACTGAGGTTCTGATTAGCAGAGCCCCAGTGAGACAGTTAGTCACTACACAGGTAACACATTCAGGCACACTTATGAGCACTGGGGCCCTGGGTTACCAGGGTCCCAGTGACACATACAACTAAAACAACATATATACAGTGAAAAATGGGGGTAACATGCCAGGCAAGATGGTACTTTCCTACACAACCCCCCCCCAAACGAAGGACAATAAGACTAGCCATTACCTGATGAGTCTTCATTGTCTAAGTGGAAATATCTGGAGAGTCCATCTGCATTGGAGTGGCTACTCCCAGGTCTATGTTCCACTGTATAGTCCATTCCCTGTAGGGATATGGACCACCTCAACAATTTAGGATTTTCACCTTTCATTTGTTTTAGCCAAAGTAGAGGTTTGTGGTCTGTCTGAACAATGAAGTGAGTGCCAAACAGGTATGGCCTCAACTTCTTCAGAGCCCAGACCACAGCAAAGGCCTCCCTCTCAATGGCAGACCAACGCTTTTCTCTAGGGGTCAACCTTCTACTAATAAAAGCAACAGGTTGATCCTGGCCCTCAGAATTAAGTTGTGATAGGACTGCCCCTACTCCTAATTCAGATGCATCAGTTTGGACATAGAATTTTTTAGAGTAACAAGGGCTTTTCAGGACAGGTGCAGAGCACATGGCCTGCTTCAGCTCCTCAAAAGCTTTCTGACAGTTTGCTGTCCATAATACCTTTTTAGGCATTTTCTTGGATGTGAGGTCATTAAGAGGGGCTGCAATGGAGCCATAGTTCTTAATGAACCTCCTGTAATACCCAGTGAGGCCTAGGAAGGCTCTCACCTGAGTCTGAGTGGTAGGGGGAATCCAATCAATAATAGTTTGGATTTTCCCCTGAAGTGGTGCAATCTGTTCCCCACCAACAAGGTGTCCCAGATAAACCACCTTACCCTGCCCTATCTGGCACTTTGAAGCCTTGATAGTGAGGCCTGCCTTTTGCAGGGCCTCCAAAACTTTCCAAAGGTGGACCAGGTGATCATCCCAGCTGGAGCTAAAGACAGCTATATCATCCAAATATGCTGCACTGAAAGCTTCCAGCCCTTGCAGGACTGTGTTCACCAACCTCTGAAAAAGTGGCAGGTGCATTTTTCAAACCAAAAGGCATTACAGTAAACTGGTAATGTCCTCCAATGGTAGAAAATGCAGTCTTAGGTTTAGCATCTTCTGACATTTTGATCTGCCAATACCCTGCAGTCAAATCAAAAGTGCTTAGATACTTGGCAGATGCCAGTGTATCTATTAGCTCATCTGCCCTGGGTATAGGGTGAGCATCTGTTTTGGTTACCAAGTTGAGACCTCTATAGTCTACACAAAACCTCATTTCCTTCTTTCCATCTTTCGAATTGGGTTTTGGTACCAGTACCACAGGAGAAGCCCATGGACTGTCAGAGTGCTCAACCACTCCTAGTTCCAACATCTTCTGAACTTCTTGCTTTATGCAGTCCCTGACATGGTCAGGCTGCCTATAGATCTTACTTTTGACAGGTAAACTGTCTCCAGTATCTATAGTGTGCTCACACCAAGAAGTGGTGCCTGGCACAATGGAGAAGAGTTCTGAAAATTGTCCTAGGAGATTTATGCAATTATCTTTCTGCTCAGCAGTAAGACAATCAGCCAAAACTACACCTTCCACAAGAGCATCTTGTTCTGTGGAAGAGAAGAGATCAGGTAGAGGATCACTGTCTTCTTCCTGTCCCTCATCTGTTGCCATGAGCAGGGTGAGATCAGCCCTGTCATAGTAGGGTTTCAGGCGGTTGACATGGAGCACCCTAAGGGGACTCCTGGCAGTGCCTAAGTCAACCAAGTAGGTGACTTCACCCTTCTTTTCAACAATTGTGTGTGGACCACTCCATTTATCTTGGAGTGCTCTTGGGGCCACAGGCTCCAAGACCCACACTTTCTGCCCTGGTTGGTACTGAACCAAAACAGCCTTCTGATCATGCCATTGCTTCTGGAGCTCTTGGCTGGCCTGAAGGTTTTTACTGGCCTTTTTCATGTACTCAGCCATCCTTGATCTGAGGCCAAGTACATAGTCCACAATATCCTGCTTAGGAGCTTTTAAAGGTTGTTCCCAACCCTCCTTTACAAGTGTGAGTGGACCCCTAACAGGGTGTCCAAAAAGAAGTTCAAAGGGGCTGAAGCCCACTCCTTTCTGGGGTACCTCCCTGTAGGCAAAAAGGAGGCATGGTAGAAGGATATCCCATCTCCTGCGGAGTTTTTCAGGGAGTCCCATAATCATGCCTTTGAGAGTTTTATTAAATCTCTCCACCAGTCCATTTGTTTGTGGATGATAGGGTGTTGTGAACTTGTAAGTTACACCACACTCCTTCCACATGGCCTTTAAGTATGCAGACATGAAATTGCTTCCTCTGTCTGATACTACTTCCTTTGGGAAGCCCACCCTGGAAAATATTCCCAGGAGGGCCTTTGCCACTGCAGGAGCTGTAGTGGTCCTTAAAGGAATAGCTTCAGGATATCTTGTGGCATGGTCCACTACCACCAAGATAAATCTATTGCCTGAAGCAGTAGGAGGGTCAAGGGGGCCAACTATGTCAACCCCTACCCTTTCAAAGGGAACCCCAACCACAGGCAGTGGGATAAGGGGTGCCTTTGGAGTGCCACCTGTCTTGCCACTGGCTTGACAGGTTTCACAGGACTTACAAAATTCTTTTGTGTCCTCAGACATCCTAGGCCAATGAAACAGTGGTACCAATCTGTCCCAAGTTTTCATTTGACCCAGGTGCCCAGCTAAGGGAATGTCATGTGCCAGTGTTAGGAGGAACTTTCTGTACTCCTGAGGAATCACTAATCTCCTGGCAGTTCCAGGTTTAGGATCCCTATTCTCAGTGTACAAGAGGTTGTCCTCCCAGTAAACTCTGTGTGAGTCACTGACATCCCCATTAGCCTGTTTGACAGCTTGCTGTCTGAGACCCTCTAATGTGGGACAGGTTTGCTGTGCCACACTCAGCTCCTCTCTGGCAGGCCCCCCTTCACCCAAAAGCTCAGCAGTGTCTGCTTCCAGCTCCTCTGGTGTAGGTTCTGCACAGGGAGGGAATTCTTCTTCCTCAGAAGTAGAATCCACTGTAGAGGGAGGGATAGTAGGAAGTGGTTTGCTTCTACTAGCCCTAGCTTTAGGGAGCACTTGGTCCATTGTTCCAGGATCCAAGCTTCCCTGTCCTTTTTGCTTTTTGGCCTGAGCCCTTGTCAAAGCAAAAATATGCCCTGGGATGCCCAGCATTGCTGCATGGGCCTCCAACTCCACATCTGACCAAGCTGATGTCTCCAAATCGTTCCCTAATAGACAGTCTACAGGTAAATCTGAAGCTACCACAACTTTCTTTGGACCAGATACCCCCCCCCAGTTGAGATTTACAACAGCCATGGGGTGGCTTTGTGTTATGTTGTGAGCATCGGTTACTTGGTACTTGTGTCCAAGTATGTGTTGTTCAGGGTGCACCAGTTTCTCAATCACCATTGTGACACTGGCACCTGTGTCCCTGTAGGCCTGGACCTCAACACCATTTATTAGGGTTAGTTGCTTGTACTTCTCCAAGTTATGGGGGCAAGCAACCAAAGTGGCTAAGTCAATAGCCCCTTCAGAGACTAAAGTAGCCTCTGTGGTCTCCCTAATCAGACCAACCCCAACTAAATTACCAAAAGTGAGCCCAGCTACTCCCTTGGATTGGCTATTAGTAGGTTTGCTCCCACCACCACTGCTATTAGTAGGGACACTAGGTGTAGCAGTAGGGGTTGTAGTGGTAGGAGCTGTGGTGCCTTTCTTTGGACAACTGGGATCTGTTGTCCAATGGCCTTTTATCTTACATAAATAGCACCATGGTTTCTTTTCCTTGTTCTGATTAAAGGAGGATTTGGGCCCACCACCCCCACCAGAGTGTTTTTGTGGGCCTGATGAAGACTCATTTTTAGATTTGTCCCCACCCTTGTCAGAAGACTTACCATCCTTCTTTTTGTTGCCATCTTTGTCACCCCCTGTATGAACTTTTCTGTTCACTCTTGTTCTGACCCATTTGTCTGCCTTCTTTCCCAATTCTTGGGGAGAGGTCAGATCAGAGTCCACCAAGTACTGGTGCAACAAATCAGACACACAATTATTAAGAATATGCTCTCTCAGGATCAAGTTATACAGGCTGTCATAATCAGTAACTTTACTGCCATGTAACCACCCCTCCAAGGCCTTCACTGCCTGGTCAATGAAATCAACCCAGTCTTGTGAAGACTCCTTTTTGGTATCTCTGAACTTTATCCTGTACTGTTCAGTGGTTAAGCCATAACCATCCAGGAGTGCATTCTTAAGAACTTGGAAATTGTTAGCCTCATTTTCTTTTACAGTAAGGAGCCTATCCCTACCTTTTCCAGTAAATGATAGCCATAGGATAGCAGCCCACTGCTTTTGAGGGACATCCTGTACAGCACAGGCCCTCTCAAGTGCAGCAAACCACTTGTTAATGTCATCCCCCTCCTTGTAAGGGGGAACTATCTTATGCAGATTCCTGGAATCATGCTCTTTTGCAGGATGACTATGGGGAATACTGCTGCTGCCACCATGGGTATCTAAACCCATTTTCTGTCTTTCCCTCTCTATTTCTAAAGACTGTCTATCCAAATCCAGCTGTTGCTTCTTGAGCTTCAGTCTGGTTTGCTCCACTCTCAATCTATTGAGCTCCCTTTCCAACAATCTGTCATCAGGGTGGGTGGGAGGGACATTTCTAGATACAGAGGTATGATGGGAATGAACAGAAGGAGACCTGTCCCTTACAGAGGGCACCCTAACAGCTTGGCTACCAGTATAATGTGAGAGCACATCATCAGTATGATGTGATTCAACCTCTGTACCAACTATGCTAGACTGTCTAGTAATGGGCAGGCTGAGAAGTTTCTTTCCTGAACCTTTTCCTGGGGGAGTCCCTGGATCAGATTGAGAACCATTCGCTACTTTTTCTACAGATTGGGCACTTATGGCCTTATCCTGTACTCTAAGCATATTAATTAACAGTTCTAAGGAAGGATTCTTCCCTACACTCAAACCTCTCTCTATGCAGAGACTCCTTGCTCCTTTCCAGCTAAGGTGATCATATGCAAGTTTGGACAGTTCAACTTTTTGGCCTGTGCCAGACATTTTTAGAGAGAGTTAAAGTGATAGATAAAGAGAAAAAAAAGTTTTCAGAACTTTTTGGAAAGACAGAAAAAACTTTTTAAACTTTTAAGAACTTTTTGAAAGTTTAGAAGTACTTTTCAGCACTTAGAAAAGAGTGAAAAGAGGAAATGCAAAACTTTTTGGCTATGTGTATATACACTGACCTTGTTTTGTATATTTTTCTCTTATGAAAAGTACAATGACAAGAGTGGTAAGTAGTCTCAAAGCACTTATCCCACCACTGCACAACCAATGTAGGAGGCTGGACTGGCTTGTAGTGAGTACCAAGGGGTACTTGCACCTTGCACCAGGCCCAGTTATCCCTTATTAGTGTATAGGGTGTCTAGCAGCTTAGGCTGATAGATAATGGTAGCTTAGCAAAGCAGCTCAGGCTGAACTAGGAGACGTGTGAAGCTACTACAGTACCACTTAGTGTCATATGCACAATATCATAAGAAAACACAATACACAGTTATACTAAAAATAAAGGTACTTTATTTTTATGACAATATGCCAAAGTATCTTAGAGTGTACCCTCAGTGAGAGGATAGGAAATATACACAAGATATATATACACAATAGCAAAAATATGCAGTATAGTCTTAGAAAACAGTGCAAACAATGTATAGTTACAATAGGATGCAATGGGGAAACATAGGGATAGGGGCAACACAAACCATATACTCCAGAAGTGGAATGCGAACCACGAATGGACCCCAAACCTATGTGACCTTGTAGAGGGTCGCTGGGACTATTAGAAAATAGTGAGAGTTAGCAAAATAACCCTCCCCAAGACCCTGAAAAGTGAGTGCAAAGTGCACCAAAGTTCCCCTAAGGACAAAATAGTCGTGTTAGGGGGAAAATGCAAGGAAAACACAAATCAGCAATGCAACAACGATGGATTCCTGACTGAGGGTACCTGTGGAACAAGGGGACCAAGTCCAAAAGTCACAAGCAGCTCGGAGATGGGCAGATGCCCAAGAAATGCCAGCGGTTGGTGCAAAGAAGCTCTTACTAGGCTGAAGAACTGTGAATACTGCAGGAACGTCAAGGGCTAGAGACTTCCCCTTTGGAGGATGGATCCCCCACGCCTTGGAGAGTCGTGCAGAAGTGTTTTCCCGCCGGATGGACGCCAACAAGCCTTGCTACACGCAAATCGTGCGTTTGGCGTTTTTGGACGCTGCTGGGGCCCAGGAGGGACCAAGAGGTCGCAAATTGGACCTGCAGAGAGAGGGGACGTCGAGCAAGACAAAGAGCCCTCACTGAAGCAGGTAGCACCCGGAGAAGTGCCAGAAACAGGCACTACGAGGATGCGTGAAACGGTGCTCGCCGAAGTTGCACAAAGGAGTCCCACGTCGCCGGAGACCAACTTAGAAAGTCGTGCAATGCAGGTTAGAGTGCCGTGGACCCAGGCTTGGCTGTGCACACAGGATTTCCGCCGGAAGTGCACAGGGGCCGGAGAAGCTTGCAAAGTCGCGGTTCCCAGCAATGCAGCCCAGCGAGGTGAGGCAAGGACTTACCTCCACCAAACTTGGGCTGAAGAGTCACTGGACTGTGGGGGTCACTTGGACGGTGTCGCTGGATTCGAGGGACCTCGCTCGTCGTGCTGAGAGGAGACCCAAGGGACCGGAGATGCAGCTTTTTGGTGCCTGCGGTTGCAGGGGGAAGATTCCGTCGACCCACGGGAGATTTCTTCGGAGCTTCTGGTGCAGAGAGGAGGCAGACTACCCCCACAGCATGCACAAGCAGGAAAACAGTCGAGAAGGCGGCAGGATCAGCGTTACAGAGTTGCAGTAGTCGTCTTTGCTACTATGTTGCAGGTTTGCAGGCTTCCAGCGCGGTCAGCGGTCGATTCCTTATCAGAAGGTGAAGAGAGAGATGCAGAGGAACTCGGCTGAGCTCATGCATTCGTTATCTGAAGTTTCCCCAGAGACAGAGACCCTAAATAGCCAGAAAAGAGGGTTTGGCTACCTAGGAGAGAGGAAAGGCTACTAACACCTGAAGGAGCCTATCACAAGGAGTCTCTGACATCACCTGGTGGCACTGGCCACTCAGAGCAGTCCAGTGTCCCAGCAGCACCTCTGTTTCCAAGATGGCAGAGGTCTGGAGCACACTGGAGGAGCTCTGGACACCTCCCAGGGGAGGTGCAGGTCAGGGGAGTGGTCACTCCCCTTTCCTTTGTCCAGTTTCGCGCCAGAGCAGGGGCTAAGGGGTCCCTGAACCGGTGTAGACTGGCTTATGCAGAATTGGGCACATCTGTGCCCAACAAAGCATTTCCAGAGGCTGGGGGAGGCTACTCCTCCCCTGCCTTCACACCATTTTCCAAAGGGAGAGGGTGTCACACCCTCTCTCAGAGGAAGTTCTTTGTTCTGCCATCCTGGGCCAGGCCTGGCTGGACCCCAGGAGGGCAGCTGCCTGTCTGAGGGGTTGGCAGCAGCAGCAGCTGCAGAGAAACCCCAGGAAGGGCAGTCTGGCAGTACCAGGGTCTGTGCTACAGACCACTGGGATCATGGAATTGTACCAACAATGCCAGGATGGCATAGAGGGGGCAATTCCATGATCATAGACATGTTACATGGCCATATTCGGAGTTACCATGGTGAAGCTACATATAGGTAGTGACCTATATGTAGTGCACGCGTGTAATGGTGTCCCCGCACTCACAAAGTTCAGTGAATTGGCTCTGAACAATGTGGGGGCACCTTGGCTAGTGCCAGGGTGCCCTCACACTAAGTAACTTTGCACCTAACCTTTACCAGGTAAAGGTTAGACATATAGGTGACTTATAAGTTACTTAAGTGCAGTGTAAAATGGCTGTGAAATAACGTGGACGTTATTTCACTCAGGCTGCAGTGGCAGGCCTGTGTAAGATTTGTTAGAGCTCCCTATGGGTGGCAAAAGAAATGCTGCAGCCCATAGGGATCTCCTGGAACCCCAATACCCTGGGTACCTCAGTACCATATACTAGGGAATTATAAGGGTGTTCCAGTAAACCAATGTAAATTGGTAAAAATAGTCACTAGCCTGTCAGTGACAATTTGGAAAGAAATGAGAGAGCATAACCACTGAGGTTCTGATTAGCAGAGCCCCAGTGAGACAGTTAGTCACTACACAGGTAACACATTCAGGCACACTTATGAGCACTGGGGCCCTGGGTTACCAGGGTCCCAGTGACACATACAACTAAAACAACATATATACAGTGAAAAATGGGGGTAACATGCCAGGCAAGATGGTACTTTCCTACACAACCCCCCCCCAAACGAAGGACAATAAGACTAGCCATTACCTGATGAGTCTTCATTGTCTAAGTGGAAATATCTGGAGAGTCCATCTGCATTGGAGTGGCTACTCCCAGGTCTATGTTCCACTGTATAGTCCATTCCCTGTAGGGATATGGACCACCTCAACAATTTAGGATTTTCACCTTTCATTTGTTTTAGCCAAAGTAGAGGTTTGTGGTCTGTCTGAACAATGAAGTGAGTGCCAAACAGGTATGGCCTCAACTTCTTCAGAGCCCAGACCACAGCAAAGGCCTCCCTCTCAATGGCAGACCAACGCTTTTCTCTAGGGGTCAACCTTCTACTAATAAAAGCAACAGGTTGATCCTGGCCCTCAGAATTAAGTTGTGATAGGACTGCCCCTACTCCTAATTCAGATGCATCAGTTTGGACATAGAATTTTTTAGAGTAACAAGGGCTTTTCAGGACAGGTGCAGAGCACATGGCCTGCTTCAGCTCCTCAAAAGCTTTCTGACAGTTTGCTGTCCATAATACCTTTTTAGGCATTTTCTTGGATGTGAGGTCATTAAGAGGGGCTGCAATGGAGCCATAGTTCTTAATGAACCTCCTGTAATACCCAGTGAGGCCTAGGAAGGCTCTCACCTGAGTCTGAGTGGTAGGGGGAATCCAATCAATAATAGTTTGGATTTTCCCCTGAAGTGGTGCAATCTGTTCCCCACCAACAAGGTGTCCCAGATAAACCACCTTACCCTGCCCTATCTGGCACTTTGAAGCCTTGATAGTGAGGCCTGCCTTTTGCAGGGCCTCCAAAACTTTCCAAAGGTGGACCAGGTGATCATCCCAGCTGGAGCTAAAGACAGCTATATCATCCAAATATGCTGCACTGAAAGCTTCCAGCCCTTGCAGGACTGTGTTCACCAACCTCTGAAAAAGTGGCAGGTGCATTTTTCAAACCAAAAGGCATTACAGTAAACTGGTAATGTCCTCCAATGGTAGAAAATGCAGTCTTAGGTTTAGCATCTTCTGACATTTTGATCTGCCAATACCCTGCAGTCAAATCAAAAGTGCTTAGATACTTGGCAGATGCCAGTGTATCTATTAGCTCATCTGCCCTGGGTATAGGGTGAGCATCTGTTTTGGTTACCAAGTTGAGACCTCTATAGTCTACACAAAACCTCATTTCCTTCTTTCCATCTTTCGAATTGGGTTTTGGTACCAGTACCACAGGAGAAGCCCATGGACTGTCAGAGTGCTCAACCACTCCTAGTTCCAACATCTTCTGAACTTCTTGCTTTATGCAGTCCCTGACATGGTCAGGCTGCCTATAGATCTTACTTTTGACAGGTAAACTGTCTCCAGTATCTATAGTGTGCTCACACCAAGAAGTGGTGCCTGGCACAATGGAGAAGAGTTCTGAAAATTGTCCTAGGAGATTTATGCAATTATCTTTCTGCTCAGCAGTAAGACAATCAGCCAAAACTACACCTTCCACAAGAGCATCTTGTTCTGTGGAAGAGAAGAGATCAGGTAGAGGATCACTGTCTTCTTCCTGTCCCTCATCTGTTGCCATGAGCAGGGTGAGATCAGCCCTGTCATAGTAGGGTTTCAGGCGGTTGACATGGAGCACCCTAAGGGGACTCCTGGCAGTGCCTAAGTCAACCAAGTAGGTGACTTCACCCTTCTTTTCAACAATTGTGTGTGGACCACTCCATTTATCTTGGAGTGCTCTTGGGGCCACAGGCTCCAAGACCCACACTTTCTGCCCTGGTTGGTACTGAACCAAAACAGCCTTCTGATCATGCCATTGCTTCTGGAGCTCTTGGCTGGCCTGAAGGTTTTTACTGGCCTTTTTCATGTACTCAGCCATCCTTGATCTGAGGCCAAGTACATAGTCCACAATATCCTGCTTAGGAGCTTTTAAAGGTTGTTCCCAACCCTCCTTTACAAGTGTGAGTGGACCCCTAACAGGGTGTCCAAAAAGAAGTTCAAAGGGGCTGAAGCCCACTCCTTTCTGGGGTACCTCCCTGTAGGCAAAAAGGAGGCATGGTAGAAGGATATCCCATCTCCTGCGGAGTTTTTCAGGGAGTCCCATAATCATGCCTTTGAGAGTTTTATTAAATCTCTCCACCAGTCCATTTGTTTGTGGATGATAGGGTGTTGTGAACTTGTAAGTTACACCACACTCCTTCCACATGGCCTTTAAGTATGCAGACATGAAATTGCTTCCTCTGTCTGATACTACTTCCTTTGGGAAGCCCACCCTGGAAAATATTCCCAGGAGGGCCTTTGCTACTGCAGGAGCTGTAGTGGTCCTTAAAGGAATAGCTTCAGGATATCTTGTGGCATGGTCCACTACCACCAAGATAAATCTATTGCCTGAAGCAGTAGGAGGGTCAAGGGGGCCAACTATGTCAACCCCTACCCTTTCAAAGGGAACCCCAACCACAGGCAGTGGGATAAGGGGTGCCTTTGGAGTGCCACCTGTCTTGCCACTGGCTTGACAGGTTTCACAGGACTTACAAAATTCTTTTGTGTCCTCAGACATCCTAGGCCAATGAAACAGTGGTACCAATCTGTCCCAAGTTTTCATTTGACCCAGGTGCCCAGCTAAGGGAATGTCATGTGCCAGTGTTAGGAGGAACTTTCTGTACTCCTGAGGAATCACTAATCTCCTGGCAGTTCCAGGTTTAGGATCCCTATTCTCAGTGTACAAGAGGTTGTCCTCCCAGTAAACTCTGTGTGAGTCACTGACATCCCCATTAGCCTGTTTGACAGCTTGCTGTCTGAGACCCTCTAATGTGGGACAGGTTTGCTGTGCCACACTCAGCTCCTCTCTGGCAGGCCCCCCTTCACCCAAAAGCTCAGCAGTGTCTGCTTCCAGCTCCTCTGGTGTAGGTTCTGCACAGGGAGGGAATTCTTCTTCCTCAGAAGTAGAATCCACTGTAGAGGGAGGGATAGTAGGAAGTGGTTTGCTTCTACTAGCCCTAGCTTTAGGGAGCACTTGGTCCATTGTTCCAGGATCCAAGCTTCCCTGTCCTTTTTGCTTTTTGGCCTGAGCCCTTGTCAAAGCAAAAATATGCCCTGGGATGCCCAGCATTGCTGCATGGGCCTCCAACTCCACATCTGACCAAGCTGATGTCTCCAAATCGTTCCCTAATAGACAGTCTACAGGTAAATCTGAAGCTACCACAACTTTCTTTGGACCAGATACCCCCCCCCAGTTGAGATTTACAACAGCCATGGGGTGGCTTTGTGTTATGTTGTGAGCATCGGTTACTTGGTACTTGTGTCCAAGTATGTGTTGTTCAGGGTGCACCAGTTTCTCAATCACCATTGTGACACTGGCACCTGTGTCCCTGTAGGCCTGGACCTCAACACCATTTATTAGGGTTAGTTGCTTGTACTTCTCCAAGTTATGGGGGCAAGCAACCAAAGTGGCTAAGTCAATAGCCCCTTCAGAGACTAAAGTAGCCTCTGTGGTCTCCCTAATCAGACCAACCCCAACTAAATTACCAAAAGTGAGCCCAGCTACTCCCTTGGATTGGCTATTAGTAGGTTTGCTCCCACCACCACTGCTATTAGTAGGGACACTAGGTGTAGCAGTAGGGGTTGTAGTGGTAGGAGCTGTGGTGCCTTTCTTTGGACAACTGGGATCTGTTGTCCAATGGCCTTTTATCTTACATAAATAGCACCATGGTTTCTTTTCCTTGTTCTGATTAAAGGAGGATTTGGGCCCACCACCCCCACCAGAGTGTTTTTGTGGGCCTGATGAAGACTCATTTTTAGATTTGTCCCCACCCTTGTCAGAAGACTTACCATCCTTCTTTTTGTTGCCATCTTTGTCACCCCCTGTATGAACTTTTCTGTTCACTCTTGTTCTGACCCATTTGTCTGCCTTCTTTCCCAATTCTTGGGGAGAGGTCAGATCAGAGTCCACCAAGTACTGGTGCAACAAATCAGACACACAATTATTAAGAATATGCTCTCTCAGGATCAAGTTATACAGGCTGTCATAATCAGTAACTTTACTGCCATGTAACCACCCCTCCAAGGCCTTCACTGCCTGGTCAATGAAATCAACCCAGTCTTGTGAAGACTCCTTTTTGGTATCTCTGAACTTTATCCTGTACTGTTCAGTGGTTAAGCCATAACCATCCAGGAGTGCATTCTTAAGAACTTGGAAATTGTTAGCCTCATTTTCTTTTACAGTAAGGAGCCTATCCCTACCTTTTCCAGTAAATGATAGCCATAGGATAGCAGCCCACTGCTTTTGAGGGACATCCTGTACAGCACAGGCCCTCTCAAGTGCAGCAAACCACTTGTTAATGTCATCCCCCTCCTTGTAAGGGGGAACTATCTTATGCAGATTCCTGGAATCATGCTCTTTTGCAGGATGACTATGGGGAATACTGCTGCTGCCACCATGGGTATCTAAACCCATTTTCTGTCTTTCCCTCTCTATTTCTAAAGACTGTCTATCCAAATCCAGCTGTTGCTTCTTGAGCTTCAGTCTGGTTTGCTCCACTCTCAATCTATTGAGCTCCCTTTCCAACAATCTGTCATCAGGGTGGGTGGGAGGGACATTTCTAGATACAGAGGTATGATGGGAATGAACAGAAGGAGACCTGTCCCTTACAGAGGGCACCCTAACAGCTTGGCTACCAGTATAATGTGAGAGCACATCATCAGTATGATGTGATTCAACCTCTGTACCAACTATGCTAGACTGTCTAGTAATGGGCAGGCTGAGAAGTTTCTTTCCTGAACCTTTTCCTGGGGGAGTCCCTGGATCAGATTGAGAACCATTCGCTACTTTTTCTACAGATTGGGCACTTATGGCCTTATCCTGTACTCTAAGCATATTAATTAACAGTTCTAAGGAAGGATTCTTCCCTACACTCAAACCTCTCTCTATGCAGAGACTCCTTGCTCCTTTCCAGCTAAGGTGATCATATGCAAGTTTGGACAGTTCAACTTTTTGGCCTGTGCCAGACATTTTTAGAGAGAGTTAAAGTGATAGATAAAGAGAAAAAAAAGTTTTCAGAACTTTTTGGAAAGACAGAAAAAACTTTTTAAACTTTTAAGAACTTTTTGAAAGTTTAGAAGTACTTTTCAGCACTTAGAAAAGAGTGAAAAGAGGAAATGCAAAACTTTTTGGCTATGTGTATATACACTGACCTTGTTTTGTATATTTTTCTCTTATGAAAAGTACAATGACAAGAGTGGTAAGTAGTCTCAAAGCACTTATCCCACCACTGCACAACCAATGTAGGAGGCTGGACTGGCTTGTAGTGAGTACCAAGGGGTACTTGCACCTTGCACCAGGCCCAGTTATCCCTTATTAGTGTATAGGGTGTCTAGCAGCTTAGGCTGATAGATAATGGTAGCTTAGCAAAGCAGCTCAGGCTGAACTAGGAGACGTGTGAAGCTACTACAGTACCACTTAGTGTCATATGCACAATATCATAAGAAAACACAATACACAGTTATACTAAAAATAAAGGTACTTTATTTTTATGACAATATGCCAAAGTATCTTAGAGTGTACCCTCAGTGAGAGGATAGGAAATATACACAAGATATATATACACAATAGCAAAAATATGCAGTATAGTCTTAGAAAACAGTGCAAACAATGTATAGTTACAATAGGATGCAATGGGGAAACATAGGGATAGGGGCAACACAAACCATATACTCCAGAAGTGGAATGCGAACCACGAATGGACCCCAAACCTATGTGACCTTGTAGAGGGTCGCTGGGACTATTAGAAAATAGTGAGAGTTAGCAAAATAACCCTCCCCAAGACCCTGAAAAGTGAGTGCAAAGTGCACCAAAGTTCCCCTAAGGACAAAATAGTCGTGTTAGGGGGAAAATGCAAGGAAAACACAAATCAGCAATGCAACAACGATGGATTCCTGACTGAGGGTACCTGTGGAACAAGGGGACCAAGTCCAAAAGTCACAAGCAGCTCGGAGATGGGCAGATGCCCAAGAAATGCCAGCGGTTGGTGCAAAGAAGCTCTTACTAGGCTGAAGAACTGTGAATACTGCAGGAACGACAAGGGCTAGAGACTTCCCCTTTGGAGGATGGATCCCCCACGCCTTGGAGAGTCGTGCAGAAGTGTTTTCCCGCCGGATGGACGCCAACAAGCCTTGCTACACGCAAATCGTGCGTTTGGCGTTTTTGGACGCTGCTGGGGCCCAGGAGGGACCAAGAGGTCGCAAATTGGACCTGCAGAGAGAGGGGACGTCGAGCAAGACAAAGAGCCCTCACTGAAGCAGGTAGCACCCGGAGAAGTGCCAGAAACAGGCACTACGAGGATGCGTGAAACGGTGCTCGCCGAAGTTGCACAAAGGAGTCCCACGTCGCCGGAGACCAACTTAGAAAGTCGTGCAATGCAGGTTAGAGTGCCGTGGACCCAGGCTTGGCTGTGCACACAGGATTTCCGCCGGAAGTGCACAGGGGCCGGAGAAGCTTGCAAAGTCGCGGTTCCCAGCAATGCAGCCCAGCGAGGTGAGGCAAGGACTTACCTCCACCAAACTTGGGCTGAAGAGTCACTGGACTGTGGGGGTCACTTGGACGGTGTCGCTGGATTCGAGGGACCTCGCTCGTCGTGCTGAGAGGAGACCCAAGGGACCGGAGATGCAGCTTTTTGGTGCCTGCGGTTGCAGGGGGAAGATTCCGTCGACCCACGGGAGATTTCTTCGGAGCTTCTGGTGCAGAGAGGAGGCAGACTACCCCCACAGCATGCACAAGCAGGAAAACAGTCGAGAAGGCGGCAGGATCAGCGTTACAGAGTTGCAGTAGTCGTCTTTGCTACTATGTTGCAGGTTTGCAGGCTTCCAGCGCGGTCAGCGGTCGATTCCTTATCAGAAGGTGAAGAGAGAGATGCAGAGGAACTCGGCTGAGCTCATGCATTCGTTATCTGAAGTTTCCCCAGAGACAGAGACCCTAAATAGCCAGAAAAGAGGGTTTGGCTACCTAGGAGAGAGGAAAGGCTACTAACACCTGAAGGAGCCTATCACAAGGAGTCTCTGACGTCACCTGGTGGCACTGGCCACTCAGAGCAGTCCAGTGTCCCAGCAGCACCTCTGTTTCCAAGATGGCAGAGGTCTGGAGCACACTGGAGGAGCTCTGGACACCTCCCAGGGGAGGTGCAGGTCAGGGGAGTGGTCACTCCCCTTTCCTTTGTCCAGTTTCGCGCCAGAGCAGGGGCTAAGGGGTCCCTGAACCGGTGTAGACTGGCTTATGCAGAATTGGGCACATCTGTGCCCAACAAAGCATTTCCAGAGGCTGGGGGAGGCTACTCCTCCCCTGCCTTCACACCATTTTCCAAAGGGAGAGGGTGTCACACCCTCTCTCAGAGGAAGTTCTTTGTTCTGCCATCCTGGGCCAGGCCTGGCTGGACCCCAGGAGGGCAGCTGCCTGTCTGAGGGGTTGGCAGCAGCAGCAGCTGCAGAGAAACCCCAGGAAGGGCAGTCTGGCAGTACCAGGGTCTGTGCTACAGACCACTGGGATCATGGAATTGTACCAACAATGCCAGGATGGCATAGAGGGGGCAATTCCATGATCATAGACATGTTACATGGCCATATTCGGAGTTACCATGGTGAAGCTACATATAGGTAGTGACCTATATGTAGTGCACGCGTGTAATGGTGTCCCCGCACTCACAAAGTTCAGTGAATTGGCTCTGAACAATGTGGGGGCACCTTGGCTAGTGCCAGGGTGCCCTCACACTAAGTAACTTTGCACCTAACCTTTACCAGGTAAAGGTTAGACATATAGGTGACTTATAAGTTACTTAAGTGCAGTGTAAAATGGCTGTGAAATAACGTGGACGTTATTTCACTCAGGCTGCAGTGGCAGGCCTGTGTAAGAATTGTCAGAGCTCCCTATGGGTGGCAAAAGAAATGCTGCAGCCCATAGGGATCTCCTGGAACCCCAATACCCTGGGTACCTCAGTACCATATACTAGGGAATTATAAGGGTGTTCCAGTAAGCCAATGTAAATTGGTAAAAATGGTCACTAGCCTGTCAGTGACAATTTGGAAAGAAATGAGAGAGCATAACCACTGAGGTTCTGATTAGCAGAGCCTCAGTGAGACAGTTAGTCACTACACAGGTAACACATTCAGGCACACTTATGAGCACTGGGGTCCTGGGTTACCAGGGTCCCAGTGACACATACAACTAAAACAACATATATACAGTGAAAAATGGGGGTAACATGCCAGGCAAGATGGTACTTTCCTACACAACCCCCCCCCAAACGAAGGACAATAAGACTAGCCATGACCTGATGAGTCTTCATTGTCTAAGTGGAAATATCTGGAGAGTCCATCTGCATTGGAGTGGCTACTCCCAGGTCTATGTTCCACTGTATAGTCCATTCCCTGTAGGGATATGGACCACCTCAACAATTTAGGATTTTCACCTTTCATTTGTTTTAGCCAAAGTAGAGGTTTGTGGTCTGTCTGAACAATGAAGTGAGTGCCAAACAGGTATGGCCTCAACTTCTTCAGAGCCCAGACCACAGCAAAGGCCTCCCTCTCAATGGCAGACCAACGCTTTTCTCTAGGGGTCAACCTCCTACTAATAAAAGCAACAGGTTGATCCTGGCCCTCAGAATTAAGTTGTGATAGGACTGCCCCTACTCCTAATTCAGATGCATCAGTTTGGACATAGAATTTTTTAGAGTAACAAGGGCTTTTCAGGACAGGTGCAGAGCACATGGCCTGCTTCAGCTCCTCAAAAGCTTTCTGACAGCTTGCTGTCCACAATACCTTTTTAGGCATTTTCTTGGATGTGAGGTCATTAAGAGGGGCTGCAATGGAGCCATAGTTCTTAATGAACCTCCTGTAGTACCCAGTGAGGCCTAGGAAGGCTCTCACCTGAGTCTGAGTGGTAGGGGGAACCCAATCAATAATAGTTTGGATTTTCCCCTGAAGTGGTGCAATCTGTTCCCCACCAACAAGGTGTCCCAGATAAACCACCTTACCCTGCCCTATCTGGCACTTTGAAGCCTTGATAGTGAGGCCTGCCTTTTGCAGGGCCTCCAAAACTTTCCATAGGTGGACCAGGTGATCATCCCAGCTGGAGCTAAAGACAGCTATATCGTCCAAATATGCTGCACTGAAAGCTTCCAGCCCTTGCAGGACTGTGTTCACCAACCTCTGAAAAGTGGCAGGTGCATTTTTCAAACCAAAAGGCATTACAGTAAACTGGTAATGTCCTCCAATGGTAGAAAATGCAGTCTTAGGTTTAGCATCTTCTGATAATTTGATCTGCCAATACCCTGCAGTCAAATCAAAAGTGCTTAGATACTTGGCAGATGCCAGTGTATCTATAAGCTCATCTGCCCTGGGTATAGGGTGAGCATCAGTTTTGGTTACCAAGTTGAGACCTCTATAGTCTACACAAAACCGCATTTCCTTCTTTCCATCTTTAGAATTGGGTTTTGGTACCAGTACCACAGGAGAAGCCCATGGACTGTCAGAGTGCTCAACCACTCCTAGTTCCAACATTTTCTGAACTTCTTGCTTTATGCAGTCCCTGACATGGTCAGGCTGCCTATAGATCTTACTTTTGACAGGTAAACTGTCTCCAGTATCTATAGTGTGCTCACACCAAGAAGTGGTGCCTGGCACAGTAGAGAAGAGTTCTGAAAATTGTCCTAGGAGATTTATGCAATTATCTTTCTGCTCAGCAGTAAGACAATCAGCCAAAACTACACCTTCCACAAGAGCATCTTGTTCTGTGGAAGAGAAGAGATCAGGTAGAGGATCACTGTCTTCTTCCTGTCCCTCATCAGTTGCCATGAGCAGGGTGAGATCAGCCCTGTCATAGTAGGGTTTCAGGCGGTTGACATGGAGCACCCTAAGGGGACTCCTGGCAGTGCCTAAGTCAACCAAGTAGGTGACTTCACCCTTCTTTTCAACAATTGTGTGGGGACCACTCCATTTATCTTGGAGTGCTCTTGGGGCCACAGGCTCCAAGACCCACACTTTCTGCCCTGGTTGGTACTGAACCAAAACAGCCTTCTGATCATGCCATTGCTTCTGGAGCTCTTGGCTGGCCTGAAGGTTTTTACTGGCCTTTTTCATGTACTCAGCCATCCTTGATCTGAGGCCAAGTACATAATCCACAATATCCTGCTTAGGAGCTTTTAAAGGTTGTTCCCAACCCTCCTTTACAAGTGTGAGTGGACCCCTAACAGGGTGTCCAAAAAGAAGTTCAAAGGGGCTGAAGCCCACTCCTTTCTGGGGTACCTCCCTGTAGGCAAAAAGGAGGCATGGTAGAAGGATATCCCATCTCCTGCGGAGTTTTTCAGGGAGTCCCATAATCATGCCTTTGAGAGTTTTATTAAATCTCTCCACCAGTCCATTTGTTTGTGGATGATAGGGTGTTGTGAACTTGTACGTTACACCACACTCCTTCCACATGGCCTTTAAGTATGCAGAAATGAAATTCCTTCCTCTGTCTGATACTACTTCCTTTGGGAAGCCCACCCTGGAAAATATTCCCAGGAGGGCCTTTGCCACTGCAGGTGCTGTAGTGGTCCTTAAAGGAATAGCTTCAGGATATCTTGTGGCATGGTCCACTACCACTAAGATAAACCTATTGCCTGAAGCAGTAGGAGGGTCAAGGGGGCCAACTATGTCAACCCCTACCCTTTCAAAGGGAACCCCAACCACAGGCAGTGGAATAAGGGGTGCCTTTGGGGTGCCACCTGTCTTGCCACTGGCTTGACAGGTTTCACAGGACTTACAAAATTCCTTTGTGTCCTCAGACATCCTAGGCCAATGAAACAGGGGAACAAGCCTGTTCCAAGTTTTCATTTGTCCTAGGTGCCCAGCTAAGGGAATGTCATGTGCCAGTGTTAGGAGGAACTTTCTGTACTCCTGAGGAATCACTAATCTCCTGGCAGCTCCAGGTTTAGGATCCCTATGCTCAGTGTACAAGAGGTTGTCCTCCCAGTAAACTCTGTGAGAGTCACTGACATCCCCATTAGCCTGTTTGACAGCTTGCTGTCTGAGACCCTCTAATGTGGGACAGGTTTGCTGTGCCACACTCAGCTCCTCTCTGGCAGGCCCCCCTTCACCCAAAAGCTCAGCAGTGTCTGCTTCCAGCTCCTCTGGTGTAGGTTCTGCACAGGGAGGGAATTCTTCTTCCTCAGAAGTAGAATCCACTGTAGAGGGAGGGATAGTAGGAAGTGGTTTGCTTCTACTAGCCCTAGCTTTAGGGAGCACTTGGTCCATTGTTCCAGGATCCAAGCTTCCCTGTCCTTTTTGCTTTTTGGCCTGAGCCCTTGTCAAAGCAAAAATATGCCCTGGAATGCCCAGCATTGCTGCATGGGCCTCCAACTCCACATCTGACCAAGCTGATGTCTCCAAATCATTCCCTAATAGACAGTCTACAGGTAAATCTGAAGCTACCACAACTTTCTTTGGACCAGTTACCCCCCCCCAGTTGAGATTTACAACAGCCATGGGGTGGCTTTGTGTTATGTTGTGAGCATCGGTTACTTGGTACTGGTGTCCAAGTATGTGTTGTTCAGGGTGCACCAGTTTCTCAATCACCATTGTGACACTGGCACCTGTGTCCCTGTAGGCCTGGACCTCAACACCATTTATTAGGGTTAGTTGCTTGTACTTCTCCAAGTTATGGGGGCAAGCAACCAAAGTGGCTAAATCAATAGCCCCTTCAGAGACTACCTGTGGTCTCCCTAATTAGACCAACCCCAACTAAATTACCAAAAGTGAGCCCAGCTACTCCCTTGGATTGGCTATTAGTAGGTTTGCTCCCACCACCACTGCTATTAGTAGGGACACTAGGTGTAGCAGTAGGGGTTGTAGTGGTAGGAGCTGTGGTGCCTTTCTTTGGACAACTGGGATCTGTTGTCCAATGGCCTTTTATTTTACATAAATAGCACCATGGTTTCTTTTCCTTGTTCTGATTAAAGGAGGATTTGGACCCACCACCCCCACCAGAGTGTTTTTGTGGGCCTGATGAAGACTCATTTTTAGATTTGTCCCCACCCTTGTCAGAAGACTTACCATCCTTCTTTTTGTTGCCATCTTTGTCACCCCCTGTATGAACTTTTCTGTTCACTCTTGTTCTGACCCATTTGTCTGCCTTCTTTCCCAATTCTTGGGGAGAGGTCAGATCAGAGTCCACCAAGTACTGGTGCAACAAATCAGACACACAATTATTAAGAATATGCTCTCTCAGGATCAAGTTATACAGGCTGTCATAATCAGTAACTTTACTGCCATGTAACCACCCCTCCAAGGCCTTCACTGCCTGGTCAATGAAATCAACCCAGTCTTGTGAAGACTCCTTTATGGTCTCTCTGAACTTTATCCTGTACTGTTCAGTGGTTAAGCCATAACCATCCAGGAGTGCATTCTTAAGAACTTGGAAATTATTAGCATCATTTTCTTTCACAGTAAGGAGCCTATCCCTACCTTTTCCACTAAATGATAGCCATAGGATAGCAGCCCACTGCCTTTGAGGGACATCCTGTACAACACAGGCCCTCTCAAGTGCAGCAAACCACTTGTTAATGTCATCCCCCTCCTTATAAGGGGGAACTATCTTGTGCAGATTCCTGGAATCATGCTCTTTTGCAGGATGACTATGGGGAATACTGCTGCTGCCACCATGGGTATCTAAACCCAACTTCTGTCTTTCCTTCTCTAATTCAAAAGACTGTCTATCCAAATCCAGCTGTTGCTTTTTAAGCTTCAGTCTGGTTTGTTCCACCCTCAACTTATTGAGTTCCCTCTCTAACATTCTGTCATCAGGGTTGGTGGGAGGGACATTTCTAGAAACAGAGCTATGATGGGAATGAACAGAAGGAGACCTGTCCCTTACAGAAGCCAACTTAACAGCTTGGTTTACAGAAACATTACTACCAGTATGGTGAGAATAAATGCTTTTGCTATGATGTGAGACAACACTATTTATTTGGTGTGGCTCATCATCATTACCATCTATGCTAGATTGTCTAGTAATGGGCAGGCTAGGAAGTTTCTTTCCTGAATCTTTTCCTGGGGGAGTCCCTGAATCAGATTGGGAACTATTAGGTACTTTTTCAACAGATGGGGCACCTATGGCCTTATCCTGTTCTCTAAGCATGTTAATTAACAGTTCCAAGGCAGGATTCTTCCCTACACTCAAACCTCTCTCTATACAGAGACTCCTTGCTCTTTTCCAGCTAAGGTTGTCATATGCAAGTTTGGACAGATCAACACTTTGGCCTGTGCCAGACATTTTTTAGAGAGAGTTAAAGTAATAGAGAAAGAGACAAAAGTTTTCAGAACTTTTTGGAAAGACAGAAAAAAAACTTTTTAAACTTTTAAGAACTTTTTGAAAGTTTAGAGGTACTTTTTCAGCACTTAGAAAAGAGTGAAAAGAGGAAATGCAAAACTTTTTGGCTATGTGTATATACACTGACCTTGTTTTGTATATTTTTCTCTTATGAAAAGTACAATGACAAGAGTGGTAAGTAGTCTCAAGCACTTATCCCACCACTGCACAACCAATGTAGGAGGCTGGACTGGCTTGTAGTGAGTACCAAGGGGTACTTGCACCTTGCACCAGGCCCAGTTATCCCTTATTAGTGTATAGGGTGTCTAGCAGCTTAGGCTGATAGATAATGGTAGCTTAGCAGAGCAGCTTAGGCTGAACTAGGAGACGTGTGAAGCTACTACAGTACCACTTAGTATCATATGCACAATATCATAAGAAAACACAATACACAGTTATACTAAAAATAAAGGTACTTTATTTTTATGACAATATGCCAAAGTATCTTAGAGTGTACCCTCAGTGAGAGGATAGGAAATATACACAAGATATATATACACAATAGCAAAAATATGCAGTATAGTCTTAGAAAACAGTGCAAACAATGTATAGTTACAATAGGATGCAATGGGGAAACATAGGGATAGGGGCAACACAAACCATATACTCCAAAAGTGGAATGCGAACCACGAATGGACCCCAAACCTATGTGACCTTGTAGAGGGTCGCTGGGACTATTAGAAAATAGTGAGAGTTAGAAAAATAACCCTCCCCAAGACCCTGAAAAGTGAGTGCAAAGTGCACTAAAGTTCCCCTAAGGACAAAATAGTCGTGTTAGAGGAATAATGCAGGAAAGACACAAACCAGCAATGCCACAACTGTGGATTTCCAATCTAGGGTACCAAGCAAGTCGGAGATGGGCAGATGCCCAGGAAATGCCAGCTGCGGGTGCAAAGAAGTTTCGACTGGACAGAAGAAGCTGAGGTTTCTGCAGGAACGAAAAGGGCTAGAGACTTCCCCTTTGGTGGACGGATCCCTCTTGCCTTGGAGAGTCGTGCAGAAGTGTTTTCCCGCCGAAAGGACGCCAACAAGCCTTGCTAGTCGCAAATCGTGCGTTTGGCGTTTTTGGACACTGCCGGGGCCCAGGAGGGACCAGGAGGTCGCAAATTGGACCTGAAGAGAGAGGGGACGTCGAGCAAGACAAAGAGCCCTCACTGAAGCAGGTAGCACCCGAAGAAGTGCCAGAAACAGGCACTACAAGGATGCGTGAAACGGTGCTCGCCGAAGTTGCACAAAGGAGTCCCACGTCGCCGGAGACCAACTTAGAAAGTCGTGCAATGCAGGTTAGAGTGCTGTGGACCCAGGCTTGGCTGTGCACAAAGGATTTCCGCGGGAAGTCCACAGGGGCCGGAGTAGCTGCAAAGTCGCGGTTCCCAGCAATGCAGCCCAGCGAGGTGAGGCAAGGACTTACCTCCACCAAACTTGGACTGAAGAGTCACTGGACAGTGGGGGTCACTTGGACAGAGTCGCTGGATTCGAGGGACCTCGCTCGTCATGCTGAGAGGAGACCCAAGGGACCGGTAATGCAGCTTTTTGGTGCCTGCGGTTGCAGGGGGAAGATTCCGTCGACCCACGGGAGATTTCTTCGGAGCTTCTGGTGCAGAGAGGAGGCAGGCTACCCCCACAGCATGCACAAGCAGGAAAACAGTCGAGAAGGCGGCAGGATCAGCGTTACAGAGTTGCAGTAGTCGTCTTTGCTACTATGTTGCAGGTTTGCAGGCTTCCAGCGCGGTCAGCGGTCGTTTCCTTATCAGAAGGTGAAGAGAGAGATGCAGAGGAACTCGGCTGAGCTCATGCATTCGTTATCTAAAGTTTCCCCAGAGACAGAGACCCTAAATAGCCAGAAAAGAGGGTTTGGCTACCTAGGAGAGAGGAAAGGCTACTAACACCTGAAGGAGCCTATCAGCAGGAGTCTCTGACGTCACCTGGTGGCACTGGCCACTCAGAGCAGTCCAGTGTGCCAGCAGCACCTCTGTTTCCAAGATGGCAGAGGTCTGGAGCACACTGGAGGAGCTCTGGACACCTCCCAGGGGAGGTGCAGGTCAGGGGAGTGGTCACTCCCCTTTCCTTTGTCCAGTTTCGCGCCAGAGCAGGGGCTAAGGGGTCCCTGAACCGGTGTAGACTGGCTTATGCAGAATTGGGCACCTCTGTGCCCAACAAAGCATTTCCAGAGGCTGGGGGAGGCTACTCCTCCCCTGCCTTCACACCATTTTCCAAAGGGAGATGGTGTCACACCCTCTCTCAGAGGAAGTTCTTTGTTCTGCCATCCTGGGCCAGGCCTGGCTGGACCCCAGGAGGGCAGCTGCCTGTCTGAGGGGTTGGCAGCAGCAGCAGCTGCAGTGAAACCCCAGGAAGGGCAGTTTGGCAGTACCAGGGTCTGTGCTACAGACCACTGGGATCATGGAATTGTACCAACAATGCCAGGATGGCATAGAGGGGGCAATTCCATGATCATAGACATGTTACATGGCCATATTCGGAGTTACCATGGTGAAGCTACATATAGGTAGTGACCTATATGTAGTGCACGCGTGTAATGGTGTCCCCGCACTCACAAAGTTCAGGGAATTGGCTCTGAACAATGTGGGGGCACCTTGGCTAGTGCCAGGGTGCCCTCACACTAAGTAACTTTGCACCTAACCTTTACCAGGTAAAGGTTAGACATATAGGTGACTTATAAGTTACTTAAGTGCAGTGTAAAATGGCTGTGAAATAACGTGGACGTTATTTCACTCAGGCTGCAGTGGCAGGCCTGTGTAAGAATTGTCAGAGCTCCCTATGTGTGGCAAAAGAAATGCTGCAGCCCATAGGGATCTCCTGGAACCCCAATACCCTGGGTACCTCAGTACCATATACTAGGGAATTATAAGGGTGTTCCAGTAAGCCAATGTAAATTGGTAAAAATGGTCACTAGCCTGTCAGTGACAATTTGGAAAGAAATGAGAGAGCATAATCACTGAGGTTCTGATTAGCAGAGCCTCAGTGAGACAGTTAGTCACTACACAGGTAACACATTCAGGCACACTTATGAGCACTGGGGTCCTGGGTTACCAGGGTCCCAGTGACACATAAAACTAAAACAACATATATACAGTGAAAAATGGGGGTAACATGCCAGGCAAGATGGTACTTTCCTACACAGTAAGCCAATGTAAATTGGTAAAATTGGTCACTAGCCTGTCAGTGACAATTTGAAAGAAATGAGAGAGCATAACCACTGAGGTTCTGATTAGCAGAGCCTCAGTGAGACAGTTAGTCACTACACAGGTAACACATTCAGGCACACTTATGAGCACTGGGGCCCTGGAGAACAGGGTCCCAGTGACACATACCACTAAAACAACATATATACAGTGAAAAATGGGGGTAACATGCCAGGCAAGATGGTACTTTCCTACACAACCCCCCCCAAACGAAGGACAATAAGACTAGCCATGACCTGATGAGTCTTCATTGTCTAAGTGGAAATATCTGGAGAGTCCATCTGCATTGGAGTGGCTACTCCCCGGTCTATGTTCCACTGTATAGTCCATTCCCTGTAGGGATATGGACCACCTCAACAATTTAGGATTTTCACCTTTCATTTATTTTAGCCAAAGTAGAGGTTTGTGGTCTGTCTGAACAATGAAGTGAGTGCCAAACAGGTATGGCCTCAACTTCTTCAGAGCCCAGACCACAGCAAAGGCCTCCCTCTCTATGGCAGACCAACGCTTTTCTCTAGGGGTCAACCTCCTACTAATAAAAGCAACAGGTTGATCCTGGTCCTCAGAATTAAGTTGTGATAGGACTGCCCCTACTCCTAATTCAGATGCATCAGTCTGGACATAGAATTTTTTAGAGTAACAAGGGCTTTTCAGGACAGGTGCAGAGCACATGGCCTGCTTCAGCTCCTCAAAAGCTTTCTGACAGTTTGCTGTCCATAATACCTTTTTAGGCATTTTCTTGGATGTGAGGTCATTAAGAGGGGCTGCATTGGAGCCATAGTTCTTAATGAACCTCCTGTAATACCCAGTGAGGCCTATGAAGGCTCTCACCTGAGTCTGAGTGGTAGGGGGAACCCAATCAATAATTGTTTGGATTTTCCCCTGAAGTGGTGCAATCTGTTCCCCACCAACAAGGTGTCCCAGATAAACCACCTTACCCTGCCCTATCTGGCACTTTGAAGCCTTGATAGTGAGACCTGCCTTTTGCAGGGCCTCCAAAACTTTCCATAGGTGGACCAGGTGATCATCCCAGCTGGAGCTAAAGACAGCTATATCGTCCAAATATACTGCACTGAAAGCCTCCAGCCCTTGCAGGACTGTGTTCACCAACCTTTGAAAAGTGGCAGGTGCATTTTTTCAAACCAAAAGGCATTACAGTAAACTGGTAATGGCCTCCAATGGTTGAAAATGCAGTTTTAGGTTTAGCATCTTCTGACAATTTGATCTGCCAATACCCTGCAGTCAAATCAAAAGTGCTTAGATACTTGGCAGATGCCAGTGTATCTATGAGCTCATCTGCCCTGGGTATAGGGTGAGCATCAGTTTTGGTTACCAGGTTGAGACCTCTATAGTCTACACAAAACCGCATTTCCTTCTTTCCATCTTTGGAATGGGGTTTTGGTACAAGTACCACAGGAGTAGCCCATGGACTTTCAGAGTGCTCAACCACTCCTAGTTCTAACATTTTCTGGACCTCTTGCTTTATGCAGTCCCTGACATGGTCAGGCTGCCTATAGATCTTACTTTTGACAGGTAAACTGTCTCCAGTATCTATAGTGTGCTCACACCAAGAAGTGGTGCCTGGCACAGTAGAGAAGAGTTCAGAAAACTGACCCAGGAGATTTATGCAATGGTCTTTCTGCTCAGCAGTAAGACAATCAGCCAAAACTACACCTTCCACAAGAGCATCTTGTTCTGTGGAAGAGAAGAGATCAGGTAGAGGATCACTGTCTTCTTCCTGTCCCTCATCAGTTGCCATGAGCAGGGTGAGATCAGCCCTGTCATAGTAGGGTTTCAGGCGGTTTACATGGAGTACCCTAAGGGGACTCCTTGCAGTGCCTAAGTCAACTAAATAGGTGACTTCACCCTTTTTCTCAACAATTGTGTGGGGACCACTCCATTTATCTTGGAGTGCTCTTGGGGCCACAGGCTCCAAGACCCACACTTTCTGCCCTGGTTGGTACTGAACCAAAACAGCCTTCTGATCATGCCATTGCTTCTGGAGCTCTTGGCTGGCCTGAAGGTTTTTGCTGGCCTTTTTCATGTACTCAGCCATCCTTGATCTGAGGCCAAGTACATAATCACAATATCCTGCTTAGGAGCTTTTAAAGGTTGTTCCCAACCCTCCTTTACAAGTGTGAGTGGACCCCTAACAGGGTGTCCAAAAAGAAGTTCAAAGGGGCTGAAGCCCACTCCTTTCTGAGGTACCTCCCTGTAGGCAAAAAGGAGGCATGGTAGAAGGATATCCCATCTCCTGCGGAGTTTTTCAGGGAGACCCATAATCATGCCTTTGAGAGTTTTATTAAATCTCTCCACCAGTCCATTTGTTTGTGGATGATAGGGTGTTGTGAACTTGTAAGTTACACCACACTCCTTCCACATGGCCTTTAAGTATGCAGACATGAAATTGCTTCCCCTGTCTGATACTACTTCCTTTGGGAAGCCCACCCTGGAAAATATTCCCAGGAGGGCCTTTGCCACTGCAGGAGCTGTAGTGGTCCTTAAAGGAATAGCTTCAGGATATCTTGTGGCATGGTCCACTACCACCAAGATAAACCTATTGCCTGAAGCAGTAGGAGGGTCAAGGGGGCCAACTATGTCAACCCCTACCCTTTCAAAGGGAACCCCAACCACAGGCAGTGGGATAAGGGGTGCCTTTGGGGTGCCACCTGTCTTGCCACTGGCTTGACAGGTTTCACAGGACTTACAAAATTCTTTTGTGTCCTCAGACATCCTAGGCCAATGAAACAAGGGGACAAGCCTGTCCCAAGTTTTCATTTGTCCTAGATGCCCAGCTAGGGGAATGTCGTGGGCAAGAGTTAGGAAGAACTTTCTGTACTCCTGAGGAATCACTAATCTCCTGGCAGCTCCAGGTTTAGGATCCCTATGCTCAGTGTACAAGAGGTTGTCCTCCCAGTAAACTCTGTGAGAGTCACTGACATCCCCATTAGCCTGTTTGACAGCTTGCTGTCTTAGACCCTCTAATGTGGGACAGGTTTGCTGTGCCACACTCAGCTCCTCTCTGGCAGGCCCCCCTTCACCCAAAAGCTCAGCAGTGTCTGCTTCCAGCTCCTCTGGTGTAGGTTCTGCACAGGGAGGGAATTCTTCTTCCTCAGAAGTTGAATCCACTGTAGAGGGAGGGATAGTAGGAAGTGGTTTCCTTCTACTAGCCCTAGCTTTAGGGAGCACTTGGTCCATTGTTCCAGGATCCAAGCTTCCCTGTCCTTTTTGCTTTTTGGCCTGAGCCCTTGTCAAAGCAAAAATATACCCTGGGATGCCCAGCATTGCTGCATGGGCCTCTAACTCCACATCTGACCAAGCTGATGTCTCCAAATCATTTCCTAGTAGACAGTCTACAGGTAAATCTGTGGCTACCACAACTTTCTTTGGACCAGTAACTGTAGGAGGCTGGACTGGCTTGTAGTGAGTACCAAGGGGTACTTGCACCTTGCACCAGGCCCAGTTATCCCTTATTAGTGTATAGGGTGTCTAGCAGCTTAGGCTGATAGATAATGGTAGCTTAGCAAAGCAGCTCAGGCTGAACTAGGAGACGTGTGAAGCTACTACAGTACCACTTAGTGTCATATGCACAATATCATAAGAAAACACAATACACAGTTATACTAAAAATAAAGGTACTTTATTTTTATGACAATATGCCAAAGTATCTTAGAGTGTACCCTCAGTGAGAGGATAGGAAATATACACAAGATATATATACACAATAGCAAAAATATGCAGTATAGTCTTAGAAAACAGTGCAAACAATGTATAGTTACAATAGGATGCAATGGGGAAACATAGGGATAGGGGCAACACAAACCATATACTCCAGAAGTGGAATGCGAACCACGAATGGACCCCAAACCTATGTGACCTTGTAGAGGGTCGCTGGGACTATTAGAAAATAGTGAGAGTTAGCAAAATAACCCTCCCCAAGACCCTGAAAAGTGAGTGCAAAGTGCACCAAAGTTCCCCTAAGGACAAAATAGTCGTGTTAGGGGGAAAATGCAAGGAAAACACAAATCAGCAATGCAACAACGATGGATTCCTGACTGAGGGTACCTGTGGAACAAGGGGACCAAGTCCAAAAGTCACAAGCAGCTCGGAGATGGGCAGATGCCCAAGAAATGCCAGCGGTTGGTGCAAAGAAGCTCTTACTAGGCTGAAGAACTGTGAATACTGCAGGAACGACAAGGGCTAGAGACTTCCCCTTTGGAGGATGGATCCCCCACGCCTTGGAGAGTCGTGCAGAAGTGTTTTCCCGCCGGATGGACGCCAACAAGCCTTGCTACACGCAAATCGTGCGTTTGGCGTTTTTGGACGCTGCTGGGGCCCAGGAGGGACCAAGAGGTCGCAAATTGGACCTGCAGAGAGAGGGGACGTCGAGCAAGACAAAGAGCCCTCACTGAAGCAGGTAGCACCCGGAGAAGTGCCAGAAACAGGCACTACGAGGATGCGTGAAACGGTGCTCGCCGAAGTTGCACAAAGGAGTCCCACGTCGCCGGAGACCAACTTAGAAAGTCGTGCAATGCAGGTTAGAGTGCCGTGGACCCAGGCTTGGCTGTGCACACAGGATTTCCGCCGGAAGTGCACAGGGGCCGGAGAAGCTTGCAAAGTCGCGGTTCCCAGCAATGCAGCCCAGCGAGGTGAGGCAAGGACTTACCTCCACCAAACTTGGGCTGAAGAGTCACTGGACTGTGGGGGTCACTTGGACGGTGTCGCTGGATTCGAGGGACCTCGCTCGTCGTGCTGAGAGGAGACCCAAGGGACCGGAGATGCAGCTTTTTGGTGCCTGCGGTTGCAGGGGGAAGATTCCGTCGACCCACGGGAGATTTCTTCGGAGCTTCTGGTGCAGAGAGGAGGCAGACTACCCCCACAGCATGCACAAGCAGGAAAACAGTCGAGAAGGCGGCAGGATCAGCGTTACAGAGTTGCAGTAGTCGTCTTTGCTACTATGTTGCAGGTTTGCAGGCTTCCAGCGCGGTCAGCGGTCGATTCCTTATCAGAAGGTGAAGAGAGAGATGCAGAGGAACTCGGCTGAGCTCATGCATTCGTTATCTGAAGTTTCCCCAGAGACAGAGACCCTAAATAGCCAGAAAAGAGGGTTTGGCTACCTAGGAGAGAGGAAAGGCTACTAACACCTGAAGGAGCCTATCACAAGGAGTCTCTGACGTCACCTGGTGGCACTGGCCACTCAGAGCAGTCCAGTGTCCCAGCAGCACCTCTGTTTCCAAGATGGCAGAGGTCTGGAGCACACTGGAGGAGCTCTGGACACCTCCCAGGGGAGGTGCAGGTCAGGGGAGTGGTCACTCCCCTTTCCTTTGTCCAGTTTCGCGCCAGAGCAGGGGCTAAGGGGTCCCTGAACCGGTGTAGACTGGCTTATGCAGAATTGGGCACATCTGTGCCCAACAAAGCATTTCCAGAGGCTGGGGGAGGCTACTCCTCCCCTGCCTTCACACCATTTTCCAAAGGGAGAGGGTGTCACACCCTCTCTCAGAGGAAGTTCTTTGTTCTGCCATCCTGGGCCAGGCCTGGCTGGACCCCAGGAGGGCAGCTGCCTGTCTGAGGGGTTGGCAGCAGCAGCAGCTGCAGAGAAACCCCAGGAAGGGCAGTCTGGCAGTACCAGGGTCTGTGCTACAGACCACTGGGATCATGGAATTGTACCAACAATGCCAGGATGGCATAGAGGGGGCAATTCCATGATCATAGACATGTTACATGGCCATATTCGGAGTTACCATGGTGAAGCTACATATAGGTAGTGACCTATATGTAGTGCACGCGTGTAATGGTGTCCCCGCACTCACAAAGTTCAGTGAATTGGCTCTGAACAATGTGGGGGCACCTTGGCTAGTGCCAGGGTGCCCTCACACTAAGTAACTTTGCACCTAACCTTTACCAGGTAAAGGTTAGACATATAGGTGACTTATAAGTTACTTAAGTGCAGTGTAAAATGGCTGTGAAATAACGTGGACGTTATTTCACTCAGGCTGCAGTGGCAGGCCTGTGTAAGATTTGTTAGAGCTCCCTATGGGTGGCAAAAGAAATGCTGCAGCCCATAGGGATCTCCTGGAACCCCAATACCCTGGGTACCTCAGTACCATATACTAGGGAATTATAAGGGTGTTCCAGTAAACCAATGTAAATTGGTAAAAATAGTCACTAGCCTGTCAGTGACAATTTGGAAAGAAATGAGAGAGCATAACCACTGAGGTTCTGATTAGCAGAGCCCCAGTGAGACAGTTAGTCACTACACAGGTAACACATTCAGGCACACTTATGAGCACTGGGGCCCTGGGTTACCAGGGTCCCAGTGACACATACAACTAAAACAACATATATACAGTGAAAAATGGGGGTAACATGCCAGGCAAGATGGTACTTTCCTACACAACCCCCCCCCAAACGAAGGACAATAAGACTAGCCATTACCTGATGAGTCTTCATTGTCTAAGTGGAAATATCTGGAGAGTCCATCTGCATTGGAGTGGCTACTCCCAGGTCTATGTTCCACTGTATAGTCCATTCCCTGTAGGGATATGGACCACCTCAACAATTTAGGATTTTCACCTTTCATTTGTTTTAGCCAAAGTAGAGGTTTGTGGTCTGTCTGAACAATGAAGTGAGTGCCAAACAGGTATGGCCTCAACTTCTTCAGAGCCCAGACCACAGCAAAGGCCTCCCTCTCAATGGCAGACCAACGCTTTTCTCTAGGGGTCAACCTTCTACTAATAAAAGCAACAGGTTGATCCTGGCCCTCAGAATTAAGTTGTGATAGGACTGCCCCTACTCCTAATTCAGATGCATCAGTTTGGACATAGAATTTTTTAGAGTAACAAGGGCTTTTCAGGACAGGTGCAGAGCACATGGCCTGCTTCAGCTCCTCAAAAGCTTTCTGACAGTTTGCTGTCCATAATACCTTTTTAGGCATTTTCTTGGATGTGAGGTCATTAAGAGGGGCTGCAATGGAGCCATAGTTCTTAATGAACCTCCTGTAATACCCAGTGAGGCCTAGGAAGGCTCTCACCTGAGTCTGAGTGGTAGGGGGAATCCAATCAATAATAGTTTGGATTTTCCCCTGAAGTGGTGCAATCTGTTCCCCACCAACAAGGTGTCCCAGATAAACCACCTTACCCTGCCCTATCTGGCACTTTGAAGCCTTGATAGTGAGGCCTGCCTTTTGCAGGGCCTCCAAAACTTTCCAAAGGTGGACCAGGTGATCATCCCAGCTGGAGCTAAAGACAGCTATATCATCCAAATATGCTGCACTGAAAGCTTCCAGCCCTTGCAGGACTGTGTTCACCAACCTCTGAAAAAGTGGCAGGTGCATTTTTCAAACCAAAAGGCATTACAGTAAACTGGTAATGTCCTCCAATGGTAGAAAATGCAGTCTTAGGTTTAGCATCTTCTGACATTTTGATCTGCCAATACCCTGCAGTCAAATCAAAAGTGCTTAGATACTTGGCAGATGCCAGTGTATCTATTAGCTCATCTGCCCTGGGTATAGGGTGAGCATCTGTTTTGGTTACCAAGTTGAGACCTCTATAGTCTACACAAAACCTCATTTCCTTCTTTCCATCTTTCGAATTGGGTTTTGGTACCAGTACCACAGGAGAAGCCCATGGACTGTCAGAGTGCTCAACCACTCCTAGTTCCAACATCTTCTGAACTTCTTGCTTTATGCAGTCCCTGACATGGTCAGGCTGCCTATAGATCTTACTTTTGACAGGTAAACTGTCTCCAGTATCTATAGTGTGCTCACACCAAGAAGTGGTGCCTGGCACAATGGAGAAGAGTTCTGAAAATTGTCCTAGGAGATTTATGCAATTATCTTTCTGCTCAGCAGTAAGACAATCAGCCAAAACTACACCTTCCACAAGAGCATCTTGTTCTGTGGAAGAGAAGAGATCAGGTAGAGGATCACTGTCTTCTTCCTGTCCCTCATCTGTTGCCATGAGCAGGGTGAGATCAGCCCTGTCATAGTAGGGTTTCAGGCGGTTGACATGGAGCACCCTAAGGGGACTCCTGGCAGTGCCTAAGTCAACCAAGTAGGTGACTTCACCCTTCTTTTCAACAATTGTGTGTGGACCACTCCATTTATCTTGGAGTGCTCTTGGGGCCACAGGCTCCAAGACCCACACTTTCTGCCCTGGTTGGTACTGAACCAAAACAGCCTTCTGATCATGCCATTGCTTCTGGAGCTCTTGGCTGGCCTGAAGGTTTTTACTGGCCTTTTTCATGTACTCAGCCATCCTTGATCTGAGGCCAAGTACATAGTCCACAATATCCTGCTTAGGAGCTTTTAAAGGTTGTTCCCAACCCTCCTTTACAAGTGTGAGTGGACCCCTAACAGGGTGTCCAAAAAGAAGTTCAAAGGGGCTGAAGCCCACTCCTTTCTGGGGTACCTCCCTGTAGGCAAAAAGGAGGCATGGTAGAAGGATATCCCATCTCCTGCGGAGTTTTTCAGGGAGTCCCATAATCATGCCTTTGAGAGTTTTATTAAATCTCTCCACCAGTCCATTTGTTTGTGGATGATAGGGTGTTGTGAACTTGTAAGTTACACCACACTCCTTCCACATGGCCTTTAAGTATGCAGACATGAAATTGCTTCCTCTGTCTGATACTACTTCCTTTGGGAAGCCCACCCTGGAAAATATTCCCAGGAGGGCCTTTGCCACTGCAGGAGCTGTAGTGGTCCTTAAAGGAATAGCTTCAGGATATCTTGTGGCATGGTCCACTACCACCAAGATAAATCTATTGCCTGAAGCAGTAGGAGGGTCAAGGGGGCCAACTATGTCAACCCCTACCCTTTCAAAGGGAACCCCAACCACAGGCAGTGGGATAAGGGGTGCCTTTGGAGTGCCACCTGTCTTGCCACTGGCTTGACAGGTTTCACAGGACTTACAAAATTCTTTTGTGTCCTCAGACATCCTAGGCCAATGAAACAGTGGTACCAATCTGTCCCAAGTTTTCATTTGACCCAGGTGCCCAGCTAAGGGAATGTCATGTGCCAGTGTTAGGAGGAACTTTCTGTACTCCTGAGGAATCACTAATCTCCTGGCAGTTCCAGGTTTAGGATCCCTATTCTCAGTGTACAAGAGGTTGTCCTCCCAGTAAACTCTGTGTGAGTCACTGACATCCCCATTAGCCTGTTTGACAGCTTGCTGTCTGAGACCCTCTAATGTGGGACAGGTTTGCTGTGCCACACTCAGCTCCTCTCTGGCAGGCCCCCCTTCACCCAAAAGCTCAGCAGTGTCTGCTTCCAGCTCCTCTGGTGTAGGTTCTGCACAGGGAGGGAATTCTTCTTCCTCAGAAGTAGAATCCACTGTAGAGGGAGGGATAGTAGGAAGTGGTTTGCTTCTACTAGCCCTAGCTTTAGGGAGCACTTGGTCCATTGTTCCAGGATCCAAGCTTCCCTGTCCTTTTTGCTTTTTGGCCTGAGCCCTTGTCAAAGCAAAAATATGCCCTGGGATGCCCAGCATTGCTGCATGGGCCTCCAACTCCACATCTGACCAAGCTGATGTCTCCAAATCGTTCCCTAATAGACAGTCTACAGGTAAATCTGAAGCTACCACAACTTTCTTTGGACCAGATACCCCCCCCCAGTTGAGATTTACAACAGCCATGGGGTGGCTTTGTGTTATGTTGTGAGCATCGGTTACTTGGTACTTGTGTCCAAGTATGTGTTGTTCAGGGTGCACCAGTTTCTCAATCACCATTGTGACACTGGCACCTGTGTCCCTGTAGGCCTGGACCTCAACACCATTTATTAGGGTTAGTTGCTTGTACTTCTCCAAGTTATGGGGGCAAGCAACCAAAGTGGCTAAGTCAATAGCCCCTTCAGAGACTAAAGTAGCCTCTGTGGTCTCCCTAATCAGACCAACCCCAACTAAATTACCAAAAGTGAGCCCAGCTACTCCCTTGGATTGGCTATTAGTAGGTTTGCTCCCACCACCACTGCTATTAGTAGGGACACTAGGTGTAGCAGTAGGGGTTGTAGTGGTAGGAGCTGTGGTGCCTTTCTTTGGACAACTGGGATCTGTTGTCCAATGGCCTTTTATCTTACATAAATAGCACCATGGTTTCTTTTCCTTGTTCTGATTAAAGGAGGATTTGGGCCCACCACCCCCACCAGAGTGTTTTTGTGGGCCTGATGAAGACTCATTTTTAGATTTGTCCCCACCCTTGTCAGAAGACTTACCATCCTTCTTTTTGTTGCCATCTTTGTCACCCCCTGTATGAACTTTTCTGTTCACTCTTGTTCTGACCCATTTGTCTGCCTTCTTTCCCAATTCTTGGGGAGAGGTCAGATCAGAGTCCACCAAGTACTGGTGCAACAAATCAGACACACAATTATTAAGAATATGCTCTCTCAGGATCAAGTTATACAGGCTGTCATAATCAGTAACTTTACTGCCATGTAACCACCCCTCCAAGGCCTTCACTGCCTGGTCAATGAAATCAACCCAGTCTTGTGAAGACTCCTTTTTGGTATCTCTGAACTTTATCCTGTACTGTTCAGTGGTTAAGCCATAACCATCCAGGAGTGCATTCTTAAGAACTTGGAAATTGTTAGCCTCATTTTCTTTTACAGTAAGGAGCCTATCCCTACCTTTTCCAGTAAATGATAGCCATAGGATAGCAGCCCACTGCTTTTGAGGGACATCCTGTACAGCACAGGCCCTCTCAAGTGCAGCAAACCACTTGTTAATGTCATCCCCCTCCTTGTAAGGGGGAACTATCTTATGCAGATTCCTGGAATCATGCTCTTTTGCAGGATGACTATGGGGAATACTGCTGCTGCCACCATGGGTATCTAAACCCATTTTCTGTCTTTCCCTCTCTATTTCTAAAGACTGTCTATCCAAATCCAGCTGTTGCTTCTTGAGCTTCAGTCTGGTTTGCTCCACTCTCAATCTATTGAGCTCCCTTTCCAACAATCTGTCATCAGGGTGGGTGGGAGGGACATTTCTAGATACAGAGGTATGATGGGAATGAACAGAAGGAGACCTGTCCCTTACAGAGGGCACCCTAACAGCTTGGCTACCAGTATAATGTGAGAGCACATCATCAGTATGATGTGATTCAACCTCTGTACCAACTATGCTAGACTGTCTAGTAATGGGCAGGCTGAGAAGTTTCTTTCCTGAACCTTTTCCTGGGGGAGTCCCTGGATCAGATTGAGAACCATTCGCTACTTTTTCTACAGATTGGGCACTTATGGCCTTATCCTGTACTCTAAGCATATTAATTAACAGTTCTAAGGAAGGATTCTTCCCTACACTCAAACCTCTCTCTATGCAGAGACTCCTTGCTCCTTTCCAGCTAAGGTGATCATATGCAAGTTTGGACAGTTCAACTTTTTGGCCTGTGCCAGACATTTTTAGAGAGAGTTAAAGTGATAGATAAAGAGAAAAAAAAGTTTTCAGAACTTTTTGGAAAGACAGAAAAAACTTTTTAAACTTTTAAGAACTTTTTGAAAGTTTAGAAGTACTTTTCAGCACTTAGAAAAGAGTGAAAAGAGGAAATGCAAAACTTTTTGGCTATGTGTATATACACTGACCTTGTTTTGTATATTTTTCTCTTATGAAAAGTACAATGACAAGAGTGGTAAGTAGTCTCAAAGCACTTATCCCACCACTGCACAACCAATGTAGGAGGCTGGACTGGCTTGTAGTGAGTACCAAGGGGTACTTGCACCTTGCACCAGGCCCAGTTATCCCTTATTAGTGTATAGGGTGTCTAGCAGCTTAGGCTGATAGATAATGGTAGCTTAGCAAAGCAGCTCAGGCTGAACTAGGAGACGTGTGAAGCTACTACAGTACCACTTAGTGTCATATGCACAATATCATAAGAAAACACAATACACAGTTATACTAAAAATAAAGGTACTTTATTTTTATGACAATATGCCAAAGTATCTTAGAGTGTACCCTCAGTGAGAGGATAGGAAATATACACAAGATATATATACACAATAGCAAAAATATGCAGTATAGTCTTAGAAAACAGTGCAAACAATGTATAGTTACAATAGGATGCAATGGGGAAACATAGGGATAGGGGCAACACAAACCATATACTCCAGAAGTGGAATGCGAACCACGAATGGACCCCAAACCTATGTGACCTTGTAGAGGGTCGCTGGGACTATTAGAAAATAGTGAGAGTTAGCAAAATAACCCTCCCCAAGACCCTGAAAAGTGAGTGCAAAGTGCACCAAAGTTCCCCTAAGGACAAAATAGTCGTGTTAGGGGGAAAATGCAAGGAAAACACAAATCAGCAATGCAACAACGATGGATTCCTGACTGAGGGTACCTGTGGAACAAGGGGACCAAGTCCAAAAGTCACAAGCAGCTCGGAGATGGGCAGATGCCCAAGAAATGCCAGCGGTTGGTGCAAAGAAGCTCTTACTAGGCTGAAGAACTGTGAATACTGCAGGAACAACAAGGGCTAGAGACTTCCCCTTTGGAGGATGGATCCCCCACGCCTTGGAGAGTCGTGCAGAAGTGTTTTCCCGCCGGATGGACGCCAACAAGCCTTGCTACACGCAAATCGTGCGTTTGGCGTTTTTGGACGCTGCTGGGGCCCAGGAGGGACCAAGAGGTCGCAAATTGGACCTGCAGAGAGAGGGGACGTCGAGCAAGACAAAGAGCCCTCACTGAAGCAGGTAGCACCCGGAGAAGTGCCAGAAACAGGCACTACGAGGATGCGTGAAACGGTGCTCGCCGAAGTTGCACAAAGGAGTCCCACGTCGCCGGAGACCAACTTAGAAAGTCGTGCAATGCAGGTTAGAGTGCCGTGGACCCAGGCTTGGCTGTGCACACAGGATTTCCGCCGGAAGTGCACAGGGGCCGGAGAAGCTTGCAAAGTCGCGGTTCCCAGCAATGCAGCCCAGCGAGGTGAGGCAAGGACTTACCTCCACCAAACTTGGGCTGAAGAGTCACTGGACTGTGGGGGTCACTTGGACGGTGTCGCTGGATTCGAGGGACCTCGCTCGTCGTGCTGAGAGGAGACCCAAGGGACCGGAGATGCAGCTTTTTGGTGCCTGCGGTTGCAGGGGGAAGATTCCGTCGACCCACGGGAGATTTCTTCGGAGCTTCTGGTGCAGAGAGGAGGCAGACTACCCCCACAGCATGCACAAGCAGGAAAACAGTCGAGAAGGCGGCAGGATCAGCGTTACAGAGTTGCAGTAGTCGTCTTTGCTACTATGTTGCAGGTTTGCAGGCTTCCAGCGCGGTCAGCGGTCGATTCCTTATCAGAAGGTGAAGAGAGAGATGCAGAGGAACTCGGCTGAGCTCATGCATTCGTTATCTGAAGTTTCCCCAGAGACAGAGACCCTAAATAGCCAGAAAAGAGGGTTTGGCTACCTAGGAGAGAGGAAAGGCTACTAACACCTGAAGGAGCCTATCACAAGGAGTCTCTGACGTCACCTGGTGGCACTGGCCACTCAGAGCAGTCCAGTGTCCCAGCAGCACCTCTGTTTCCAAGATGGCAGAGGTCTGGAGCACACTGGAGGAGCTCTGGACACCTCCCAGGGGAGGTGCAGGTCAGGGGAGTGGTCACTCCCCTTTCCTTTGTCCAGTTTCGCGCCAGAGCAGGGGCTAAGGGGTCCCTGAACCGGTGTAGACTGGCTTATGCAGAATTGGGCACATCTGTGCCCAACAAAGCATTTCCAGAGGCTGGGGGAGGCTACTCCTCCCCTGCCTTCACACCATTTTCCAAAGGGAGAGGGTGTCACACCCTCTCTCAGAGGAAGTTCTTTGTTCTGCCATCCTGGGCCAGGCCTGGCTGGACCCCAGGAGGGCAGCTGCCTGTCTGAGGGGTTGGCAGCAGCAGCAGCTGCAGAGAAACCCCAGGAAGGGCAGTCTGGCAGTACCAGGGTCTGTGCTACAGACCACTGGGATCATGGAATTGTACCAACAATGCCAGGATGGCATAGAGGGGGCAATTCCATGATCATAGACATGTTACATGGCCATATTCGGAGTTACCATGGTGAAGCTACATATAGGTAGTGACCTATATGTAGTGCACGCGTGTAATGGTGTCCCCGCACTCACAAAGTTCAGTGAATTGGCTCTGAACAATGTGGGGGCACCTTGGCTAGTGCCAGGGTGCCCTCACACTAAGTAACTTTGCACCTAACCTTTACCAGGTAAAGGTTAGACATATAGGTGACTTATAAGTTACTTAAGTGCAGTGTAAAATGGCTGTGAAATAACGTGGACGTTATTTCACTCAGGCTGCAGTGGCAGGCCTGTGTAAGAATTGTCAGAGCTCCCTATGGGTGGCAAAAGAAATGCTGCAGCCCATAGGGATCTCCTGGAACCCCAATACCCTGGGTACCTCAGTACCATATACTAGGGAATTATAAGGGTGTTCCAGTAAGCCAATGTAAATTGGTAAAAATGGTCACTAGCCTGTCAGTGACAATTTGGAAAGAAATGAGAGAGCATAACCACTGAGGTTCTGATTAGCAGAGCCTCAGTGAGACAGTTAGTCACTACACAGGTAACACATTCAGGCACACTTATGAGCACTGGGGTCCTGGGTTACCAGGGTCCCAGTGACACATACAACTAAAACAACATATATACAGTGAAAAATGGGGGTAACATGCCAGGCAAGATGCTACTTTCCTACACAACCCCCCCCCAAACGAAGGACAATAAGACTAGCCATGACCTGATGAGTCTTCATTGTCTAAGTGGAAATATCTGGAGAGTCCATCTGCATTGGAGTGGCTACTCCCAGGTCTATGTTCCACTGTATAGTCCATTCCCTGTAGGGATATGGACCACCTCAACAATTTAGGATTTTCACCTTTCATTTGTTTTAGCCAAAGTAGAGGTTTGTGGTCTGTCTGAACAATGAAGTGAGTGCCAAACAGGTATGGCCTCAACTTCTTCAGAGCCCAGACCACAGCAAAGGCCTCCCTCTCAATGGCAGACCAACGCTTTTCTCTAGGGGTCAACCTCCTACTAATAAAAGCAACAGGTTGATCCTGGCCCTCAGAATTAAGTTGTGATAGGACTGCCCCTACTCCTAATTCAGATGCATCAGTTTGGACATAGAATTTTTTAGAGTAACAAGGGCTTTTCAGGACAGGTGCAGAGCACATGGCCTGCTTCAGCTCCTCAAAAGCTTTCTGACAGCTTGCTGTCCACAATACCTTTTTAGGCATTTTCTTGGATGTGAGGTCATTAAGAGGGGCTGCAATGGAGCCATAGTTCTTAATGAACCTCCTGTAGTACCCAGTGAGGCCTAGGAAGGCTCTCACCTGAGTCTGAGTGGTAGGGGGAACCCAATCAATAATAGTTTGGATTTTCCCCTGAAGTGGTGCAATCTGTTCCCCACCAACAAGGTGTCCCAGATAAACCACCTTACCCTGCCCTATCTGGCACTTTGAAGCCTTGATAGTGAGGCCTGCCTTTTGCAGGGCCTCCAAAACTTTCCATAGGTGGACCAGGTGATCATCCCAGCTGGAGCTAAAGACAGCTATATCGTCCAAATATGCTGCACTGAAAGCTTCCAGCCCTTGCAGGACTGTGTTCACCAACCTCTGAAAAGTGGCAGGTGCATTTTTCAAACCAAAAGGCATTACAGTAAACTGGTAATGTCCTCCAATGGTAGAAAATGCAGTCTTAGGTTTAGCATCTTCTGATAATTTGATCTGCCAATACCCTGCAGTCAAATCAAAAGTGCTTAGATACTTGGCAGATGCCAGTGTATCTATAAGCTCATCTGCCCTGGGTATAGGGTGAGCATCAGTTTTGGTTACCAAGTTGAGACCTCTATAGTCTACACAAAACCGCATTTCCTTCTTTCCATCTTTAGAATTGGGTTTTGGTACCAGTACCACAGGAGAAGCCCATGGACTGTCAGAGTGCTCAACCACTCCTAGTTCCAACATTTTCTGAACTTCTTGCTTTATGCAGTCCCTGACATGGTCAGGCTGCCTATAGATCTTACTTTTGACAGGTAAACTGTCTCCAGTATCTATAGTGTGCTCACACCAAGAAGTGGTGCCTGGCACAGTAGAGAAGAGTTCTGAAAATTGTCCTAGGAGATTTATGCAATTATCTTTCTGCTCAGCAGTAAGACAATCAGCCAAAACTACACCTTCCACAAGAGCATCTTGTTCTGTGGAAGAGAAGAGATCAGGTAGAGGATCACTGTCTTCTTCCTGTCCCTCATCAGTTGCCATGAGCAGGGTGAGATCAGCCCTGTCATAGTAGGGTTTCAGGCGGTTGACATGGAGCACCCTAAGGGGACTCCTGGCAGTGCCTAAGTCAACCAAGTAGGTGACTTCACCCTTCTTTTCAACAATTGTGTGGGGACCACTCCATTTATCTTGGAGTGCTCTTGGGGCCACAGGCTCCAAGACCCACACTTTCTGCCCTGGTTGGTACTGAACCAAAACAGCCTTCTGATCATGCCATTGCTTCTGGAGCTCTTGGCTGGCCTGAAGGTTTTTACTGGCCTTTTTCATGTACTCAGCCATCCTTGATCTGAGGCCAAGTACATAATCCACAATATCCTGCTTAGGAGCTTTTAAAGGTTGTTCCCAACCCTCCTTTACAAGTGTGAGTGGACCCCTAACAGGGTGTCCAAAAAGAAGTTCAAAGGGGCTGAAGCCCACTCCTTTCTGGGGTACCTCCCTGTAGGCAAAAAGGAGGCATGGTAGAAGGATATCCCATCTCCTGCGGAGTTTTTCAGGGAGTCCCATAATCATGCCTTTGAGAGTTTTATTAAATCTCTCCACCAGTCCATTTGTTTGTGGATGATAGGGTGTTGTGAACTTGTACGTTACACCACACTCCTTCCACATGGCCTTTAAGTATGCAGAAATGAAATTCCTTCCTCTGTCTGATACTACTTCCTTTGGGAAGCCCACCCTGGAAAATATTCCCAGGAGGGCCTTTGCCACTGCAGGTGCTGTAGTGGTCCTTAAAGGAATAGCTTCAGGATATCTTGTGGCATGGTCCACTACCACTAAGATAAACCTATTGCCTGAAGCAGTAGGAGGGTCAAGGGGGCCAACTATGTCAACCCCTACCCTTTCAAAGGGAACCCCAACCACAGGCAGTGGAATAAGGGGTGCCTTTGGGGTGCCACCTGTCTTGCCACTGGCTTGACAGGTTTCACAGGACTTACAAAATTCCTTTGTGTCCTCAGACATCCTAGGCCAATGAAACAGGGGAACAAGCCTGTTCCAAGTTTTCATTTGTCCTAGGTGCCCAGCTAAGGGAATGTCATGTGCCAGTGTTAGGAGGAACTTTCTGTACTCCTGAGGAATCACTAATCTCCTGGCAGCTCCAGGTTTAGGATCCCTATGCTCAGTGTACAAGAGGTTGTCCTCCCAGTAAACTCTGTGAGAGTCACTGACATCCCCATTAGCCTGTTTGACAGCTTGCTGTCTGAGACCCTCTAATGTGGGACAGGTTTGCTGTGCCACACTCAGCTCCTCTCTGGCAGGCCCCCCTTCACCCAAAAGCTCAGCAGTGTCTGCTTCCAGCTCCTCTGGTGTAGGTTCTGCACAGGGAGGGAATTCTTCTTCCTCAGAAGTAGAATCCACTGTAGAGGGAGGGATAGTAGGAAGTGGTTTGCTTCTACTAGCCCTAGCTTTAGGGAGCACTTGGTCCATTGTTCCAGGATCCAAGCTTCCCTGTCCTTTTTGCTTTTTGGCCTGAGCCCTTGTCAAAGCAAAAATATGCCCTGGAATGCCCAGCATTGCTGCATGGGCCTCCAACTCCACATCTGACCAAGCTGATGACTCCAAATCATTCCCTAATAGACAGTCTACAGGTAAATCTGAAGCTACCACAACTTTCTTTGGACCAGTTACCCCCCCCCCAGTTGAGATTTACAACAGCCATGGGGTGGCTTTGTGTTATGTTGTGAGCATCGGTTACTTGGTACTGGTGTCCAAGTATGTGTTGTTCAGGGTGCACCAGTTTCTCAATCACCATTGTGACACTGGCACCTGTGTCCCTGTAGGCCTGGACCTCAACACCATTTATTAGGGTTAGTTGCTTGTACTTCTCCAAGTTATGGGGGCAAGCAACCAAAGTGGCTAAATCAATAGCCCCTTCAGAGACTACCTGTGGTCTCCCTAATTAGACCAACCCCAACTAAATTACCAAAAGTGAGCCCAGCTACTCCCTTGGATTGGCTATTAGTAGGTTTGCTCCCACCACCACTGCTATTAGTAGGGACACTAGGTGTAGCAGTAGGGGTTGTAGTGGTAGGAGCTGTGGTGCCTTTCTTTGGACAACTGGGATCTGTTGTCCAATGGCCTTTTATTTTACATAAATAGCACCATGGTTTCTTTTCCTTGTTCTGATTAAAGGAGGATTTGGACCCACCACCCCCACCAGAGTGTTTTTGTGGGCCTGATGAAGACTCATTTTTAGATTTGTCCCCACCCTTGTCAGAAGACTTACCATCCTTCTTTTTGTTGCCATCTTTGTCACCCCCTGTATGAACTTTTCTGTTCACTCTTGTTCTGACCCATTTGTCTGCCTTCTTTCCCAATTCTTGGGGAGAGGTCAGATCAGAGTCCACCAAGTACTGGTGCAACAAATCAGACACACAATTATTAAGAATATGCTCTCTCAGGATCAAGTTATACAGGCTGTCATAATCAGTAACTTTACTGCCATGTAACCACCCCTCCAAGGCCTTCACTGCCTGGTCAATGAAATCAACCCAGTCTTGTGAAGACTCCTTTTTGGTCTCTCTGAACTTTATCCTGTACTGTTCAGTGGTTAAGCCATAACCATCCAGGAGTGCATTCTTAAGAACTTGGAAATTATTAGCATCATTTTCTTTCACAGTAAGGAGCCTATCCCTACCTTTTCCACTAAATGATAGCCATAGGATAGCAGCCCACTGCCTTTGAGGGACATCCTGTACAACACAGGCCCTCTCAAGTGCAGCAAACCACTTGTTAATGTCATCCCCCTCCTTATAAGGGGGAACTATCTTGTGCAGATTCCTGGAATCATGCTCTTTTGCAGGATGACTATGGGGAATACTGCTGCTGCCACCATGGGTATCTAAACCCAACTTCTGTCTTTCCTTCTCTAATTCAAAAGACTGTCTATCCAAATCCAGCTGTTGCTTTTTAAGCTTCAGTCTGGTTTGTTCCACCCTCAACTTATTGAGTTCCCTCTCTAACATTCTGTCATCAGGGTTGGTGGGAGGGACATTTCTAGAAACAGAGCTATGATGGGAATGAACAGAAGGAGACCTGTCCCTTACAGAAGCCAACTTAACAGCTTGGTTTACAGAAACATTACTACCAGTATGGTGAGAATAAATGCTTTTGCTATGATGTGAGACAACACTATTTATTTGGTGTGGCTCATCATCATTACCATCTATGCTAGATTGTCTAGTAATGGGCAGGCTAGGAAGTTTCTTTCCTGAATCTTTTCCTGGGGGAGTCCCTGAATCAGATTGGGAACTATTAGGTACTTTTTCAACAGATGGGGCACCTATGGCCTTATCCTGTTCTCTAAGCATGTTAATTAACAGTTCCAAGGCAGGATTCTTCCCTACACTCAAACCTCTCTCTATACAGAGACTCCTTGCTCTTTTCCAGCTAAGGTTGTCATATGCAAGTTTGGACAGATCAACACTTTGGCCTGTGCCAGACATTTTTTAGAGAGAGTTAAAGTAATAGAGAAAGAGACAAACGTTTTCAGAACTTTTTGGAAAGACAGAAAAAAAACTTTTTAAACTTTTAAGAACTTTTTGAAAGTTTAGAGGTACTTTTTCAGCACTTAGAAAAGAGTGAAAAGAGGAAATGCAAAACTTTTTGGCTATGTGTATATACACTGACCTTGTTTTGTATATTTTTCTCTTATGAAAAGTACAATGACAAGAGTGGTAAGTAGTCTCAAGCACTTATCCCACCACTGCACAACCAATGTAGGAGGCTGGACTGGCTTGTAGTGAGTACCAAGGGGTACTTGCACCTTGCACCAGGCCCAGTTATCCCTTATTAGTGTATAGGGTGTCTAGCAGCTTAGGCTGATAGATAATGGTAGCTTAGCAGAGCAGCTTAGGCTGAACTAGGAGACGTGTGAAGCTACTACAGTACCACTTAGTATCATATGCACAATATCATAAGAAAACACAATACACAGTTATACTAAAAATAAAGGTACTTTATTTTTATGACAATATGCCAAAGTATCTTAGAGTGTACCCTCAGTGAGAGGATAGGAAATATACACAAGATATATATACACAATAGCAAAAATATGCAGTATAGTCTTAGAAAACAGTGCAAACAATGTATAGTTACAATAGGATGCAATGGGGAAACATAGGGATAGGGGCAACACAAACCATATACTCCAAAAGTGGAATGCGAACCACGAATGGACCCCAAACCTATGTGACCTTGTAGAGGGTCGCTGGGACTATTAGAAAATAGTGAGAGTTAGAAAAATAACCCTCCCCAAGACCCTGAAAAGTGAGTGCAAAGTGCACTAAAGTTCCCCTAAGGACAAAATAGTCGTGTTAGAGGAATAATGCAGGAAAGACACAAACCAGCAATGCCACAACTGTGGATTTCCAATCTAGGGTACCAAGCAAGTCGGAGATGGGCAGATGCCCAGGAAATGCCAGCTGCGGGTGCAAAGAAGCTTCGACTGGACAGAAGAAGCTGAGGTTTCTGCAGGAACGAAAAGGGCTAGAGACTTCCCCTTTGGTGGACGGATCCCTCTTGCCTTGGAGAGTCGTGCAGAAGTGTTTTCCCGCCGAAAGGACGCCAACAAGCCTTGCTAGTCGCAAATCGTGCGTTTGGCGTTTTTGGACACTGCCGGGGCCCAGGAGGGACCAGGAGGTCGCAAATTGGACCTGAAGAGAGAGGGGACGTCGAGCAAGACAAAGAGCCCTCACTGAAGCAGGTAGCACCCGAAGAAGTGCCAGAAACAGGCACTACAAGGATGCGTGAAACGGTGCTCGCCGAAGTTGCACAAAGGAGTCCCACGTCGCCGGAGACCAACTTAGAAAGTCGTGCAATGCAGGTTAGAGTGCTGTGGACCCAGGCTTGGCTGTGCACAAAGGATTTCCGCGGGAAGTCCACAGGGGCCGGAGTAGCTGCAAAGTCGCGGTTCCCAGCAATGCAGCCCAGCGAGGTGAGGCAAGGACTTACCTCCACCAAACTTGGACTGAAGAGTCACTGGACTGTGGGGGTCACTTGGACAGAGTCGCTGGATTCGAGGGACCTCGCTCGTCATGCTGAGAGGAGACCCAAGGGACCGGTAATGCAGCTTTTTGGTGCCTGCGGTTGCAGGGGGAAGATTCCGTCGACCCACGGGAGATTTCTTCGGAGCTTCTGGTGCAGAGAGGAGGCAGGCTACCCCCACAGCATGCACAAGCAGGAAAACAGTCGAGAAGGCGGCAGGATCAGCGTTACAGAGTTGCAGTAGTCGTCTTTGCTACTATGTTGCAGGTTTGCAGGCTTCCAGCGCGGTCAGCGGTCGTTTCCTTATCAGAAGGTGAAGAGAGAGATGCAGAGGAACTCGGCTGAGCTCATGCATTCGTTATCTAAAGTTTCCCCAGAGACAGAGACCCTAAATAGCCAGAAAAGAGGGTTTGGCTACCTAGGAGAGAGGAAAGGCTACTAACACCTGAAGGAGCCTATCAGCAGGAGTCTCTGACGTCACCTGGTGGCACTGGCCACTCAGAGCAGTCCAGTGTGCCAGCAGCACCTCTGTTTCCAAGATGGCAGAGGTCTGGAGCACACTGGAGGAGCTCTGGACACCTCCCAGGGGAGGTGCAGGTCAGGGGAGTGGTCACTCCCCTTTCCTTTGTCCAGTTTCGCGCCAGAGCAGGGGCTAAGGGGTCCCTGAACCGGTGTAGACTGGCTTATGCAGAATTGGGCACCTCTGTGCCCAACAAAGCATTTCCAGAGGCTGGGGGAGGCTACTCCTCCCCTGCCTTCACACCATTTTCCAAAGGGAGATGGTGTCACACCCTCTCTCAGAGGAAGTTCTTTGTTCTGCCATCCTGGGCCAGGCCTGGCTGGACCCCAGGAGGGCAGCTGCCTGTCTGAGGGGTTGGCAGCAGCAGCAGCTGCAGTGAAACCCCAGGAAGGGCAGTTTGGCAGTACCAGGGTCTGTGCTACAGACCACTGGGATCATGGAATTGTACCAACAATGCCAGGATGGCATAGAGGGGGCAATTCCATGATCATAGACATGTTACATGGCCATATTCGGAGTTACCATGGTGAAGCTACATATAGGTAGTGACCTATATGTAGTGCACGCGTGTAATGGTGTCCCCGCACTCACAAAGTTCAGGGAATTGGCTCTGAACAATGTGGGGGCACCTTGGCTAGTGCCAGGGTGCCCTCACACTAAGTAACTTTGCACCTAACCTTTACCAGGTAAAGGTTAGACATATAGGTGACTTATAAGTTACTTAAGTGCAGTGTAAAATGGCTGTGAAATAACGTGGACGTTATTTCACTCAGGCTGCAGTGGCAGGCCTGTGTAAGAATTGTCAGAGCTCCCTATGTGTGGCAAAAGAAATGCTGCAGCCCATAGGGATCTCCTGGAACCCCAATACCCTGGGTACCTCAGTACCATATACTAGGGAATTATAAGGGTGTTCCAGTAAGCCAATGTAAATTGGTAAAAATGGTCACTAGCCTGTCAGTGACAATTTGGAAAGAAATGAGAGAGCATAATCACTGAGGTTCTGATTAGCAGAGCCTCAGTGAGACAGTTAGTCACTACACAGGTAACACATTCAGGCACACTTATGAGCACTGGGGTCCTGGGTTACCAGGGTCCCAGTGACACATAAAACTAAAACAACATATATACAGTGAAAAATGGGGGTAACATGCCAGGCAAGATGGTACTTTCCTACACAGTAAGCCAATGTAAATTGGTAAAATTGGTCACTAGCCTGTCAGTGACAATTTGAAAGAAATGAGAGAGCATAACCACTGAGGTTCTGATTAGCAGAGCCTCAGTGAGACAGTTAGTCACTACACAGGTAACACATTCAGGCACACTTATGAGCACTGGGGCCCTGGAGAACAGGGTCCCAGTGACACATACCACTAAAACAACATATATACAGTGAAAAATGGGGGTAACATGCCAGGCAAGATGGTACTTTCCTACACAACCCCCCCCAAACGAAGGACAATAAGACTAGCCATGACCTGATGAGTCTTCATTGTCTAAGTGGAAATATCTGGAGAGTCCATCTGCATTGGAGTGGCTACTCCCCGGTCTATGTTCCACTGTATAGTCCATTCCCTGTAGGGATATGGACCACCTCAACAATTTAGGATTTTCACCTTTCATTTATTTTAGCCAAAGTAGAGGTTTGTGGTCTGTCTGAACAATGAAGTGAGTGCCAAACAGGTATGGCCTCAACTTCTTCAGAGCCCAGACCACAGCAAAGGCCTCCCTCTCTATGGCAGACCAACGCTTTTCTCTAGGGGTCAACCTCCTACTAATAAAAGCAACAGGTTGATCCTGGTCCTCAGAATTAAGTTGTGATAGGACTGCCCCTACTCCTAATTCAGATGCATCAGTCTGGACATAGAATTTTTTAGAGTAACAAGGGCTTTTCAGGACAGGTGCAGAGCACATGGCCTGCTTCAGCTCCTCAAAAGCTTTCTGACAGTTTGCTGTCCATAATACCTTTTTAGGCATTTTCTTGGATGTGAGGTCATTAAGAGGGGCTGCATTGGAGCCATAGTTCTTAATGAACCTCCTGTAATACCCAGTGAGGCCTATGAAGGCTCTCACCTGAGTCTGAGTGGTAGGGGGAACCCAATCAATAATTGTTTGGATTTTCCCCTGAAGTGGTGCAATCTGTTCCCCACCAACAAGGTGTCCCAGATAAACCACCTTACCCTGCCCTATCTGGCACTTTGAAGCCTTGATAGTGAGACCTGCCTTTTGCAGGGCCTCCAAAACTTTCCATAGGTGGACCAGGTGATCATCCCAGCTGGAGCTAAAGACAGCTATATCGTCCAAATATACTGCACTGAAAGCCTCCAGCCCTTGCAGGACTGTGTTCACCAACCTTTGAAAAGTGGCAGGTGCATTTTTCAAACCAAAAGGCATTACAGTAAACTGGTAATGGCCTCCAATGGTTGAAAATGCAGTTTTAGGTTTAGCATCTTCTGACAATTTGATCTGCCAATACCCTGCAGTCAAATCAAAAGTGCTTAGATACTTGGCAGATGCCAGTGTATCTATGAGCTCATCTGCCCTGGGTATAGGGTGAGCATCAGTTTTGGTTACCAGGTTGAGACCTCTATAGTCTACACAAAACCGCATTTCCTTCTTTCCATCTTTGGAATGGGGTTTTGGTACAAGTACCACAGGAGTAGCCCATGGACTTTCAGAGTGCTCAACCACTCCTAGTTCTAACATTTTCTGGACCTCTTGCTTTATGCAGTCCCTGACATGGTCAGGCTGCCTATAGATCTTACTTTTGACAGGTAAACTGTCTCCAGTATCTATAGTGTGCTCACACCAAGAAGTGGTGCCTGGCACAGTAGAGAAGAGTTCAGAAAACTGACCCAGGAGATTTATGCAATGGTCTTTCTGCTCAGCAGTAAGACAATCAGCCAAAACTACACCTTCCACAAGAGCATCTTGTTCTGTGGAAGAGAAGAGATCAGGTAGAGGATCACTGTCTTCTTCCTGTCCCTCATCAGTTGCCATGAGCAGGGTGAGATCAGCCCTGTCATAGTAGGGTTTCAGGCGGTTTACATGGAGTACCCTAAGGGGACTCCTTGCAGTGCCTAAGTCAACTAAATAGGTGACTTCACCCTTTTTCTCAACAATTGTGTGGGGACCACTCCATTTATCTTGGAGTGCTCTTGGGGCCACAGGCTCCAAGACCCACACTTTCTGCCCTGGTTGGTACTGAACCAAAACAGCCTTCTGATCATGCCATTGCTTCTGGAGCTCTTGGCTGGCCTGAAGGTTTTTGCTGGCCTTTTTCATGTACTCAGCCATCCTTGATCTGAGGCCAAGTACATAATCACAATATCCTGCTTAGGAGCTTTTAAAGGTTGTTCCCAACCCTCCTTTACAAGTGTGAGTGGACCCCTAACAGGGTGTCCAAAAAGAAGTTCAAAGGGGCTGAAGCCCACTCCTTTCTGAGGTACCTCCCTGTAGGCAAAAAGGAGGCATGGTAGAAGGATATCCCATCTCCTGCGGAGTTTTTCAGGGAGACCCATAATCATGCCTTTGAGAGTTTTATTAAATCTCTCCACCAGTCCATTTGTTTGTGGATGATAGGGTGTTGTGAACTTGTAAGTTACACCACACTCCTTCCACATGGCCTTTAAGTATGCAGACATGAAATTGCTTCCCCTGTCTGATACTACTTCCTTTGGGAAGCCCACCCTGGAAAATATTCCCAGGAGGGCCTTTGCCACTGCAGGAGCTGTAGTGGTCCTTAAAGGAATAGCTTCAGGATATCTTGTGGCATGGTCCACTACCACCAAGATAAACCTATTGCCTGAAGCAGTAGGAGGGTCAAGGGGGCCAACTATGTCAACCCCTACCCTTTCAAAGGGAACCCCAACCACAGGCAGTGGGATAAGGGGTGCCTTTGGGGTGCCACCTGTCTTGCCACTGGCTTGACAGGTTTCACAGGACTTACAAAATTCTTTTGTGTCCTCAGACATCCTAGGCCAATGAAACAAGGGGACAAGCCTGTCCCAAGTTTTCATTTGTCCTAGATGCCCAGCTAGGGGAATGTCGTGGGCAAGAGTTAGGAAGAACTTTCTGTACTCCTGAGGAATCACTAATCTCCTGGCAGCTCCAGGTTTAGGATCCCTATGCTCAGTGTACAAGAGGATGTCCTCCCAGTAAACTCTGTGAGAGTCACTGACATCCCCATTAGCCTGTTTGACAGCTTGCTGTCTTAGACCCTCTAATGTGGGACAGGTTTGCTGTGCCACACTCAGCTCCTCTCTGGCAGGCCCCCCTTCACCCAAAAGCTCAGCAGTGTCTGCTTCCAGCTCCTCTGGTGTAGGTTCTGCACAGGGAGGGAATTCTTCTTCCTCAGAAGTTGAATCCACTGTAGAGGGAGGGATAGTAGGAAGTGGTTTCCTTCTACTAGCCCTAGCTTTAGGGAGCACTTGGTCCATTGTTCCAGGATCCAAGCTTCCCTGTCCTTTTTGCTTTTTGGCCTGAGCCCTTGTCAAAGCAAAAATATACCCTGGGATGCCCAGCATTGCTGCATGGGCCTCTAACTCCACATCTGACCAAGCTGATGTCTCCAAATCATTTCCTAGTAGACAGTCTACAGGTAAATCTGTGGCTACCACAACTTTCTTTGGACCAGTAACTGTAGGAGGCTGGACTGGCTTGTAGTGAGTACCAAGGGGTACTTGCACCTTGCACCAGGCCCAGTTATCCCTTATTAGTGTATAGGGTGTCTAGCAGCTTAGGCTGATAGATAATGGTAGCTTAGCAAAGCAGCTCAGGCTGAACTAGGAGACATGTGAAGCTACTACAGTACCACTTAGTGTCATATGCACAATATCATAAGAAAACACAATACACAGTTATACTAAAAATAAAGGTACTTTATTTTTATGACAATATGCCAAAGTATCTTAGAGTGTACCCTCAGTGAGAGGATAGGAAATATACACAAGATATATATACACAATAGCAAAAATATGCAGTATAGTCTTAGAAAACAGTGCAAACAATGTATAGTTACAATAGGATGCAATGGGGAAACATAGGGATAGGGGCAACACAAACCATATACTCCAGAAGTGGAATGCGAACCACGAATGGACCCCAAACCTATGTGACCTTGTAGAGGGTCACTGGGACTATTAGAAAATAGTGAGAGTTAGCAAAATAACCCTCCCCAAGACCCTGAAAAGTGAGTGCAAAGTGCACCAAAGTTCCCCTAAGGACAAAATAGTCGTGTTAGGGGGAAAATGCAAGGAAAACACAAATCAGCAATGCAACAACGATGGATTCCTGACTGAGGGTACCTGTGGAACAAGGGGACCAAGTCCAAAAGTCACAAGCAGCTCGGAGATGGGCAGATGCCCAAGAAATGCCAGCGGTTGGTGCAAAGAAGCTCTTACTAGGCTGAAGAACTGTGAATACTGCAGGAACGACAAGGGCTAGAGACTTCCCCTTTGGAGGATGGATCCCCCACGCCTTGGAGAGTCGTGCAGAAGTGTTTTCCCGCCGGATGGACGCCAACAAGCCTTGCTACACGCAAATCGTGCGTTTGGCGTTTTTGGACGCTGCTGGGGCCCAGGAGGGACCAAGAGGTCGCAAATTGGACCTGCTGAGAGAGGGGACGTCGAGCAAGACAAAGAGCCCTCACTGAAGCAGGTAGCACCCGGAAAAGTGCCAGAAACAGGCACTACGAGGATGCGTGAAACGGTGCTCGCCGAAGTTGCACAAAGGAGTCCCACGTCGCCGGAGACCAACTTAGAAAGTCGTGCAATGCAGGTAAGAGTGCCGTGGACCCAGGCTTGGCTGTGCACACAGGATTTCCGCCGGAAGTGCACAGGGGCCGGAGAAGCTTGCAAAGTCGCGGTTCCCAGCAATGCAGCCCAGCGAGGTGAGACAAGGACTTACCTCCACCAAACTTGGGCTGAAGAGTCACTGGACTGTGGGGGTCACTTGGACGGTGTCGCTGGATTCGAGGGACCTCGCTCGTCGTGCTGAGAGGAGACCCAAGGGACCGGAGATGCAGCTTTTTGGTGCCTGCGGTTGCAGGGGGAAGATTCCGTCGACCCACGGGAGATTTCTTCGGAGCTTCTGGTGCAGAGAGGAGGCAGACTACCCCCACAGCATGCACAAGCAGGAAAACAGTCGAGAAGGCGGCAGGATCAGCGTTACAGAGTTGCAGTAGTCGTCTTTGCTACTATGTTGCAGGTTTGCAGGCTTCCAGCGCGGTCAGCGGTCGATTCCTTATCAGAAGGTGAAGAGAGAGATGCAGAGGAACTCGGCTGAGCTCATGCATTCGTTATCTGAAGTTTCCCCAGAGACAGAGACCCTAAATAGCCAGAAAAGAGGGTTTGGCTACCTAGGAGAGAGGAAAGGCTACTAACACCTGAAGGAGCCTATCACAAGGAGTCTCTGACGTCACCTGGTGGCACTGGCCACTCAGAGCAGTCCAGTGTCCCAGCAGCACCTCTGTTTCCAAGATGGCAGAGGTCTGGAGCACACTGGAGGAGCTCTGGACACCTCCCAGGGGAGGTGCAGGTCAGGGGAGTGGTCACTCCCCTTTCCTTTGTCCAGTTTCGCGCCAGAGCAGGGGCTAAGGGGTCCCTGAACCGGTGTAGACTGGCTTATGCAGAATTGGGCACATCTGTGCCCAACAAAGCATTTCCAGAGGCTGGGGGAGGCTACTCCTCCCCTGCCTTCACACCATTTTCCAAAGGGAGAGGGTGTCACACCCTCTCTCAGAGGAAGTTCTTTGTTCTGCCATCCTGGGCCAGGCCTGGCTGGACCCCAGGAGGGCAGCTGCCTGTCTGAGGGGTTGGCAGCAGCAGCAGCTGCAGAGAAACCCCAGGAAGGGCAGTCTGGCAGTACCAGGGTCTGTGCTACAGACCACTGGGATCATGGAATTGTACCAACAATGCCAGGATGGCATAGAGGGGGCAATTCCATGATCATAGACATGTTACATGGCCATATTCGGAGTTACCATGGTGAAGCTACATATAGGTAGTGACCTATATGTAGTGCACGCGTGTAATGGTGTCCCCGCACTCACAAAGTTCAGTGAATTGGCTCTGAACAATGTGGGGGCACCTTGGCTAGTGCCAGGGTGCCCTCACACTAAGTAACTTTGCACCTAACCTTTACCAGGTAAAGGTTAGACATATAGGTGACTTATAAGTTACTTAAGTGCAGTGTAAAATGGCTGTGAAATAACGTGGACGTTATTTCACTCAGGCTGCAGTGGCAGGCCTGTGTAAGATTTGTTAGAGCTCCCTATGGGTGGCAAAAGAAATGCTGCAGCCCATAGGGATCTCCTGAAACCCCAATACCCTGGGTACCTCAGTACCATATACTAGGGAATTATAAGGGTGTTCCAGTAAACCAATGTAAATTGGTAAAAATAGTCACTAGCCTGTCAGTGACAATTTGGAAAGAAATGAGAGAGCATAACCACTGAGGTTCTGATTAGCAGAGCCCCAGTGAGACAGTTAGTCACTACACAGGTAACACATTCAGGCACACTTATGAGCACTGGGGCCCTGGGTTACCAGGGTCCCAGTGACACATACAACTAAAACAACATATATACAGTGAAAAATGGGGGTAACATGCCAGGCAAGATGGTACTTTCCTACACAACCCCCCCCCAAACGAAGGACAATAAGACTAGCCATTACCTGATGAGTCTTCATTGTCTAAGTGGAAATATCTGGAGAGTCCATCTGCATTGGAGTGGCTACTCCCAGGTCTATGTTCCACTGTATAGTCCATTCCCTGTAGGGATATGGACCACCTCAACAATTTAGGATTTTCACCTTTCATTTGTTTTAGCCAAAGTAGAGGTTTGTGGTCTGTCTGAACAATGAAGTGAGTGCCAAACAGGTATGGCCTCAACTTCTTCAGAGCCCAGACCACAGCAAAGGCCTCCCTCTCAATGGCAGACCAACGCTTTTCTCTAGGGGTCAACCTTCTACTAATAAAAGCAACAGGTTGATCCTGGCCCTCAGAATTAAGTTGTGATAGGACTGCCCCTACTCCTAATTCAGATGCATCAGTTTGGACATAGAATTTTTTAGAGTAACAAGGGCTTTTCAGGACAGGTGCAGAGCACATGGCCTGCTTCAGCTCCTCAAAAGCTTTCTGACAGTTTGCTGTCCATAATACCTTTTTAGGCATTTTCTTGGATGTGAGGTCATTAAGAGGGGCTGCAATGGAGCCATAGTTCTTAATGAACCTCCTGTAATACCCAGTGAGGCCTAGGAAGGCTCTCACCTGAGTCTGAGTGGTAGGGGGAATCCAATCAATAATAGTTTGGATTTTCCCCTGAAGTGGTGCAATCTGTTCCCCACCAACAAGGTGTCCCAGATAAACCACCTTACCCTGCCCTATCTGGCACTTTGAAGCCTTGATAGTGAGGCCTGCCTTTTGCAGGGCCTCCAAAACTTTCCAAAGGTGGACCAGGTGATCATCCCAGCTGGAGCTAAAGACAGCTATATCATCCAAATATGCTGCACTGAAAGCTTCCAGCCCTTGCAGGACTGTGTTCACCAACCTCTGAAAAAGTGGCAGGTGCATTTTTCAAACCAAAAGGCATTACAGTAAACTGGTAATGTCCTCCAATGGTAGAAAATGCAGTCTTAGGTTTAGCATCTTCTGACATTTTGATCTGCCAATACCCTGCAGTCAAATCAAAAGTGCTTAGATACTTGGCAGATGCCAGTGTATCTATTAGCTCATCTGCCCTGGGTATAGGGTGAGCATCTGTTTTGGTTACCAAGTTGAGACCTCTATAGTCTACACAAAACCTCATTTCCTTCTTTCCATCTTTCGAATTGGGTTTTGGTACCAGTACCACAGGAGAAGCCCATGGACTGTCAGAGTGCTCAACCACTCCTAGTTCCAACATCTTCTGAACTTCTTGCTTTATGCAGTCCCTGACATGGTCAGGCTGCCTATAGATCTTACTTTTGACAGGTAAACTGTCTCCAGTATCTATAGTGTGCTCACACCAAGAAGTGGTGCCTGGCACAATGGAGAAGAGTTCTGAAAATTGTCCTAGGAGATTTATGCAATTATCTTTCTGCTCAGCAGTAAGACAATCAGCCAAAACTACACCTTCCACAAGAGCATCTTGTTCTGTGGAAGAGAAGAGATCAGGTAGAGGATCACTGTCTTCTTCCTGTCCCTCATCTGTTGCCATGAGCAGGGTGAGATCAGCCCTGTCATAGTAGGGTTTCAGGCGGTTGACATGGAGCACCCTAAGGGGACTCCTGGCAGTGCCTAAGTCAACCAAGTAGGTGACTTCACCCTTCTTTTCAACAATTGTGTGTGGACCACTCCATTTATCTTGGAGTGCTCTTGGGGCCACAGGCTCCAAGACCCACACTTTCTGCCCTGGTTGGTACTGAACCAAAACAGCCTTCTGATCATGCCATTGCTTCTGGAGCTCTTGGCTGGCCTGAAGGTTTTTACTGGCCTTTTTCATGTACTCAGCCATCCTTGATCTGAGGCCAAGTACATAGTCCACAATATCCTGCTTAGGAGCTTTTAAAGGTTGTTCCCAACCCTCCTTTACAAGTGTGAGTGGACCCCTAACAGGGTGTCCAAAAAGAAGTTCAAAGGGGCTGAAGCCCACTCCTTTCTGGGGTACCTCCCTGTAGGCAAAAAGGAGGCATGGTAGAAGGATATCCCATCTCCTGCGGAGTTTTTCAGGGAGTCCCATAATCATGCCTTTGAGAGTTTTATTAAATCTCTCCACCAGTCCATTTGTTTGTGGATGATAGGGTGTTGTGAACTTGTAAGTTACACCACACTCCTTCCACATGGCCTTTAAGTATGCAGACATGAAATTGCTTCCTCTGTCTGATACTACTTCCTTTGGGAAGCCCACCCTGGAAAATATTCCCAGGAGGGCCTTTGCCACTGCAGGAGCTGTAGTGGTCCTTAAAGGAATAGCTTCAGGATATCTTGTGGCATGGTCCACTACCACCAAGATAAATCTATTGCCTGAAGCAGTAGGAGGGTCAAGGGGGCCAACTATGTCAACCCCTACCCTTTCAAAGGGAACCCCAACCACAGGCAGTGGGATAAGGGGTGCCTTTGGAGTGCCACCTGTCTTGCCACTGGCTTGACAGGTTTCACAGGACTTACAAAATTCTTTTGTGTCCTCAGACATCCTAGGCCAATGAAACAGTGGTACCAATCTGTCCCAAGTTTTCATTTGACCCAGGTGCCCAGCTAAGGGAATGTCATGTGCCAGTGTTAGGAGGAACTTTCTGTACTCCTGAGGAATCACTAATCTCCTGGCAGTTCCAGGTTTAGGATCCCTATTCTCAGTGTACAAGAGGTTGTCCTCCCAGTAAACTCTGTGTGAGTCACTGACATCCCCATTAGCCTGTTTGACAGCTTGCTGTCTGAGACCCTCTAATGTGGGACAGGTTTGCTGTGCCACACTCAGCTCCTCTCTGGCAGGCCCCCCTTCACCCAAAAGCTCAGCAGTGTCTGCTTCCAGCTCCTCTGGTGTAGGTTATGCACAGGGAGGGAATTCTTCTTCCTCAGAAGTAGAATCCACTGTAGAGGGAGGGATAGTAGGAAGTGGTTTGCTTCTACTAGCCCTAGCTTTAGGGAGCACTTGGTCCATTGTTCCAGGATCCAAGCTTCCCTGTCCTTTTTGCTTTTTGGCCTGAGCCCTTGTCAAAGCAAAAATATGCCCTGGGATGCCCAGCATTGCTGCATGGGCCTCCAACTCCACATCTGACCAAGCTGATGTCTCCAAATCGTTCCCTAATAGACAGTCTACAGGTAAATCTGAAGCTACCACAACTTTCTTTGGACCAGATACCCCCCCCCAGTTGAGATTTACAACAGCCATGGGGTGGCTTTGTGTTATGTTGTGAGCATCGGTTACTTGGTACTTGTGTCCAAGTATGTGTTGTTCAGGGTGCACCAGTTTCTCAATCACCATTGTGACACTGGCACCTGTGTCCCTGTAGGCCTGGACCTCAACACCATTTATTAGGGTTAGTTGCTTGTACTTCTCCAAGTTATGGGGGCAAGCAACCAAAGTGGCTAAGTCAATAGCCCCTTCAGAGACTAAAGTAGCCTCTGTGGTCTCCCTAATCAGACCAACCCCAACTAAATTACCAAAAGTGAGCCCAGCTACTCCCTTGGATTGGCTATTAGTAGGTTTGCTCCCACCACCACTGCTATTAGTAGGGACACTAGGTGTAGCAGTAGGGGTTGTAGTGGTAGGAGCTGTGGTGCCTTTCTTTGGACAACTGGGATCTGTTGTCCAATGGCCTTTTATCTTACATAAATAGCACCATGGTTTCTTTTCCTTGTTCTGATTAAAGGAGGATTTGGGCCCACCACCCCCACCAGAGTGTTTTTGTGGGCCTGATGAAGACTCATTTTTAGATTTGTCCCCACCCTTGTCAGAAGACTTACCATCCTTCTTTTTGTTGCCATCTTTGTCACCCCCTGTATGAACTTTTCTGTTCACTCTTGTTCTGACCCATTTGTCTGCCTTCTTTCCCAATTCTTGGGGAGAGGTCAGATCAGAGTCCACCAAGTACTGGTGCAACAAATCAGACACACAATTATTAAGAATATGCTCTCTCAGGATCAAGTTATACAGGCTGTCATAATCAGTAACTTTACTGCCATGTAACCACCCCTCCAAGGCCTTCACTGCCTGGTCAATTAAATCAACCCAGTCTTGTGAAGACTCCTTTTTGGTATCTCTGAACTTTATCCTGTACTGTTCAGTGGTTAAGCCATAACCATCCAGGAGTGCATTCTTAAGAACTTGGAAATTGTTAGCCTCATTTTCTTTTACAGTAAGGAGCCTATCCCTACCTTTTCCAGTAAATGATAGCCATAGGATAGCAGCCCACTGCTTTTGAGGGACATCCTGTACAGCACAGGCCCTCTCAAGTGCAGCAAACCACTTGTTAATGTCATCCCCCTCCTTGTAAGGGGGAACTATCTTATGCAGATTCCTGGAATCATGCTCTTTTGCAGGATGACTATGGGGAATACTGCTGCTGCCACCATGGGTATCTAAACCCATTTTCTGTCTTTCCCTCTCTATTTCTAAAGACTGTCTATCCAAATCCAGCTGTTGCTTCTTGAGCTTCAGTCTGGTTTGCTCCACTCTCAATCTATTGAGCTCCCTTTCCAACAATCTGTCATCAGGGTGGGTGGGAGGGACATTTCTAGATACAGAGGTATGATGGGAATGAACAGAAGGAGACCTGTCCCTTACAGAGGGCACCCTAACAGCTTGGCTACCAGTATAATGTGAGAGCACATCATCAGTATGATGTGATTCAACCTCTGTACCAACTATGCTAGACTGTCTAGTAATGGGCAGGCTGAGAAGTTTCTTTCCTGAACCTTTTCCTGGGGGAGTCCCTGGATCAGATTGAGAACCATTCGCTACTTTTTCTACAGATTGGGCACTTATGGCCTTATCCTGTACTCTAAGCATATTAATTAACAGTTCTAAGGAAGGATTCTTCCCTACACTCAAACCTCTCTCTATGCAGAGACTCCTTGCTCCTTTCCAGCTAAGGTGATCATATGCAAGTTTGGACAGTTCAACTTTTTGGCCTGTGCCAGACATTTTTAGAGAGAGTTAAAGTGATAGATAAAGAGAAAAAAAAGTTTTCAGAACTTTTTGGAAAGACAGAAAAAACTTTTTAAACTTTTAAGAACTTTTTGAAAGTTTAGAAGTACTTTTCAGCACTTAGAAAAGAGTGAAAAGAGGAAATGCAAAACTTTTTGGCTATGTGTATATACACTGACCTTGTTTTGTATATTTTTCTCTTATGAAAAGTACAATGACAAGAGTGGTAAGTAGTCTCAAAGCACTTATCCCACCACTGCACAACCAATGTAGGAGGCTGGACTGGCTTGTAGTGAGTACCAAGGGGTACTTGCACCTTGCACCAGGCCCAGTTATCCCTTATTAGTGTATAGGGTGTCTAGCAGCTTAGGCTGATAGATAATGGTAGCTTAGCAAAGCAGCTCAGGCTGAACTAGGAGACGTGTGAAGCTACTACAGTACCACTTAGTGTCATATGCACAATATCATAAGAAAACACAATACACAGTTATACTAAAAATAAAGGTACTTTATTTTTATGACAATATGCCAAAGTATCTTAGAGTGTACCCTCAGTGAGAGGATAGGAAATATACACAAGATATATATACACAATAGCAAAAATATGCAGTATAGTCTTAGAAAACAGTGCAAACAATGTATAGTTACAATAGGATGCAATGGGGAAACATAGGGATAGGGGCAACACAAACCATATACTCCAGAAGTGGAATGCGAACCACGAATGGACCCCAAACCTATGTGACCTTGTAGAGGGTCGCTGGGACTATTAGAAAATAGTGAGAGTTAGCAAAATAACCCTCCCCAAGACCCTGAAAAGTGAGTGCAAAGTGCACCAAAGTTCCCCTAAGGACAAAATAGTCGTGTTAGGGGGAAAATGCAAGGAAAACACAAATCAGCAATGCAACAACGATGGATTCCTGACTGAGGGTACCTGTGGAACAAGGGGACCAAGTCCAAAAGTCACAAGCAGCTCGGAGATGGGCAGATGCCCAAGAAATGCCAGCGGTTGGTGCAAAGAAGCTCTTACTAGGCTGAAGAACTGTGAATACTGCAGGAACGACAAGGGCTAGAGACTTCCCCTTTGGAGGATGGATCCCCCACGCCTTGGAGAGTCGTGCAGAAGTGTTTTCCCGCCGGATGGACGCCAACAAGCCTTGCTACACGCAAATCGTGCGTTTAGCGTTTTTGGACGCTGCTGGGGCCCAGGAGGGACCAAGAGGTCGCAAATTGGACCTGCAGAGAGAGGGGACGTCGAGCAAGACAAAGAGCCCTAACTGAAGCAGGTAGCACCCGGAGAAGTGCCAGAAACAGGCACTACGAGGATGCGTGAAACGGTGCTCGCCGAAGTTGCACAAAGGAGTCCCACGTCGCCGGAGACCAACTTAGAAAGTCGTGCAATGCAGGTTAGAGTGCCGTGGACCCAGGCTTGGCTGTGCACACAGGATTTCCGCCGGAAGTGCACAGGGGCCGGAGAAGCTTGCAAAGTCGCGGTTCCCAGCAATGCAGCCCAGCGAGGTGAGGCAAGGACTTACCTCCACCAAACTTGGGCTGAAGAGTCACTGGACTGTGGGGGTCACTTGGACGGTGTCGCTGGATTCGAGGGACCTCGCTCGTCGTGCTGAGAGGAGACCCAAGGGACCGGAGATGCAGCTTTTTGGTGCCTGCGGTTGCAGGGGGAAGATTCCGTCGACCCACGGGAGATTTCTTCGGAGCTTCTGGTGCAGAGAGGAGGCAGACTACCCCCACAGCATGCACAAGCAGGAAAACAGTCGAGAAGGCGGCAGGATCAGCGTTACAGAGTTGCAGTAGTCGTCTTTGCTACTATGTTGCAGGTTTGCAGGCTTCCAGCGCGGTCAGCGGTCGATTCCTTATCAGAAGGTGAAGAGAGAGATGCAGAGGAACTCGGCTGAGCTCATGCATTCGTTATCTGAAGTTTCCCCAGAGACAGAGACCCTAAATAGCCAGAAAAGAGGGTTTGGCTACCTAGGAGAGAGGAAAGGCTACTAACACCTGAAGGAGCCTATCACAAGGAGTCTCTGACGTCACCTGGTGGCACTGGCCACTCAGAGCAGTCCAGTGTCCCAGCAGCACCTCTGTTTCCAAGATGGCAGAGGTCTGGAACACACTGGAGGAGCTCTGGACACCTCCCAGGGGAGGTGCAGGTCAGGGGAGTGGTCACTCCCCTTTCCTTTGTCCAGTTTCGCGCCAGAGCAGGGGCTAAGGGGTCCCTGAACCGGTGTAGACTGGCTTATGCAGAATTGGGCACATCTGTGCCCAACAAAGCATTTCCAGAGGCTGGGGGAGGCTACTCCTCCCCTGCCTTCACACCATTTTCCAAAGGGAGAGGGTGTCACACCCTCTCTCAGAGGAAGTTCTTTGTTCTGCCATCCTGGGCCAGGCCTGGCTGGACCCCAGGAGGGCAGCTGCCTGTCTGAGGGGTTGGCAGCAGCAGCAGCTGCAGAGAAACCCCAGGAAGGGCAGTCTGGCAGTACCAGGGTATGTGCTACAGACCACTGGGATCATGGAATTGTTCCAACAATGCCAGGATGGCATAGAGGGGGCAATTCCATGATCATAGACATGTTACATGGCCATATTCGGAGTTACCATGGTGAAGCTACATATAAGTAGTGACCTATATGTAGTGCACGCGTGTAATGGTGTCCCCGCACTCACAAAGTTCAGTGAATTGGCTCTGAACAATGTGGGGGCACCTTGGCTAGTGCCAGGGTGCCCTCACACTAAGTAACTTTGCACCTAACCTTTACCAGGTAAAGGTTAGACATATAGGTGACTTATAAGTTACTTAAGTGCAGTGTAAAATGGCTGTGAAATAACGTGGACGTTATTTCACTCAGGCTGCAGTGGCAGGCCTGTGTAAGATTTGTTAGAGCTCCCTATGGGTGGCAAAAGAAATGCTGCAGCCCATAGGGATCTCCTGGAACCCCAATACCCTGGGTACCTCAGTACCATATACTAGGGAATTATAAGGGTGTTCCAGTAAACCAATGTAAATTGGTAAAAATAGTCACTAGCCTGTCAGTGACAATTTGGAAAGAAATGAGAGAGCATAACCACTGAGGTTCTGATTAGCAGAGCCCCAGTGAGACAGTTAGTCACTACACAGGTAACACATTCAGGCACACTTATGAGCACTGGGGCCCTGGGATACCAGGGTCCCAGTGACACATACAACTAAAACAACATATATACAGTGAAAAATGGGGGTAACATGCCAGGCAAGATGGTACTTTCCTACAGTAACCCCCTCCCAGTTGAGATTCACAACAGCCATGGGGTGGCTAAGTGTGTTGTTGTGAGCATCGGTTACTTGGTACTGGTGACCAAGTAGGTGTTGTTCAGGGTGGACCAGTTTCTCTATGACCATAGTCACACTGGCATCAGTGTCCCTGTAGGCCTGAACCTCAACACCATTTATTAGGGGTAGCTGCTTGTACTTATCCATATTAAGGGGACAAGCAACAAAGGTGGCTAAATCAATAGCCCCCTCAGAGACTAACACAGCCTCTGTGGCCTCCCTAACAAGGCCAACCCCAACTAAGTTACCAATAGTGAGCCCAGCTACTCCCTTGGATTGGCTATTAGTAGGTTTGCTCCCACCACCACTGCTATTAGTAGGGACACTAGGGGTAGCAGTAGGGGTTGTAGTGGTAGGAGCATTGGTGCTTTTCTTTGGACAACTGGGATCTGTTGTCCAATGGCCTTTTATTTTACATAAATAGCACCATGGTTTCTTTTCCTTGTTCTGATTAAAAGAGGATTTGGGCCCACCACCCCCACCAGAGTGTTTTTGTGGGCCTGATGAAGACTCATTTTTAGATTTGTCCCCACCCTTGTCAGAAGACTTACCATCCTTCTTTTTGTTGCCATCTTTGTCACCCCCTGTATGAACTTTTCTGTTCACCCTTGTTCTGACCCATTTGTCTGCCTTCTTTCCCATTTCTTGGGGAGAGGTCAGATCAGAGTCCACCAAGTACTGGTGCAACAAATCAGACACACAATTATTAAGAATATGCTCTCTCAGGATTAAGTTATACAGGCTGTCATAATCAGTAACTTTACTGCCATGTAACCACCCCTCCAAGGCCTTCACTGAATGGTCAATAAAATCAACCCAGTCTTGTGAAGACTCCTTTTTGGTCTCTCTGAACTTTATCCTGTATTGTTCAGTGGTTAAGCCATAACCATCCAGGAGTGCATTCTTAAGAACTTGGAAATTATTGGCATCGTTTTCTTTCACAGTAAGGAGCCTATCCCTACCTTTTCCACTAAATGATAGCCATAGGATAGCAGCCCACTGCCTTTGAGGGACATCCTGTACAACACAGGCCCTCTCAAGTGCAGCAAACCACTTGTTAATGTCATACCCCTCCTTATAAGGGGGAACTCTCTTGTGCAGATTCCTGGAATCATGCTCTTTTACAGGATGACTATGGGGAATACTGCTGCTGCCACCATGGGTTTCTAAACCCAACTTCTGTCTTTCCTTCTCTAGTTCAAAGGACTGTCTATCCATATCCAGCTGTTGCTTTTTAAGCTTCAGTCTGGTTTGTTCCACCCCCAACTTATTGAGTTCCCTCTCTAACATTCTGTCATCAGGGTTGGTGGGAGGGACATTCCTAGATACAGAGGTATGATGGGAATGAACAGAAGGAGACCTGTCCCTTACAGAAGCCACCCTAACAGCTTGGCTGACAGTGTAATGTGAGAGCACATCATCTGGATGATGTGACTCCACCTCAGTACCAACTATGATAGACTGTCTAGTAATGAGCAGGCTAGGAAGTTTCTTTCCTGGACCTTTTCCTGGGGAAGTCCCTGGATCAGATTGGGAACCATTTGCTACTTTTCCAACAGATGTGGCCCCTTTGGCCTTATCTTGTTCTCTAAGCATATTAAGCAACAATTCCAAGGAAGGATTCTTCCCTACACTTAAACCTCTCTCTATGCAAAGACTCCTTGCTCCTTTCCAGCTAAGGTGATCATATGCAAGTTTGGACAGATCAACATTTTGGCCTGTGCCAGACATTTTTAGAGCGAGATAAAGTGATAGAAAAAGAGAAAAAAGTTTTCAGAACTTTTTGGAAAGACAGAAAAAAACTTTTTAAACTTTTAAGAACTTTTTGAAAGTTTAGAAGTACTTTTCAGCACTTTAGAAAAGAGTGAAAAGAGGAAATGCAAAACTTTTTAGCTATGTGTACACACACTGAACTTGTTTTGTATATTTTTCTCTTATGAAAAGTACAATGACAAGAGTGGTAAGTAGTCTCAAAGCACTTATCCCACCGCTGCACAACCAATATAGGAGGCTGGACTGGCTTGTAGTGAGTACCAAGGGGTACTTGCACCTTGCACCAGGCCCAGTTATCCCTTATTAGTGTATAGGGTGTCTAGCAGCTTAGGCTGATAGATAATGGTAGCTTAGCAGAGCAGCTTAGGCTGAACTAGGAGACGGGTGAAGCTACTACAGTACCACAAGTGTCACTTGCACAATATCATAAGAAAAGACAATAAACAGTTATACTAAAAATAAAGGTACTTTATTTTTATGACAATATGCCAAAGTATCTTAGAGTGTACCCTCAGTGAGAGGATAGGAAATATACACAAGATATATGTACACAATACCAAAAATATGCAGTATAGTCTTAGAAAACAGTGCAAACAATGTATAGTTACAATAGGATGCAATGGGGAAACATAGGGATAGGGGCAACACAAACCATATACTCCAAAAGTGGAATGCGAACCACGAATGGACCCCAAACCTATGTGACCTTGTAGAGGGTCGCTGGGACTATTAGAAAATAGTGAGAGTTAGAAAAATAACCCTCCCCAAGACCCTGAAAAGTGAGTGCAAAGTGCACTAAAGTTCCCCTAAGGACAAAGAAGTCGTGTTAGAGGAATAATGCAGGAAAGATACAAACCAACAATGCAACAACGCTGGATTTCCAATCTGAGGTACCTGTGGAACAAGAGGACCGAGTCCAAAAGTCACAAGCAAGTCGGAGATGGGCAGATGCCCAGGAAATGCCAGCTGCGGGTGCAAAGAAGCTTCTACTGGACAGAAGAAGCTGTGGTTTCTGCAAGAACGCAAAGGGCTAGAGACTTCCCCTTTGGAGGACGAATCCCACTCGCCTTGTAGAGTCGTGCAGAAGTGCTTTCCCGCCAAAAGAACGCCAATAAGCCTTGCTAGCTGCAAATCGTGCGGTTAGCGTTTTTGGATACTGCTGTGGCCCAGGAGGGACCAGGAGGTCGCAAATTGGACCAGGAGAGAGAGGGGACGTCGAGCAAGACAAGGAGCCCTCTCAGCAGCAGGTAGCACCCAGGAAAGTGCCAGAAACAGGCACTACAAGGATGCGTGAAACAGTGCTCACCCGAAGTCGCACAAAGGAGTCCCACGTCGCCGGAGACCAACTTAGAAAGTCGTGCAATGCAGGTTAGAGTGCTGTGGACCCAGGCTTGGCTGTGCACAAAGGATTTCCGCCGGAAGTGCACAGGGGCCGGAGTAGCTGCAAAAGTCGCAGTTCCCAGCAATGCAGTCTAGCGAGGTGAGGCAAGGACTTACCTCCACCAAACTTGGAATGAAGAGTCACTGGACTGTGGGGGCCACTTGGACAGAGTTGCTGAATTCGAGGGACCTCGCTCGTCGTGCTGAGAGGAGACCCAAGGGAGCGGTAATGCAGCTTTTTGGTGCCTGCGGTTGCAGGGGGAAGATTCCGTCGACCCACGGGAGATTTCTTCGGAGCTTCTAGTGCAGAGAAGAGGCAGACTACCCCCCAGCATGCACCACCAGGAAAACAGTCGAGAAGGTGGCAGGATCAGCGTTACAGAGTTGCAGTAGTCGTCTTTGCTACTTTGTTGCAGTGTTGCAGGCTTCCAGCGCAGTCAGCAGTCGATTCCTTGGCAGAAGGTGAAGAGAGAGATGCAGAGAAACTCGGATGAGCTCTTGCATTCGTTATCTAAAGTTTCCCCAGAGACAGAGACCCTAAATAGCCAGAAAAGAGGGTTTGGCTACCTAGGAGAGAGGATAGGCTAGCAACACCTGAAGGAGCCTATCAGAAGGAGTCTCTGACGTCACCTGGTGGCACTGGCCACTCAGAGCAGTCCAGTGTGCCAGCAGCACCTCTGTTTCCAAGATGGCAGAGGTCTGGAGCTCACTGGAGGAGCTCTGGACACCTCCCAGGGGAGGTGCAGGTCAGGGGAGTGGTCACTCCCCTTTCCTTTGTCCACTTTCGCGCCAGAGCAGGGCTAAGGGGTCCCCTGAACCGGTGTAGACTGGCTTATGCAGAATTGGGCACATCTGTGCACAACAAAGCATTTCCAGAGGCTGGGGGAGGCTACTCCTCCCCTGCCTTCACACCATTTTCCAAAGGGAGAGGGTGTAACACCCTCTCTCAGAGGAAGTCCTTTGTTCTGCCATCCTGGGCCAGGCCTGGCTGGACCCCAGGAGGGCAGATGCCTGTCTGAGGGGTTGGCAGCAGCAGCAGCTGCAGTGAAACCCCAGGAAGGGCAGTTTGGCAGTACCAGGGTCTGTGCTACAGACCACTGGGATCATGGGATTGTGCCAACTATGCCAGGATGACATAGAGGGGGCAATTCCATGATCATAGACATGTTACATGGCCATATTCGGAGTTACCATTGTGAAGCTACATATAGGTAGTGACCTATATGTAGTGCACGCGTGTAATGGTGTCCCCGCACTCACAAAGTCCGGGGAATTGGCCCTGAACAATGTGGGGGCACCTTGGCTAGTGCCAGGGTGCCCTCACACTAAGTAACTTTGCACCTAACCTTTACCAGGTAAAGGTTAGACATATAGGTGACGTATAAGTTACTTAAGTGCAGTGTAAAATGGCTGTGAAATAACGTGGACGTTATTTCTCTCAGGCTGCAGTGGCAGGCCTGTGTAAGAATTGTCAGAGCTCCCTATGGGTGGCAAAAGAAATGCTGCAGCCCATAGGGATCTCCTGGAACCCCAATACCCTGGGTTCCGCAGTACCATATACAAGGGAATTATAAGGGTGTTCCAGTAAGCCAATGTAAATTGGTAAAATTGGTCACTAGCCTGTCAGTGACAATTTGAAAGAAATGAGAGAGCATAACCACTGAGGTTCTGATTAGCAGAGCCTCAGTGAGACAGTTAGTCACTACACAGGTAACACATTCAGGCACACTTATGAGCACTGGGGCCCTGGAGAACAGGGTCCTAGTGACACATACCACTAAAACAACATATATACAGTGAAAAATGGGGGTAACATGCCAGGCAAGATGGTACTTTCCTACAACATACAACTAAAACAACATATATACAGTGAAAAATGGGGGTAACATGCCAGGCAAGATGGTACTTTCCTACACAACCCCCCCCCCCTAAACGAAGGACAATAAGACTAGCCATGCCCTGATGAGTCTTCATTGTCTAAGTGGAAATATCTGGAGAGTCCATCTGCATTGGAGTGGCTACTCCCAGGTCTATGTTCCACTGTATAGTCCATTCCCTGTAGGGATATGGCCCACCTCAACAATTTAGGATTTTCACCTTTCATTTGGTTTAGTCAAAGTAGAGGTTTGTGGTCTGTCTGAACAATTAAGTGAGAGCCAAACAGTTATGGCCTCAACTTCTTCAGTGCCCAGACCACAGCAAAGGCCTCCCTCTCAATGGCAGACAAACGCTTTTCTCTAGGGGTCAACCTCCTACTAATAAAAGCAACAGGTTGATCCTGGCCCTCAGAATTAAGTTGTGATAGGACTGCCCCTACTCCTAATTCAGATGCATCAGTTTGGACATAGAATTTTTTAGAGTAACAAGGGCTTTTCAGGACAGGTGCAGAGCACATGGCCTGCTTCAGCTCCTCAAAAGCTTTCTGACAGTTTGCTGTCCATAATACCTTTCTAGGCATTTTCTTGGATACGAGGTCATTAAGAGGGGCTGCAATGGAGCCATAGTTCTTAATGAACCTCCTGTAATACCCAGTGAGGCATAGGAAGGCTCTCACCTGAGTCTGAGTAGTAGGGGGAACCCAATCAATAATTGTTTGGATTTTCCCCTGAAGTGGTGCAATCTGTTCTCCACCAACAAGGTGTCCCAGATAAACCACCTTACCCTGCCCTATCTGGCACTTTGAAGCCTTGATAGTGAGGCCTGCCTTTTGCAGGGCCTCCAAACCTTTCCATAGGTGGACCAGGTGATCATCCCAGCTGGAGCTAAAGACAGCTATATCGTCCAAATATGCTGCACTGAAAGCTTCCAGCCCTTGCAGGACTGTGTTCACCAACCTCTGAAAAGTGGCAGGTGCATTTTTCAATCCAAAAGGCATTACAGTGAACTGGTAATGCCCTCCAATGGTTGAAAATGCAGTTTTAGGTTTAGCCTCTTCTGATAATTTGATCTGCCAATACCCTGCAGTCAAATCAAAAGTGCTTAGATACTTGGCAGATGCCAGTGTATCTATGAGCTCATCTGCCCTGGGTATAGGGTGAGCATCAGTTTTGGTTACCTGGTTGAGACCTCTGTAGTCTACACAAAACCGCATTTCTTTCTTTCCATCCTTGGAATGGGGTTTTGGTACAAGTACCACAGGAGAAGCCCATGGACTTTCAGAGTGCTCAACCACTCCTAGTTCTAACATTTTCTGCACCTCTTCCTTTATGCAGTCCCTAACATGGTCAGGCTGCCTATAGATCTTACTTTTGACAGGCAAGCTGTCTCCAGTATCTATAGTGTGCTCACACCAAGAAGTGGTACCTGGCACAGTAGAGAAGAGTTCAGAAAACTGACCCAGGAGATTTATGCACTGGTCTTTCTGCTCAGCAGTAAGACAATCAGCCAAAACTACACCTTCCACAAGAGCATCTTGTTCTGTGGAAGAGAAGAGATCAGGTAGAGGATCACTGTCTTCTTCCTGTCCCTCCTCAGTTGCCATGAGCAGGGTGAGATCAGCCCTGTCATAGTAGGGTTTCAGGCGGTTCACATGGAGCACCCTAAGGGGACTCCTGGCAGTGCCTAAGTCAACTAAATAGGTGCCTTCACCCTTTTTCTCAACAATTGTGTGGGGACCACTCCATTTATCTTGGAGTGTTCTTGGGGCTACAGGCTCCAAGACCCACACTTTCTGCCCTGGTTTGTACTGAACCAAAACAGCCTTCTGGTCATGCCATTGCTTTTGGAGCTCTTGGCTGGCCTGAAGGTTTTTACTGGCCTTTTTCATATACTCAGCCATCCTTGATCTGAGGCCAAGTACATAATCCACAATATCTTGTTTTGGAGCTTTTAAAGGTTGTTCCCAACCCTCCTTGACAAGTGTTAGTGGACCCCTAACAGGGTGTCCAAAGAGGAGTTCAAAGGGGCTGAAGCCCACTCCTTTCTGGGGTACCTCTCTGTAGGCAAAAAGGAGGCATGGTAACAGGATATCCCATCTCCTGCAGAGTTTATCAGGGAGACCCATAATCATGCCTTTGAGAGTTTTGTTAAATCTCTCCACCAGTCCATTTGTTTGTGGATGATAGCGTGTAGTGAACTTGTAAGTCACACCACACTCCTTCCACATGGCCTTTAAGTATGCAGACATGAAATTGCTTCCCCTGTCTGATACTACTTCCTTTGGGAAGCCCACCCTGGAAAATATTCCCAGGAGGGCCTTTGCCACTGGTGGTCCTTAAAGGAATAGCTTCAGGATATCTTGTGGCATGGTCCACTACCACCAAGATAAACCTATTGCCTGAAGCAGTAGGGGGGTCAAGGGGGCCAACTATGTCAACCCCTACCCTTTCAAAGGGAACCCCAACCACAGGCAGTGGAATAAGGGGTGCCTTTGGGGTGCCACCTGTCTTGCCACTGGCTTGACAGGTTTCACAGGACTTACAAAACTCTTTTGTGTCCTCAGACATTCTAGGCCAATGAAACAAGGGAACAAGCCTGTCCCAAGTTTTCATTTGTCCCAGATGTCCAGCTAGGGGAATGTCGTGGGCTAGAGTTAGGAGGAACTTTCTGTACTCCTGAGGAATCACTAACCTCCTGGCAGTTCCAGGTTTAGGATCCCTTGCTTCAGTGTACAAGAGGTTGTCCTCCCAGTAAACTCTGTGAGAGTCACTGACATCCCCATTAGCCTGTTTGACAGCTTGCTGTCTGAGACCCTCTAGTGTGGGACAGGTTTGCTGTGCCACACTCAGCTCCTCCCTGGCAGGCCCCCCTTCACCTAAAAGCTCAGCAGTGTCTGCTTCCAGCTCCTCTGGTGTAGGTTCTGCACAGGGTGGAAATTCTTCTTCCTCAGAAGTTGAATCCACAGTAGAGGGAGGGATAGTAGGAAGTGCTTTACTTCTACTAGCCCTAGCTTTAGGGAGCACTTGGTCCATTGTTCCAGGATCCAAGCTTCCCTGTCCTTTTTGCTTTTTGGCCTGAGCCCTGGTTAAAGCAAAAATATGCCCTGGGATGCCCAGCATTGCTGCATGGGCCTCTAACTCCACATCTGACCAAGCTGATGTCTCCAAATCATTTCCTAGTTGACAGTCTACAGGTAAATCTGTGGCTACCACAACTTTCTTTGGACCAGTAACCCCCCCCCAGTTGAGATTTACAACAGCCATGGGGTGGCTAAGTGTGTTGTTGTGAGCATCGGTTACTTGGTACTGGTGACCAAGTAGGTGTTGTTCAGGGTGGACCAGTTTCTCTATGACCATAGTCACACTGGCACCAGTGTCCCTGTAGGCCTGAACCTCAACACCATTTATTAGGGGTAGCTGCTTGTACTTATCCATATTAAGGGGACAAGCAACTAAGGTGGCTAAATCAATAGCCCCCTCAGAGACTAACACAGCCTCTGTGGTCTCCCTAACAATACCAACCCCAACTAAGTTACCAAAAGTGAGCCCAGCTACTCCCTTGGATTGGCTATTAGTAGGTTTGCTCCCACCACCACTGCTATTAGTAGGGACACTAGGTGTAGCAGTAGGGGTTGTAGTGCTAGGAGGCTTGGTGCTTTTCTTTGGACAAATGGGATCTGTTGTCCAATGACCTTTTATTTTACATAAATAGCACCATGGTTTCTTTTCCTTGTTTTGATTAGAAGAGGATTTGGGCCCACCACCCCCACCAGAGTGTTTTTGTGGGCCTGATGAAGACTCATTTTTAGATTTGTCCCCACCCTTGTCAGAAGACTTACCATCCTTCTTCTTGCCATCTTTGTCACCCCCTGTATGAACTTTTCTGTTCACCCTTGTTCTGACCCATTTGTCTGCCTTTTTTCCCAATTCTTGGGGAGAGGTCAGATCAGAGTCCACCAAGTACTGGTGCAACAAATCAGACACACAATTATTAAGAATATGCTCTCTCAGGATCAAGTTATACAGGCTGTCATAATCAGTAACTTTACTGCCATGTAACCACCCCTCCAAGGCCTTCACTGAATGGTCAATGAAATCAACCCAGTCTTGTGAAGACTCCTTTTTGGTCTCTCTGAACTTTATCCTGTATTGTTCAGTGGTTAAGCCATAACCATCCAGGAGTGCATTCTTAAGAACTGTAAAATTATTGGCATCACTTTCTTTCACAGTAAGGAGCCTATCCCTACCTTTTCCACTAAATGATAGCCATAGGATAGCAGCCCACTGCCTTTGAGGGACATCCTGTACAGCACAGGCCCTCTCAAGTGCAGCAAACCACTTGTTAATGTCATCCCCCTCCTTATAAGGGGGAACTATCTTATGCAGATTCCTGGAATCATGCTCTTTTGCAGGATGACTATGGGGAATACTGCTGCTGCCACCATGGGTTTCTAAACCCAACTTCTGTCTTTCCTTCTCTAGTTCTAAAGACTGTCTATCCAAATCCAGCTGTTGCTTTTTAAGCTTCAGTCTGGTTTGTTCCACCCTCAACTTATTGAGTTCCCTTTCTAACATTCTGTCATCAGGGTGGGTGGGAGGGACATTCCGAGACACAGAAGTATGATCAGAATGAACAGAAGGAGACCTGTCCCTTACAGAGGGCACCCTAACAGCTTGGCTAACAGTGTAATGTGAGAGCACAGCATCTGTATGATGTGACTCCACCTCAGTACCAACTATGCTAGACTGTCTAGTAATGGGCAGGCTAGGAAGTTTCTTTCCTGAATCTTTTCCTGGGGGGTCCCTGGATCAGATTGGGAACCATTAGCTACTTTTTCAACAGATGGGACACTTTTAGCCTTATCTTGTTCTCTAAGCATGTTAAGTAACAATTCCAAGGAAGGATTCTTCCCTACACTCAAACCTCTCTCTATGCAGAGACTCCTTGCTCCTTTCCAGCTAAGGTGATCATATGCAAGTTTGGACAGATCAACATTTTGGCCTGTGCCAGACATTTTTAGAGAGAGTTAAAGTGATAGAAAAAGAGAAAAAAGTTTGTCAGAGCTTTTAGAAAGACAGAGAAAAAAAACTTTTTAAACTTTTTAGAACTTTTTGAAAGTTTAGAAGTACTTTTCAGCACTTTAGAAAAGAGTGAAAAGAGGAAATGCAAAACTTTTTAGTTATGTGTACACACACTGAACTTGTTTTGTATAATTTTCTCTTATGAAAAGTACAATGACAAGAGTGGTAAGTAGTCTCAAAGCACTTATCCCACCGCTGCACAACCAATGTAGGACGCTGGACTGGCTTGTAGTGAGTACCAAGGGGTACTTGCACCTTGCACCAGGCCCAGTTATCCCTTATTAGTGTATAGGGTGTCTAGCAGCTTAGGCTGATAGATAATGGTAGCTTAGCAGAGCAGCTTAGGCTGAACTAGGAGACGAGTGAAGCTCCTACAGTACCACAAGTGTCACTTGCACAATATCATAAGAAAACACAATACACAGTTATACTAAAAATAAAGGTACTTTATTTTTATGACAATATGCCAAAGTATCTTAGAGTGTACCCTCAGTATGAGGATAGCAAATATACACAAGTTATATGTACACAATACCAAAAATATGCAGTATAGTCTTAGAAAACAGTGCAAACAATGTATAGTTACAATAGGATGCAACGGGGACACATAGGGATGGGGCAACACAAACCATATACTCCAAAAGTGGAATGCGAACCACGAATGGACCCCAAACCTATGTGACCTTGTAGAGGGTCGCTGGGACTATTAGAAAATAGTGAGGGTTAGAAAAATAGCCCACCCCAAGACCCTGAAAAGTGAGTGCAAAGTGCACTAAAGTTCCCCAAAGGACATAGAAGTCGTGATAGGGGAATTCTGCAGGAAAGACACAAACCAGCAATGCAACAACAATGGATTTCCAGTCGAGGGTACCTGTGGAATAAGGGGACCAAGTCCAAAAGTCACAAGCAAGTCGGAGATGGGCAGATGCGCAGGAAATGCCAGCTGTGGGTGCAAAGAAGCTTCTACTGGACAGGAGAAGCTTAGGTTTTTGCAGGAACGACAAGGGCTAGAGACTTCCCCTTTGGAGGACGGATCCCTCACGCCATGGAGAGTTGTGCAGAAGTGTTTTCCCGCCGATAGACTGCTAACAAGCCTTGCTAGCTGCAAATTGTGCTGTTAGTGTTTTTGGACGCTGCTGTGGCCCAGGAGGGACCAGGATGTCGCAAATTGCGCCAGGAGACAGAGGGCCCATCGAGCAAGATAAGGAGCCCTCTCAGCAGCAGGTAGCACCCAGAGAAGTGCCAGAAACAGGCACTACAAGGATGCGTGAAACGGTGCTCACCCGAAGTTGCACAAAGGAGTCCCAAGTCGCCGGAGACCAACTTAGAAAGTTGTGCAATGCAGGTTAGAGTGCCGTGGACCCAGGCTTGGCTGTGCACAAAGGATTTCCGCCGGAAGTGCACAGGGGCCGGAGTAGCTGCAAAACTCGCGGTTGCCAGCAATGCAGTCTGGCGTGGGGAGGAAAGGACTTACCTCCACCAAACTTGGACTGAAGAGTCACTGGACTGTGGGGGTCACTTGGACACAGTTGCTAGATTCGAGGGACCTCGCTCGTCGTGCTGAGAGGAGACCCAAGGGACCGGTGATGCAGTTCTTTGGTGCCTGCGGTTGCAGGGGGAAGATTCCATCGACCCACGGGAGATTTCTTCGGAGCTTCTAGTGCAGAGAGGAGGCAGACTACCCCCACAGCATGCACCACCAGGAAAGCAGTCGAGAAGGCGGCAGGATCAGCGTTACAGAGTTGCAGTAGTCGTCTTTGCTACTATGTTGCAGTTTTGCAGGCTTCCAGCGCGGTCAGCAGTCGATTCCTTGGCAGAAGGTGAAGAGAGAGATGCAGAGGAACTCGGATGAGCTCTTGCATTCGTTATCTAAAGTTTCCCCAGAGACAGAGACCCTAAATAGCCAGAAAAGAGGGTTTGGCTACCTAGGAGAGAGGATAGGCTAGCAACACCTGAAGGAGCCTATCAGAAGGAGTCTCTGACGTCACCTGGTGGCACTGGCCACTCAGAGCAGTCCAGTGTGCCAGCAGCACCTCTGTTTCCAAGATGGCAGAGGTCTGGAGCACACTGGAGTAGCTCTGGACACCTCCCAGGGGAGGTGCAGGTCAGGGGAGTGGTCACTCCCCTTTCCTTTGTCCAGTTTCACGCCAGAGCAGGGCTAAGGGGTCCCTGAACCGGTGTAGACTGGCTTATGCAGAAATGGGCACCAAATGTGCCCATGAAAGCATTTCCAGAGGCTGGGGGAGGCTACTCCTCCCCTGCCTTCACACCATTTTCCAAAGGGAGAGGGTGTAACACCCTCTCTCAGAGGAAGTCCTTTGTTCTGCCATCCTGGGACAAGCCTGGCTTGACCCCAGGAGGGCAGAAACCTGTCTGAGGGGTTGGCAGCAGCAGCTGCAGTGACACCCCAGGAAAGGCAGTTTGGCAGTACCAGTGTCGGTGCTACAGACCACTGGGATCATGGGATTGTGCCAACTATGCCAGGATGGCATAGAGGGGGCAATTCCATGATCATAGACATGTTACATGGCCATATTCGGAGTTACCATTGTGAAGCTACATATAGGTAGTGACCTATATGTAGTGCACGCGTGTAATGGTGTCCCCGCACTCACAAAGTCCGGGGAATTGGCCCTGAACAATGTGGGGGCACCTTGGCTAGTGCCAGGGTGCCCTCACACTAAGTAACTTTGCACCTAACCTTTACCAGGTAAAGGTTAGACATATAGGTGACTTATAAGTTACTTAAGTGCAGTGTAAAATGCCTGTGAAATAACGTGGACGTTATTTCACTCAGGCTGCAGTGGCAGGCCTGTGTAAGAATTGTCAGAGCTCCCTTTGGGTGGCAAAAGAAATGCTGCAGCCCATAGGGATCTCCTGGAACCCCAATGCCCTGGGTACCTTAGTACCATATACTAGGGAATTATAAGGGTGTTCCAGTAAGCCAATGTAAATTGGTAAAATTGGTCACTAGCCTGTTAGTGACAATTGGAAAGAAATGAGAGAGCATAACCACTGAGGTTCTGATTAGCAGAGCCTCAGTGAGACAGTTAGTCACTACACAGGTAACACATTCAGGCACACTTATGAGCACTGGGGCCCTGGATACCAGGATCCCAGTGGCACATACAACTAAAACAACATATATACAGTGAAAAATGGGGGTAACATGCCAGGCAAGATGGTACTTTCCTACACTGTGTTAGTCTCTGAGAGGGCTATTGATTTAGCCACCTTGGTTGCTTGTCCCCTTAACATGGATAAGTACAAGCAACTCCCCCTAATAAATGGTGTTGAGGTTCAGGCCTACAGGGACATAGGTGCCAGTGTTAAAATGGTAATAGAGAAACTGGTCCACCCTGAACAACACCTACTTGGTCACAAGTACCAAGTAACCGATGCTCATAACAACACCCTTAGCCACCCCATGGCTGTTGTGAATCTCAACTGGGGGGGAGTTACTGGCCCAAATAAAGTTGTGGTTGCCTCAGATTTACCTGTAGACTGTCTAATAGGAAATGATTTAGAGACATCAGCTTGGGCAGAAGTGGAGTTGGAGGCTCATGCAGCAATGCTGGGCATTCCAGGGCATATTTTTGCTTTGACCAGGGCTCAGGCCAAAAAGCAAAAAGGACAGGATGACTTGGATCCTGGAAGAATGGACCAAGTGCTCCCTAAAGCTAGGGTTAATAAAGGTAAAACAGTACTTACTATCCCTCCCTCTACAGTGGATTCTAATTCTGAGGAAGAAGAATTTCCAACCTGTGCAGAACCTACACCAGAGGAGCTGGAAGCAGACACTGCTGAGCTTTTGGGTGAAGGGGGGCCTGCCAGGGAGGAGCTGAGTGTGGCACAGCATACCTGTCCCACACTAGAGGGTTTAAGGCAGCAAGCTGTCAAAAAAGCAAATGGGGATGTCAGTGACTCTCACAGAGTTTACTGGGAGGACAACCTCTTGTACACTGAAGCAAGGTATCCAAAACCTGGAGCTGCCAGGAGATTGGTGATTCCTCAAGAGTACAGAAAGTTCCTCCTAACTCTAGCCCACGACATTCCCATAGCTGAACATTTGGGGCAAATGAAAACTTGGGACAGGCTTCTTCCCTTGTTTCATTGGCCTAGAATGTCAGAGGACACAAAGGAATTTTGTAAGTCCTGTGAAACCTGTCAAGCCAGTGGCAAGACAGGTGGCACTCCAAAGGCACCCCTTATTCCACTGCCTGTGGTTGGGTTTCCCTTTGAAAGGGTAGGGGTTGACATAGTTGGCCCCCTTGACCCTCCTACTGCTTCAGGCAATAGGTTTATCTTGGTGGTATTGGACCATGCCACCAGATATCCTGAAGCAATTCCTCTAAGGACCACTACAGCTCCTGCAGTGGCAAAGGCCCTCCTAGGAATCCTTTCCAGGGTGGGCTTCCCAAAAGAGGTGGTATCAGACAGGGGAAGCAATTTCATGTCTGCTTACTTCAAGGCCATGTGGAAGGAGTGTGGTGTGATATACAAGTTCACCACACCCTATCATCCACAAACAAATGGACTGGTGGAGAGATTTAACAAAACTCTCAAAGGCATGATTATGGGACTCCCTGAAAAACTCCGCAGGAGATGGGATATCCTGTTACCTTGCCTCCTTTTTGCTTATAGGGAGGTATCCCAGAAAGGAGTGGGCTTCAGCCCCTTTGAACTCCTCTTTGGACACCCTGAGAGAGGTCCTCTAACATTTGTTAAGGAGGGTTGGGAACAACCTTTAAAAGCTCCAAAGCAAGACATAGTGGACTATGTACTTGGCCTCAGATCTAGGATGGCTGAGTACATGAAAAAGGCCAGTAAAAACCTTCAGGCCAGCCAAGAGCTCCAGAAGCAATGGCATGACCAGAAGGCTGTTTTGGTTCAGTACCAACCAGGGCAGAAAGTGTGGGTCTTGGAGCCTGTGGCCCCAAGAGCACTCCAAGACAAATGGAGTGGACCCCACATAATTGTTGAAAAGAAGGGTGAAGTCACCTACTTAGTTGACTTAGGCACTGCCAGGAGTCCCCTTAGGGTGCTTCATGTCAATCGCCTGAAACCCTACTATGACAGGGCTGATCTCACCCTGCTCATGGCACCTGATGAGGGACAGGAAGAAGAGAGTGACCCTCTCCCTGATCTCTTCTCTTCCACAGAACAAGATGCTCTAGTGGAAGGTGTAGTTGTGGCAGATTGTCTTACTGCTGAACAGAAAGACCACTGCATAAATCTCCTGGGTCAGTTTTCTGAAGTCTTCTCTACTGTGCCAGGTACCACTTCTTGGTGTGAGCACACTATAGATACTGGAGACAGCTTGCCTGTCAAAAGTAAGATCTATAGGCAGCCTGACCATGTCAGAGACTGCATAAAGCAAGAGGTGCAGAAAATGCTTGAACTGGGAGTGGTTGAGCACTCTGAAAGTCCATGGGCCTCTCCTGTGGTACTTGTACCAAAACCTCATTCCAAGGATGGAAAGAAGGAAATGCGGTTTTGTGTAGACTACAGAGGTCTCAACCAGGTAACCAAAACTGATGCTCACCCTATACCCAGGGCAGATGAGCTATTAGATACACTGGCATCTGCCAAGTATCTAAGGACTTTTGATTTGACTGCAGGGTATTGGCAGATCAAATTATCAGAAGATGCAAAAGCAAAAACTGCATTTTCAACCATTGGAGGCCATTACCAATTCACAGTAATGCCTTTTGGATTGAAAAATGCACCTGCCACTTTTCAAAGGTTGGTGAATACAGTCCTGCAAGGGCTGGAAGCTTTTAGTGCAGCATATCTAGATGATATAGCTGTCTTTAGCTCCAGTTGGGATGATCACCTGGTCCACCTATGGAAAGTTTTGGAGGCCCTGCAAAAGGCAGGCCTCACTATCAAGGCTTCAAAGTGCCAGATAGGGCAGGGGAAGGTGGTTTATCTGGGACACCTGGAAGGTGGAGAACAGATTGCACCACTTCAGGGGAAAATCCAAACTGTTATAGATTGGGTTCCCCCTACTACTCAGACTCAGGTGAGAGCCTTTTTAGGCCTCACTGGGTACTATAGGAGGTTCATAAAGAACTGTGGCTCCATTGCAGCCCCTCTTAATGACCTCACATCGAAGAAAATGCCTAAGAAAGTATTATGGACAGCAAACTGTCAGAAAGCTTTTGAGGAGCTGAAGCAGGCCATGTGCTCTGCACCTGTCCTGAAAAGCCCTTGTTACTCTAAAAAATTCTATGTCCAAACTGATGCATCTGAATTAGGAGTAGGGGCAGTCCTATCACAACTTAATTCTGAGGGCCAGGATCAACCTGTTGCTTTTATTAGTAGGAGGTTGACCCCTAGTGTAGGAGGCTGGACTGGCTTGTAGTGATTACCAAGGGGTACTTGCACCTTGCACCAGGCCCAGTTATCCCTTATTAGTGTATAGAGTGTCTAGCAGCTTAGGCTGATAGATAATGGTAGCTTAGCAGAGCAGCTCAGGCTGAACTAGGAGACGTGTGAAGCTACTACAGTACCACCTAGTGTCATATGCACAATATCATAAGAAAACACAATACACAGTTATACTAAAAATAAAGGTACTTTATTTTTATGACAATATGCCAAAGTATCTTAGAGTGTACCCTCAGTGAGAGGATAGGAAATATACACAAGATATATATACACAATAGCAAAAATATGCAGTATAGTCTTAGAAAACAGTGCAAACAATGTATAGTTACAATAGGATGCAATGGGGAAACATAGGGATAGGGGCAACACAAACCATATACTCCAAAAGTGGAATGCGAACCACGAATGGACCCCAAACCTATGTGACCTTGTAGAGGGTCGCTGGGACTATTAGAAAATAGTGAGAGTTAGAAAAATAACCCTCCCCAAGACCCTGAAAAGTGAGTGCAAAGTGCACCAAAGTTCCCCTAAGGACAAAATAGTCGTGTTAGAGGGAAAATGCAAGGAAAACACAAATCAGCAATGCAACAACGATGGATTCCTGACTGAGGGTACCTGTGGAACAAGGGGACCAAGTCCAAAAGTCACAAGCAACTCGGAGATGGGCAGATGCCCAAGAAATGCCAGCGGTTGGTGCAAAGAAGCTCTTACTAGGCTGAAGAACTGTGAATACTGCAGGAACGACAAGGGCTAGAAACTTCCCCTTTGGAGGATGGATCCCCCACGCCTTGGAGAGTCGTGCAGAAGTGTTTTCCCGCCAGATGGACGCCAACAAGCCTTGCTACACGCAAATCGTGCGTTTGGCGTTTTTGGACGCTGCTGGGGCCCAGGAGGGACCAGGAGGTCGCAAATTGGACCTGCAGAGAGAGGGGATGTCGAGCAAGACAAAGAGCCCTCACTGAAGCAGGTAGCACCCGGAGAAGTGCCAGAAACAGGCACTACGAGGATGCGTGAAACGGTGCTCGCCGAAGTTGCACAAAGGAGTCCCACGTCGCCGGAGACCAACTTAGAAAGTCGTGCAATGCAGGTTAGAGTGCCGTGGACCCAGGCTTGGCTGTGCACGAAGGATTTCCGCCGGAAGTGCACAGGGGCCGGAGTAGCTTGCAAAGTCGCGGTTCCCAGCAATGCAGCCCAGCGAGGTGAGGCAAGAACTTACCTCCACCAAACTTGGGCTGAAGAGTCACTGGACTGTGGGGGTCACTTGGACGGTGTCGCTGGATTCGAGGGACCTCGCTCGTCGTGCTGAGAGGAGACCCAAGGGACCGGTGATGCAGCTTTTTGGTGCCTGCGGTTGCAGGGGGACGATTCCGTCGACCCACGGGAGATTTCTTCGGAGCTTCTGGTGCAGAGAGGAGGCACGCTACCCCCACAGCATGCACAAGCAGGAAAACAGTCGAGACGGCGGCAGGATCAGCGTTACAGAGTTGCAGTAGTCGTCTTTGCTACTATGTTGCAGGTTTGCAGGCTTCCAGCGCGGTCAGCGGTCGATTCCTTATCAGAAGGTGAAGAGGGAGATGCAGAGGAACTCGGCTGAGCTCATGCATTCGTTATCTAAAGTTTCCCCAGAGACAGAGACCCTAAATAGCCAGAAAAGAGGGTTTGGCTACCTAGGAGAGAGGAAAGGCTACTAACACCTGAAGGAGCCTATCAGCAGGAGTCTCTGACGTCACCTGGTGGCACTGGCCACTCAGAGCAGTCCAGTGTGCCAGCAGCACCTCTGTTTCCAAGATGGCAGAGGTCTGGAGCACACTGGAGGAGCTCTGGACACCTCCCAGGGGAGGTGCAGGTCAGGGGAGTGGTCACTCCCCTTTCCTTTGTCCAGTTTCGCGCCAGAGCAGGGGCTAAGGGGTCCCTGAACCGGTGTAGACTGGCTTATGCAGAATTGGGCACATCTGTGCCCAACAAAGCATTTCCAGAGGCTGGGGGAGGCTACTCCTCCCCTGCCTTCACACCATTTTCCAAAGGGAGAGGGTGTCACACCCTCTCTCAGAGGAAGTTCTTTGTTCTGCCATCCTGGGCCAGGCCTGGCTGGACCCCAGGAGGGCAGCTGCCTGTCTGAGGGGTTGGCAGCAGCAGCAGCTGCAGTGAAACCCCAGGAAGGGCAGTCTGGCAGTACCAGGGTCTGTGCTACAGACCACTGGGATCATGGAATTGTACCAACAATGCCAGGATGGCATAGAGGGGGCAATTCCATGATCATAGACATGTTACATGGCCATATTCGGAGTTACCATGGTGAAGCTACATATAGGTAGTGACCTATATGTAGTGCACGCGTGTAATGGTGTCCCCGCACTCACAAAGTTCAGTGAATTGGCTCTGAACAATGTGGGGGCACCTTGGCTAGTGCCAGGGTGCCCTCACACTAAGTAACTTTGCACCTAACCTTTACCAGGTAAAGGTTAGACATATTGGTGACTTATAAGTTACTTAAGTGCAGTGTAAAATGGCTGTGAAATAACGTGGACGTTATTTCACTCAGGCTGCAGTGGCAGGCCTGTGTAAGAATTGTCAGAGCTCCCTATGGGTGGCAAAAGAAATGCTGCAGCCCATAGGGATCTCCTGGAACCCCAATACCCTGGGTACCTCAGTACCATATACTAGGGAATTATAAGGGTGTTCCAGTAAGCCAATGTAAATTGGTAAAAATGGTCACTAGCCTGTCAGTGACAATTTGAAAGTAATGAGAGAGCATAACCACTGAGGTTCTGGTTAGCAGAGCCTCAGTGAGACAGTTAGGCACCACACAGGGAACATACACATGCACACCTATGAGCACTGGGGCCCTGTGTGACAGGGTCCCAGTGACACATACATATAGGCCACAAACCTATGAGCACTGGGGTCCTGACCAGCAGGATCCCAGTGACACATAACAACCATACTGAAAACATGGTGTTTTCACTATGAGCACTGAGGCCTGGCTATCAGGATCCCAGTGAGACAGTGAAAACAGTGACAAACACCCTGACATACACTCACAAACAGGCCAAAAGTGGGGGTAACAAGGCTAGAAAGAGGCTACCTTCTCACACAACCCCCCCCCAAACGAAGGACAATAAGGCTAACCTTGGCCAGTTGAGACTTTATTGTCTAAGTGGTGATAAGTAGAGAGTAGCTCTGCAATAGACTGGTTACTCCCTTTATCATCCACTATATGGTTACTTCCCTGTGGGGATGTAAACCACCCTGTTTGAAGTTTTTTAGCTAAGCAACAATGTGAAGATGTATTTTCAGAGTTTCTATCAGTAAGTTTTAGGTTAGAGCAGTGGGAATTGTCCACTGAACCTATTTGTAGTGATGGAAATGCCAGACAGGGATGCTGTCTCAGAAAAGCCATAGCTGGGCAAAAACTTTGTCCATCTGGCTGGAAGAGAGAACAGGGATGCTGTTTCTCTTGAGTTGGAGCAGGGCAGGGATGCTGTCCTATGAGCTCCACACTAGGGCAGGGATGCTGTCCTAAGTGTTGTGAGGTAGTGCAGGGTTTCTGCACTAAAGTTTCTCTGGGAGGGTTGGAGGGATGCTCCATGTTAACTAAAATGGTGCTGTTTTTCTCACCAATGTTAGTTATCCCACAGAGAGGTACTTCCACCTCAGGGAGTCCAGCTTTGCCAGCTGATGATTCCCTTGGAACAGGTGCCACCCCAGGAGAGGTTTCTCCCACCACAGGAATAGTATCCTGAATGGTAGGGTGGTTAGGGGATACTGTGATACCCTTTTTACCTGTTGATGGAGAGGGATCCTGAGTTTTCAGGCCTTCTCTCCTTTGCTTTTTCATTTCACTTGAAATGAGAGGGAACAATTCCTCAGGGATGCCCAGCATGGCTGCATGGGCATAAAACTCTACATCAGCCCAACCGGAGGCCTCTAGGTCATTACCTAAGAGACAGTCTACAGGTAAGCTAGGTGATACCACCACCTGCTTAGGGCCAGTAACTCCACCCCAACTAAACTGAATTATAGCTAAGGGAAGAAACTTAGTGGAGTTATGGACATCAATAATCTTATACTGTTGTCCAATGATGTGTTGTTCAGGAGGCACTAGGTTTTCAGTCACCAAAGTGATACTGGCACCTGTGTCCCTGTAGGCCAAGGCCTCAACACCATTTATTGAAACTGTCTGCCTGTACTTATCCATTGTAAGGGGACAAGCAGCCAGTGTGGCAAGGCCAATGCCACTAGGTGTGACAGAAACTGTCTTGGGACTGATTACATCAGTTTCCACTATGGACCCATAAGTGAACCCAACTACACCCTTTGCTTGACTGTTGCCAGCAGTCCCACCACTAGTACCACTACTGCTAGGGGCACTAGAGCTTGATGTATTAGTGGTGGTAGGCTCAGGGGGTTTACCTGGACAGGACTTATCCCCTGGCCTATGGCCTCTGTTTTTACACACAAAGCACCAAGGCTTTTTAATGTGTGCAGGTTGGGAAGAAGAGGAAGAATTTGTTTTATCCCCACCCTCTGAAGAGTGTTTAAGATTTGAAGTGGGATCTTTGGTTTTACCCTTATCCCCATGCTTATCTTGAGATTTTTCACCATCTTTCTTCTTATTGCCATCTTTGTCACCCCCTGTATGAACTTTTCTGTTCACCCTTGTTCTGACCCATTTGTCTGCCTTCTTTCCCAATTCTTGGGGAGAGGTCAGATCAGAGTCTACCAGGTACTGGTGCAACAAATCAGACACACAATTATTAAGTATATGCTCTCTCAGGATTGTGTTATACAGGCTTTCATAATCAGTAACTTTACTGCCATGTAACCACCCCTCCAAGGCCTTCACTGAATGGTCAATGAAATCAACCCAGTCTTGTGAAGACTCCTTTTTGGTCTCTCTGAACTTTATCCTGTACTGTTCAGTGGTTAAGCCATAACCATCCAGGAGTGCATTCTTAAGAACTTGGAAATTATTAGCATCATTTTCTTTTACAGTAAGGAGCCTATCCCTACCTTTTCCAGTAAATGATAGCCATAGGATAGCAGCCCACTGCTTTTGAGGGACATCCTGTACAGCACAGGCCCTCTCAAGTGCAGCAAACCACTTGTTAATGTCATCCCCCTCCTTATAAGGGGGAACTATCTTGTGCAGATTCCTGGAATCATGCTCTTTTGCAGGATGACTATGGGGAATACTGCTACTGCCACCATGGGTTTCTAAACCCAACTTCTGTCTTTCCCTCTCTACTTCTAAAGACTGTCTATCCAAATCCAGCTGTTGCTTCTTGAGCTTCAGTCTGGTTTGTTCCACTCTCAATCTATTGAGCTCCCTTTCTAACAATCTGTCATCAGGGTGGGTGGGAGGGACATTTCTAGATACAGAGGTATGATGGGAATGAACAGAAGGGGACCTGTCCCTTACAGAGGGCACCCTAACAGCTTGGCTACCAGTATAATGTGAGAGCACACCATTAGTATGGTGTGATTCAACCTCTGTACCAACTATGCTAGACTGTCTAGTAATGGGCAGGCTGAGAAGTTTCTTTCCTGAACCTTTTCCTGGGGGAGTCCCTGGATCAGATTGAGAACCATTGGCTACTTTTTCTACAGATTGGGCACTTATGGCCTTATCCTGTACTCTAAGCATATTAATTAACAGTTCTAAGGAAGGATTCTTCCCTACACTCAAACCTCTCTCTATGCAGAGACTCCTTGCTCCTTTCCAGCTAAGGTGATCATATGCAAGTTTGGACAGTTCAACATTTTGGCCTGTGCCAGACATTTTTTTGAGAGAGTTAAAGTGATAGAAAAAGAAAAAAAAGTTTTCAGAACTTTTTGGAAAGACAGAAAAAACTTTTTAAACTTTTAAGAATTTTTTGAAAGTTTAGAAGTACTTTTCAGCACTTAGAAAAGAGTGAAAAGAGGAAATGCAAAACTTTTTGGCTATGTGTATATACACTGACCTTGTTTTGTATATTTTTCTCTTATGAAAAGTACAATGACAAGAGTGGTAAGTAGTCTCAAGCACTTATCCCACCACTGCACAACCAATGTAGGAGGCTGGACTGGCTTGTAGTGAGTACCAAGGGGTACTTGCACCTTGCACCAGGCCCAGTTATCCCTTATTAGTGTATAGAGTGTCTAGCAGCTTAGGCTGATAGATAATGGTAGCTTAGCAGAGCAGCTCAGGCTGAACTAGGAGACGTGTGAAGCTACTACAGTACCACCTAGTGTCATATGCACAATATCATAAGAAAACACAATACACAGTTATACTAAAAATAAAGGTACTTTATTTTTATGACAATATGCCAAAGTATCTTAGAGTGTACCCTCAGTGAGAGGATAGGAAATATACACAAGATATATATACACAATAGCAAAAATATGCAGTATAGTCTTAGAAAACAGTGCAAACAATGTATAGTTACAATAGGATGCAATGGGGAAACATAGGGATAGGGGCAACACAAACCATATACTCCAAAAGTGGAATGCGAACCACGAATGGACCCCAAACCTATGTGACCTTGTAGAGGGTCGCTGGGACTATTAGAAAATAGTGAGAGTTAGAAAAATAACCCTCCCCAAGACCCTGAAAAGTGAGTGCAAAGTGCACCAAAGTTCCCCTAAGGACAAAATAGTCGTGTTAGAGGGAAAATGCAAGGAAAACACAAATCAGCAATGCAACAACGATGGATTCCTGACTGAGGGTACCTGTGGAACAAGGGGACCAAGTCCAAAAGTCACAAGCAACTCGGAGATGGGCAGATGCCCAAGAAATGCCAGCGGTTGGTGCAAAGAAGCTCTTACTAGGCTGAAGAACTGTGAATACTGCAGGAACGACAAGGGCTAGAGACTTCTCCTTTGGAGGATGGATCCCCCACGCCTTGGAGAGTCGTGCAGAAGTGTTTTCCCGCCGGATGGACGCCAACAAGCCTTGCTACACGCAAATCGTGCGTTTGGCGTTTTTGGACGCTGCTGGGGCCCAGGAGGGACCAGGAGGTCGCAAATTGGACCTGCAGAGAGAGGGGACGTCGAGTAAAACAAAGAGCCCTCACTGAAGCAGGTAGCACCCGGAGAAGTGCCAGAAACAGGCACTACGAGGATGCGTGAAACAGTGCTCGCCGAAGTTGCACAAAGGAGTCCCACGTCGCCGGAGACCAACTTAGAAAGTCGTGCAATGCAGGTTAGAGTGCCGTGGACCCAGGCTTGGCTGTGCACGAAGGATTTCCGCCGGAAGTGCACAGGGACCGGAGTAGCTTGCAAAGTCGCGGTTCCCAGCAATGCAGCCCAGCGAGGTGAGGCAAGAACTTACCTCCACCAAACTTGGGCTGAAGAGTCACTGGACTGTGGGGGTCACTTGGACGGTGTCGCTGGATTCGAGGGACCTCGCTCGTCGTGCTGAGAGGAGACCCAAGGGACCGGTGATGCAGCTTTTTGGTGCCTGCGGTTGCAGGGGGACGATTCCGTCGACCCACGGGAGATTTCTTCGGAGCTTCTGGTGCAGAGAGGAGGCAGGCTACCCCCACAGCATGCACAAGCAGGAAAACAGTCGAGACGGCGGCAGGATCAGCGTTACAGAGTTGCAGTAGTCGTCTTTGCTACTATGTTGCAGGTTTGCAGGCTTCCAGCGCGGTCAGCGGTCGATTCCTTATCAGAAGGTGAAGAGGGAGATGCAGAGGAACTCGGCTGAGCTCATGCATTCGTTATCTAAAGTTTCCCCAGAGACAGAGACCCTAAATAGCCAGAAAAGAGGGTTTGGCTACCTAGGAGAGAGGAAAGGCTACTAACACCTGAAGGAGCCTATCAGCAGGAGTCTCTGACGTCACCTGGTGGCACTGGCCACTCAGAGCAGTCCAGTGTGCCAGCAGCACCTCTTTTTCCAAGATGGCAGAGGTCTGGAGCACACTGGAGGAGCTCTGGACACCTCCCAGGGGAGGTGCAGGTCAGGGGAGTGGTCACTCCCCTTTCCTTTGTCCAGTTTCGCGCCAGAGCAGGGGCTAAGGGGTCCCTGAACCGGTGTAGACTGGCTTATGCAGAATTGGGCACATCTGTGCCCAACAAAGCATTTCCAGAGGCTGGGGGAGGCTACTCCTCCCCTGCCTTCACACCATTTTCCAAAGGGAGAGGGTGTCACACCCTCTCTCAGAGGAAGTTCTTTGTTCTGCCATCCTGGGCCAGGCCTGGCTGGACCCCAGGAGGGCAGCTGCCTGTCTGAGGGGTTGGCAGCAGCAGCAGCTGCAGTGAAACCCCAGGAAGGGCAGTCTGGCAGTACCAGGGTCTGTGCTACAGACCACTGGGATCATGGAATTGTACCAACAATGCCAGGATGGCATAGAGGGGGCAATTCCATGATCATAGACATGTTACATGGCCATATTCGGAGTTACCATGGTGAAGCTACATATAGGTAGTGACCTATATGTAGTGCACGCGTGTAATGGTGTCCCCGCACTCACAAAGTTCAGTGAATTGGCTCTGAACAATGTGGGGGCACCTTGGCTAGCGCCAGGGTGCCCTCACACTAAGTAACTTTGCACCTAACCTTTACCAGGTAAAGGTTAGACATATTGGTGACTTATAAGTTACTTAAGTGCAGTGTAAAATGGCTGTGAAATAACGTGGACGTTATTTCACTCAGGCTGCAGTGGCAGGCCTGTGTAAGAATTGTCAGAGCTCCCTATGGGTGGCAAAAGAAATGCTGCAGCCCATAGGGATCTCCTGGAACCCCAATACCCTGGGTACCTCAGTACCATATACTAGGGAATTATAAGGGTGTTCCAGTAAGCCAATGTAAATTGGTAAAAATGGTCACTAGCCTGTCAGTGACAATTTGAAAGTAATGAGAGAGCATAACCACTGAGGTTCTGGTTAGCAGAGCCTCAGTGAGACAGTTAGGCACCACACAGGGAACATACACATACACACCTATGAGCACTGGGGCCCTGTGTGACAGGGTCCCAGTGACACATACATATAGGCCACAAACCTATGAGCACTGGGGTCCTGACCAGCAGGATCCCAGTGACACATAACAACCATACTGAAAACATGGTGTTTTCACTATGAGCACTGAGGCCTGGCTAGCAGGATCCCAGTGAGACAGTGAAAACAGTGACAAACACCCTGACATACACTCACAAACAGGCCAAAAGTGGGGGTAACAAGGCTAGAAAGAGGCTACCTTCTCACACCTAGAGAAAAGCGTTTGTCTGCCATTGAGAGGGAGGCCTTTGCTGTGGTCTGGGCACTGAAGAAGTTGAGGCCATAACTGTTTGGCTCTCACTTAATTGTTCAGACAGACCACAAACCTCTACTTTGGCTAAAACAAATGAAAGGTGAAAATCCTAAATTGTTGAGGTGGTCCATATCCCTACGGGGAATGGACTATACAGTGGAACATAGACCTGGGAGTACCCACTCCAATGCAGATGGACTCTCCAGATATTTCCACTTAGACAATGAAGACCCATCAGGTAATGACTAGTCTTATTGTCCTTTGTTTGGGGGGGGGGGGGGGGGTTGTGTAGAAAAGTACCATCTTGCCTGGCATGTTACCCCCATTTTTCACTGTATATATGTTGTTTTAGTTGTCTGTGTCACTGGGACCCTGCCAGCCAGGGCCCCAGTACTCATAAATGTGCCCTGAATGTGTTACCTGTGTTATGACTAACTGTCTCACTGAGGCTCTGCTATCCAGAACCTCAGTGGTTATGCTCTCTCATTTCTTTCCAAATTGTCACTAACAGGCTAGTGACCAATTTCACCAATTCACATTGGCATACTGGAACACCCTTATAATTCCCTAGTATATGGTACTGAGGTACCCAGGATATTGGGGTTCCAGGAGATCCCTATGGGCTGCAGCATTTCTTTTACCACCCATAGGGAGCTCTGACAATTCTTACACAGGCCTGCCACTGCAGCCTGAGTGAAATAACGTCCACGTTATTTCACAGCCATTTACCACTGCACTTAAGTAACTTATAAGTCACCTATATGTCTAACCTTTACCTGGTAAAGGTTGGGTGCTAAGTTACTTAGTGTGTGGGCACCCTGGCACTAACCAAGGTGCCCCCACATTGTTCAGGGCAAATTCCCTGGACTTTGTGAGTGCGGGGACACCATTACACGCTTGCACTACACATAGGTCACTACCTATGTGTAGCTTCACAATGGTAACTCCGAATATGGCCATGTAACATGCCTATGATCATGGAATTGCCCCCTATATGCCATCCTGGCATTGTTGGCACAATCCCATGATCCCACAGGTCTCTAGCACAGACCCGGGTACTGCCAAACTGCCTTTTCAGGGGTTTCACTGCAGCTGCTGCTGCTGCCAACCCCTCAGTCAGGCTTCTGCCCTCCTGGGGTCCAGACAGGCTTGGCCCAGGAAGGCAGAACAAAGGACTTTCTCAGAGAGAGAGTGTTACACCCTCTCCCTTTGGAAAAAGGTGTTAAGGCAGGGGAGGAGTAGCCTCCCCCAGCCTCTGGAAATGCTTTCATGGGCACAGATGGTGCCCATTTCTGCATAAGCCAGTCTACACCGGTTCAGGGACCCTCAGCCCTGCTCTGGCGCGAAACTGGACAAAGGAAAGGGGAGTGACCACTCCCCTGACCTGCACCTCCCCTGGGAGGTGCCCAGAGCTCCTCCAGTATGCTCCAGACCTCTGCCATCTTGGAAACAGAGGTGCTGCTGGCACACTGGACTGCTCTGAGTGGCCAGGGCCAGCAGGTGACGTCAGAGACTCCTTCTGATAGGCTCCTTCAGGTGTTGCTAGCCTATCCTCTCTCCTAAGTAGCCAAACCTCCTTTTCTGGCTATTTAGGGTCTCTGCTTTGGGGAATTCCTTAGATAACGAATGCAAGAGCTCATCAGAGTTCCTCTGCATCTCTCTCTTCACCATCTGCCAAGGAATTGACTACTGACCGCACTGGAAGCCTGCAAAACTGCAACAAAGTAGCAAAGACGACTACTGCGACCTTGTAACGCTGATCCTGCCGCCTTCTCGACTGTTTTCCTGGTGGTGCATGCTGTGGGGGTAGTTTGCCTCCTCTCTGCACTAGAAGCTCCGAAGAAATCTCCTGTGGGTGTCGACGGAATCTTCCCCCTTCTACCGCAGGCACCAAAGAACTGCATCACCGGTCCTCTGGGTCTCCTCTCAGCACGGCGAGCGAGGTCCCTTGAACTCAGCAACTCTGTCCAAGTGAGTCCCACAGTCCAGTGACTCTTCAGTCCAAGTTTGGTGGAGGTAAGTCCTTGCCTCCCCACGCTAGACTGTATTGCTGGGATCCACGTCTTTTGCAGCTACTCCGGCTCCTGTGCACTTTTCCAGGATTTCCTTTGTGCACAGCCAAGCCTGGGTCCACGGCACTCTAACCTGCATTGCACGACCTCCTGAGTTGTCCTCCGGCGGCGTGGGACTCTCTTGTGCAACTTCGGGTGAGCACCGTTTCACTCCACTTTGTAGTGCCTGTTCTGGCACTTCTGCGGGTGCTACCTGCTTCTGAGAGAGCTCCTTGTCTTGTTGGACGCCCCCTCTGTCCCCTCACGTAATTGGTGATATCCTGGTCCCTCCTGGGCCACAGCAGCATCCAAAAACCCTAACCGCAAGCTTTGCAGCTAGCAAGGCTTGTTTACGGTCTTTTCGCAGGAAAACACTTTTGTACGACTCCTCGCGGCGTGGGACATCCATCCTCTAAAGGGGAAGTTCCTAGTCCTTGTCGTTCCTGCAGAATCCTCAGCTTCTACTGTCCAGTAGCAGCTTCTTTGCACCCACAGCTGGCATTTCCTGGGCATCTGCCCACTCTCGACTTGATCGTGACTTTTGGACTTGGTCCCCTTGTTCCACAGGTACTCTAGTCTGGAAATCCATCGTTGTTGCATTGCTGGTGTTGGTCTTTCCTGCAGAATTCCCCTATCACGACTTCTGAGCTCTTTGGGGAACTTTAGTGCACTTTGCACTCACTTTTCAGGGTCTTGGGGTGGGCTATTTACAGTCCCAGCGACCCTCTACAAGGTCACATAGGTTTGGGGTCCATTCGTGGTTCGCATTCCACTTTTGGAGTATATGGTTTGTGTTGCCCCTATCCCTATGTGCCCCCATTGCATCCTATTGTAACTATACATTGTTCGCACTGTTTTCTAATACTATACTGCATATTTTTGGTATTGTGTACATATATCTTGTGAATATTTGCTATCCTCATACTGAGGGTACTCACTGAGATACTTTGGCATATTGTCATAAAAATAAAGTACCTTTATTTTTAGTATATCTGTGTATTGTGTTTTCTTATGATATTGTGCAAATGACACTAGTGGTACTGAAGGAGCTTCACTCGTCTCCTAGTTCAGCCTAAGCTGCTCTGTTAAGCTACCATTATCTATCAGCCTAAGCTGCTAGACACCCTATACACTAATGAGGGATACCTGGGCCTGGTGCAAGGTGTAAGTACCCCTTGGTACTCACTACAAGCCAGTCTAGCCTCCTACAGTGCCTTCCTGTGCCAGACCCCCACAGTGCCCACCAGTGTCAGACCCTCACAGTGCCTACCAGTGCCAGACCCTCACAGTGCACACCAGTGCCAGACCCTCACAGTGCCTACCAGTGCCAGACCCTCACAGTGCCAGACTCTCACAGTGCCCCTGGTTAATTGTACTACCAAAAGAGAGGCAAACCATCATAGTGCCCACCGGTGTGTGCCACTGACAGTGCCCACCGGTTCCTTATACTACCCAAGAGCGCCAGACCCTCACATTGCTCACCAGTTCCTTATACTACCCAAGAGCACCAGACCCTCACAGTGCCCACCGGTTCCGTATACTACCCAGGAGCGCCAGACCCTCACAGTGCTCACCGGTTCCTTATACTACCCAAGAGCGCCAGACCCTCACAGTGCCCACCGGTTCCTTATACTACCCAAGAGCGCCAGAGCCTCACACTGCCCACCGGTTCCTTATACTACCCAATAGCACCAGACCCTCACAGTGCCACTGGTTCCTTATACTACCCAAGAGCACCAGACCCTCACAGTGCCCACCGGTTCCTTATACTACCCAAGAGCGCCAGACCCTCATAGTGCCACCGGTTCCCTATACTACCCAAGAGCGCCAGACCCTCACAGTGCCACCGGTTCCTTATACTACCCAAGAGCGCCAGACCGTCACAGTGCCACCGGTTCCTTATACTACCCATGAGCGCCAGACCCTCACAGTGCCACTGGTTCCTTATACTACCCAAGAGCGCCAGACCCTCACAGTGCCACCGGTTCCTTATAATACCCAACAGCGCCAGGCCCTCACAGTGCCACCGGTTCCCTATACTACCCAAGAGCACCAGACCCTCACAGTGCCACTGGTTCCTTATACTACCCAGGAGCGCCAGACCCTCACAGTGCCACCGGTTCCTTCTACTACCCAAGAGCGCCAGAGCCTCACACTGCGCACCGGTTCCTTATACTACCCAGGAGCGCCAGACCCTCACAGTGCCACCGGTTCCTTACACTACCCAAGAGCGCCAGACCCTCACAGTGCTCACTGGTTCATTATACAACCCAGGAGCGCCAGACCCTCACAGTGCCACCGGTTTCTTATACTACCCAGGAGCACCAGACCCTCACAGTGCTCACCAGTTCCTTATACTACCCAAGAGCGCCAGACCCTCACAGTGCTCACTGGTTCCATATACTACCCAAGAGCACCAGACTCTCACAGTGCCACCGGTTCCTTATAATACCCAAGAGCGCCAGACCCTCACAGTGCCACCGGTTCCTTAAACTACCCAAGAGCGCCAGACCCTCACAGTGCCCACCGGTTCCTTATACTACCCAAGAGCGCCAGAGCCTCACACTGCCCACCGGTTCCTTATACTACCCAATAGCACCAGACCCTCACAGTGCCACTGGTTCCTTATACTACCCAAGAGCACCAGACCCTCACAGTGCCCACCGGTTCCTTATACTACCCAAGAGCGCCAGACCCTCATAGTGCCACCGGTTCCCTATACTACCCAAGAGCGCCAGACCCTCACAGTGCCACCGGTTCCTTATACTACCCAAGAGCGCCAGACCGTCACAGTGCCACCGGTTCCTTATACTACCCATGAGCGCCAGACCCTCACAGTGCCACTGGTTCCTTATACTACCCAAGAGCGCCAGACCCTCACAGTGCCACCGGTTCCTTATAATACCCAACAGCGCCAGGCCCTCACAGTGCCACCGGTTCCCTATACTACCCAAGAGCACCAGACCCTCACAGTGCCACTGGTTCCTTATACTACCCAGGAGCGCCAGACCCTCACAGTGCCACCGGTTCCTTCTACTACCCAAGAGCGCCAGAGCCTCACACTGCGCACCGGTTCCTTATACTACCCAGGAGCGCCAGACCCTCACAGTGCCACCGGTTCCTTACACTACCCAAGAGCGCCAGACCCTCACAGTGCTCACTGGTTCATTATACAACCCAGGAGCGCCAGACCCTCACAGTGCCACCGGTTTCTTATACTACCCAGGAGCACCAGACCCTCACACTGCTCACCAGTTCCTTATACTACCCAAGAGCGCCAGACCCTCACAGTGCTCACTGGTTCCTTATACTACCCAAGAGCACCAGACTCTCACAGTGCCACCGGTTCCTTATAATACCCAAGAGCGCCAGACCCTCACAGTGCCACCGGTTCCTTATACTACCCAGGAGCGCCAGACCCTCACAGTGCCACTGGTTCCTTATACTACCCAAGAGCGACAGACCCTCACAGTGCCACTGGTTCCTTATACTACCCAGGAGCGCGAGACCCTCACAGTGCCCACCGGTTCCTTCTACTACCCAAGAGCACCAGACCCTCACAGTGCCACCAGTTCCTTATACTACCCAGGAGCGCCAGACCCTCACAGTGCCACCGGTTCCTTATACTACCCAGAAGCACCAGACCCTCACAGTGCTCACCGGTTCCTTATACTACCCAAGAGCGCCAGACCCTCACAGTGCCACCGGTTCCTTATACTACCCAGGAGCACCACACCCTCACAGTGCCACCTGTTCCTTATACTACCCAAGAGCACCAGACCCTCACAGTGCCACCGGTTCCTTATACTACCAAAGAGCGCCAGACCCTCACAGTGCTCACCGGTTCCATATACTACCCAGGAGCGCCAGACCCTCACAGAGCCACCGGTTCCTTATACTACCCAAGAGCGCCAGAGCCTCACACTGCCCACCGGTTCCTTATACTACCCAAGAGCACCAGACCCTCACAGTGCCACTGGTTCCTTATACTACCCAAGAGCACCAGACCCTCACAGTGCCCACCGGTTCCTTATACTACCCAAGAGCGCCAGACCCTCATAGTGCCACTGGTTCCTTATACTACCCAAGAGCGCCAGACCCTCACAGTGCCACAGGTTCCTTATACTACCCAAGAGCGCCAGACCCTCACAGTGCCCACCGGTTCCTTATACTACCCAAGAGCACCAGACCCTCACAGTGCCACCGGTTCCTTATACTACCCAGGAGCGCCAGACCCTCACAGTGCCACCGGTTCCTTATACTACCCAAGAGCGCCAGAGCCTCACACTGCCCACCGTTTCCTTATACTACCCAGGAGCGCCAGACCCTCACAGTGCCACCGGTTCCTTACACTACCCAAGAGCGCCAGACCCTCACAGTGCCCACTGGTTCCTTATACTACCCAGGAGCGCCAGACCCTCACAGTGCCACCGGTTTCTTATACTACCCAGGAGCAGCAGACCCTCGCAGTGCTCACTGGCTCCTTATACTACCCAAGAGCACCAGACTCTCACAGTGCCACCGGTTCCTTATAATACCCAAGAGCGCCAGACCCTCACAGTGCCACCGGTTCCTTATACTACCCAGGAGCGCCAGACCTTCACAGTGCCACCGGTTCCTTATACTACCCAAGAGCGCCAGACCCTCACAGTGCCACCGGTTCCTTATACTACCCAGAAGCGCCAGACCCTCACAGTGCCCACCTGTTCCTTATATTACCCAAGAGCGCCAGACCCTCACAGTGCCTCCGGTTCCTTATACTACCCAGGAGCACCAGACCCTCACAGTGCTCACCGGTTCCTTATACTACCCAAGAGTGCCAGACCCTCACAGTGCCACCGGTTCCTAATACAACCCAAGAGTGCAAGACCCTCACAGTGCTCACTGGTTCCTTATACTACCCTAGAGCACCAGACCCCCACAGTGCCACCGGTTCCTTATACTACCCAAGAGCACCAGACACTCACAGTGCCACCGGTTCCTTATACTACCCAAGAGCACCAGACCATCACAGTGCCACCGGTTCCTTATAATACCCAAGAGCGCCAGACCCTCACAGTGCCACCGGTTCCTTATACTACCCAAGAGCACCAGACACTCACAGTGCCACCGGTTCCTTATACTACCCAAGAGCACTAGACCCTCACAGTGCCCAACTGTTCCTTATACTACCCAGGAGCGCCAGACCCTCACAGTGCCCACCGGTTCCTTATACTACCCAAGAGCACCAGACCCTCACAGTGCCACCGGTTCCTTATACTACCCAAGAGTGCCAGACCCTCACAGTGCCACCGGTTCCTTATACTACCCAGGAGCACCAGACCCTCACAGTGCCACCGGTTCCTTATACTACTCAAGAGCACCAGACTCTCACAGTGCCACCGGTTCCTTATAATACCCATGAGCGCCAGACCCTCACAGTGCCACCGGTTCCTTATACTACCCAAGAGCACCAGACCCTCACAGTGCCCACCGGCTCCTTATACTAATGTGAGCGCCAGACCCTCACAGTGCCACCGGTTCCTAATACAACCCAAGAGCACCAGACCCTCACAGTGCCCACCGGCTCCTTATACTAATGTGAGCGCCAGACCCTCACAATGCCCACCGGTTCCTTATACTACCCAAGAGCACCAGACCCTCACAGTGCTCATCGGTTCCTTATACTACCCAAGATAGCCAGACCCTCACAGTGCTCACCGGTTCCTTATACTACCCAGGAGCGCCAGACCCTCACAGTGCTCACTGGTTCCTTATACTACCCAAGAGCACCAGACTCTCACAGTGCCACCGGTTCCTTATAATACCCAAGAGCGCCAGACCCTCACAGTGACACCGGTTCCTTATACTACCCAGGAGCGACAGACCCTCACAGTGCCACTGGTTCCTTATACTACCCAAGAGCGCCAGACCCTCACAGTGCCCACCGGTTCCTTATACTACCCAGAAGCGCCAGACCCTCACAGTGCCCACCGGTTCCTTATACTACCCAAGAGCGCCAGACCCTCACAGTGCCACCGGTTCCTTATACTACCCAGAAGCGCCAGACCCTCACAGTACCCACCTGTTCCTTATATTACCCAAGAGCGCCAGACCCTCACAGTGCCACTGGTTCCTTATACTACCCAGGAGCACCAGACCCTCACAGTGCTCACTGGTTCCTTATACTACCCAAGAGCACCAGACTCTCACAGTGCCACCGGTTCCTTATACTACCCAAGAGCGCTAGACCCTCACAGTGCTCACTGGTTCCTTATACTACCCAAGAGCGCCAGACCCTCACAGTGCCCACCGGTTCCTTATACTACCCAAGAGCACCAGACCCTCACAGTGCCCACCGGTTCCTTATACTACCCAAGAGCACCAGACCCTCACAGTGCCCACTGGTTCCTTATACTACCCAGGAGCACCAGACCCTCACAGTGCCACTGGTTCCTTACACTACCCAGAAGCGCCAGACCCTCACAGTGCCCACCTCTTCCTTATATTACCCAAGAGCGCCAGACCCTCACAGTGCCACCGGTTCCCTATACTACCCAGAAGCGCCAGACCCTCACAGTGCCCACCTCTTCCTTATATTACCCAAGAGCGCTAGACCCTCACAGTGCCACCGGTTCCTTATACTACCCAGGAGCACCAGACCCTCACAGTGCTCACCGGTTCCTTATACTACCCAAGAGCACCAGACCCTCACAGTGCCCACCGGTTCCTTATACTACCCAAGAGCACCAGACACTCACAGTGCCACCGGTTTCTTATACTACCCAGGAGCGCCAGACCCTCACAGTGCCACCGGTTCCTTATACTACCCAAGAGCACCAGACCCTCACAGTGCCCACCGGTTCCTTATACTACCCAGGAGCACCAGACCCTCACAGTGCCACCGGTTCCTTATACTACCCAGAAGCGCCAGACCCTCACAGTGCCCACCTCTTCCTTATATTACCCAAGAGCGCCAGACCCTCACAGTGCCACCGGTTCCTTATACTACCCAGAAGTGCCAGACCCTCACAGTGCCCACCCCTTCCTTATATTACCCAAGAGCGCTAGACCCTCACAGTGCCACCGGTTCCTTATACTACCCAGGAGCACCAGACCCTCACAGTGCTCACCGGTTCCTTATACTACCCAAGAGCACCAGACCCTCACAGTGCCCACCGGTTCCTTATACTACCCAGGAGCACCAGACCCTCACAGTGCCACCGGTTCCTTATACTACCCAGGAGCGCCAGACCCTCACAGTGCTCACCGGTTCTGTATACTACCCAGGAGCGCCAGACCCTCACAGTGCCACCGGTTCCTTATACTACCCAAGAGAGCCAGACCCTCACAGTGCCCACCGGTTCCTTATACTACCCAAGAGCACCAGACCCTCACAGTGCCACCAGTTCCTTATAATACCCAAGAGCGCCAGACCCTCACAGTGCCCACTGGCTCCTTATACTACCCAGGAGCGCCAGACCCTCACAGTGCCACCGGTTCCTTATAATACCCAAGAGCGCCAGACCCTCACAGTGCCCACCGGCTCCTTATACTACCCAAGAGAGCCAGACACTCACAGTGCCCACCGGTTCCTGATACTACCCAGGAGCACCAGACCCTCACAGTGCTCACCGGTTCCTTATACTACCCAAGAGCACCAGACCCTCACAGTGCCACCGGTTCCTTTTACTACCCAAGAGCGCCAGACCCTCACAGTCCCACCGGTTCCTTCTACTACCCAAGAGCGCCAGACCCTCACAGTGCCACCAGTTCCTTACAATACCCAGGAGCACCAGAGCCTCACAGTGCCCACCGGTTCCTTATACTACCCAAGAGCACCAGACCCTCACAGTGCCACCAGTTCCTTATACTACCTAAGAGCGCCAGACCCTCACAGTGCCACCGGTTCCTTATACTACCCAAGAGCACCAGACCCTCACAGTGCCACTGGTTCCTTATACTACCTAAGAGCGCCAGACCCTCACAGTGCCACTGGTTCCTTATACTACCCAGGAGCGCGAGACCCTCACAGTGCCCACCGGTTCCTTATACTACCCAAGAGCACCAGACCCTCACAGTGCCACCGGTTCCTTATACTACCCAGGAGCGCCAGACCCTCACAGTGCCCACCGGATCTTATACTACCCAAGAGCACCAGACCCTCACAGTGCCACCGGTTCCTTATGCTACCCAAGAGCACCTGACCCTCACAGTGCCACCGGTTCCTTATACTACCCAGGAGCGCCAGACCCTCACAGTGCCACTGGTTCCTTATACTACCCAGGAGCGCCAGACCCTCACAGTGCTCACCGGTTCCTTATACTACCCAGGAGCGCCAGACCCTCACAGTGCCACTGGTTCCTTATACTACCCAAGAGCACCAGACCCTCACAGTGCCACCGGTTCCTTATACTACCCAGGAGCGCCAGACCCTCACAGTGCCACCGGTTCCTTATACTACCCAAGAGCACCAGACCCTCACAATGCCACCGGTTCCTTATACTACCCAAGAGCACCAGACCCTCACAGTGCCACTGGTTAACTGTACTACCAAAGAGTGCCAAACCCTCATAGTGCCCACCGGTGTCTGCCACTGACAGTGCCCACCGGTTCCTTAAACTACCCAAGAGCGCCAGACCCTCACAGTGCTCACCGGTGTCTGCCACTGAGAGTGCCCACCAGTGCATGCAACCTGAAGGTGTCGGTGGGTGGCATGGGCACAGGCAGTTCTTGTGTACCAGGGACACCTAACTGCTGGCACCCCGGATCTCACGCCAATAGCGTCACTCTGGCTGTGAGTGAGCAGGTGAGGGTCTGGCCCTCTGGTGAGCAGGTGAGGGTCTGGCCCTCTGGTGAGCAGGTGAGGGTTTGGCCCTCTGGTGAGCAGGTGAGGGTGTGGCCCTCTGGTGACCAGGTGAGGGTTTGGCCCTCTGGTGAGCAGGTGAGGGTCTGGCCCTCCGTTGAGCAGGTGAGGGTCTGGCCCTCTGGTGACCAGGTGAGGGTCTGGCCCTCTGGTGACCAGGTGAAGGTCTGGTCCTCTGGTGAGCAGGTGAGGGTTTGGCCCTCTGGTGAGCAGGTGAGGGTCTGGCCCTCCGTTGAGCAGGTGAGGTTTGCTCGATGCACCAACAGCCTCGCTAGTTAGGCCAGATTTCAATGAAAAGGCAAGTTTCAATGAATATCTCAGAGAAACAGGAAATGAACCAGATATGGGGCGAGTAGCTAAGATTACATTTGCAGGAAGTGGATAGAATCATTGAGGAGATGAGGTGCATTCTGGGATGAATACATTGAGTGAACAGTGTGGTAAGCCTGGCTTCTGATAACCTCCCGGGAATCAGTTTTCGGAAGTAAGCCAGAAGCAGGGCCGTGGGGGCTCCATCCTGGGGGTGACCCTGGGAGCCCCGGCCTGGCAGAAGGTGACCTACAGCACAGGTGATGACGCAGAAAAAGAAGGACTAACAAATATTTATATATCATGTAATCAAAATCGTATAGAGTAGTGTGATTTTAGCAAAGAAAAATAATGTACGTGGGAAATTGTGCCCACAGGGTAGTTCGCCATTATTATAAACGAGCTAAATTAATCATGAAGAATCGACAAATGTAGTAATCCATCATAATTGCAAATGTATTGTATGACTTTCTTGTTGAAACTGTTTTATGCTTAGCCTAAATTTAGCAGAGGCTTTGGCCTAGTTGCCTTGCCTCAAATGTAACTGCATGGTTTTCACTTGTATTAACAAAGACACATTTTACTTTAAGGTTGTATTTTTCCAGTAGAAATGACTAATACACTTATCTCAAGGTTTCGTGCTGGGCAAGTTTCATCCCCTTTGAAGCAAGGTCAGCTTCTGCAGGTGCAGACAATAAAGACTCTGATACAGAAATAATTGGCAAACTTTGTTGCTACTTGTGTTCCAAGGCTCCAAGGACACCTTATGCATAAATGAGTACTAAGAGAAGGACACTATTCATTGGTCAAAAAGACGCCACCCTATGAACCCTCCAATGGAAGACCCTGAAGAATTTGAAACGTTTCTTACTTAAACCCACCGGACAAAGAGAAGTCAGCCATTTTCTTCGATGTCATTTTGAATCCAAAACCAAGACGCCATTTTAAATATCACTTTGATGCCTTTTCTCTGTCGCAGAGAAAGAGACTTTAAGAATTCTCACTCTAGAGACTTTAACGTTAATTTTGCCCCGTCCTGTCCATGCAGTAACTTTTGTTCCCCCATTTTCCTTGCTGCTGCAAGGAAAACCTGCCTTAACTTTGCCCCCTTTGAAATCTGCCCCATGCTGATCAAACCGGTACCTGAAGGACGTAGACTATTCCTTGAAGGCTGATTGTATTTGGTAAATATGAAAGGATAATTGTATTATGCATTATGTTTTCCTTTTTAGGTACCAACTGCTTATTTTGACAGGGCCCAAGCTAGAAGTTTTCTAAATTTGTGTTGACTAAATTCGTTTTGCATGAAGCCCCACACGCCAATGCTAACTAGAGGTTAGTTGAGGTATTCATTTGATGCACCGTGCTGAATTGAAATCTTGTTATGCTGACTAATGTATGCAATTAGTCAAATTTAGTTACGTATATTAGTGATTTGCATTGCTATAACCGAGTGCATTATAATTCAGATTTTGCGTAGATTGCGTTTCTTCCGTCGCGATGGACAGCTAGTAATGTTCGTATACATATATCATTTGATTTTGAGACATATATATTGTGTTAGCTTTGTTAATATGAGGAAATAAACTCATTAACTTTTAATAAACAGGTGTGGTTATTCATGACTGAAAGGTCATGGTGCGTCAAAATGCTGATTGTTATTGATTCTTGATTGTTGTTTGATTACTAATTGAGTATTGGTTATCGATTATAAATGGTTATTGGTTATTAATTTGAGTGATCCGACTATTCTTGGATGAGGAGAACCCAACTCGGTTAAAAGGTTCACCGATGTCCAAGCATAAGTAATTTATAAAGACTGGACGCGTTATCACAGGCAGCAGTGAGTGTGCGGGGACCAGACGCAACGAGCGCCCCTCCACCCAGCAGTGCCGAAGCCTCGCAATTAAATGCAAACGAGGCGCTACCAAAGCGCCACGCGGCGCTAATCACAGGCTCTGGGAGGCTTCCCTTCCAGCAGACCGAGCAGGATAACTGGGGGGGTGATGGCTGTCTCTGCCGGAGACGGGGGTCACAGCCGGCGCGGCGAGGGCAGGAAGGAAGACGAGGCGCGCTCAAGCGCCTTGATGTGTTGGAGGCGCCTGCGGGAGCCACTCTGAGCTTCACTCTTTGTAGCGCTTGTCTATCCCACGCAATGCGGGAGTGAGGCGCTACCGTTCAGCACCAAGACCCCTCAGCAGGACACATTCCTGAAGTGCTTCGAGGTGGACATTGGGGGTCAGGTCACCACCATGCCAAGCGCCTTGATGTGTTCGAGGCGCCTGCGGGGGCCAAGGATATCACCCATACCCCCGGCCGCTGTGTGTGGGAGCTCTGGAGTTGAACCCCAAGATCCCCCAGCATGACAGGTTCCTGGGTGCTCTCCAGGGTTCATGTCAGGCTCCCCTCTATATCAAGCGCCTTGATGTGTTGGAGGCGCCTGCGGGGTCCAAGGATGTCACCCCCGAGAGTGGGGCTCTCGACCCTTGTGGTGAGAGGTCCAGGGTGGCTTCGGGGGCCCGTGCCGGGCCGGGTGAGCGCTATAATCACTTTCTGCACATGAAGCTGTGTGATGCTGGCCGCACCCAGGAGGGACAGATGAGTGACTATGAACCGTGAATGAGAACCCCTGAGCAATAAAAACACGTCACCTTACTGCGACCTCGAGTTAGATGAGTGGGGGGAGGGCCCCCCGAGACCCTGAAGCAGGAGCCCCCGCACAGCGCCTGCACCCGGGACCCACACCCACGAGACGATAACCCGAGACCCCGACTTCAAAGGGTGGGCTCCCCCAGACTTCTCTTCCTGCGCAAGGGATCCCTCCCTCGGCCCCCCTCGAGCTGTGGCCGCAGAATATGGGGCGTCATTCAGAAATGAAACAAGCACTTGCAGAGCACCCCTTTTCTGGGGGGTCACCCCACCTCTGCTGCTTTTCCTCGAGCACATATGTTGCTGCTTTAAATCTCTGCTGAGCAGAGGTGAAGGGGGTGTCTTAGGTCAGACGCAGGGGTCGCGCTCAGGGGTCGCGCTCAGGGGCCTTTAGTGACTTTAAAGGTTCCCATGACAAAGACGGCGGTTCTTCCTTGAGGGGGACGGTCACCCCCATCTACGTTCCTGCATCAACACTGGCAACTCAGTGAATACACGGGGAAACCACTTTCCAGACTCCGAGAACGCTTGCAGACATCCAGCCCGTGCGCTCAGGGTCCCTTACCCTCTACCATGTGCTCAGAGATTGTCAGACTCCAGTGACGCTTGCAGACATCCAGCCCGTGCGCTCAGGGTCCCTTACCCTCTACCATGTGCTCAGAGATTGTCAGACTCCAGTGACGCTTGCAGACATCCAGCCCGTGTGCTCAGGGTCCCGTAGCCTCTACCATGTGCTCAGAGATTGTCAGACTCCGAGGACGCTTGCAGACATCCAGCCCGTGTGCTCAGGGTCCCTTACCCTCTACCATATGCTCAGAGATTGTCAGACTCCAGTGACGCTTGCAGACATCCAGCCCGTGTGCTCAGGGTCCCGTAGCCTCTACCATGTGCTCAGAGATTGTCAGACTCCGAGGACGCTTGCAGACATCCAGCCCGTGTGCTCAGGGTCCCTCAGTCTCTACCATGTGCTCAGAGATTCTCAGACTCCAGTGACGCTTGCAGACATCCAGCCCGTGTGCTCAGGGTCCCTCAGTCTCTACCCTGTGCTCAGAGAGTGTCAGACTCCAGTGACGTTTACAGACACCCAGCCCGTGTGCTCAGGGCGCCGTAGCATCTACCATGTGCTCAGAGATTGTCAGACTCGTATGACGCTTGCAGACATCCAGCCCAAGTGCTCAGGGACCCTGAGCCTCTACCATGTGCTCAGAGATTGTCAGACTCCGACGACGCTTGCAGACATCCAGCCCGTGTGCTCAGGGCCCCGTAGCCTCTATCATTGGGAGAAGGTAGCCTCTTTCTAGCCTTGTTACCCCCACTTTTGGCCTGTTTGTGAGTGTATGTCAGGGTGTTTTCACTGTCTCACTGGTATCCTGCTAGCCAGAGCCCAGTGCTCATAGTGAAAACCCTATGTTTTCAGTATGTTTGTTATGTGTCACTGGGACCCTGCTAGTCAGGACCCCAGTGCTCATAAGTTTGTGGCCTATATGTATGTGTTCCCTGTGTAGTGACTAACTGTCTCACTGAGGCTCTGCTAACCAGAACCTCAGTGGTTATGCTCTCTCTGTACAAATTGTCACTAACAAGCTAGTGACCAATTTCACCAATTCACATTGGCTTACTGGAACACCCTTATAAATCCCTAGTATATGGTACTGAGGTACCCAGGGTATTGGGGTTCCAGGAGATCCCTATGGGCTGCAGCATTTCTTTTGCCACCCATAGGGAGCTCTGACAATTCTTACACAGGCCTGCCACTGCAGCCTGAGTGAAATAACGTCCACGTTATTTCACAGCCATTTACCACTGCACTTAAGTAACTTACAAGTCACCTATATATCTAACCTTCACCTGGTGAAGGTTGAGTGCAAAGTTACTTAGTGTGAGGGCACCCTGGCACTAGCCAAGGTGCCTCCACAAATCGTTCAGGGCAAATTCCCCGGACTTTGTGAGTGCGGGGACACCATTACACGCGTGACTGTACATAGGTCACTACCTATGTACAGCGTCACAATGGTAGCTCCGAACATGGCCATGTAACATGTCTAAGATCATGGAATTGTCACCCCAATGCCATTCTGCTATTCTGGCATTGGGGGGACAATTCCATGATCCCCCGGGTCTCTAGCACAGACCCTGGTACTGCCAAACTGCCTTTCCGGGGTCTCCACTGCAGCTGCTGCTGCTGCTGCCAACCCCTCAGACAGGTTTCTGCCCCTCCGAGGGTCCAGGCAGCCCTGGCCCAGGAAGGCAGAACAAAGGACTTCCTCTGAGAGAGGGTGTAACACCCTCTCCCTTTGGAAATAGGTGTGATGGCTGGGGAGGAGTAGCCTCCCCCAGCCTCTGGAAATGCTTTGATGGGCACAGATGGTGCCCATCTCTGCATAAGCCAGTCTACACCGGTTCAGGGATCCCCCAGCCCTGCTCTGGCGCGAAACTGGACAAAGGAATGGGGAGTGACCACTCCCCTCACCTGCACCTCCCAGAGGAGGTGCCCAGAGCTCCTCCAGTGTGCTCCAGACCTCTGCCATCTTGGAAACAGAGGTGCTGCTGGCACACTGGACTGCTCTGAGTGGCCAGGGCCAGCAGGTGACTTCAGAGGCTCCTTCTGATAGGCTCTTACCTCTCTTGGTAGCCAATCCTCCTTCCTAGGTAGCCAAACCTAATTTTCTGGCTATTTAGGGTCTCTGCTTTGGGGAATTCCTTAGATAACGAATGCAAGAGCTCACCAGAGTTCCTCTGCATCTCCCTCTTCACCTTCTGCCAAAGGATCGACCGCTGACTGCTCAGGACGCCTGCAAAATCGCAACAAAGTAGCAAAGACGACTACTGCAACCTTGTATCGCTGATCCTGCCGCTTTCTCGCCTGTTTCCTGGTGGTGCATGCTCTGGGGGCAGCCTGCCTCCTCTCTGCACTAGAAGCTCAGAAGAAATCTCCCGTGGGATGACGGAATCCTCCCCCTGCAACCGCAGGCACCAAAAGACTGCAACACTGGTCCTCTGGGTCCCCTCTCAGCACGACGAGCGTGGTCCCTGTTACTCAGCAACTCTGTCCAAGTGACTCCCACAGTCCAGTGACTCTTCAGTCCAAGTTTGGTGGAGGTAAGTCCTTGCCTCCCTACGCTAGACTGCATTGCTGGGTACCGCGTGATTTGCAGCTGCTCCGGCTCCTGTGCACTCTTCCAGGATTTTCTTTGTGCACAGCCAAGCCTGGGTCCCCGACACTCTAACCTGCAGTGCACAACCTTCTGAGTTGTCCTCCGGCGTCGTGGGACTCCCTTTTCTGACTTCGTGTGGACTCCGGTTCACTTTTCTTCTAATTGCCTGTTCAGGTACTTCTGCGAGTGCTGCCTGCTTCTGTAAGGGCTCCCTACATTGCTGGGCACCCCCTCTGTCTCCTCCTCCAAGTGGCGACATCCTGGTCCCTCCTGGGGCACAGCAGCACCCAAAAACCTCTACTGCGACCCCTGCAGCTAGCAAGGCTTGTTTGCGGTCTTTCTGCGTGGGAACACCTCTGCAAGCTTCATCGCGACGTGGGACATCCATCCTCCAAAGGAGAAGTTCCTAGTCCTCTTCTTTCTTGCAGAACCCCAAGCTTCTTCCATCCGGTGGCAGCTTCCTTGCACCCTCAGCTGGCATTTCCTGGGCTCCTGCCCACTCTCGACACTGTCGCGACTATTGGACTTGGTCCCCTTGTCTTACAGGTACTCAGGTCCGGAAATCCACTATTGTTGCTGTGAGAAAGTAGCCTCTTTCTAACCTTGTTACCCCCACTTTTGGCCTGTTTGTGAGTGTATGTCAGGGTGTTTTCACTGTCTCACTGGGATCCTGCTAGCCAGGGCCCAGTGCTCATAGTGAAAACCCTATGTTTTCAGTGTGTTTGTTATTTGTCACTGGGACCCTGCTAGTCAGGACCCCAGTGCTCATAAGTTTGTGGCCTATATGTATGTGTTCCCTGTGTGGTGCCTAACTGTCTCACTGAGGCTCTGCTAACCAGAACCTCAGTGGTTATGCTCTCTCATTTATTTCAAATTGTCACTAACAGGCTAGTGACCAATTTTACCAATTTACATTGGCTACTGGAACACCCTTATAATTCCCTAGTATATGGTACTGAGGTACCCAGGGTATTGGGGTTCCAGGAGATCCCTATGGGCTGCAGCATTTCTTTTGCCACCCATAGGGAGCTCTTACAATTCTTACACAGGCCTGCCACTGCAGCCTGAGTGAAATAACGCCCATGTTATTTCACAGCCATTTTACACTGCACTTAAGTAACTTATAAGTCACCTTTATGTCTAACCTTTACCTGGTAAAGGTTAGGTGCAGAGTTACTTAGTGTGAGGGCACCCTGGCACTAGCCAAGGTGCCCCCACATTGTTCAGGGCCAATTCCCCGGACTTTGTGAGTGCGGGGACACCATTACACGCGTGCACTACATATAGGTCACTACCTATATGTAGCTTCACAATGGTAACTCCGAATATGGCCATGTAACGTGTCTATGATCATGGAATTGCCCCCTCTATGCCATCCTGGCATAGTTGGCACAATCCCATGATCCCAGTGGTCTGTAGCACAGACCCTGGTACTGCCAAACTGCCTTTCCTGGGGTTTCACTGCAGCTGCTGCTGCTGCCAACCCCTCAGACAGGTTTCTGCCCCCCTGGGGTCAAGCCAGGCTTGTCCCAGGATGGCAGAACAAAGGACTTCCTCTGAGAGAGGGTGTTACACCCTCTCCCTTTGGAAAATGGTGTGAAGGCAGGGGAGGAGTAGCCTCCCCCAGCCTCTGGAAATGCTTTCTTGGGCACAGATGTGCCCAATTCTGCATAAGCCAGTCTACACCGGTTCAGGGACCCCTTAGCCCTGCTCTGGCGCGAAACTGGACAAAGGAAAGGGGAGTGACCACTCCCCTGACCTGCACCTCCCCTGGGAGGTGTCCAGAGCTCCTCCAGTGTGCTCCAGACCTCTGCCATCTTGGAAACAGAGGTGCTGCTGGCACACTGGACTGCTCTGAGTGGCCAGTGCCACCAGGTGACGTCAGAGACTCCTTCTGATAGGCTCCTTCAGGTGTTGCTAGCCTATCCTCTCTCCTAGGTAGCCAAACCCTCTTTTCTGGCTATTTAGGGTCTCTGTCTCTGGAGAAACTTTAGATAACGAATGCAAGAGCTCATCAGAGTTCCTCTGCATCTCTCTCTTCACCTTCTGCCAAGGAATCGACTGCTGACCGCGCTGGAAGCCTGCAAACCTGCAACATAGTAGCAAAGACGACTACTGCAACTCTGTAACGCTGATCCTGCCGCCTTCTCGACTGTTTTCCTGGTGGTGCATGCTGTGGGGGTGGTCTGCCTCCTCTCTGCACTAGAAGCTCCGAAGAAATCTCCTGTAGGTCGACGGAATCTTCCCCCTGCAACCGCAGGCACCAAAAAGCTGCATTACCAGTCCCTTGGGTCTCCTCTCAGCACGACGAGCGAGGTCCCTCGAATCCAGCAACTCTGTCCAAGTGACTCCCACAGTCCAGTGACTCTTCAGTCCAAGTTTGGTGGAGGTAAGTCCTTGCCTCACCTCGCTAGACTGCATTGCTGGGAACCGTGACTTTTGCAGCTACTCCGGCCCCTGTGCACTTCCGGCGGAAATCCTTTGTGCACAGCCAAGCCTTGCTCCACGGCACTCTAACCTGCATTGCACGACTTTCTAAGTTGGTCTCCGGCGACGTGGGACTCCTTTGTGTAACTTCGGGTAAGCACCGTTTCACGCATCCTCGTAGTGCCTGTTTCTGGCACTTCTCCGGGTGCTAACTGCTGCTGAGAGGACTCCTTGTCTTGCTCGACGTCCCCTCTCTCTCCTGGTCCAATTTGCGACCTCCTGGTCCCTCCAGGGCCACAGCAGCGTCCAAAAACACTAACTGCATGATTTGCAGCTAGCAAGGCTTGTTGGCGTTCTTTCGGCGGGAAAACACTTCTGCACAACTCTCCACGTCGAGAGGGATCCGTCCACCAAAGGGGAAGTCTCTAGCCCTTTTCGTTCCTACAGAAACCTCAGCTTCTTCTGTCCAGTAGAAGCTTCTTTGCACCCACAGCTGGCATTTCCTGGGAATATGCCCATCTCCGACTTGCTTGTGACTTTTGGACTTGGTCCCCTTGTTCCACAGGTACCCTAGATTGTTAATCCACTGTTGTTGCATTGTTGGGTTGTGTCTTTCCTGCATTATTCCTCTATCACGACTTCTTTGTCTTTGGGGGAACTTTAGTGCACTTTGCACTCCCTTTTCAGGGTCTTGGGGAGGGTTATTTTCCTAACCCTCACTATTTTCTAATAGTCCCAGCGACCCTCTACAAGGTCACATAGGTTTGGGGTCCATTCGTGGTTCGCATTCCACTTTTGGAGTATATGATTTGTGTTGCCCCTATCCCTATGTTTCCCCATTGCATCCTATTGTAACTATACATTGTTTGCACTGTTTTCTAAGACTATACTGCATATTTTTGGTATTGTGTACATATATCTTGTGTATATTTCCTATCCTCTCACTGAGGGTACACTCTAAGATACTTTGGCATATTGTCATAAAAATAAAGTGCCTTTATTTTTAGTATAACTGTGTATTGTGTTTTCTTATGATATTGTGCATATGACACTAAGTGGTACTGTAGTAGCTTCACACGTCTCCTAGTTCAGCCTAAGCTGCTCTGCTAAGCTACCATTATCTATCAGCCTAAGCTGCTAGACACCCTATACACTAATAAGGGATAACTGGGCCTGGTGCAAGGTGCAAGTACCCCTTGGTACTCACTACAAGCCAGTCCAGCCTCTTACAGTTGCATTGCTGGTATTTGTTCTTCCTGCAGAATCCCCCTATCACGACTTCTGTGCTCTCTGGGGTGCACTTTACACCTACTTTTCAGGGTCTTGGGGTGGGCTATTTTTCTAACCCTCACTGTTTTCTTACAGCGCCAGCGACCCTCTACAAGCTCACATAGGTTTGGGGTCCATTCGTGGTTCGCATTCCACTTTTGGAGTATATAGTTTGTGTTGCCCCTATACCTATGTGCTCCTATTGCAATCTACTGTAACTTTACACTGCTTGCATTGCTTCTTTTTGCTATTACTGCATGTTTTTGGTATTATGTACATATATCTTGTGTATATTTGGCATCCTCATACTGAGGGTACTCACTGAGATACTTATGGCATATTGTCATAAAAATAAAGTACCTTTATTTTTAGTATATCTGTGTATTGTGTTTTCTTATGATATTGTGCATATGACACCAGTGGTATAGTGGGAGCTTTGCATGTCTCCTAGTTCAGCCTGAGCTGCTCTGCTATAGCTACCTTCTATCAGCCTAAGCTGATAGAAACACCTCTTCTACACTAATAAGGGATAACTGGACCTGGCACAAGGTGTAAGTACCTCTGGTACCCACTACAAGCCAGGCCAGCCTCCTACAACCATGCGCTCAGAGAATCTCAGACTCCAACAAGACTTGCAAACATCCAGCCCGTGTGCTCAGGGCCCCGTAGCCTCTACCATGCACCCAGGAAGTCTCAGACTCCAACAAGACTTGCAGACATCCAGGCCAAGTGCTCAGGGCCCTGGAGCCTCTACCATGCGCTCACAGATTCTCAGACTCCAACAAGACTTGCAGACCTCCAGCCTGTGTGCTCAGGGCCCCGTAGCCTCTACCATACGTTCAGAGAGTCTCAGACTCCAACAAGACTTGCAGACATCCAGCCTGTGTGCTCAGGGTCCCTTACCCTCTACCATGTGCTCAGAGATTGTCAGACTCCAATGACGCTTGCAGACATCCAGCCCGTGTCCTCAGGGCTCGTAGCCTCTACCATGTGCTCAGAGATTCTCAGACTCCGACAACGCTTGCAGAAATCCAGCCCATTTGCTCAGGACCCGTGGCCCCTGCCATGCGCTCAGAGATTCTCAGACTCCAATGACGCTTGCAGACATCCAGCCCGTGTGCTCAGGGCCCCGTAGCCTCAACCATACGCTCAGGGAGTCTCAGACTCCAACAAGACTTGCAGACATCCAGCCCAAGTGCTCAGGGCCCTGGAGCCTCTACCACGCGTTCACAGATTCTCAGACTCCAACAAGACTTGCAGACATCCAGTCCGTGTGCTCAGGACCCCGTGGCCTCTACCATGTGCTCAGAAATTCTCAGACTCCAACAAGACTTGCAGACAACCAGCCCGTGTGCTCAGGGCCCCGCAGCCTATACCATATGCTCAGAGATTCTCAGACTCCAACAATACTTGCAGACATCCAGCCCGTGTGCTCAGGACCCCATAGTCTCTACCAATCTGTAAGGACATGCCTCCTTGGCATGGTTACCCCCTGACCTTTTGCCTTTTGCCAGTTATCATTGAAAGTGTGCTGGGACCCTGCTAACCAGGCCCCAGCACCAGTGTACCTTTGCTTCCACAATTGGCACAGCCCTGGCACCCAGATAGGTCCCTTGTACATGGTACCCCCGGTACCAAGGGCCCTGTGGCCAGTGAAGGGCTCTAAGGGCTGCATCATGTATTATGCCACCCTGGGGACCCCTCACTCAGCACATGCACACTGCCTCACAGCTTGTGTGTGCTGGTGGGGAGAAAATGACTAAGTCGACATGGCACTCCCCTCAGAGTGCCGTGCCAACCTCACACTGCCTGTGGCATAGGTAAGTCACCCCTCTAGCAGGCCTTACAGCCCTAAGGCAGGGTACACTATACCACAGGTGAGGGCATAGGTGCATGAGCACTATGCCCCTACAGTGTCTAAGCAAAACCTTAGACATTGTAAGTGCAGGGTAGCCTTAATAGTATATGGTCTGGGAGTTTGTCAAATACAAACTCCACAGTTCCATAATGGCTACACTGAAATATGGGAAGTTTGGTATCAAACTTCTCAGCACAATAAATGCACACTGATTGTAGGAAAATACCATCTTGCCTGGCATGTTACCCCCATATTTCACTGTATATATGTTGTTTTAGTCTATGTGTCACTGGGATCCTGCCAGGCATGGCCCCAGTGCTCATAAGTATGTGCCCTGTATGTGTTCCCTGTGTGATGACTAACTGTCTCACTGAGGCTCTGCTAACCAGAACCTCAGTGGTTATGTTCTCTCTGCTTTCCAAATTTGTCACTAACAGGCTAGTGACTAAATTTACCAATTTACATTGGCATACTGGTACACCCATATAATTCCCTTGTATATGGTACTGAGGTACCCAGGGTATTGGGGTTCCAGGAGATCTCTATGGGCTGCAGCATTTCTTTTGCCACCCATAGGGAGCTCTGACAATTCTTACACAGGCCTGCCAGTGCAGCCTGAGTGAAATAACGTCCACGTTATTTCACAACCATTTACCACTGCACTTAAGTAACTTATAAGTCACCTATATGTCTAACCTTTACCTGGTGAAGGTTGGGTGCAAAGTTACTTAGTGTGTTGGCACCCTGGCACTAGCCAAGGTGCCCCCACATCGTTCAGGGCAAAATCCCCGGACTTTGTGAGTGCGGGGACACCATTACACGCGTGCACTGTACATAGGTCACTACCTATGTACAGCGTCACAATGGTAACACCAAACATGGCCATGTAACATTTCTAAGATCATGGAATTGTCACCCCAATGCCATTCTGGCATTGGGAGGACAATTCCATGATCCCCCGAGTCTCTAGCACAGACCCGGGTACTTCCAAACTGGCTTTCCTGGGTCTCCACTGCAGCTGCTGCCAACCCCTCAGACAGGTTTCTGTCCTCCGAGGGTCCGGTCCAGGCAGCCCTGGCCCAGGAAGGCAGAACAAAGGACTTCTTCTGAGAGAGTGTGTAACACCCTCTCCCTTTGGAAATAGGTGTGAAGGCTGGGGAGGAGTAGCCTCCCCCAGCTTCTGGAAATGCTTTGATGGGCACAGATGGTGCCCGTCTCTGCATAAGCCAGTCTACACCGGTTCAGGGATCCCCCAGCCCTACTCTGACGCGAAAGTGGACAAAGGAAACGGGACCTCTCCCCTGACCTGCACCTCCCAGGGGAGGTGCCCAGAGCTCCTCCAGTGTGTCCCAGACCTCTGCCATCTTGGAAACAGAGGTGTTTGTGGCACACTGGACTGCTCTGAGTGGCCAGTGCCAGCAGGTGACGTCAGAGGCTCCTTCTGATAAGCTCTTACCTCTCTTGGTAGCCAATCCTCCTTCCTAGGTAGCCAAACCTCCTTTTCTGGCTATTTAGGGTCTCTGCTTTGGGGATCTCACCAGATAACTAATGCAAGAGCTCACCAGAGTTCCTCTGCATCTCCCTCTTCACCTTCTGCCAAAAGATCGACTGCTGACTGCTCAGGACTCCTGCAAAACCACAACAAAGTAGCAAGACGACTACTAGCAACCTTGTATCGCTTCATCCTGCCGGCTTTCTCGACTGTTTCCAGGTGGTGCATTCTCTGGGGGTAGCTTGCCTCCTCTCTGCACTAGGAGCTCTGAAGAAATCTCCAGTGGGTCGACGGAATCTTCCCCCTCCAACCGCAGGCAACAAAAGACTGCATCACCGGTCCTCTGGGTCCCTTCTCAGCATGACGAGGGTGGTCCCTGGAACTCAGCAACTCTGTCCAAGTGACTCCCACAGTCCAGTGACTCTTCAGTCAAGTTTGGTGGAGGTAAGTCCTTGCCTCCCCACGCTAGACTGCATTGCTGGGTACCGCATGATTTGCAGCTGCTCCAGGTCCTGTGCAGTCTTCCAGGATTTCCTTCGTGCACAGCCAAGCCTGGGTCCCTGATACTCTAACCTGCAGTGCACAACCTAATGAGTTGTCCTCCGGCGTCGTGGGACTCCATTTTGTGACTTCGGGTGGACTCCGGTTCACTTCTCTTCTAAGTGCCTGTTCAGGAACTTCTGCGGGTGCTGCCTGCTTCTGTGAGGGCTCGCTGACTTGCTGGGCGCCCCCTCTGTCTCCTCATCCAAGTGGTGACATCCTGGTCCCTCCTGGGCCACAGCAGCATTCAAAAACCCTAACCGCGACCCTTGCAGCTAGCAAGGCTTGTTTGCGGTCTTTCTGCGTGGGAACACCTCTGCAAGCTTCTTTACGACGTGTGACATCCATCCTCCAAAGGGGAAGTTCCTAGTCATCTTCGTTCTTGCGGAATCCACAGCTTCTACCATCCGGTGGCAGCTTCCTTGCACCCTCAGCTGGCATTTCCTGGGCTCCTGCCCACTCTCGACACTGTCGCGACTCTTGCACTTGGTCCCCTTGTCTTACAGGTACTCAGGTCCGGAAATCCACTGTTGTTGCTTTGCTGGTGTTTGTTCTTCCTACAGAATCCCCCTATCACGACTTCTGTGCTCTCTGGGGGTAGTAGGTGCATTTTACACCTACCTTACAGGGTCTTGGGGTGGGCTATTTTTCTAACCCTCACTGTTTTCTTACAGTCCCAGCGACCCTCTACAAGCTCACATAGGTTTGGGGTCCATTCGTGGTTCGCATTCCACTTTTGGAGTATATGGTTTGTGTTGCCCCTATACCTATGTGCTCCTATTGCAAACTACTGTAACTTTACACTGCTTGATTACTTCCTTTTGCTATTACTGCATATTTTTGGTTTGTGTACATATATCTTGTGTATATTTGCTATCCTCATACTGAGGGTACTCACGGAGATACTTTTGGCATATTGTCATAAAAATAAAGTACCTTTATTTTTAGTATATCTGTGTATTGTGTTTTCTTATGATATAGTGCATATGACACCAGTGGTATAGTAGGAGCTTTGCATGTCTCCTAGTTCAGCCTAAGCTGCTTTGTCATAGCTACCTTCTATCAGCCTAAGCTGCTAGAAACACATCTTCTACACTAATAAGGGATAACTGGACCTGGTACAGAGTGTAAGTATCCTTGGTACCCACTACAAGCCAGGCCAGCCTCCTACACTGATGCCAGTGTACAATTTATTGTAAAATATACCCAGAGGGCATCTTAGAGATGCCCCCTGAATACCAGTCTGACTGTAAAGGTATTTATTTGGGTGACACAGTACCAAAAATATCTTTGAGACAATACACCTTCTGGAGGTAAGTATTATGCACAACATATACACTAGACACCAAAATTAGACAAGTAATTAGTCATATGATAATGCAAACAATAGGAAATGCTATAGAATGCAATGGGAGAAAATAGGTCTAGGGGCAACACAAACCATATACTACGAAGTGGAATGCAAATCACAAATTGCTCCCTAGACAAGTATAGTGTGTGCAGAATCGCTGGGAGAGTAAGAATACAGTAAAGGTAAGTAAATTACCCCACCCCAGAGCCCAGAAAAGCAGGAGTAAAGTACTGCAAGTTTCCTTAGGACACACTACACCTCATGATTGGGATACTGCAGCAGCCAACCAAGTCTGCAAACAACAATTGCTGGATTCCTGGTCCTGAAGACCTGCAAAGGAAGGGGACCAAGTCCAGAAGTCGAAAGAAGTTCCAGGAAGGACAGGAGCCCCTGGCAACCCAGATGAGGGTGCAAAAGAAGAGTCCGCGGTTGGACGAAGACTGACGAGATGCACCCTAGGAAGATGCAGTAGGAAAGTACCATCTTGCCTGGCATGTTACCCCCATTTTTCACTGTATATATGTTGTTTTAGTTGTATGTGTCACTGGGACCCTGGTAACCCAGGGCCCCAGTGCTCATAAGTGTGCCTGAATGTGTTACCTGTGTAGTGACTAACTGTCTCACTGAGGCTCTGCTAACCAGAACCTCAGTGGTTATGCTCTCTCATTTCTTTCCAAATTGTCACTGACAGGCTAGTGACCATTTTTACCAATTTACATTGGCTTACTGGAACACCCTTATAATTCCCTAGTATATGGTACTGAGGTACCCAGGGTATTGGGGTTCCAGGAGATCCCTATGGGCTGCAGCATTTCTTTTGCCACCCATAGGGAGCTCTGACAATTCTTACACAGGCCTGCCACTGCAGCCTGAGTGAAATAACGTCCACGTTATTTCACAGCCATTTTACACTGCACTTAAGTAACTTATAAGTCACCTATATGTCTAACCTTTACCTGGTAAAGGTTAGGTGCAAAGTTACTTAGTGTGAGGGCACCCTGGCACTAGCCAAGGTGCCCCCACATTGTTCAGAGCCAATTCCCTGAACTTTGTGAGTGCGGGGACACCATTACACGCGTGCACTACATATAGGTCACTACCTATATGTAGCTTCACAATGGTAACTCCGAATATGGCCATGTAACATGTCTATGATCATGGAATTGCCCCCTCTATGCCATCCTGGCATAGTTGGCACAATCCCATGATCCCAGTGGTCTGTAGCACAGACCCTGGTACTGCCAAACTGCCCTTCCTGGGGTTTCACTGCAGCTGCTGCCAACCCCTCAGACAGGCAGCTGCCCTCCTGGGGTCCAGCCAGGCCTGGCCCAGGATGGCAGAACAAAGAACTTCCTCTGAGAGAGGGTGTGACACCCTCTCCCTTTGGAAAATGGTGTGAAGGCAGGGGAGGAGTAGCCTCCCCCAGACTCTGGAAATGCTTTGTTGGGCACAGATGTGCCCAATTCTGCATAAGCCAGTCTACACCGGTTCAGGGGACCCTTTAGCCCTGCTCTGGCGCGAAACTGGACAAAGGAAAGGGGAGTGACCACTCCCCTGACCTGCACCTCCCCTGGGAGGTGTCCAGAGCTCCTCCAGTGTGCTCCAGACCTCTGCCATCTTGGAAACAGAGGTGCTGCTGGCACACTGGACTGCTCTGAGTGGCCAGTGCCACCAGGTGACGTCAGAGACTCCTGTTGATAGGCTCCTTCAGGTGTTAGTAGCCTATCCTCTCTCCTAGGTAGCCAAACCCTCTTTTCTGGCTATTTAGGGTCTCTGTCTCTGGGGAAACTTTAGATAACGAATGCAAGAGCTCATCCGAGTTCCTCTGCATCTCCCTCTTCACCTTCTGATAAAGGAATCGACTGCTGACCGCGCTGGAAGCCTGCAAACCTGCAACATAGTAGCAAAGACGACTACTGCAACTCTGTAACGCTGATCCTGCTGCCTTCTCGCCTGTTTTCCTGCTTGTGCATGCTGTGGGGGTAGTCTGCCTCCTCTCTGCACCAGAAGCTCCGAAGAAATCTCCCGTGGGTCGACGGAATCTTCCCCCTGCAACCGCAGGCAGCAAAAAGCTGCATTACCGGTCCCTTGGGTCTCCTCTCAGCACGACGAGCGAGGTCCCTCGAATCCAGCGACTCTGTCCAAGTGACCCCCACAGTCCAGTGACTCTTCAGCCCAAGTTTGGTGGAGGTAAGTCCTTGCCTCACCTCGCTGGGCTGCATTGCTGGGAACCGCGACTTTGCAGCTACTCCGGCCCCTGTGCACTTCCGGCGGAAATCCTTTGTGCACAGCCAAGCCTGGGTCCACGGCACTCTAACCTGCATTGCACGACTTTCTAAGTTGGTCTCCGGCGACGTGGGACTCCTTTGTGCAACTTCGGCGAGCACCGTTTCACGCATCCTTGTAGTGCCTGTTTCTGGCACTTCTCCGGGAGCTACCTGCTTTAGTGAGGGCTCTTTGTCTTGCTTGACGTCCCCTCTCTCTTCAGGTCCAATTTGCGACCTCCTGGTCCCTCCTGGGCCCCAGCAGCATCCAAAAACGCCAAACGCATGATTTGCAGCTAGCAAGGCTTGTTGGCGTTCTCCCAGCGGGAAAACACTTCTGCACGACTCTCCAAGGTGAGAGGGATCCGTCCACTAAAGGGGAAGTATCTAGCCCTTTTCGTTCCTGCAGAAACCCCAGCTTCTTCTGTCCAGTCGAAGCTCCTTTGCACCCGCAGCTGGCATTTCCTGGGCATCTGCCCATCTCCGACTTGCTTGTGACTTTTGGACTTGGTCCCCTTGTTCCACAGGTACCCTAGATTGGAAATCCACAGTTGTTGCATTGCTGGTTTGTGTCTTTCCTGCATTATTCCTCTAACACGACTACTTTGTCCTTAGGGGAACTTTAGTGCACTTTGCACTCACTTTTCAGGGTCTTGGGAGGGTTATTTTTCTAACTCTCACTATTTTCTAATAGTCCCAGCGACCCTCTACAAGGTCACATAGGTTTGGGGTTCATTCGTGGTTCGCATTCCACTTTTGGAGTATATGGTTTGTGTTGCCCCTATCCCTATGTTTCCCCATTGCATCCTATTGTAACTATACATTGTTTGCACTGTTTTCTAAGACTATACTGCATATTTTTTCTATTGTGTATATATATCTTGTGTATATTTCCTAACCTCTCACTGAGGGTACACTCTAAGATACTTTGGCATATTGTCATAAAAATAAAGTACCTTTATTTTTAGTATAACTGTGTATTGTGTTTTCTTATGATATTGTGCAAGTGACACTAGGTGGTACTGTAGTAGCTTCACACGTCTCCTAGTTCAGCCTAAACTGCTCTGCTAAGCTACCATTATCTATCAGCCTAAGCTGCTAGACACCCTATACACTAATAAGGGATAACTGGGCCTGGTGCAAGGTGCAAGTACCCCTTGGTACTCACTACAAGCCAGTCCAGCCTCCTACATTGGTTGTGCAGTGGTGGGATAAGTGCTTGAGACTACTTACCACTCTTGTCATTGTACTTTTCATAAGAGAAAAATATACAAAACAAGGTCAGTGTATATACACATAGCCAAACTGTTTTGCATTTCTTCTTTTCACTCTTTTCTAAGTGCTGAAAAGTACTTCTAAAACTTTCAAAAAAGTTCTTAAAAGTTTAAAAAGTTTTTTTCTGTCTTTCCAAAAAGTTCTGAAAACTTTTTTCTCTTTTTCTATCACTTTAACTCTCTCTAAAAAATGTCTGGCACAGGCCAAACTGTTGATCTGTCCAAACTTGCATATGACAACCTTAGCTGGAAAAGAGCAAGGAGTCTCTGTATAGAGAGAGGTTTGAGTGTAGGGAAAAATCCTTCCTTGGAACTGTTACTTAACATGCTTAGAGAACAGGATAAGGCCATAGGTGCCCCATCTGTTGAAAAAGTACCTAATAGTTCCCAATCTGATTCAGGGACTCCCCCAGGAAAAGATTCAGGAAATAAACTTCCTAGCCTGCCCATTACTAGACAATCTAGCATAGATGGTAATGATGATGAGCCACACCATATAAATAGTGTTGTCTCACATCATAGCAAAAGCATTTATTCTCACCATACTGGTAGTAATGTTTCTGTTAACCAAGCTGTTAGGGTGGCTTCTGTAAGGGACAGGTCTCCTTCTGTTCATTCCCATCATAGCTCTGTTTCTAGGAATGTCCCTCCCACCAACCCTGATGACAGAATGTTAGAGAGGGAACTCAATAAGTTGAGGGTGGAACAAACCAGACTGAAGCTTAAAAAGCAACAGCTGGATTTGGATAGACAGTCTTTTGAATTAGAGAAGGAAAGACAGAAGTTGGGTTTAGATACCCATGGTGGCAGCAGCAGTATTCCCCATAGTCATCCTGCAAAAGAGCATGATTCCAGGAATCTGCACAAGATAGTTCCCCCTTATAAGGAGGGGGATGACATTAACAAGTGGTTTGCTGCACTTGAGAGGGCCTGTGTTGTACAGAATGTCCCTCAAAGGCAGTGGGCTGCTATCCTATGGCTATCATTTAGTGGAAAAGGTAGGGATAGGCTCCTTACTGTGAAAGAAAATGATGCTAATAATTTCCAAGTTCTTAAGAATGCACTCCTGGATGGTTATGGCTTAACCACTGAACAGTACAGGATAAAGTTCAGAGAGACCAAAAAGGAGTCTTCACAAGACTGGGTTGATTTCATTGACCATTCAGTGAAGGCCTTGGAGTAAAGTTACTGATTATGACAGCCTGTATAACTTAATCCTGAGAGAGCATATTCTTAATAATTGTGTGTCTGATTTGTTGCACCAGTACTTGGTGGACTCTGATCTGACCTCTCCCCAAGAATTGGGAAAGAAGGCAGACAAATGGGTCAGAACAAGAGTGAACAGAAAAGTTCATACAGGGGGTGACAAAGATGGCAACAAAAAGAAGGATGGTAAGTCTTCAGACAAGGGTGGGGACAAATCTAAAAATGAGTCTTCATCAGGCCCACAAAAACACTCTGGTGGGGGTGGTGGGTCCAAATCCTCCTTTAATCAGAACAAGGAAAAGAAACCATGGTGCTATTTATGTAAAATAAAAGGCCATTGGACAACAGATCCCAGTTGTCCAAAGAAAGGCACCACTGCTCCTACCACTACAACCCCTACTGCTACACCTAGTGTCCCTACTAATAGCAGTGGTGGTGGGAGCAAACCTACTAATAGCCAATCCAAGGGAGTAGCTGGGCTCACTTTTGGTAATTTAGTTGGGGTTGGTCTGATTAGGGAGACCACAGAGGCTACTTTAGTCTCTGAAGGGGCTATTGATTTAGCCACTTTGGTTGCTTGCCCCCATAACTTGGAGAAGTACAAGCAACTAACCCTAATAAATGGTGTTGAGGTCCAGGCCTACAGGGACACAGGTGCCAGTGTCACAATGGTGATTGAGAAACTGGTGCACCCTGAACAACACATACTTGGACACCAGTACCAAGTAACCGATGCTCACAACATAACACAAAGCCACCCCATGGCTGTTGTAAATCTCAACTGGGGGGGGGTAACTGGTCCAAAGAAAGTTGTGGTAGCTTCAGAATTACCTGTAGACTGTCTACTAGGGAATGATTTGGAGACATCAGCTTGGTCAGATGTGGAGTTGGAGGCCCATGCAGCAATGCTGGGCATCCCAGGGCATATTTTTGCTTTGACAAGGGCTCAGGCCAAAAAGCAAAAAGGACAGGGAAGCTTGGATCCTGGAACAATGGACCAAGTGCTCCCTAAAGCTAGGGCTAGTAGAAGCAAACCACTTCCTACTATCCCTCCCTCTACAGTGGATTCAACTTCTGAGGAAGAAGAATTCCCTCCCTGTGCAGAACCTACACCAGAGGAGCTGGAAGCAGACACTGCTGAGCTTTTGGGTGAAGGGGGGCCTGCCAGAGAGGAGCTGAGTGTGGCACAGCAAACCTGTCCCACATTAGAGGGTCTCAGACAGCAAGCTATCAAACAGGCTAATGGGGATGTCAGTGACTCTCACAGAGTTTACTGGGAGGACAACCTCTTGTACACTGAGCATAGGGATCCTAAACCTGGAGCTGCCAGGAGATTAGTGATTCCTCAGGAGTACAGAAAGTTCCTCCTAACACTGGCACATGACATTCCCCTAGCTGGGCACCTGGGTCAAATGAAAACTTGGGACAGATTGGTTCCATTGTTTCATTGGCCTAGGATGTCTGAGGACCCAAAGGAATTTTGTAAGTCCTGTGAAACCTGTCAAGCCAGTGGCAAGACAGGTGGCACACCAAAGGCACCCCTTATCCCACTGCCTGTGGTTGGGGTTCCCTTTGAAAGGGTAGGGGTTGACATAGTTGGCCCCCTTGACCCTCCTACTGCTTCAGGCAATAGGTTTATCTCAGTGGTAGTGGACCATGCCACAAGATATCCTGAAGCTATTCCTTTAAGGACCACTACAGCTCCTGCAGTGGCAAAGGCCCTCCTGGGAATATTTTCCAGGGTGGGCTTCCCAAAGGAAGTAGTATCAGACAGAGGAAGCAATTTCATGTCTGCATACTTAAAGGCCATGTGGAAGGAGTGTGGTGTAACGTACAAGTTCACAACACCCTATCATCCACAAACAAATGGACTGGTGGAGAGATTTAATAAAACTCTCAAAGGCATGATTATGGGTCTCCCTGAAAAACTCCGCAGGAGATGGGATATCTTTCTACCATGCCTCCTTTTTGCCTACAGGGAGGTACCCCAGAAAGGAGTGGGCTTCAGCCCCTTTGAACTTCTTTTTGGACACCCTGTTAGGGGTCCACTCACACTTGTAAAGGAGGGTTGGGAACAACCTTTAAAAGCTCCTAAGCAGGATATTGTGGATTATGTACTTGGCCTCAGATCAAGGATGGCTGAGTACATGAAAAAGGCCAGTAAAAACCTTCAGGCCAGCCAAGAGCTCCAGAAGCAATGGCATGATCAGAAGGCTGTTTTGGTTCAGTACCAACCAGGGCAGAAAGTGTGGGTCTTGGAGCCTGTGACCCCAAGAGCACTCCAAGATAAATGGAGTGGACCCCACACAATTGTTGAAAATAAGGGTGAAGTCACCTACTTGGTTGACTTAGGCACTGCCAGGAGTCCCCTTAGGGTGCTCCATGTCAACCGCCTGAAACCCTACTATGACAGGGCTGATCTCACCCTGCTCATGGCAACAGATGAGGGACAGGAAGAAGACAGTGATCCTCTACCTGATCTCTTCTCTTCCACAGATCAAGATGCTCTTGTGGAAGGTGTAGTTTTGGCTGATTGTCTTACTGCTGAGCAGAAAGACAATTGCATAAATCTCCTAGGACAATTTTCAGAACTCTTCTCTACTGTGCCAGGCACCACTTCTTGGTGTGAGCACACTATAGATACTGGAGACAGTTTACCTGTCAAAAGTAAGATCTATAGGCAGCCTGACCATGTTAGGGACTGCATAAAGCATGAAGTTCAGAAAATGTTGGAACTAGGAGTGGTTGAGCACTCTGACAGTCCATGGGCTTCTCCTGTGGTACTGGTACCAAAACCCAATTCTAAAGATGGAAAGAAGGAAATGCGGTTTTGTGTAGACTATAGAGGTTTCAACTTGGTAACCAAAACTGATGCTCACCCCATACCCAGGGCAGATGAGCTTATAGATACACTGGCATCTGCCAAGTATCTAAGCACTTTTGATTTGACTGCAGGGTATTGGCAGATCAAATTATCAGAAGATGCTAAACCTAAGACTGCATTTTCTACCATTGGAGGACATTACCAGTTTACTGTAATGCCTTTTGGTTTGAAAAATGCACCTGCCACTTTTCAGAGGTTGGTGAACACAGTCCTGCAAGGGCTGGAAGCTTTCAGTGCAGCATATTTGGACGATATAGCTGTCTTTAGCTCCAGCTGGGATGATCACCTGGTCCACCTATGGAAAGTTTTGGAGGCCCTGCAAAAGGCAGGCCTCACTATCAAGGCTTCAAAGTGCCAGATAGGGCAGGGTAAGGTGGTTTATCTGGGACACCTTGTTGGTGGGGAACAGATTGCACCACTTCAGGGGAAAATCCAAACTATTATTGATTGGGTTCCCCCTACCACTCAGACTCAGGTGAGAGCCTTCCTAGGCCTCACTGGGTATTACAGGAGGTTCATTAAGAACTATGGCTCCATTGCAGCCCCTCTTAATGACCTCACATCCAAGAAAATGCCTAAAAAGGTATTATGGACAGCAAACTGTCAGAAAGCTTTTGAGGAGCTGAAGCAGGCCATGTGCTCTGCACCTGTCCTGAAAAGCCCTTGTTACTCTAAAAAATTCTATGTCCAGACTGATGCATCTGAATTAGGAGTAGGGGCAGTCCTATCACAACGTAATTCTGAGGGCCAGGATCAACCTGTTGCTTTTATTAGTAGAAGGTTGACCCCTAGAGAAAAGCGTTGGTCTGCCATTGAGAGGGAGGCCTTTGCTGTGGTCTGGGCTCTGAAGAAGTTGAGGCCATACCTGTTTGGCACTCACTTCATTGTTCAGACAGACCACAAACCTCTACTTTGGCTAAAACAAATGAAAGGTGAAAATCCTAAATTGTTGAGGTGGTCCATATCCCTACAGGGAATGGACTATACAGTGGAACATAGACCTGGGAGTAGCCACTCCAATGCAGATGGACTCTCCAGATATTTCCACTTAGACAATGAAGACTCATCAGGTCATGGCTAGTCTTATTGTCCTTCGTTTGGGGGGGGGGTTGTGTAGGAAAGTACCATCTTGCCTGGCATGTTACCCCCATTTTTCACTGTATATATGTTGTTTTAGTTGTATGTGTCACTGGGACCCTGGTAACCCAGGGCCCCAGTGCTCATAAGTGTGCCTGAATGTGTTACCTGTGTAGTGACTAACTGTCTCACTGAGGCTCTGCTAACCAGAACCTCAGTGGTTATGCTCTCTCATTTCTTTCCAAATTGTCACTGACAGGCTAGTGACCATTTTTACCAATTTACATTGGCTTACTGGAACACCCTTATAATTCCCTAGTATATGGTACTGAGGTACCCAGGGTATTGGGGTTCCAGGAGATCCCAATGGGCTGCAGCATTTCTTTTGCCACCCATAGGGAGCTCTGACAATTCTTACACAGGCCTGCCACTGCAGCCTGAGTGAAATAACGTCCACGTTATTTCACAGCCATTTTACACTGCACTTAAGTAACTTATAAGTCACCTATATGTCTAACCTTTACCTGGTAAAGGTTAGGTGAAAAGTTATTTAGTGTGAGGGCACCCTGGCACTAGCCAAGGTGCCCCCACATTGTTCAGAGCCAATTCCCTGAACTTTGTGAGTGCGGGGACACCATTACACGCGTGCACTACATATAGGTCACTACCTATATGTAGCTTCACAATGGTAACTCCGAATATGGCCATGTAACATGTCTATGATCATGGAATTGCCCCCTCTATGCCATCCTGGCATAGTTGGCACAATCCCATGATCCCAGTGGTCTGTAGCACAGACCCTGGTACTGCCAAACTGCCCTTCCTGGGGTTTCACTGCAGCTGCTGCTGCTGCCAACCCCTCAGACAGGCAGCTGCCCTCCTGGGGTCCAGCCAGGTCTGGCCCAGGATGGCAGAACAAAGAACTTCCTCTGAGAGAGGGTGTGACACCCTCTCCCTTTGGAAAATGGTGTGAAGGCAGGGGAGGAGTAGCCTCCCCCAGCCTCTGGAAATGCTTTGTTGGGCACAGAGGTGCCCAATTCTGCATAAGCCAGTCTACACCGCTTCAGGGGACCCCTTAGCCCTGCTCTGGCGCGAAACTGGACAAAGGAAAGGGGAGTGACCACTCCCCTGACCTGCACCTCCCCTGGGAGGTGTCCAGAGCTCCTCCAGTGTGCTCCAGACCTCTGCCATCTTGGAAACAGAGGTGCTGCTGGCACACTGGACTGCTCTGAGTGGCCAGTGCCACCAGGTGATGTCAGAGACTCCTGCTGATAGGCTCCTTCAGGTGTTAGTAGCCTATCCTCTCTCCTAGGTAGCCAAACCCTCTTTTCTGGCTATTTAGGGTCTCTGTCTCTGGGGAAACTTTAGATAACGAATGCAAGAGCTCATCCGAGTTCCTCTGCATCTCCCTCTTCACCTTCTGATAAAGGAATCGACTGCTGACCGCGCTGGAAGCCTGCAAACCTGCAACATAGTAGCAAAGACGACTACTGCAACTCTGTAACGCTGATCCTGCCGCCTTCTCGCCTGTTTTCCTGCTTGTGCATGCTGTGGGGGTAGTCTGCCTCCTCTCTGCACCAGAAGCTCCGAAGAAATCTCCCGTGGGTCGACGGAATCTTCCCCCTGCAACCGCAGGCACCAAAAAGCTGCATTACCGGTCCCTTGGGTCTCCTCTCAGCACGACGAGCGAGGTCCCTCGAATCCAGCGGCTCTGTCCAAGTGACCCCCACAGTCCAGTGACTCTTCAGCCCAAGTTTGGTGGAGGTAAGTCCTTGCCTCACCTCGCTGGGCTGCATTGCTGGGAACCGCGACTTTGCAGCTACTCCGGCCCCTGTGCACTTCCGGCGGAAATCCTTTGTGCACAGCCAAGCCTGGGTCCACGGCACTCTAACCTGCATTGCACGACTTTCTAAGTTGGTCTCCGGCGACGTGGGACTCCTTTGTGCAACTTCGGCGAGCACCGTTTCACGCATCCTCGTAGTGCCTGTTTCTGGCACTTCTCCGGGTGCTACCTGCTTCAGTGAGGGCTCTTTGTCTTGCTCGACGTCCCCTCTCTCTTCAGGTCCAATTTGCGACCTCCTGGTCCCTCCTGGGCCCCAGCAGCATCCAAAAACGCCAAACGCACGATTTGCAGCTAGCAAGGCTTGTTGGCGTTCCTCCGGCGGGAAAATACTTCTGCACAACTCTCCAAGGCGAGAGGGATCCGTCCACCAAAGAGGAAGTATCTAGCCCTTTTTGTTCCTGCAGAAACCCCAGCTTCTTCTGTCCAGTCGAAGCTTCTTTGCACCCGCAGCTGGCATTTCCTGGGCATCTGCCCATCTCCGACTTGCTTGTGACTTTTGGACTTGGTCCCCTTGTTCCACAGGTACCCTAGATTGGAAATCCACAGTTGTTGCATTGCTGGTTTGTGTCTTTCCTGCATTATTCCTCTAACACGACTACTTTGTCCTTAGGGGAACTTTAGTGCACTTTGCACTCACTTTTCAGGGTCTTGGGGAGGGTTATTTTTCTAACTCTCACTATTTTCTAATAGTCCCAGCGACCCTCTACAAGGCCACATAGGTTTGGGGTCCATTCGTGGTTCGCATTCCACTTTTGGAGTATATGGTTTGTGTTGCCCCTATCCCTATGTTTCCCCATTGCATCCTATTGTAACTATACATTGTTTGCACTGTTTTCTAAGACTATACTGCATATTTTTTCTATTGTGTATATATATCTTGTGTATATTTCCTAACCTCTCACTGAGGGTACACTCTAAGATACTTTGGCATATTGTCATAAAAATAAAGTACCTTTATTTTTAGTATAACTGTGTATTGTGTTTTCTTATGATATTGTGCATATGACACTAGGTGGTACTGTAGTAGCTTCACACGTCTCCTAGTTCAGCCTAAGCTGCTCTGCTAAGCTACCATTATCTATCAGCTTAAGCTGCTAGACACCCTATACACTAATAAGGGATAACTGGGCCTGGTGCAAGGTGCAAGTACCCCTTGGTACTCACTACAAGCCAGTCCAGCCTCCTACAGATGCCAGCGGGTTCCTGCATGATGCAAAAGATGTCCCATGATGTGAAGACAGATGCAGATGTGATTTCGTGTTGGAAGTCGCCAACAAGCCTTGGTTACGACAAATAAGCGTTTTGTGTCAAAATGGCGCTGTCTGGACGCAGGAGGGACCTGTGGGCCTCAACTCTGTGTGAGGAGGAAGAGGGGGCTCTCAGCACTTTAGAGAGCCCTCAGGATGCCAGGCAGCACCCACGGGAGTCCCAGGACACGAGGACAAAGGAGGTGCAAAACAAGGTTGGTGCAGCACAACAAAGGGAGGTCCCACGCCGTTGCAGTACAACTCAGCGAGTTGAATGTTGCAGGATGGAGTGCTGGGGACCTGGGACAGGTTGTGCACGAAGGAATTTTGGAAATAGTGCACAGAGGCCTCAGGAGAGGAAGGGGACGTAGTACACAGGGTTACCGTCGCTCTCAGGGAAGGCAAGGTCTTACCTCCTCCAAATTGTGTCAGCAGGACGTCAGGACAGTCTATGTTGATGGGTCCACCGCCTGTGTCCTTAGGAGCACGCTTGTCGCTGTGAGAGGAGTCCAAGGGTACCGACGTTGTCTTAGAAGGTGCCTGCATGAGCAGGGAAGTGACTCCGTCACCCCACAGGAGATTTCTTCGGTCCTTCTGGTGCAGGGTGAAGGCAGAGAGTCCTCAGAGCGTGCACACCGTGGAAACTGTTGCAGTTGCTGGCTGGAGCTGAAGTTGCAGCGGAAAAGTATCCCTTGTGGATACTTTGTTACTGTTACAGCGGATCCTGGAGCAGGCAGCGGTTTATTCGAGGTCAGAGGATGAAGTAGTAGTTGCAGAGGATTTCCGAAGAAAACTTGCAAGCAGAATCTGAAGAGAACCCACAGGAGAGAACCTAAATAGCCCTTAGAGGGGGATTGGCTACCTTATCAGGTAAGGACCTATCAGGAGGGGCCTCTGACGTCACCTGCTGGCACTGGCCACTCAGAGCCCTCCAGACTGCCATCACACCTTGCAAAGCAAGATGGCTGAAGTCTGGGACATACTGGAGGAGCTCTGGGCACCAACCCTAGGGTGGTGATGGACAGGGGAGTGGTTACTCCCCTTTCCTTTGTCCAGTTTCGCGCCAGAGCAGGGGGCAAGGGGTCCCTGAACCGGTGTAGACTAGCTTATGCAGAAGGGCACCATCTGTGCCCTTCAAAGCATTTCCAGAGGTTAGGGGAGGCTACCCCCCAGCCTGTAACACCTATTTCCAACGGGAGAAGGTGTAACACCCTGCTCTCAGAGGAAATGCTTTGTCCTGCCTTCTTAGGACTGAACTGCTCAGGCCCCAGGAGGGGAGAACCCTGTCTGTGAGGTTGCAGCAGCTGTAGCTGCAGTGCAAGCCTCAGAGAGCTGGTTTGGCAGTACTGCCGGTCCATGGTGGAGCAGGAATTGGCTCCCCAATACCAGATTTGGAATGGGGGGACAATTTCATGATCCTAGACAACTTACATGGCCATATTCGGAGTTACCATTGTGAAGCTACATATAGGTATTAACCTATATGTAGTGCACCCGTCTAATGGTGTCCCTGCACTATGTGGGGGCACCTTTGCTAGTGCATGGATGCCCTCACACTTAGTTTCTTTGTACCTAACCTTCAGCAAGTGATGGTTAGACATATAGGTGACTTATAAGTTACTGAAGTGCAGTGAAAATGGCTGTGAAATAACGTGTGCGTTATTTCACGCAGGCTGCAGTGGCAGGCCTGTGTAAGAATTGTCAGAGCTCCCTATGGTTGGCAAAAGAAATGCTGCAGCCCATAGGGATCTCCTGGAACCGCAATGCCCTTGGTACCTAGGTACCATATACTAGGGACTTACAAGGGGGTCCAGTATGCCAATTGAAATTGGTAAATGAAGTCACTAGCCTACAGTGACAAATTTAAAAGCAGAGAGAGCATAAGCACTGAGGTTCTGGTTAGCAGAGTCTCAGTGACACAGTCAAGCACTACTGACAACACACACATTAGGCCACAAACTATGAGCACTGGGGACCTGGCTAGCAGGATCCCAGTGAGACAGGCAAAACACGCTGACATACACTCACAAACAGGCCAAAAGTCAATCAATCAAATAATTTCTTAAGCGCACTACTCACCCCGTAGGGTCTCAAGGCGCTGGGAGGGGGATGGTTCCTGCTCGAAAAGCCAAGTTTTTAGGTGCTTTCTGAAGGTTAGGAGGTCCTGGGTCTTGCAAAGGTTGGTGGGGAGGGAGTTCCAGGTCTTAGCGGTGAGGTGGGAGAAGGATCTGCCGCCAGAGGTGGTGAGTTGGATGCGGGGGACTGTAGCGAGATCGGCGGAGTGGGGCTGTTGAGTTGGTTTGTGGAATTTGACTCATTCGTTGAGGTAGGCCGGTTCAGTGTAGTGGAGGGCTTTGTGAGCGTGGACAAGGATTTTTAAAATGATCCTTTTGTTGATGGGCAGCCAGTGTAGGGATCTGAGGTGGGTGGATATGTGTTCGTGGCGAGAATGAAACGTCCGGCTGCGTTCTGGATTCACTGGAGTTTTCTTTGAAGCTTGGCTGTGGTCCCTGCATAGAGGGGGTTGCCGTAGTCCAGTCTGCTGCTTATGAAGGTGTGGGTGACTGTTCTTCTTGTTTCTAACGGAATTCATTTGAAAATCTTGCGTATCATGCGAAGGGTGTTGAAGCAGGAGGATGATATGGTGTTGATTTGCTTGGTCAAGGAGAGAGACGAGTCCAACATGATGCCAAGGTTGTATGCGTGGGTGGTGGGTGTTGGGGGTGTTCCGAGGGTGGTGAGCCACCAAGAGTCGTTTCATGCTGCCTTGTTGGGGCCGAAGATGATGATCTCTGTTTTGTCTGAGTTCAATCTGAGGTGGCTTGCTGTCATCCAGTTGGCGTTGTTGAGGAGTCAGGCATGCAGGTTATTCTTGGCAGTAGCCGGATTCCAAGTGAGGGAGATGATGAGCTGGGTGTCGTCAGCGTATGAAATGATGGTGATGCCGTGGGGGCGGAGGATGTTGGCGAGAGGAGCCATGTAGATGTTGAAGAGGGTGGGGCTGAGGGAGGATCCTTGGGCGACTCCACAGATGATCTTGGTGGCTGTAGGCCAGAAAGGAGGGAGGCAAACTCTTTGGGTTCTTTCGGAGAGGCAGGCGTTGAGCAAGTCCAGGGATTTGTGGCAAATTCCGGCATCGAAAGTGGGGGTAACCATGCTAGAAAGAGGGTACTTTCTCACAACATGGACTCACAGTGCAAACACACAGAAAGACACAACACACAGGCACACCGGCACACACAGGCCCTCATTCCAACCCTGGCGGTCATGGACCGCCAGGGTTGAAGGACACGGAAGCACCGCCAACAGGCTGGCGGTGCTTCAGTGCCCATTCTGACCGCAGCGGTAAAGCCGCAGTCAGAAAAGGGGATCCGGCGGTTTGCCGCCGGAATACCCCTGGCTGGGCTGAATCTCCATGGCAGCACCGCCATGGAGATTCCGACCCCCTTCCCGCCATCCTGTTTCTGGCGGTTTTTACCGCCAGGAACAGGATGGCGGGAACGGGTGTTGTGGGGCCCCTGGGGGCCCCTGCACTGCCCATGCCACTGAAATGGGCAGTGCAGGGGCCCCCTAACAGGGCCCCAGAGAGATTTTCACTGTCTGCATTGCAGACAGTGAAAATCGCGACGGGTGCAACTGCACCCGTCGCACCCCTGCAACACCGCCGGCTCCATTCGGAGCCGGCTTCATTGTTGCAGTGCCTTTCCCACTGGGCCGGCGGGTGCTCCTTTGGCGGGGGCCGGCAAGTGCCCGCCGGCCTAGTGGGAAAGCCAGAATGGCCTCCGCGGTCTTTTGACTGCGGAGCGGCCAAATGGCGGTGACCGCATGGCGAGCGGCTACCGCCGCCTGCCGCGGTCAGAATGACCGCCACAGTGTCTTCACAGGGACTCACAGTGTACGCCCACAGAGAGACACAACACACAGGCACACACAGAGGCCCTCTTTACAACCCTGGCGGATGGCGGTAAAATGGAGTGCCAACAGGCTGGCGGTACTTTTCTCCATAATATGACATTGGCGGTTTGGCTCAAGCCAAACCGCCAATGTACCACACTGTCCACCACGGCGGTAACGACCGCCAGGCTGGAGACTTCAGTCTCCAGCCAGGCGGCCGTCACCAGCCCGCCTGCCCGCTGGATTATGACCCCACCTATCGCCATGGTTTTCGTGGCATGCTTACCGCCACGAAAACCATGGCTGTAGGCACTATCAGTGACAGGAAATTAATTCCCTGTCACTGATAGGGGTCTTCCTCACCACCCCTCCCCCGGTCTCCCCCACACCCCTTTACAGACCCCCCCACGACATACACACACCTTCACGCACCATCAAACACAGGCATACACACATTCATAACCACATTCATCCACGCATGCATACATCCATTCACACACACACTGACATACATACAAGCACACACGCATGCACATAACACAAGATACACACACTCACACATTCATACACGCACACACAGACAACATGCATCACACACCCGCATACATGCATGCACAAACATACATCCCCCCATACACACAACACCCTCCACTCCCCTCCCCTGTCAGAGCACCCGACTTACCTGATGTCAGGGGGTCCTCCGGCAGGAGACTGGACGGGGCACTGCTGCCAGCAGCAGCAGCGTCCGCCAGCAGAACACCGCCAGGCCGTATCATGGGTCATGATACGGTCTGCGGGGGTGTACTGGCGTGGCGCTGCTGCTGGCAGCAGCCCCACCTTACCGCCATCTGCCAGCATGGCCACAACCGGATTTCCGTCATCCTGGCGGGAATCAGGCTGCGCTCATAATATGGCAGACGGCTGGTAGCTGCGGCAACAGTCTTTTGGCGGCCGTCACCATGGCAGTAGGCTGTTATTACCGCAATGTTATAATGAGGGCCAGAGTGTCTACACAGGGACTCACAGTGCACACCCACAGAGAGACACAACACGCACGCACACACAGAGGGGGTCATTACAACATTGGCGGTAAAAGCAAATACCGCCGTGCAGAAGACCGCCAACACACCGCCGCGGCCGTGGAATTCCGCCACTGCCATTATGACCCACAGCTTGGAATCCGCCAAAATCTAGACACCCACACAAGTCTGCCACACCAAAGGACAGTGATAAACTGGCAATAACAAAACCTCCACCGTCACGCCAACAGGAATACGTCCACACTATCACGACCCACGAATCCACGCGGTGGTCTTTCAACCGCAGTATTCCATTGGCGGTACACACCGCTGCGCTCAAAATACACACACATCTACAAAACACAACCACATTGGAGAATTCGAAATACACACACCTGATGCACATACACACACCACTCCCACACACCCAATACACTAAAAAACACACACCCACATCACCCACAAACCCTTATGACAACAATTGCGACAGAAGGCCAGAGAGAGACACCACCAGAAAGAACAATAGCATCCACAGGCACTCAACACCATCACTCACACAACATCCATGCACCTCACACAACACACCTCTAAATATCACCCCACTCATCACAACACACCCCACCCCACACATCACCCACACCACCCCATGGCACCGCAAAGACACCCCAGGTTTTCTGAGGAGAAGCTCAGGGTCATGGTGGAGGAAATCATCCGGGTAGAGTCACAGCTATTCGGATCACAGGTGCAGCACACCGCCATAGCTAGGAAGATGGAGCTATGGCGAAGAATCGTGGACAGGGTCAACGCAGTAGGACAGCACCCAAGAACTAGGGATGACATCCGGAGAGGTGGAACGACCTACGGGGGAAGGTGCGTTCCGTGGTCTCAAGACACCAGATTGCGGTTCAGAAGACTGGCGGCGGACCCCCACCACCTCCCCCAGAACTCACTACATGGGAGGAGCAGGTCTTGGCTATACTGCATCCTAAGGGCCTTGCAGGAGTAGCTGGAGGAATGGACTCTGGTAAGTCAAAGCTTTCACTACTTCATCCCCCACCCACCTGCATGCTATCACATACCCCCACCCTCGCCCTCACCCCCATCACTCCAACTCCTCACATATGTCCCACTATCACAAACCACACATCCCAAACCCAAGCCCTGCGTGTAACACCAAAGCATGGACACCCATCACCAAAGCATGTCCACAGCACATACCCATACACCCCCCTACACCATTATCACACAAGGTCCCACACAAGAATGGAAGCACTGGGGTACAGAGTCACCCACCCATTGCACACCATGGCACACACAGATGCAATAATCATGCTTTTACACCCCTGCAGGACCCCTATCCAACGTCACCGGACAGGAGGGTCCAGACATGTCCACTCCACCCACAGAAGAGGCCCACAGTGATGACAGCAGCTCTGTCCAACTGGATCTAGATGACCAGCCTGGCCCATCTGGGACCTCGGGACAGTCGGTTCCCCTAACACTGGCACAGGCCACTACAGAGCTTCCCCCCTCTGGAAACACCAGCACAGCACCCCCCAGGGGGCCCATACCTCTGTCCCCAGGACACGTCAAGCAGCAGTGTGTCCACCACTACAGGGCCCCCAGGCTAACCCACCACCCCAACAACACCAGCGACCTGGGGGCAGTGGTAGTGGGCACACGGTTCAGGTGACAGAGGCCGAGGGAAACAGGGAAACTGGGTGGGCTGCAGTGCGACAGGGGGAGGACAGGCCCAGGGAACCCACTCTCCACGAGGCCCTCTCCAACATCATTGGAGCCTACCACCATTCCCAGGAGATGATGGCAAAGGTACTGGCCAAGTTTCAGGAGACCCAGCGGCTGCAGGAAGAACAGTATTTGGGGTTCAGGGAGGAACTCAAATCCACCAATTCCACTCTGGGCAGCATTGTAGGGGTGCTGAAGGAACTCGTCAACATCAGGAGGGACACTGTGGCACAACAAGGGGCCCCTGACACTAGCCTGGACGAGGAACTGCCCACCACCTCCGCCGGTGCTAGTGGACAGGAGGCACCACCACAGGACCACAACACCAGCACCCCACCCCCTGCAGATGGAGAACCACCCCACAAGCGGTCCCTGAGATCCAGGACAAAGACAGGGAACAATGCAAAGACCCCTGCCAAGAAATTAGACCACCCTGATTGTCATCCTTCTGTCACACTTTGTCACCCTGTCCATACATCAACTGCCTCAGCTCCACTTCCTATGCCCCTTTGGACAATGCACCTGTGAGACTAATAGACTGGACTCTGCCATGGACATTCCTCCACCATCACCCCTGACCATTTTACAACCCCCTCCACTATTTAGCACTTAAATAAACACCCTTAAATCACAAAACAATCTGGAGTCAGTCTGTGCTTTCACAAATGTGCATTTGCAATAATAGTGGCAAAATGCTATATCCAATGTAATGTCAACATACCTATGTCACACAGCTCTAGTCCATGCGGAAACAAAGCAGAGGTCACACAGTGGGACCCACATCTGTGAAATCGAAATGGAAAGTGACAACTCAGTGTCCATACACTGTGTGAAAATGACAGACAGATGAGAGGTAGAAGATTTAAATCAGATGTAGCAGGCAGTGTTGTCTTCTTACCTGGGTCTCACGGGAAGTATTGCTGGATCACCGTGTTCCTGTTGTCTATGTCCTCTTCTTCTGCTTCTTCGTCTTCACTGTCCACAGGCTCCACAGCTGCCACAAGACCTCCATCTGGACCATCCTCCTGCAGAAAAGGCACCTGTCGTCGCAAAGCCAAGTTGTGAAGCAGACAGCAGGCCACGATGATCTGGCACACCTTCTTTGGTGAGTAGAATAGGGAACCACCTGTCATATGGAGGCACCTGAACCTGGCCTTCAGGAGGCCGAAGGTCCTCTCTATAATCCTCCTAGTCCGGCCATGGGCCTCATTGTAGCGTTCCTCTGCCCTTGTCCTGGGAGTCCTCACTGGGGTCAGTAGCCATGACAGGTTGGGGTAACCAGAGTCACCTGCAAATGTCGAGGGACAACTGTTAGACACACACTAACTCTTAGGGACATCACCAGACCCAGACACCCAGTCACACTGTATTGGGTCCATGTCCTCACCTAATAGCCACACACAGTGCCTCTGGAGTTGCCCCATCACATAAGGGATGCTGCTATTCCTCAGAATGTAAGCATCATGCACTGAGCCAGGAAATTTGGCATTCACATGGGAGATGTACTGGTCTGCCAAACACACCATCTGCACATTCATAGAATGGTAACTCTTCCGGTTTCTGTACACCTGTTCACTCCTGCGTGGGGGTACCAAGGCCACATGTGTCCCATCAATGGTACCTATGATGTTGGAGATATGTCTCAGGGCATAGAAGTCACCTTTCACTGTAGGCAAATCCTCCACCTGAGGGAAAACGATGTAGCTACACATGTGTTTCAGCAGGGCAGACAACCCTTTGGACAACACGTTGGAGAACATAGGCTGGGACATCCCTGATGCTATGGCCACTGTCATCTGAAAAGACCCACTTGCCAGGAAATGGAGTACTGACAGCACCTGCACTAGAGGGGGGATTTCTGTGGGATGGCGGATAGCTGACAACAGGTCTGGCTCCAACTGGGCACACAGTTCTAGGATTGTGGTACGATCAGGTCTATAGGTGATAATTACATGTCGCTCCTCCATTGTCGACAGGTCCACCAGCGGTCTGTACACCGGAGGATGCCGCCATCTCCTCACCTGCCCCAGCGGACGTGCTCTATGGAGGAGAACAGCGAGCAGAGAGTCAACCAACACTGAGGTACGCAAGCACAATTTAATCGGAAAATGTTTTAAAATCGACATATGGCTGTATTAGTGTTTAAACAAGGCCTAGATATGTGTGACGCAGTCAAAAATAATGCCATGTGGCCCCCTGAAATGGCGGCTGCCTGACCTGTAATGTGGGACAAGGGGATATGAGGTAACTGCACTGGCGTTGTACACTGTCGCAGTTGGCGGTCGAAGACCGCGGCGCAATCCTGCATTGGTTAACATTGGACCCTATGGGTCCCAGGAGCCAATGACGATGTACGCCGGAGGTGACGGTGCGCACCACCGCAGACATGACTGCCATTTTATCTCTGTTCAATCACTTGATACCTGATCTTCGACAGGAGAGGACCTACACTGCAAGTGCTGCTGTGACCTCAGTTTGGAAGAGACAATGGCTCGTGTGTCTGGGAAAAGGTCCCCTGCCTTCAGCAAGGAGCAGTTGGAGAAACTAGTGGATGGGGTCCTCCCCCAGTACACGCTATTCTACTGTCCTCCAGACAAACAGGTGAGTACACTGTGAGCATGCTGTATGGGCAATGCCTGTTTGGAGTGGTGTGGATGAAAGATAGGGGGGGGGGGGAGAATGAGGCGTGCATGAAACGACGGTGAGTGCATGTGCAGCATGGCAAGGGTAGGGATGCAGGCCAATGACTGTGACGGTGCGGACGGTTATATATTCTCCTTTTCCCCTGTACTTTTCCTGTAGGTCAGCGCCCACAAGAAGAAGGATATTTGGCGTGCCATCGCCAAGGAAGTCCGGACCCTGAGGGTCTACCACAGACGGAGCACCCACTGCCGGAAAAGATGGGAGGACATTCGCCGCTGGAGCAAGAAGACGGCGGAGGCCCAGCTGGGGATGGCCTCCCAACGTGGGAGGGGTGCCCATCGCACCATGACCCCCCTGATGTTCCGGATCCTGGCAGTGGCGTACCTGGAGTTGGATGGGCGCTTGAGGGCATCACAGCAGCCACAAGGGGGTAAGTACACTCTCATTCAGCTGATTCAGTGCGCATTGTAGGTGTCTGGGTGGGGGAGGTGGGCTGTGGGTTCCCCTAGGCCAGGGCGAGTTTAGTAGGCAAGGTCACTTCTTAAGGCAGGCCCTGTGGCACCCCACCCCACCTGTGTACAGAGCCAACTACACCTAGTCAGGCTCCTGTGGCTTCCATGTGTGCAGCAATGGGCATAGCCTTGCAACCCATGTCCCTGTGATTGATTAGGGAACTCCAAGTGTGCGGCATAGTGCAGGGGGCTTCTGTGTCTGTAGTGTCCGCCAACGGTAGCAGTATTGGATGCACTCAACATGTCTTTCTTCTGTCTTCCCCCCCCTTTTTGTGGTCTCCCTGTGCTTGTGTGCATTAGCATCATCAGACAGAGGAGCAGTGGCACCAGAGCAGGAGGGAGCTGTATCCCACGTGGCCCTGGAGGGTGACACAACAGAGTCAGAAGCCACCAGTGTGACGGAGGGCGAGGGGAGCTCCACGGCGGGGACAGGAGCTGAGAACAGCGACACGGACTCCTCCTCTGATGGGAGCTCCCCCTCTGTGCCCACCGCATCTACAGCAGCCTCTCAGCGTTTGCGCCGTGGCTACTCACCCGGGGGGGTGGCCATCTCCTTCGCCCCAGGCACCTCAGGCCTTGCCCCAGTCAGCCCTGCTGCCCTCAGTGAGGAGGCCATTGACCTCCTCAGGTCCCTCCCTGTTGAGCAGTCTACCATTTTGAATGCCATCCAGGGTGTAGAGAGGCAGTTGCAACAGACCAATGCATACCTGGAGGGCATTCATTCCGGTCAGGCAGCCCATCAGCGAGCTTTTCAGATTCTGGCCTCAGCACTGATGGCAGCCATTGTCCCTGTCTCTAGCCTCCCCCCTCCAACTTCCTCCACCCAGACCCGAACCCCTGTACCTCAGCCTATCCCAAGCACACCATCAGGCCAGCATGCACACACCTCAACACACAAGGGAAGCTCAGGCAAACATAAGCACCACACATCCCACAGGCACTCACGCAGGCGTCATACACATACACATACAGACATACCAACAGCCACTGCCCCCACTGTGTCCCCCTCCTCCTCGTTTCCCTCCTCCCTCCCAGTCTCGTCTCCACTCACACCTGCATGCACTACATCGTCAGCCACTATGTCCATCACCAGCACACCCACCACCACACCCCGCTCATGTGCAGTCACCACCCCCACTACCATTCACACATCCCGTGTCCTCTCCCAGTGTGTCTGTGAGCCCACCTCCCAAAGTACACAAACGAAGCCACACACCCACCCACCCAACAGCCATCCACCTCACAACAGCCTCTAGCCCATGCACCTTCACCCAAATTCACCAAACGTACACCTCCTACAACCACTACCTCTTCCTCCACTCCCAAACCCCCTCCATCTACCCGTCCCAGTGTGTCCAAAACACTTTTTCTGTCCAACCTTGACCTCTTCCCCTCACCTCCCCCACCCCTTCAGTCTCCTAAGGCCCACCTCTCCAGGTCCTAACCCAGCGCCTCAGCCACAACATCTGCGGGAACAGTGGTGTCAGTTGTAACTGGCTTCTGGAGTGTGCCAGGCAGCAGGGCAACCAGTGTGCCAAGGAGCCAGAGCACGGACAGTCCCCCACCTCAAAAGCACAAAAAGTTGGCCAGTGCCCGGCGGGAGAGAGGAAACAAATCTTCCACCAAAGCCTCTCCCAGGGGTACAGTTGGGTACAGTTGGGAGTGTGGAGACAGCTACGCCACCATCCAAGGTGTGGAAGGGGCACAGCAAAACAGGCAAGTCTGGGAAAACCTGCACGGCGGACAAGACCGCCACAAGCACCGCTGCCAAGGACACCGCCACCACAAGCACTGCTGCTAAGGACACCGCCGCCACAAGCACCGCTGCCAAGGACACCGCCGCCACAAGCACCACTGAACAGGACACCGCCGCCACCAGCACTGCTAAACAGGACACCGCCGCAACATGCACCGCTGAACAGGACACCGCCGCAACATGCACCGCTGAACAGGACACCGCGCAACATGCACTGATGAACAGGACACCGCTGCAACATGCACCGCAGGCCAGTGAGCGCCAAAGATTTCGACGCTTCTGAGGCCGCCACGAGCAGGATGAAGCACTCTGGGCACAAAGCCCCCTCCAGAACCAGTGGAGAAAGACAACCACTACCTCAGTCCTTGGCAGGATGAAGCACTCTGGGCACAAAGCCCCCTCCAGAACCAGTGGAGATTTACATCCACTACCTCTGTCCTTGGCTGGATGAAGCACTCTGGGCACAAAGCCCCCTCCAGAACCAGTGGAGAAAGGCATCCACTACCACAGTCCCTGGCAGGATGAAGCACTCTGGGCACAAAGCCCCCTCCAGAACCAGTGGAGAAAGGCATCCACTACCTCAGTCCTTGGCAGGATGAAGCACTCTGGGCACAAAGCCCCCTCCAGAACCAGTGGAGAAAGACATCCACTTGAGAGACTGTGGCTTTGCACTCCCCAGGATGCGGCAGTGGGCAACCCACCCACTGGAGAGCCTTGAGAGACTGTGGCTTTGCACTCTCTAGGATGTAGCAGTGGGCAAACCACCCACAGTAGAGACTTGAGAGACTGTGGCTTTGCACTCCCCAGGATGCGGCAGTGGGCAACCCACCCACTGGAGAGACTTGAGAGACTGTGGCTTTGCACTCCCCAGGATGTAGCAGTGGGCAAACCACCCACTGTAGAGACTTGAGATACTGTGGCTTTGCACTCCCCAGGATGCAGCAGTGGGCAAACCACCCACTGGAGAGACTTGAGAGACTGTGGCTTTGCACTCCCCAGGATAAAGCAGTGGGCAAACCACCCACTGCAGAGACTTGAGAGACTGTGGCTTTGCACTCCCCAGGATAAAGCAGTGGGCAAACCACCCACTGGAGAGACTTGAGGGACTGTGGCTTTGCACTCCCCAGGATGCAGCAGTGGGCAAACCACCCACTGGAGAAACTTGAGAGACTGTGGCTTTGCACTCCCCAGGATAAAGCAGTGGGCAAACTACCCACTGAAGAGACTTGAGAGACTGTGGCTTTGCACTCCCCAGAATACATCAATGGGCCTGGAGCACCCTTGTGGATCTGGCGTTGTGCACTCATCCGGCTGAGGTGCCACCCCTTCCCTTCCCCTTGAGGTGCCTTTCTATCTGATGCCCCAGCAGTGTTCTCTCCGTTTTGATCGGGTATTGGGTGTGGGCCTCACCCATTCATTTTGGGCCCAGTGGTCCACGGACTATGATGGTGGAATACCTTGGACTTGTATTCTTGGTGTATATATTTGTTTCTAGTGTAAATATATGTATATGAATGTATATATTTTTGATTACTGTCTTTTAATAGATTGCAAACGTTCGACTCATTTCCTTTTGTCCTTGCATTCTTCCAGGGGGAGTTGGGGGTTGTTAATGTAATGTATCATGATGTATTTGTGTGTGTGTTGTAGTGGGTGAGGGTGGGAGTGGGAGTGTTGCGTGTGTGTGTCACTCTTTTTATCCTCCCCCCTCCCCTGTGTCATAGGTGCGGTACTCACCGTGGTCTTCGCCGCCGTCTTTGTTGTTCCTGGTAGAGAAGCAGGAAGATAAAGGCTGGCAGTATCTGGAGCTTGGGTTCCATGGCGTCCTGATTCCTCGTGGGGTGTGTAGAGGTGAGCGTTTTTCTTTCCTGTTTCTGCCGTGTTTTTGTTCGCAGTAAATACGCCCCGGAAAAGGTGGCAGATTGGACTGTTGTGATACAGGGGCGGAACCTTGTCTTCCGCCTGTCTGTTGGCGGTTACCGCCACGGTGTTTGTATGTACCACCGTGATGTCGGAGTGTTAAAGTGGCGGAATTCCATTTTTTTTACCGCCGGCCTGTTGGCGGTTTTACCGCCGCTTTAACACCGACCGCCAGAGTTGTAATGAACCCCAGAGTGTCTACACAGGGACTCACAGTGCAGACCCACAGAGAGACACAACACACAGGCTCACCGGCACACACAGTGTCTACACAGGGACTCCCAGCACACACCCACGGAGACACACAACACACAGGCACACCGGCACACACCGAGTGTCTACACAGGGGCTCGCAGTGCACACCCACAAAGATGCACAAAACGCAGGCACAGTGCCATACACTGTGTGTACACAGGAACTCACAGTGCACACCAACAGAGAGAGACAACACACAGGCACACCTGCACACACACAGTGTCTACACAGGGACTCACAGTGCACACCCAGAGAGAGACAAAACACACAGGCACACCGGCACACACACAGAGGGGGGCATTTTGACCCTGGCGGTCCGAGACTGCCAGGGCTAAAATGACGGAAGCACCGCCAATAGGCTGGCAGTGCTTCCTGGCCTATGTGCACCGCCGGGGCCGGCGGTATTCCGACACTTTTGCCCCGGCAGTGATAATTCGCCTGGGGATTACGAGTCCCCGACCGCCACCCTTTTTCCAGGAAAAGGCTGGCGGTATGGGGAGTCGTGGGGCCCCTGGGGGGCCCTGCACTGCCCATGCCACTGGCATGAGCATTGCAGGGGCCCCCTGACAGGGCCCCATGCGGCTTTTCACTGTCTGCTATGCAGACAGTGAAAAGCGCGACGGGTGCAACTGCACCCGTCGCACGGCCGCAACACCACCGGCTCCATTTGGAGCCGGCTCCCATGTTGCGGCCCACATCCCTGCTGGGCCGGCGGGCGGAAACTTGGTGGGTGGAAACTTGGCATTGGCGGCCGTCCGGCAGTTACAGCTTGGCGGCGGCAAGTTGCAATGACCCCCAGAGTGTCTACACAGGGACTCCAAGCCCACAGAGTACACAGAACACACAGGCACACCGGCACACAGTGTCTATCTAGGGACTCCCAGTGCACATCCACAGAGAGACACAACACACAGGCACTCCGGCGCACACAGGGGGTCATTTTGAACTTGGCGGACGGCGGAGGCCGTCCGCCAAGGTACCGCCGCTGAATGACCGCACCGCGGTCAAAAGACCGCGGCGGCCATTCAGACATTTCCTCTGGGCCGGCGGGCGCTCTCCAAAAGAGCGCCCGCCGGCCCAGAGGAAATGCCCCTGCAACGAGGACGCCGGCTCAGAATTGAGCCGGCGTAGTTGCAGGGGTGCGACGGGTGCAGTTGCACCCGTCGCGTATTTCAGTGTCTGCTTAGCAGACACTGAAATACTTTGCGGGGCCCTCTTACGGGGGCCCCTGCAGTGCCCATGCCATGGGCATGGGCACTGCAGGGGCCCCCAGGGGCCCCGCGGTACCCCCTAACGCCATCCTGTTCCTGGCGGGAGACCCGCCAGGAACAGGATGGCGGTAGGGGATGTCAGAATCCCCATGGCTGCGGAGCGCGCTCCGCAGCCATGGAGGATTCACAAGGGCAGTGGTAAACCGGCGGGAGACCGCCGGTTTACCCTTTCTGGCCGCGGCTGAACCGCCGCGGTCAGAATGCCCTCGGGAGCACCGCCAGCCTGTTGGCGGTGCTCCCGTGGTCGGTGACCCTGGCGGTCACCGGCCGCCAGGGTCAGAATGACCCCCACAGTGTCTAAGCAGGGACTCCCAGTGCATACTCACAGAGAGACACAACATACAGGCACACACTGAGGCCCTCATTAGGACCCTGGCAGACAGCGGTATTTTGGAGAAAAGTACTGCCAACAGGCTGTTGGTACCTTCCCAAAATATGACATTGGCAGTATGGCTCAAGCCAATCCACCAATGTACCACTCCGTCCGCCACGGCGGTACAGCCGCAGGGCCGGAGACTTTGGTCTCCAGCCAGGCGGCCATCACTGTCCCACCCGCGGGATTATGACCCCGCCTACCGCCATGGTTTTCGTGGCTTCCTTCCAGCCACGAAAACCATGGCGGTATGCACTATCAGTGACAGGGAATCCCTTCCCTGTCACTGATAGCGGTCTTTCCCGCCCCCCCTCTGTAGGAGGCTGGCCTGGCTTATAGTGGGTACCTGATGGTACTTACACCTTGTGCCAGGGCCAGTTCTCCCTTATTAGTAGATTAGTAGTGTCCTGGCAGCTTAGGCTGATAGAGGTAGCTATAGCAGAGCAGGTTAGGCTGAACTAGGAGACATGAAAAGCTCCTACTATACCACTTATATCATATAGCACTATATCATAAGAATCACAATACTCAGAGTTACTAAAAATAAAGGTACTTTATTTTAGTGACTGTAGGAAGTTGGCTCTGTATATACTATTTCAAAGTAAGAAATAGTGTGCACAGAGTCCAAAGGGTTCCCCTTAGAGGTAAGATAGTGACAAAAAGAGATAATTCCAATGCTCTATTTTGTGGTAGTGTGGTCGAGCAGTAGGCTTATCAGAGGGTAGTGTTAAGCATTTGTTGTAAACACACAGGCAATAAAGGAGGAACACACACTCAAAGACTTACTCCAGGCCAATAGGTTTTTATATTAAAAAATATATTTTCTTAATTTATTTTAAGAACCACAGGTTCAAGATTTACATTAAACACTTTAAATGTACGGTACTTCACTTAGATACTTTAGGAACTTTGAATGAAAACAATATCATGTACAGTCTTTGTAACAATGGCAATAAGCTATTTTCAAAGTGGACACAGTGCAAAAATCAACAGTTCCTGGGGGAGGTAAGTAAAGGTTGGATTAGGAGGTAAGGAAAACACTTACAAGTCTCAGTCCTGGGGCATAGGCAGCCCACCGTTGGGGGTTTAAGGCAACCCCAAAGTTACCACACCAGCAGCTCAGGGCCGGTCAGGTGCAGAGGTCAAAGAGGTGCCCAAAACACGCAGGCGCCTATGGAGAACAGGGGTGCTCCGGTTCCAGTCTGCCAGCAGGTAAGTACCTGCGTCCTCGGGGGCAGACCAGGGGGGTTTTGTAGAGCACTGGGGGGGACATAAGTAGGCACACAAAACACACCCTCAGCGGCACAGGGGCGGCCGGGTGCAGTGTGCAAAGCAGGCATTGGGTTTTGTATAGGTTTCAATGGAGGGGCCCGGGGGTCACTCTAGCGGTGCAGGCAGGCACGGGGGGCTTCTCGGAACAGCCACCACCTGGGCAAAGCAGAGGGTCGCCTGGGGGTCACTCCTGAATCGAATATCGGTTCCTTCAGGTCCTGGGGGCTGCGGGTGCAGTGTTGGTTCCAGGCGTCGGGTCCTTTGTTACAAGCAGTCGCGGTCAGGGGGAGCCTCTGGATTCTCTCTGCAGGCGTCGCTGTGGGGGCGCAGGGGGGTCGTCTCTGGTTACTCACAGGCTCGCATTCGCCAGGGAGTCTTCCCTGAGGTGTTGGTTTTCTGCAGGTCACGCCGGGGGCGTCAGGTGCAGAGTGTAGATTCTCACGCTTACGGCGGGAAACGAGAAGTCTTTGGAAGTTGCTTCTTTGTTGCAAAGAAGTATCTGGTTTTGAACAGGGCTGCTGTTCATGGGCGTTTCTTGGTCCTGTAGTCCAGGGCAGTCCTCTGAGGCTTCAGTGGTCGTTGGTCCCCATCGGATGCGTCGTTGGAGCAGGTTTTCGAAATTGCAGACAGGCCGGTAGGGCTGGGGCCAAAGCAGTTGTCGTCTTCCTCCTTCTCTGCAGGCTTGTAGGTCAGCAGTCCTTCTTCTTTCTTCAGGTTGCAGGAATCTGATTTCCTGGGATCTGGGGAGCTGCTAAATACTGAATTTAGGGGGGTGTTTAGGTCTGGGAGGGCAGTAGCCAATGGCTACTGTCCTTGAGGGTGGCTACACCCTCTTTGTGCCTCCTCCCTGTAGGGAGGGGGGGGCACATCCCTAAAACTATTGGAGGAATCCTCCAAACTCAAGATGGAGGATTTCTCAAGGCAGGGGTCGCCTCAGCTCAGGACACCTTAGGGGCTGTCCTGATTGGTGGGTGACTCCTCCTTGTTTTTCTCATTATCTCCTCCAGCCTTGCCGCCAAAATGGGGGGCAGTGGTCGGAGGGATGTGCATCTCCACTAGCTGGGATGCCCTGGGGCGCTGTAACAAAAGAGGTGAGCCTTTGAGGCTCACCGCCAGGTGTTACCGTTCCTGCAGGTGGAGGTGAGAAGCATCTCCACCCAGTACAGCAGTGTTTCCCAAACTTTTTTGACCTGTGGCTCCCTTGACCTATTGGCTGTGGGCTGCGGCTCCCCATTATGTTACTTTATTTTTCATGGGTGGGGGGGATGTATGCACGGCCTCGGGAGTACTACCATTTTTTCCACTGGAAATAATACTAAGCACTTGACTCCTTGTGCAGAGCAATAAATGATATTTGGGCTCTTTACTAGAAAGGCCTTAATCAGGCTTCACTAAGAGCTGAGCACGGCCTACTAATGCTGAGGGATTACTATACAGGTCTGTAAAATCTGTGCTCTCTTTATGATCCCCACTAGTATACGTTACGTAGGCAGCTCACCAAGATTTAGGCTCCCTCCTACTGAGGCATCATATAGGTGTCGATTTGCTAAGTCACTTCTACAAAATAAAACGTAAGACCTTGAAATTCATGGTGCCGAGGAGATAAGTGAAAGAGGCGGGGATCATTTGATGAGAAGAGCACCCCCATTCTCACGAGTAGAGTGAGCTGTCTCCTCTCCTTCCTCCCCTCCTACAGCAACTTGACAAATATCTGATAGACATTTGTCCGGTTTTCTTCATCGTGAGGTCATTTCATATATTACACAATAATGATTGCCATACCATACATGCCAACATTGTAGAACTGAAAGTGGGAAATTTTAAGAACAAAATCGGGCAAATGTATTTTCCTCATTGACATATTTAAGGTGAGAGCAATTTCAGACAGGAGACAGCTAAAAAAAGTTAATTTTGCTTTTAAATTTGGGAGTATCTCGTCAAAATCGGGTTGGCATGTTTGCAACAAATATAATATTTGTTATCTTTGGTTCAGTGGTTTGCAAATGTCTCAATAGTTTAAAAGTGGAAAATTATCACCTGAAAAACAGAGCAGATTCTAAAAAAAAATATTTAAAAGGCACCTCGTTATTTGCCCACAGAATGATTAAATTATTCAAATCAAAAGGACCTCAGAGCCCTGTAAGATGATGCATTAGTGCAGTAAGTGCAGCTGGTGCACAGGGATACTAGGGGGACTGTACCCCAAGCATGGTTATTTTTAGTAACCAACGGGGAGGAAAAGGGATTCCCATTGTCTTGTTCGCATTAGGGCTAATTACACCTTTGCTAGGCCACTGCTTTTATTTAAATTTACATTGATTGAGCCAGTGTTCTGAATTAGCACCCCAGAAAAGTGCAGCACACCAGGACTATGCGTGACAGTTCATGGCCACTAGAGGGCGCTGCAGGATTTACTAAATAGGAGACAGTGCGTATATCCACCACAAACTAGTTTTCATTATTTAGGTCCGAATCATAAAATGGAAAATCAACGGAATGCAGATTAAACAATTCTGTTTTAGTGCTCGAAATCGAGCGAGCCTTCCTAAGTGGCTATGCCCCTTGCAGGCTGCTGATACTGATCTTCCACTGATATGTATTTTTTTTATTATTGTCATTTAACTCAATGTGGAGGGCAATATATGTATACATTGGTTCCCAAACTGTGTGCGGCGCCCCTGGCTGGTTTTGACGGCGCACAGGGGAGCCACGGCGCACAGATTGGGAACCACTGCAGTACAGGCTTTGTTCCTGGCCACAGAGTGACAAAGGCACTCTCCCCATGTGGCCAGCAACATGTCTGGTGTGTGGTAGGCTGGCAGGAACTGGTCAGCCTACACTAGAAGTCGGGTAGGTATTCAGGGGGCATCTCTAAGATGCCCTCTGGGTGTATTTTTCAATAAGTTGCACACTGGCATCAGTGTGCAGTTACTGTGCTGAGACGTTTGATACTAAACTTCCCAGTTTTCAGTGTAGCCATTATGGAACTGTGGAGTTCGTGTTTGACAAACTCCAAGACCATATACTCTTATGGCTACCCTGCACTTACAATGTCTAAGGTCTGGTTAGACACTGTAGGGGCATAGTGCTCACGCACATATGCCCTCACCTATGGTATAGTGCAGCCTGCCTTAGGGCTGTAAGGCCTGCTAGAGGGGTGACTTACCTATGCCACAGCCAGTCTGAGGTTGGTATGGCACTCTGAGTGCCATGTCGACTTAGTCATTTTCTCCCCACCAGCACACACAAGCTGTGAGGCAGTGTGCATGTGCTGAGTGAGGGGTCCCTAGGGTGGCATAAGATATGCTGCAGCCCTTAGAGACCTTCCCTGGCAACAGGGCCCTTGGTACCAGGGGTACCAGTTACAAGGGACTTACCTGAGTGCCAGGGTTGTGCCAACTGTGGAGACAAAGGTACAGTTTAGGGAAAGAACACTGGTGCTGGGGCCTGGTTAGCAGGGTCCCAGCACACTTTCAAATCATCACTTAGCATCAGCAAAGGCAAAGAGTTAGGGGGTAACCATGCCAAGGAGGCATTTCCTTACAGCAGTGTTTCCCAAACTTTTTTGACCTGTGGCTCCCTTGACCTATTGGCTGTGGGCTGCGGCTCCCCATTATGTTACTTTATTTTTCATGGGTGGGGGGGATGTATGCACGGCCTCGGGAGTACTACCATTTTTTCCACTGGAAATAATACTAAGCACTTGACTCCTTGTGCAGAGCAATAAATGATATTTGGGCTCTTTACTAGAAAGGCCTTAATCAGGCTTCACTAAGAGCTGAGCACGGCCTACTAATGCTGAGGGATTACTATACAGGTCTGTAAAATCTGTGCTCTCTTTATGCTCCCCACTAGTATACGTTACGTAGGCAGCTCACCAAGATTTAGGCTCCCTCCTACTGAGGCATCATATAGGTGTCGATTTGCTAAGTCACTTCTACAAAATAAAACGTAAGACCTTGAAATTCATGGTGCCGAGGAGATAAGTGAAAGAGGCGGGGATCATTTGATGAGAAGAGCACCCCCATTCTCACGAGTAGAGTGAGCTGTCTCCTCTCCTTCCTCCCCTCCTACAGCAACTTGACAAATATCTGATAGACATTTGTCCGGTTTTCTTCATCGTGAGGTCATTTCATATATTACACAATAATGATTGCCATACCATACATGCCAACATTGTAGAACTGAAAGTGGGAAATTTTAAGAACAAAATCGGGCAAATGTATTTTCCTCATTGACATATTTAAGGTGAGAGCAATTTCAGACAGGAGACAGCTAAAAAAAGTTAATTTTGCTTTTAAATTTGGGAGTATCTCGTCAAAATCGGGTTGGCATGTTTGCAACAAATATAATATTTGTTATCTTTGGTTCAGTGGTTTGCAAATGTCTCAATAGTTTAAAAGTGGAAAATTATCACCTGAAAAACAGAGCAGATTCTAAAAAAAAATATTTAAAAGGCACCTCGTTATTTGCCCACAGAATGATTAAATTATTCAAATCAAAAGGACCTCAGAGCCCTGTAAGATGATGCATTAGTGCAGTAAGTGCAGCTGGTGCACAGGGATACTAGGGGGACTGTACCCCAAGCATGGTTATTTTTAGTAACCAACGGGGAGGAAAAGGGATTCCCATTGTCTTGTTCGCATTAGGGCTAATTACACCTTTGCTAGGCCACTGCTTTTATTTAAATTTACATTGATTGAGCCAGTGTTCTGAATTAGCACCCCAGAAATGTGCAGCACACCAGGACTATGCGTGACAGTTCATGGCCACTAGAGGGCGCTGCAGGATTTACTAAATAGGAGACAGTGCGTATATCCACCACAAACTAGTTTTCATTATTTAGGTCCGAATCATAAAATGGAAAATCAACGGAATGCAGATTAAACAATTCTGTTTTAGTGCTCGAAATCGAGCGAGCCTTCCTAAGTGGCTATGCCCCTTGCAGGCTGCTGATACTGATCTTCCACTGATATGTATTTTTTTTATTATTGTCATTTAACTCAATGTGGAGGGCAATATATGTATACATTGGTTCCCAAACTGTGTGCGGCGCCCCTGGCTGGTTTTGACGGCGCACAGGGGAGCCACGGCGCACAGATTGGGAACCACTGCAGTACAGGCTTTGTTCCTGGCCACAGAGTGACAAAGGCACTCTCCCCATGTGGCCAGCAACATGTCTGGTGTGTGGTAGGCTGGCAGGAACTGGTCAGCCTACACTAGAAGTCGGGTAGGTATTCAGGGGGCATCTCTAAGATGCCCTCTGGGTGTATTTTTCAATAAGTTGCACACTGGCATCAGTGTGCAGTTACTGTGCTGAGACGTTTGATACTAAACTTCCCAGTTTTCAGTGTAGCCATTATGGAACTGTGGAGTTCGTGTTTGACAAACTCCAAGACCATATACTCTTATGGCTACCCTGCACTTACAATGTCTAAGGTCTGGTTAGACACTGTAGGGGCATAGTGCTCACGCACATATGCCCTCACCTATGGTATAGTGCAGCCTGCCTTAGGGCTGTAAGGCCTGCTAGAGGGGTGACTTACCTATGCCACAGCCAGTCTGAGGTTGGTATGGCACTCTGAGTGCCATGTCGACTTAGTCATTTTCTCCCCACCAGCACACACAAGCTGTGAGGCAGTGTGCATGTGCTGAGTGAGGGGTCCCTAGGGTGGCATAAGATATGCTGCAGCCCTTAGAGACCTTCCCTGGCAACAGGGCCCTTGGTACCAGGGGTACCAGTTACAAGGGACTTACCTGAGTGCCAGGGTTGTGCCAACTGTGGAGACAAAGGTACAGTTTAGGGAAAGAACACTGGTGCTGGGGCCTGGTTAGCAGGGTCCCAGCACACTTTCAAATCATCACTTAGCATCAGCAAAGGCAAAGAGTTAGGGGGTAACCATGCCAAGGAGGCATTTCCTTACAGCAGTGTTTCCCAAACTTTTTTGACCTGTGGCTCCCTTGACCTATTGGCTGTGGGCTGCGGCTCCCCATTATGTTACTTTATTTTTCATGGGTGGGGGGGATGTATGCACGGCCTCGGGAGTACTACCATTTTTTCCACTGGAAATAATACTAAGCACTTGACTCCTTGTGCAGAGCAATAAATGATATTTGGGCTCTTTACTAGAAAGGCCTTAATCAGGCTTCACTAAGAGCTGAGCACGGCCTACTAATGCTGAGGGATTACTATACAGGTCTGTAAAATCTGTGCTCTCTTTATGCTCCCCACTAGTATACGTTACGTAGGCAGCTCACCAAGATTTAGGCTCCCTCCTACTGAGGCATCATATAGGTGTCGATTTGCTAAGTCACTTCTACAAAATAAAACGTAAGACCTTGAAATTCATGGTGCCGAGGAGATAAGTGAAAGAGGCGGGGATCATTTGATGAGAAGAGCACCCCCATTCTCACGAGTAGAGTGAGCTGTCTCCTCTCCTTCCTCCCCTCCTACAGCAACTTGACAAATATCTGATAGACATTTGTCCGGTTTTCTTCATCGTGAGGTCATTTCATATATTACACAATAATGATTGCCATACCATACATGCCAACATTGTAGAACTGAAAGTGGGAAATTTTAAGAACAAAATCGGGCAAATGTATTTTCCTCATTGACATATTTAAGGTGAGAGCAATTTCAGACAGGAGACAGCTAAAAAAAGTTAATTTTGCTTTTAAATTTGGGAGTATCTCGTCAAAATCGGGTTGGCATGTTTGCAACAAATATAATATTTGTTATCTTTGGTTCAGTGGTTTGCAAATGTCTCAATAGTTTAAAAGTGGAAAATTATCACCTGAAAAACAGAGCAGATTCTAAAAAAAAATATTTAAAAGGCACCTCGTTATTTGCCCACAGAATGATTAAATTATTCAAATCAAAAGGACCTCAGAGCCCTGTAAGATGATGCATTAGTGCAGTAAGTGCAGCTGGTGCACAGGGATACTAGGGGGACTGTACCCCAAGCATGGTTATTTTTAGTAACCAACGGGGAGGAAAAGGGATTCCCATTGTCTTGTTCGCATTAGGGCTAATTACACCTTTGCTAGGCCACTGCTTTTATTTAAATTTACATTGATTGAGCCAGTGTTCTGAATTAGCACCCCAGAAATGTGCAGCACACCAGGACTATGCGTGACAGTTCATGGCCACTAGAGGGCGCTGCAGGATTTACTAAATAGGAGACAGTGCGTATATCCACCACAAACTAGTTTTCATTATTTAGGTCCGAATCATAAAATGGAAAATCAACGGAATGCAGATTAAACAATTCTGTTTTAGTGCTCGAAATCGAGCGAGCCTTCCTAAGTGGCTATGCCCCTTGCAGGCTGCTGATACTGATCTTCCACTGATATGTATTTTTTTTATTATTGTCATTTAACTCAATCTGGAGGGCAATATATGTATGCATTGGTTCCCAAACTGTGTGCGGCGCCCCTGGCTGGTTTTGACGGCGCACAGGGGAGCCACGGCGCACAGATTGGGAACCACTGCCTTACAGTGACAATGTGCCAAAAATATCTCAGAGGATATACTCCCTTACGAGGTAAGTAAAATACACAAAATATACACACAAACCAAAATCAGGTAAGTAAACAGTTAAAAAAGTAGTGCAAACACTGTGGAATACAATAGGATGCAATAGGCCTAGGGGCAACACAAACCATATACTAAGAAAATGGAATGCGAACCACTTAGGGACCCCAGGCCTAGTGTAGTGTGTAGAGGGTTGCTGGGTGTTTAAGAAAACACTAAGGGTGGCCAAGATAACCCAGCCCAAGACCCTGGAAAGTAGGAGTAAAGTTACCCTACTTCCCCAGAAACACACTAAAGTCGTTATACGAGATTCTGCAAAGACAACAACTGACTGCAAAGCACTGAAGACGGATGCTGGACCTGAGGACCTGCAAAGGAAAGGGCCAAGTCCAAGAGTCAAGAATGTTTCCAGGGGGGGCAGGAGCCCACTAAACCCCGGATGAAAGTGCAAAATGGCTGCCTCCGGATGGAAGAAGCTGAAGATTCTGCAACAACCAAAGATGCCAGGAACTTCTCCTTTGCAGAGAAGATGTCCCACGGCATGCTGAAGGATGCAGAGTTGTTTCTAAGCAGAAAGACTGCAAACAAGCCTTGCTAGCTGCAAAGGTTGCGATTGAAGAAAATGGGTACCGCCCAGGCCCAGGAAGGACCAGGAGGTCGCCCCTTGGAGAAGGAGACAGAGGGGGCGCTCAGCAGCACATAGAGTCCACGCAGAAGCAGGCAGCACTCGCAGAAGCACTTGAACAGGCGTTCAAGAAACCTGAGCATGGCAGTTGTCTCAACACTACAAAGGAGGGTCCCACGAAGCCGGTGGTCAACTCAGCGAGTTGAGCAATGCAGGACGGAGTGCTGGGTACCTGGGCTATCCTGTGCACAAAGGATTCCTTGCAAAAGTGCACAGAATACCTAGCAGCTGCAGTTCACGCAGTACACAGGATTACTGTCTGGCGTTCGGGAGGCAAGGACTTACCTCCACTAAATTTGGACAGAAGGACCTCTGGACTGTCGGGGTCACTTGGATCCAGCTCCTGTGTTCCAGGGACCACGCTCGTCAAGATGAGAGGGGACCCAGAAGACCAGTGATGCAGAAGTTTGGTCCCTGCGTTACTAGGGGGAAGATTCAGTCGACCCACTGGAGATTTCTTCTTGGCTTCCAGTGCAGGGTGAAGGCAGACAGCCCTCTGATCATGCACCACCAGAAAACAGTCGAGAAAGCCAGCAGGATTAGGCGCTACAATGTTGCTGGTAGTCGTTTTGCTACTTTGTTGCAGTTTTGCAGGTGTCCTGGAGCAGTCAGCAGTCGATCCTTAGCAGAAGTCGAAGAGGGAGATGCAGAGGAACTCTGGAGAGCTCTTGCATTTGTTATCTGAAGAGAAACCCGCAGGAGAGACCCTAAATAGCCCTCAGAGGAGGATTGGCCACCTAACCAGGTAAGCACCTATCAGGAGGGGACTCTCACGTCACCTGCTGGCACTGGCCACTCAGAGGCCTCAATTGTGCCCTCACACCTCTGCATTCAAGATAGCAGAGGTCTGGGACACACTGGAGGAGCTCAGTGCACCACCTCTGGGGTGGTGATGGACAGGGGAGTGGTCAGTCCCCTTTCCTTTGTGCAGTTTCACGCCAGAGCAAGGGCTGGGGGATCCCTGAACTGGTGTAGACTGGTTTATGCAAGGAGGGCACCATCTGTGCCCTTCAAAGCATTCCCAGAGGCCAGGAAAGGCTACTCCTCTCAGGCCCTTAACACCTATTTCCAAAGGGAGTGGGTGTAACACCCTCTCTCAGAGGAAATCCTTTGTTCTGCCTTCCTGGGACTGGGCTGCCCAGACCCCAGGAGGGCAGAACCCTGTCTGTGGGTTGGCAGCAGCGGTAGCTGCAGTGAAAACCCCAGAGAGCTGGTTTGGCAGTACCCGGGGTCCATGTTGGAGCCCCGGGGATGCATGGGATTGGCACCCAAATACCAGATTTGGCATGGGGGGACAATTCCATGATCTTAGACATGTTACCTGGCCATATTCGGAGTTACCATTGTGAAGCTACATATAGGCATTGACCTATATGTAGTGCACGCGTATAATGGTGTACCCGCACTCACAAAGTCCAGGGAAATTGCCCTGAACTATGTGGGGGCACCTTGGCTAGTGCCAGGGTGCCCTCACACTTAGTAACCTTGCACCTAACCTTCACTAAGTGAGGGTTAGACATATAGGTGACTTATAAGTTACTTAAGTGCAGTGTAAAATGGCTGTAAAATAACGTGGATGTTATTTCGCTCAGGCTGCATTGGCAGTCCTGTGTAAGAATTGTCTGAGCTCCCTATGGGATGCAAAAGAAATGCTGCAGCCCATAGGGATCTCCTGGAACCCCAATACTCTGGGTACCTAGGTACCATATATTAGGGAATTATAAGGGTGTTCCAGTGTGCCAATTAGAATTGGTGAAAATGGTGTGCCAACCCACAAACAGGGTTCTGCCCTCCTACATCTGGGCAGCCCAGTCCCAGGAAGGCAATACAAAGAATTTCCTCTGAGAGCAGGGTGTTACCCTCTCCCTTTGGAAATAGGTGTTACAGGCTGGGGAGGGGTAGCCTCCCCCAGCCTCTGGAAATGCTTTGAAGGGCACAGATGGTGCCCTCCTTGCATAAGCCAGTCTACACCGGTTCAGGGACCCCTTGTCCCCTGCTCTGGCGTGAAACTAGACAAAGGAAAGGGGAGTGACTACTCTCCTATCCATCACCACCCTAGGGGTGGTGCCCAGAGCTCCTCCAGTGTGTCACAGACTTCAGCCATCTTGCTTTGCAAGGTGTGGGGGCACTCTGGAGGGCTCTGAGTGGCCAGTACCAGCAGGCGACGTCAGAGACCTTTCCTGAAAGGTCCATACCTGATAAGGTAGCCAATCCCCCTCTCAGGGCTATTTAGGGTCTCTCCTGTGGGTTCTCCTGAGATTCTGCTTGCAAGTTTCCTTCAGGTATCCCCTGCAACTACTACTTCATCCTCTGACCTCGGATCAACCGCAGCCTGCTCCAGGAACCGCAGTAGCAGCAACAAAGTATCCACAAGGGATACTTTTCCTCTGTAACTTCAGCTCCAGTCAGCTCCAGTCAGCAACTGCAACAATTTCCACAGTTTGCACGCTCTGAGGACTCCCTGTATTCATCCTGCACCAGAAGGACCAAAGAAATCTCCTGTGGGGTGACGGAGTCACTCCCCTGCTCACATAGGCACCTTCTAAGAAGACGACCGGTACACTTGGACTCCTCCCACAGCGATGAGCCTGCTCCTAAGGACACAGAGGGTGGACCCCATCAACATAGACTGTCCTGAGGTGCAGCTGACGCAATTTGGAGGAGGTAAGACCTTGCCTTCCCTGAGAGCAACGGTACTCCTGTGTACTGTGTCTTCTTCACCTACTTAGGACTATTTGTAAAATTCCTTCGTGCACAGCCTGCCCCAGGTCCCAGCACTCCATCCTGCGAGTTGTTCTCCGGCGGCGTGGGACCTTCCTTTGTTGTGACGCACCAACTGCGCTTTGCACCTCCTTTGTCCCCGTGTCCTGGGACTCACATGGGTGCTGCCTGGCATCCTGAGGGCTCTCTAAAGTGCTGAGAGCCCCCTCTTCCTCGTCACACCGAGTTGAGGCCCCCAGGTCCAGCAATTTTTACGCAAAATGCATATTTGTCATAACCAAGGATTGTTGGCGACTTCCAACACCAAATCATGTCTGCATCCATCTTCACGTCGTGGGACATCTTTTGCATCACGCAGGAACCCGATGGCATCTTCCTAGGGTGCAATTATGCAGTCTTTGACTAACCGGGGAGTCTTCCTTTGCACCCTCTTCTGGGTTGGAAGGGGCTCCTGTCCTTCCTGGAACTTCTTTCAAATTGTGGACTTGGTCCCTGTAGGAGTCTGGACTGGCTTGTAGTGAGTACTAAGGGGTACTTGCACCTTGCACCAGGCCCAGTTATCCCTTATTAGTGTATAGGGTGTCTAGCAGCTTAGGCTGATAGATAATGGTAGCTTAGCAGAGCAACTTAGGCTGAACTAGGAGACGTGTGAAGCTACTACAGTACCACTTAGTGTCATATGCACAATATCATAAGAAAACACAATACACAGTTATACTAAAAATAAAGGTACTTTATTTTTATGACAATATGCCAAAGTATCTTAGAGTGTACCCTCAGTGAGAGGATAGGAAATATACTCAAGATATATATACACAATAGCAAAAATATGCAGTATAGTCTTAGAAAACAGTGCAAACAATGTATAGTTACAATAGGATGCAATGGGGAAACATAGGGATAGGGGCAACACAAACCATATACTCAAAAAGTGGAATGCGAACCACGAATGGACCCCAAACCTATGTGACCTTGTAGAGGGTCGCTGGGACTATTAGAAAATAGTGAGAGTTAGAAAAATAACCCTCCCCAAGACCCTGAAAAGTGAGTGCAAAGTGCACTAAAGTTCCCCTAAGGACAAAGAAGTCGTGTTAGAGGAATAATGCAGGAAAGACACAAACCAACAATGCAACAACGCTGGATTTCCAATCTGGGGTACCTGTGGAACAAGGGGACCAAGTCCAAAAGTCACAAGCAAGTCAGAGATGGGCAGATGCCCAGGAAATGCCAGCTGCGGGTGCAAAGAAGCTTCTACTGGACAGAAGAAGCTGCAATTTCTGCAGGAACGCAAAGGGCTAGAGACTTCCCCTTTGGAGGACGGATCCCTCTCGCCTTGTAGAGTCGTGCAGAAGTGTTTTCCCGCCGAAAGAACGCCAACAAGCCTTGCTAGCTGCAAATCGTGCAGTTAGCGTTTTTGGACGCTGCTGTGGCCCAGGAGGGACCAGGAGGTCGCAAATTGGACCAGGAGGTAGAGGGGATGTCGAGCAAGACAGGGAGCCCTCTTAGCAGCAGGTAGCACCCGGAGAAGTGCCAGAAACAGGCACTACGAGGATGCGTGAAACGGTGCTCACCCGAAGTCGCACAAAGGAGTCCCACGTCGCCGGAGACCAACTTAGAAAGTCGTGCAATACAGGTTAGAGTGCCTTGGACTCAGGCTTGGCTGTGCACAAAGGATTTCCGCCGGAAGTGCACAGGGGCCGGAGTAGCTGCAAAAGTCGCGGTTCCCAGCAATGCAGTCTAGCGACGTGAGGCAAGGACTTACCTCCACCAAACTTGGACTGAAGAGTCACTGGACTGTGGGAGTCATTGGGACAGAGTTGCTGGATTCGAGGGACCTCGCTCGTCGTGCTGAGAGGAGACCCAAGGGACCGGTAATGCAGCTTTTTGGTGCCTGCGGTTGCAGGGGGAAGATTCCGTCGACCCACGGGAGATTTCTTCGGAGCTTCTAGTGCAGAGAGGAGGCAGACTACCCCCACAGCATACACCACCAGGAAAACAGTCGAGAAGGCGGCAGGATCAGCGTTACAGAGTTGCAGTAGTCGTCTTTGCTACTATGTTGCAGGTTTGCAGGCTTCCAGCGCGGTCAGCAGTCGATTCCTTGGCAGAAGGTGAAGAGAGAGATGCAGAGGAACTCGGATGAGCTCTTGCATTCGTTATCTAAAGTTTCCCCAGAGACAGAGACCCTAAATAGCCAGAAAAGAGGGTTTGGCTACCTAGGAGAGAGGATAGGCTAGCAACACCTGAAGGAGCCTATCAGAAGGAGTCTCTGACGTCACCTGGTGGCACTGGCCACTCAGAGCAGTCCAGTGTGCCAGCAGCCCCTCTGTTTCCTAGATGGCAGAGGTCTGGAGCACACTGGAGGAGCTCTGGACACCTCCCAGGGGAGGTGCAGGTCAGGGGAGTGGTCACTCCCCTTTCCTTTGTCCAGTTTCGCGCCAGAGCAGGGCTAAGGGGTCCCCTGAACCGGTGTAGACTGGCTTATGCAGAATTGGGCACATCTGTGCCCAAGAAAGCATTTCCAGAGGCTGGGGGAGGCTACTCCTCCCCTGCCTTCACACCATTTTCCAAAGGGAGAGGGTGTAACACCCTCTCTCAGAGGAAGTCCTTTGTTCTGCCATCCTGGGACAAGCCTGGCTTGACCCCAGGGGGGCAGAAACCTGTCTGAGGGGTTGGCAGCAGCAGCAGCTGCAGTGAAACCTCAGGAAAGGCAGTTTGGCAGTACCAGGGTCTGTGCTACAGACCACTGGGATCATGGAATTGTGCCAACAATGCCATGATGGCATAGAGGGGGCAATTCCATGATCTTAGACATGTTACATGCCCATATTCGGAGTTACCATTGTGAAGCTACATATAGGTAGTGACCTATATGTAGTGCACGCGTGTAATGGTGTCCCCGCACTCACAAAGTCCAGGGAATTGGCCCTGAACAATGTGGGGGCACCTTGGCTAGTGCCAGGGTGCCCTCACACTAAGTAACTTTGCACCTAACCTTTACCAGGTAAAGGTTAGACATATAGGTGACTTATAAGTTACTTAAGTGCAGTGTAAAATGGCTGTGAAATAACGTGGACGTTATTTCACTCAGGCTGCAGTGGCAGGCCTGTGTAAGAATTGTCAGAGCTCCCTATGGGTGGCAAAAGAAATGCTGCAGCCCATAGGGATCTCCTGGAACCCCAATACCCTGGGTACCTCAGTACCATATACTAGGGAATTATAAGGGTGTTCCAGTAAGCCAATGTAAATTGGTAAAATTGGTCACTAGCCTGTCAGTGACAATTTGAAAGAAATGAGAGAGCATACCAACTGAGGTTCTGATTAGCAGAGCCTCAGTGAGACAGTTAGTCACTACACAGGTAACACATTCAGGCACACTTATGAGCACTGGGGCCCTGGTGAACAGGGTCCCAGTGACACATACAACTAAAACAACATATATACAGTGAAAAATGGGGGTAACATGCCAGGCAAGATGGTACTTTCCTGCACAACCCCCCCCCCCCAAACGAAGGACAATAAGACTAGCCATGACCTGATGAGTCTTCATTGTCTAAGTGGAAATATCTGGAGAGTCCATCTGCATTGGAGTGGCTGCTCCCAGGTCTATGTTCCACTGTATAGTCCATTCCCTGTAGGGATATGGACCACCTCAACAATTTAGGATTTTCACCTTTCATTTGTTTTAGCCAAAGTAGAGGTTTGTGGTCTGTCTGAACAATGAAGTGAGTGCCAAACAGGTATGGCCTCAACTTCTTCAGTGCCCAGACCACAGCAAAGGCCTCCCTCTCAATGGCAGACCAACGCTTTTCTCTAGGGGTCAACCTCCTACTAATAAAAGCAACAGGTTGATCCTGGCCCTCAGAATTAAGTTGTGATAGGACTGCCCCTACTCCTAATTCAGATGCATCAGTTTGGACATAGAATTTTTTAGAGTAACAAGGGCTTTTCAGGACAGGTGCAGAGCACATGGCCTGCTTCAGCTCCTCAAAAGCTTTCTGACAGTTTGCTGTCCATAATACCTTTTTAGGCATTTTCTTGGATGTGAGGTCATTAAGAGGGGCTGCAATGGAGCCATAGTTCTTAATGAACCTCCTGTAATACCCAGTGAGGCCTAGGAAGGCTCTCACCTGAGTCTGAGTAGTAGGGGGAACCCAATCAATAATTGTTTGGATTTTCCCCTGAAGTGGTGCAATCTGTTCCCCACCAACAAGGTGTCCCAGATAAACCACCTTACCCTGCCCTATCTGGCACTTTGAAGCCTTGATAGTGAGGCCTGCCTTTTGCAGGGCCTCCAAAACTTTCCATAGGTGGACCAGGTGATCATCCCAGCTGGAGCTAAAGACAGCTATATCGTCCAAATATGCTGCACTGAAAGCCTCCAGCCCTTGCAGGACTGTGTTCACCAACCTATGAAAAGTGGCAGGTGCATTTTTCAAACCAAAAGGCATTACAGTAAACTGGTAATGGCCTCCAATGGTTGAAAATGCAGTTTTAGGTTTAGCATCTTCTGACAATTTGATCTGCCAATACCCTGCAGTCAAATCAAAAGTGCTTAGATACTTGGCAGATGCCAGTGTATCTATGAGCTCATCTGCCCTGGGTATAGGGTGAGCATCAGTTTTGGTTACCAGGTTGAGACCTCTATAGTCTACACAAAACCGCATTTCCTTCTTTCCATCTTTGGAATGGGGTTTTGGTACAAGTACCACAGGAGAAGCCCATGGACTATCAGAGTGCTCAACCACTCCTAGTTCTAACATTTTCTGGACCTCTTGCTTTATGCAGTCCCTGACATGGTCAGGCTGCCTATAGATCTTACTTTTGACAGGTAAACTGTCTCCAGTATCTATAGTGTGCTCACACCAAGAAGTGGTACCTGGCACGGTAGAGAAGAGTTCAGAAAACTGACCCAGGAGATTTATGCAATGGTCTTTCTGCTCAGCAGTAAGACAATCAGCCAAAACTACACCTTCCACAAGAGCATCTTGTTCTGTGGAACAGAAGAGATCAGGTAGAGGATCACTGTCTTCTTCCTGTCCCTCATCAGTTGCCATGAGCAGGGTGAGATCAGCCCTGTCATAGTAGGGTTTCAGGCGGTTTACATGGAGTACCCTAAGGGGACTCCTTGCAGTGCCTAAGTCAACTAAATAGGTGACTTCACCATTTTTCTCAACAATTGTGTGGGGCCCACTCCATTTATCTTGGAGTGCTCTTGGGGCCACAGGCTCCAAGACCCACACTTTCTGCCCTGGTTGGTACTGAACCAAAACAGCCTTCTGATCATGCCATTGCTTCTGGAGCTCTTGGCTGGCCTGAAGGTTTTTGCTGGCCTTTTTCATGTACTCAGCCATCCTTGATCTGAGGCCAAGTACATAATCCACAATATCCTGCTTAGGAGCTTTTAAAGGTTGTTCCCAACCCTCCTTTACAAGTGTGAGTGGACCCTTAACAGGGTGTCCAAAAAGAAGTTCAAAGGGGCTGAAGCCCACTCCTTTCTGGGGTACCTCCCTGTAGGCAAAAAGGAGGCATGGTAGAAGGATATCCCATCTCCTGCGGAGTTTTTCAGGGAGACCCATAATCATGCCTTTGAGAGTTTTGTTAAATCTCTCCACCAGTCCATTTGTTTGTGGATGATAGGGTGTTGTGAACTTATCAGTTACACCACACTCCTTCCACATGGCCTTTAAGTATGCAGACATGAAATTGCTTCCCCTGTCTGATACTACTTCCTTTGGGAAGCCCACCCTGGAAAATATTCCCAGGAGGGCCTTTGCCACTGCAGGAGCTGTAGTGGTCCTTAAAGGAATAGCTTCAGGATATCTTGTGGCATGGTCCACTACCACCAAGATAAATCTATTGCCTGAAGCAGTAGGAGGGTCAAGGGGGCCAACTATGTCAACCCCTACCCTTTCAAAGGGAACCCCAACCACAGGCAGTGGGATAAGGGGTGCCTTTGGGGTGCCACCTGTCTTGCCACTGGCTTGACAGGTTTCACAGGACTTACAAAATTATTTTGTGTCCTCAGACATCCTAGGCCAATGAAACAAGGGGACAAGCCTGTCCCAAGTTTTCATTTGTCCTAGATGCCCAGCTAGGGGAATGTCGTGGGCAAGAGTTAGGAGGAACTTTCTGTACTCCTGAGGAATCACTAATCTCCTGGCAGCTCCAGGTTTAGGATCCCTATGCTCAGTGTACAAGAGGTTGTCCTCCCAGTAAACTCTGTGAGAGTCACTGACATCCCCATTAGCCTGTTTGACAGCTTGCTGTCTTAGACCCTCTAATGTGGGACAGGTTTGCTGTGCCACACTCAGCTCCTCTCTGGCAGGCCCCCCTTCACCCAAAAGCTCAGCAGTGTCTGCTTCCAGCTCCTCTGGTGTAGGTTCTGCACAGGGAGGGAATTCTTCTTCCTCAGAAGTTGAATCCACTGTAGCGGGAGGGATAGTAGGAAGTGGTTTGCTTCTACTAGCCCTAGCTTTAGGGAGCACTTGGTCCATTGTTCCAGGATCCAAGCTTCCCTGTCCTTTTTGCTTTTTGGCCTGAGCCCTTGTCAAAGCAAAAATATGCCCTGGGATGCCCAGCATTGCTGCATGGGCCTCCAACTCCACATCTGACCAAGCCGATGTCTCCAAATCATTTCCTAGTAGACAGTCTACAGGTAAATCTGTGGCTACCACAACTTTCTTTGGACCAGTAACCCCCCCCCAGTTGAGATTAACAACAGCCATGGGGTGGCTAAGTGTGTTGTTGTGAGCATCGGTTACTTGGTACTGGTGACCAAGTAGGTGTTGTTCAGGGTGGACCAGTTTCTCTATGACCATAGTCACACTGGCTCCAGTGTCCCTGTAGGCCTGAACCTCAACACCATTTATTAGGGGTAGCTGCTTGTACTTATCCATATTAAGGGGACAAGCAACTAAGGTGGCTAAATCAATAGCCCCCTCAGAGACTAACACAGCCTCTGTGGCCTCCCTAACAAGGCCAACCCCAACTAAGTTACCAATAGTGAGCCCAGCTACTCCCTTGGATTGGCTATTAGTAGATTTGCTCCCACCACCACTGCTATTAGTAGGGACACTAGGTGTAGCAGTAGGGGTTGTAGTGGTAGGAGGCTTGGTGCTTTTCTTTGGACAACTGGAATCTGTTGTCCAATGGCCTTTTATTTTACATAAATAGCACCATGGTTTCTTTTCCTTGTTTTGATTAGAAGAGGATTTGGGCCCACCACCCCCACCAGAGTGTTTTTGTGGGCCTGATGAAGACTCATTTTTAGATTTGTCCCCACCCTTGTCAGAAGACTTACCATCCTTCTTCTTGTTGCCATCTTTGTCACCCCTTGTATCAACTTTTCTGTTCACCCTTGTTCTGACCCATTTGTCTGCCTTCTTTCCCAATTCTTGGGGAGAGGTCAGATCAGAGTCCACCAAGTACTGGTGCAACAAATCAGACACACAATTATTAAGAATATGCTCTCTCAGGATCAAGTTATACAGGCTGTCATAATCAGTAACTTTACTGCCATGTAACCACCCCTCCAAGGCCTTCACTGAATGGTCAATGAAATCAACCCAGTCTTGTGAAGACTCCTTTTTGGTCTCTCTGAACTTTATCCTGTACTGTTCAGTGGTTAAGCCATAACCATCCAGGAGTGCATTCTTAAGAACTTTGTAATCATTAGCTTCATTTTCTTTCACAGTAAGGAGCCTATCCCTACCTTTACCACTAAATGATAGCCACAGGATAGCAGCCCACTGCCTTTGAGGGACATCCTCTACAACACAGGCCCTCTCAAGTGCAGCAAACCACTTGTTAATGTCATCCCCCTCCTTATAAGGGGGAACTATCTTGTGCAGATTCCTGGAATCATGCTCTTTTGCAGGATGACTATGGGGAATACTGCTGCTGCCACCATGGGTTTCTAAACCCAGTTTCTGTCTCTCCTTCTCTACTTCTAAGGTCCGTCTCTCCAAATCCAGCTGTTGCTTCTTGAGCTTCAGTCTGGTTTGTTCCACTCTCAATCTATTGAGCTCCCTTTCTAACAATCTGTCATCAGGGTGGGTGGGAGGGACATGTCTTGAAACAGAAGTATGGTGAGAATGGACAGAAGGAGACCTGTCCCTTACAGAGGGCACCCTAACAGCTTGGCTAACAGAAACATCAGTACCACTGTGGTGAGAATAAATGCTTTTGCTATGATGTGAGACAACACTATTTGTATGGTGTGGCTCTCCATCATTACCAACTATGCTAGACTGTCTAGTAATGGGCAGGCTAGGGAGTTTCTTTCCTGAATCTTTTCCTGGGGGAGTCCCTGGATCAGATTGGGAACCATTAGCTGCTTTTTCTACAGATGGGGCACTTCTAGCCTTATCCTGTTCTCTAAGCATGTTAAGTAACAGTTCCAAGGAAGGATTCTTCCCTACACTCAAACCTCTCTCTACACAGAGACTCCTTGCTCCTTTCCAGCTAAGGTGGTCATATGCAAGTTTGGACAGATCAACATTTTGGCCTGTGCCAGACATTTTTTTTTTGAGAGAGAGTTAAAGTGATAGAAAAAGAGAAAAAAGTTTGTCAGAGCTTTTTGAAAGACAGAGAAAAAAAACTTTTTAGAACTTTTTGAAAGTTTAGAAGTACTTTTCAGCACTTTAGAAAAGAGTGAAAAGAGGAAATGCAAAACTTTTTAGCACTGTGTACACACACTGACCTTGTTTTGTATATTTTTCTCTTATGAAATGTACAATGACAAGAGTGGTAAGTAGTCTCAAAGCACTTATCCCACCACTGCACAACCAATGTAGGAGGCTGGACTGGCTTGTAGTGAGTACCAAGGGGTACTTGCACCTTGCACCAGGCCCAGTTATCCCTTATTAGTGTATAGGGTGTCTAGCAGCTTAGGCTGATAGATAATGGTAGCTTAGCAGAGCAACTTAGGCTGAACTAGGAGACGTGTGAAGATACTACAGTACCACTTAGTGTCATATGCACAATATCATAAGAAAACACAATACACAGTTATACTAAAAATAAAGGTACTTTATTTTTATGACAATATGCCAAAGTATCTTAGAGTGTACCCTCAGTGAGAGGATAGGAAATATACACAAGATATATGTACACAATAGCAAAAATATGCAGTATAGTCTTAGAAAACAGTGCAAACAATGTATAGTTACAATAGGATGCAATGGGGAAACATAGGGATAGGGGCAACACAAACCATATACTCCAAAAGTGGAATGCGAACCACGAATGGACCCCAAACCTATGTGACCTTGTAGAGGGTCGCTGGGACTATTAGAAAATAGTGAGAGTTAGAAAAATAACCCTCCCCAAGACCCTGAAAAGTGAGTGCAAAGTGCACTAAAGTTCCCCTAAGGACAAAGAAGTCGTGTTAGAGGAATAATGCAGGAAAGACACAAACCAACAATGCAACAACGCTGGATTTCCAATCTGGGGTACCTGTGGAACAAGGGGACCAAGTCCAAAAGTCACAAGCAAGTCGGAGATGGGCAGATGCCCAGAAAATGCCAGCTGCGGGTGCAAAGAAGCTTCTACTGGACAGAAGAAGCTGCGGTTTCTGCAGGAACGCAAAGGGCTAGAGACTTTCCCTTTGGAGGACGGATCCCTCTCGCCTTGTAGAGTCGTGCAGAAGTGTTTTCCCGCCGAAAGAACGCCAACAAGCCTTGCTAGCTGCAAATTGTGCAGTTAGCGTTTTTGGGCGCTGCTGTGGCCCAGGAGGGACCAGGAGGTCGCAAATTGGACCAGGAGGTAGAGGGGACGTCGAGCAAGACAAGGAGCCCTCTTAGCAGCAGGTAGCACCCGGAGAACTGCCAGAAACAGGCACTACAAGGATGCATGAAACGGTGCTCACCCGAAGTCGCACAAAGGAGTCCCACGTCGCCGGAGACCAACTTAGAAAGTCGTTGTGAGAAGGTAGCCTCTTTCTAGCCTTGTTACCCCCACTTTTGGCCTGTTTGTGAGTGTATGTCAGGGTGTTTGTCACTGTTTTCACTGTCTCACTGGGATCCTGATAGCCAGGCCCCAGTGCTCATAGTGAAGACACTATGTTTTCAGTATGTTTGTTATGGGTCACTGGGATCCTGCTGGTCAGGACCCCAGTGCTCATAGGTTTGTGGCCTATATGTATGTGTCACTGGGACCCTGTCACACAGGGCCCCAGTGCTCATAGGTGTGCATGTATATGTTCCCTGTGTGGTGCCTAACTGTCTCACTGAGGCTCTGCTAACCAGAACCTCAGTGGTTATGCTCCCTCATTACTTTCAAATTGTCACTAACAGGCTAGTGACCATTTTTACCAATTTACATTGGCTTACTGGAACACCCTTATAATTCCCTAGTATATGGTACTGAGGTACCCAGGGTATTGGGGTTCCAGGAGATCCCTATGGGCTGCAGCATTTCTTTTGCCACCCATAGGGAGCTCTGACAATTCTTACACAGGCCTGCCACTGCAGCCTGAGTGAAATAACGTCCACGTTATTTCACAGCCATTTTACACTGCACTTAAGTAACTTATAAGTCACCTATATGTCTAACCTTTACCTGGTAAAGGTTAGGTGCAAAGTTACTTAGTGTGAGGGCACCCTGGCACTAGCCAAGGTGCCCCCACATTGTTCAGAGCCAATTCCCTGAACTTTGTGAGTGCGGGGACACCATTACATGCGTGCACTACATATAGGTCACTACCTATATGTAGCTTCACCATGGTAACTCCGAATATGGCCATGTAACATGTCTATGATCATGGAATTGCCCCCTCTATGCCATCCTGGCATAGTTGGCACAATCCCATGATCCCAGTGGTCTGTAGCACAGACCCTGGTACTGCCAAACTGCCCTTCCTGGGGTTTCACTGCAGCTGCTGCTGCTGCCAACCCCTCAGACAGGCAGCTGCCCTCCTGGGGTGCAGCCAGGCCTGGCCCAGGATGGCAGAACAAAGAACTTCCTCTGAGAGAGGGTGTGACACCCTCTCACTTTGGAAAATGGTGTGAAGGCAGGGGAGGAGTAACCTCCCCCAGCCTCTGGAAATGCTTTGTTGGGCACAGAGGTGCCCAATTCTGCATAAGCCAGTCTACACCGGTTCAGGGACCCCTTAGCCCCTGCTCTGGCGCGAAACTGGACAAAGGAAAGGGGAGTGACCAATCCCCTGACCTGCACCTCCCCTGGGAGGTGTCCAGAGCTCCTCCAGTGTGCTCCAGACCTCTGCCATCTTGGAAACAGAGGTGCTGCTGGCACACTGGACTGCTCTGAGTGGCCAGTGCCACCAGGTGACGTCAGAGACTCCTGCTGATAGGCTCCTTCAGGTGTTAGTAGCCTATCCTCTCTCCTAGGTAGCCAAACCCTCTTTTCTGGCTATTTAGGGTCTCTGTCTCTGGGGAAACTTGAGATAACGAATGCAAGAGCTCATCCGAGTTCCTCTGCATCTCTCTCTTCACCTTCTGATAAGGAAACGACCGCTGACCGCGCTGGAAGCCTGCAAACCTGCAACATAGTAGCAAAGACGACTACTGCAACTCTGTAACGCTGATCCTGCCGCCTTCTCGACTGTTTTCCTGCTTGTGCATGCTGTGGGGGTAGCCTGCCTCCTCTCTGCACCAGAAGCTCCGAAGAAATCTCCCGTGGGTCGACGGAATCTTCCCCCTGCAACCGCAGGCACCAAAAAGCTGCATTACCGGTCCCTTGGGTCTCCTCTCAGCACGACGAGCGAGGTCCCTCGAATCCAGCGACTCTGTCCAAGTGACCCCAACAGTACAGTGACTCTTCAGCCCAAGTTTGGTGGAGGTAAGTCCTTGCCTTACCTCGCTGGGCTGCATTGCTGGGAACCGCGACTTTGCAGCTACTCCGGCCCCTGTGCACTTCCGGCGGAAATCCTTTGTGCACAGCCAAGCCTGGGTCCACGGCACTCTAACCTGCATTGCACGACTTTCTAAGTTGGTCTCCGGCGACGTGGGACTCCTTTGTGCAACTTCGGCGAGCACCGTTTCACGCATCCTCGTAGTGCCTGTTTCTGGCACTTCTCCGGATGCTACCTGCTTCAGTGAGGGCTCTTTGTCTTGCTCGACGGCCCCTCTCTTTTCAGGTCCAATTTGCGACCTCCTGGTCCCTCCTGGGCACCAGCAGCGTCCAAAAACGCTAACCGCACGATTTGCAGCTAGCAAGGCTTGTTAGCGTCCTTTCGGCGGAAAAACACTTCTGCACAACTCTCCACGGCGAGAGGGATCCGTCCACCAAAGGGGAAGTCTCTAGCCCTTTTCGTTCCTGCAGAAACCTCAGCTTCTTCTGTCCATTCAAAGCTTCTTTGCACCCGCAGCTGGCATTTCCTGGGCATCTGCCCATCTCCGACTTGCTTGTGACTTTTGGACTTGGTCCCCTTGTTCCACAGGTACCCTAGATTGGAAATCCACAGTTGTCGCATTGCTGGTTTGTGTCTTTCCTGCATTATTCCTCTAACACGACTATTTTGTCCTTAGGGGAACTTTAGTGCACTTTGCACTCACTTTTCAGGGTCTTGGGGAGGGTTATTTTTCTAACTCTCACTATTTTCTAATAGTCCCAGCGACCCTCTACAAGGTCACATAGGTTTGTGGTCAATTCGTGGTTCGCATTCCACTTTTTGAGTATATGGTTTGTGTTGCCCCTATCCCTATGTTTCCCCATTGCATCCTATTGTAACTATACATTGTTTGCACTGTTTTCTAAGACTATACTGCATATTTTTGCTATTGTGTATATATATCTTGAGTATATTTCCTATCCTCTCACTGAGGGTACACTCTAAGATACTTTGGCATATTGTCATAAAAATAAAGTACCTTTATTTTTAGTATAACTGTGTATTGTGTTTTCTTATGATATTGTGCATATGACACTAAGTGGTACCTTAGTAGCTTCACACGTCTCCTAGTTCAGCCTAAGCTGCTCTGCTAAGCTACCATTATCTATCAGCCTAAGCTGCTAGACACCCTATACACTAATAAGGGATAACTGGGCCTGGTGCAAGGTGCAAGTACCCCTTGGTACTCACTACAAGCCAGTCCAGCCTCCTACATTGGTTGTGCAGTGGTGGGATAAGTGCTTGAGACTACTTACCACTCTTGTCATTGTACTTTTCATAAGAGAAAAATATACAAAACAAGGTCAGTGTATATACACATAGCCAAAAAGTTTTGCATTTCCTCTTTTCACTCTTTTCTAAGTGCTGAAAAGTACTTCTAAACTTTCAAAAAGTTCTTAAAAGTTTAAAAAGTTTTTTTCTGTCTTTCCAAAAAAGTTCTGATTTTTTTTTTCTCTTTTTCTATCACTTTAACTCTCTCTAAAAAATGTCTGGCACAGGCCAAAGTGTTGATCTGTCCAAACTTGCATATGACAACCTTAGCTGGAAAAGAGCAAGGAGTCTCTGTATAGAGAGAGGTTTGAGTGTAGGGAAGAATCCTTCCTTGGAACTGTTACTTAACATGCTTAGAGAACAGGATAAGGCCATAGGTGCCCCATTTGTTGAAAAAGTACCTAATAGTTCCCAATCTGATTCAGGGACTCCCCCAGGAAAAGATTCAGGAAAGAAACTTCCTAGCCTGCCCATTACTAGACAATCTAGCATAGATGGTAATGATGATGAGCCACACCAAATAAATAGTGTTGTCTCACATCATAGCAAAAGCATTTATTCTCACCATACTGGTAGTAATGTTTCTGTAAACCAAGCTGTTAGGGTGGCTTCTGTAAGGGACAGGTCTCCTTCTGTTCATTCCCATCATAGCTCTGTTTCTAGAAATGTCCCTCCCACCAACCCTGATGACAGAATGTTAGAGAGGGAACTCAATAAGTTGAGGGTGGAACAAACCAGACTGAAGCTTAAAAAGCAACAGCTGGATTTGGATAGACAGTCTTTTGAATTAGAGAAGGAAAGACAGAAGTTGGGTTTAGATACCCATGGTGGCAGCAGCAGTATTCCCCATAGTCATCCTGCAAAAGAGCATGATTCCAGGAATCTGCACAAGATAGTTCCCCCTTATAAGGAGGGGGATGACATTAACAAGTGGTTTGCTGCACTTGAGAGGGCCTGTGTTGTACAGGATGTCCCTCAAAGGCAGTGGGCTGCTATCCTATGGCTATCATTTAGTGGAAAAGGTAGGGATAGGCTCCTTACTGTGAAAGAAAATGATGCTAATAATTTCCAAGTTCTTAAGAATGCACTCCTGGATGGTTATGGCTTAACCACTGAACAGTACAGGATAAAGTTCAGAGAGACCAAAAAGGAGTCTTCACAAGACTGGGTTGATTTTATTGACCATTCAGTGAAGGCCTTGGAGGGGTGGTTACATGGCAGTAAAGTTACTGATTATGACAGCCTGTATAACACAATCCTGAGAGAGCATATTCTTAATAATTGTGTGTCTGATTTGTTGCACCAGTACTTGGTGGACTCTGATCTGACCTCTCCCCAAGAATTGGGAAAGAAGGCAGACAAATGGGTCAGAACAAGGGTGAACAGAAAAGTTCATACAGGGGGTGACAAAGATGGCAATAAGAAGAAAGATGGTGAAAAATCTCAAGATAAGCATGGGGATAAGGGTAAAACCAAAGATCCCACTTCAAATCTTAAACACTCTTCAGAGGGTGGGGATAAAACTAATTCTTCCTCTTCTTCTCAACCTGCACACATTAAAAAGCCTTGGTGGTTTGTGTGTAAAAACAGAGGCCATAGGCCAGGGGATAAGTCCTGTCCAGGTAAACCCCCTGAGCCTACCACCACTAATACATCAAGCTCTAGTGCCCCTAGCAGTAGTGGTACTAGTGGTGGGACTGCTGGCAACAGTCAAGCAAAGGGTGTAGTTGGGTTCACTTATGGGTCCATAGTGGAAACTGAAGTAATCAGTCCCAAGACAGTTTCTGTCACACCTAGTGGCATTGGCCTTTCCACACTGGCTGCTTGTCCCCTTACAATGGATAAGTACAGGCAGACAGTTTCAATAAATGGTGTTGAGGCCTTGGCCTACAGGGACACAGGTGCCAGTTTCACTTTGGTGACTGAAAACCTAGTGCCTCCCGAACAACACATCATTGGACAACAGTATAAGATTATTGATGTCCATAACTCCACTAAGTTTCTTCCCTTAGCTATAATTCAGTTTAGTTGGGGTGGAGTTACTGGCCCTAAGCAGGTGGTGGTATCACCTAGCTTACCTGTAGACTGTCTCTTAGGTAATGACCTAGAGGCCTCAGGTTGGGCTGATGTAGAGTTTTATGCCCATGCAGCCATGCTGGGCATCCCTGAGGAATTGTTCCCTCTCATTTCAAGTGAAATGAAAAAGCAAAGGAGAGAAGGCCTGAAAACTCAGGATCCCTCTCCATCAACAGGTAAAAAGGGTATCACAGTATCCCCTAACCACCCTACCATTCAGGATACTATTCCTGTGGTGGGAGAAACCTCTCCTGGGGTGGCACCTGTTCCAAGGGAATCATCAGCTGCCAAAGCTGGACTCCCTGAGGTGGAAGTACCTCTCTGTGGGATAACTAACATTGGTGAGAAAAACAGCACCATTTTAGTTAACATGGAGCATCCCTCCAACCCTCCCAGAGAAACTTTAGTGCAGAAACCCTGCACTACCTCACAACACTTAGGACAGCATCCCTGCCCTAGTGTGGAGCTCATAGGACAGCATCCCTGCCCTGCTCCAACTCAAGAGAAACAGCATCCCTGTTCTCCCTTCCAGCCAGATGGACAAAGTTTTTGCCCAGCTATGGCTTTTCTGAGACAGCATCCCTGTCTGGCATTTCCATCACTACAAATAGGTTCAGTGGACAATTCCCACTGCTCTAAACTAAAACTTACTGATAGAAACTCTGAAAATACATCTTCACATTGTTGCTTAGCTAAAAAACTTCAAACAGGGTGGTTTACATCCCCACAGGGAAGTAACCATATAGTGGATGATAAAGGGAGAAACCAGTCTATTGCAGAGCTACTCTCTACTTATCACCACTTAGACAATAAAGTCTCAACTGGCCAAGGTTAGCCTTATTGTCCTTCGTTTGGGGGGGGGTTGTGTGAGAAGGTAGCCTCTTTCTAGCCTTGTTACCCCCACTTTTGGCCTGTTTGTGAGTGTATGTCAGGGTGTTTGTCACTGTTTTCACTGTCTCACTGGGATCCTGATAGCCAGGCCCCAGTGCTCATAGTGAAGACACTATGTTTTCAGTATGTTTGTTATGGGTCACTGGGATCCTGCTGGTCAGGACCCCAGTGCTCATAGGTTTGTGGCCTATATGTATGTGTCACTGGGACCCTGTCACACAGGGCCCCAGTGCTCATAGGTGTGCATGTATATGTTCCCTGTGTGGTGCCTAACTGTCTCACTGAGGCTCTGCTAACCAGAACCTCAGTGGTTATGCTCTCTCATTACTTTCAAATTGTCACTAACAGGCTAGTGACCATTTTTACCAATTTACATTGGCTTACTGGAACACCCTTATAATTCCCTAGTATATGGTAGTGAGGTACCCAGGGTATTGGGGTTCCAGGAGATCCCTATGGGCTGCAGCATTTCTTTTGCCACCCATAGGGAGCTCTGACAATTCTTACACAGGCCTGCCACTGCAGCCTGAGTGAAATAACGTCCACGTTATTTCACAGCCATTTTACACTGCACTTAAGTAACTTATAAGTCACCTATATGTCTAACCTTTACCTGGTAAAGGTTAGGTGCAAAGTTACTTAGTGTGAGGGCACCCTGGCACTAGCCAAGGTGCCCCCACATTGTTCAGAGCCAATTCCCTGAACTTTGTGAGTGCGGGGACACCATTACACGCGTGCACTACATATAGGTCACTACCTATATGTAGCTTCACCATGGTAACTCCGAATATGGCCATGTAACATGTCTATGATCATGGAATTGCCCCCTCTATGCCATCCTGGCATAGTTGGCACAATCCCATGATCCCAGTGGTCTGTAGCACAGACCCTGGTACTGCCAAACTGCCCTTCCTGGGGTTTCACTGCAGCTGCTGCTGCTGCCAACCCCTCAGACAGGCAGCTGCCCTCCTGGGGTCCAGCCAGGCCTGGCCCAGGATGGCAGAACAAAGAACTTCCTCTGAGAGAGGGTGTGACACCCTCTCCCTTTGGAAAATGGTGTGAAGGCAGGGGAGGAGTAACCTCCCCCAGCCTCTGGAAATGCTTTGTTGGGCACAGAGGTGCCCAATTCTGCATAAGCCAGTCTACACCGGTTCAGGGACCCCTTAGCCCCTGCTCTGGCGCGATACTGGACAAAGGAAAGGGGAGTGACGACTCCCCTGACCTGCACCTCCCCTGGGAGGTGTCCAGAGCTCCTCCAGTGTGCTCCAGACCTCTGCCATCTTGGAAACAGAGGTGCTGCTGGCACACTGGACTGCTCTGAGTGGCCAGTGCCACCAGGTGACGTCAGAGACTCCTCCTGATAGGCTCCTTAAGGTGTTAGTAGCCTATCCTCTCTCCTAGGTAGCCAAACCCTCTTTTCTGGCTATTTAGGGTCTCTGTCTCTGGGGAAACTTGAGATAACGAATGCAAGAGCTCATCCGAGTTCCTCTGCATCTCTCTCTTCACCTTCTGATAAGGAAACGACCGCTGACCGCGCTGGAAGCCTGCAAACCTGCAACATAGTAGCAAAGACGACTACTGCAACTCTGTAACGCTGATCCTGCCGCCTTCTCGACTGTTTTCCTGCTTGTGCATGCTGTGGGGGTAGCCTGCCTCCTCTCTGCACCAGAAGCTCCGAAGAAATCTCCTGTGGGTCGACGGAATCTTCCCCCTGCAACCGCAGGCACCAAAAAGCTGCATTACCGGTCCCTTGGGTCTCCTCTCAGCACGACGAGCGAGGTCCCTCGAATCCAGCGACTCTGTCCAAGTGACCCCCACAGTCCAGTGACTCTTCAGCCCAAGTTTGGTGGAGGTAAGTCCTTGCCTCACCTCGCTGGGCTGCATTGCTGGGAACTGCGACTTTGCAGCTACTCCGGCCCCTGTGCACTTCCGGCGGAAATCCTTTGTGCACAGCCAAGCCTGGGTCCACGGCACTCTAACCTGCATTGCACGACTTTCTAAGTTGGTCTCCGGCGACGTGGGACTCCTTTGTGCAACTTTGGCGAGCACCGTTTCACGCATCCTCGTAGTGCCTGTTTCTGGCACTTCTCCGGGTGCTACCTGCTTCAGTGAGGGCTCTTTGTCTTGCTCGACGTCCCCTCTCTCTTCAGGTCCAATTTGCGACCTCCTGGTCCCTCCTGGGCCCCAGCAGCGTCCAAAAACGCTAACCGCACGATTTGCAGCTAGCAAGGCTTGTTAGCGTCCTTTCGGCGGGAAAACACTTCTGCACGACTCTCCACGGCGAGAGGGATCCGTCCACCAAAGGGGAAGTCTCTAGCTCTTTTCGTTCCTGCAGAAACCTCAGCTTCTTCTGTCCAGTCGAAGCTTCTTTGCACCCGCAGCTGGCATTTCCTGGGCATCTGCCCATCTCCGACTTGCTTGTGACTTTTGGACTTGGTCCCCTTGTTCCACAGGTACCCTAGATTGGAAATCCACAGTTGTTGCATTGCTGGTTTGTGTCTTTCCTGCATTATTCCTCTAACACGACTACTTTGTCCTTAGGGGAACTTTAGTGCACTTTGCACTCACTTTTCAGGGTCTTGGGGAGGGTTATTTTTCTAACTCTCACTATTTTCTAATAGTCCCAGCGACCCTCTACAAGGTCACATAGGTTTGGGGTCCATTCGTGGTTCGCATTCCACTTTTGGAGTATATGGTTTGTGTTGCCCCTATCCCTATGTTTCCCCATTGCATCCTATTGTAACTATACATTGTTTGCACTGTTTTCTAAGACTATACTGCATATTTTTGCTATTGTGTATATATATCTTGTGTATATTTCCTATCCTCTCACTGAGGGTACACTCTAAGATACTTTGGCATATTGTCATAAAAATAAAGTACCTTTATTTTTAGTATAACTGTGTATTGTGTTTTCTTATGATATTGTGCATATGACACTAAGTGGTACTGTAGTAGCTTCACACGTCTCCTAGTTCAGCCTAAGCTGCTCTGCTAAGCTACCATTATCTATCAGCCTAAGCTGCTAGACACCCTATACACTAATAAGGGATAACTGGGCCTGGTGCAAGGTGCAAGTACCCCTTGGTACTCACTACAAGCCAGTCCAGCCTCCTACAGTCGTGCAATACAGGTTAGAGTGCCGTGGACCCAGGCTTGGCTGTGCACAAAGGATTTCCGCCGGAAGTGCACAGGGGCCGGAGTAGCTGCAAAAGTCGCGGTTCCCAGCAATGCAGTCTAGCGAGGTGAGGCAAGGACTTACCTCCACCAAACTTGGACTGAAGAGTCACTGGACTGTGGGAGTCACTGGGACAGAGTTGCTGGATTCGAGGGACCTCGCTCGTCGTGCTGAGAGGAGACCCAAGGGACCGGTAATGCAGCTTTTTGGTGCCTGCGGTTGCAGGGGGAAGATTCCGTCGACCCACGGGAGATTTCTTCGGAGCTTCTAGTGCAGAGAGGAGGCAGACTACCCCCACAGCATGCACCACCAGGAAAACAGTTGAGAAGGCGGCAGGATCAGCATTACAGAGTTGCAGTAGTCATCTTTGCTAATATGTTGCAGGTTTGCAGGCTTCCAGCGCGGTCAGCAGTCGATTCCTTGGCAGAAGGTGAAGAGAGAGATGCAGAGGAACTCGGATGAGCTCTTGCATTCGTTATCTAAAGTTTCCCCAGAGACAGAGACCCTAAATAGCCAGAAAAGAGGGTTTGGCTACCTAGGAGAGAGGATAGGCTAGCAACACCTGAAGGAGCCTATCAGAAGGAGTCTCTGACGTCACCTGGTGGCACTGGCCACTCAGAGCAGTCCAGTGTGCCAGCAGCACCTCTGTTTCCAAGATGGCAGAGGTCTGGAGCACACTGGAGGAGCTCTGGACACCTCCCAGGGGAGGTGCAGGTCAGGGGAGTGGTCACTCCACTTTCCTTTGTCCAGTTTCGCGCCAGAGCAGGGCTAAGGGGTCCCCTGAACCGGTATAGACTGGCTTATGCAGAATTGGGCACATCTGTGCCCAAGAAAGCATTTCCAGAGGCTGGGGGAGGCTACTCCTCCCCTGCCTTCACACCATTTTCCAAAGGGAGAGGGTGTAACACCCTCTCTCAGAGGAAGTCCTTTGTTCTGCCATCCTGGGACAAGCCTGGCTTGACCCCAGGGGGGCAGAAACCTGTCTGAGGGATTGGCAGCAGCAGCAGCTGCAGTGAAACCTCAGGAAAGGCAGTTTGGCAGTACCAGGGTCTGTGCTACAGACCACTGGGATCATGGAATTGTGCCAACAATGCCAGGATGGCATAGAGGGGGCAATTCCATGATCTTAGACATGTTACATGGCCATATTCGGAGTTACCATTGTGAAGCTACATATAGGTAGTGACCTATATGTAGTGCACGCGTGTAATGGTGTCCCCGCACTCACAAAGTCCAGGGAATTGGCCCTGAACAATGTGGGGGCACCTTGGCTAGTGCCAGGGTGCCCTCACACTAAGTAACTTTGCACCTAACCTTTACCAGGTAAAGGTTAGACATATAGGTGACTTATAAGTTACTTAAGTGCAGTGTAAAATGGCTGTGAAATAACGTGGAACGTTATTTCACTCAGGCTGCAGTGGCAGGCCTGTGTAAGAATTGTCAGAGCTCCCTATGGTTCGCAAAAGAAATGCTGCAGCCCATAGGGATCTCCTGGAACCCCAATACCCTGGGTACCTCAGTACCATATACTAGGGAATTATAAGGGTGTTCCAGTAAGCCAATGTAAATTGGTAAAAATGGTCACTAGCCTGTTAGTGACAATTTGGAAAGAAATGAGAGAGCATAACCACTGAGGTTCTGATTAGCAGAGCCTCAGTGAGACAGTTAGTCACTACACAGGTAACACATTCAGGCACACTTATGAGCACTGGGGCCCTGGGTTACCAGGGTCCCAGTGACACATACAACTAAAACAACATATATACAGTGAAAAATGGGGGTAACATGCCAGGCAAGATGGTACTTTCCTACACAAACCCCCCCCAAACGAAGGACAATAAGACTAGCCATGACCTGATGAGTCTTCATTGTCTAAGTGGAAATATCTGGAGAGTCCATCTGCATTGGAGTGGCTACTCCCAGGTCTATGTTCCACTGTATAGTCCATTCCCTGTAGGGATATGGACCACCTCAACAATTTAGGATTTTCACCTTTCATTTGTTTTAGCCAAAGTAGAGGTTTGTGGTCTGTCTGAACAATGAAGTGAGTGCCAAACAGGTATGGCCTCAACTTCTTCAGAGCCCAGACCACAGCAAAGGCCTCCCTCTCAATGGCAGACCAACGCTTTTCTCTAGGGGTCAACCTCCTACTAATAAAAGCAACAGGTTGATCCTGGCCCTCAGAATTAAGTTGTGATAGGACTGCCCCTACTCCTAATTCAGATGCATCAGTTTGGACATAGAATTTTTTAGAGTAACAAGGGCTTTTCAGGACAGGTGCAGAGCACATGGCCTGCTTCAGCTCCTCAAAAGCTTTCTGACAGTTTGCTGTCCATAATACCTTTTTAGGCATTTTCTTGGATGTGAGGTCATTAAGAGGGGCTGCAATGGAGCCATAGTTCTTAATGAACCTCCTGTAATACCCAGTGAGGCCTAGGAAGGCTCTCACCTGAGTCTGAGTGGTAGGGGGAACCCAATCAATAATTGTTTGGATTTTCCCCTGAAGTGGTGCAATCTGTTCCCCACCAACAAGGTGTCCCAGATAAACCACCTTACCCTGCCCTATCTGGCACTTTGAAGCCTTGATAGTGAGGCCTGCCTTTTGCAGGGCCTCCAAAACTTTCCATAGGTGGACCAGGTGATCATCCCAGCTGGAGCTAAAGACAGCTATATCATCCAAATATGTTGCACTGAAAGCTTCCAGCCCTTGCAGGACTGTGTTCACCAACCTCTGAAAAGTGGCAGGTGCATTTTTCAAACCAAAAGGCATTACAGTAAACTGGTAATGTCCTCCAATGGTTGAAAATGCAGTCTTAGGTTTAGCATCTTCTGACAATTTGATCTGCCAATACCCTGCAGTCAAGTCAAAAGTGCTTAGATACTTGGCAGATGCCAGTGTATCTATGAGCTCATCTGCCCTGGGTATAGGGTGAGCATCAGTTTTGGTTACCAAGTTGAGACCTCTATAGTCTACACAAAACCGCATTTCCTTCTTTCCATCTTTGGAATGGGGTTTTGGTACCAGTACCACAGGAGAAGCCCATGGACTGTCAGAGTGCTCAACCACTCCTAGTTCTAACATTTTCTGGACCTCTTGCTTTATGCAGTCCCTGACATGGTCAGGCTGCCTATAGATCTTACTTTTGACAGGTAAACTGTCTCCAGTATCTATAGTGTGCTCACACCAAGAAGTGGTACCTGGCACAGTAGAGAAGAGTTCAGAGAATTGATCTAGGAGATTTATGCAATTGTCTTTCTGCTCAGCAGTAAGACAATCAGCCAAAACTACACCTTCCACAAGAGCATCTTGTTCTGTGGAAGAGAAGAGATCAGGTAGAGGATCACTGTCTTCTTCCTGTCCCTCATCAGTTGCCATGAGCAGGGTGAGATCAGCCCTGTCATAGTAGGGTTTCAGGCGGTTGACATGGAGCACCCTAAGGGGACTCCTGGCAGTGCCTAAGTCAACTAAATAGGTGACTTCTCCCTTCTTTTCAACAATTGTGTGGGGACCACTCCATTTATCTTGGAGTGCTCTTGGGGCCACAGGCTCCAAGACCCACACTTTCTGCCCTGGTTGGTACTGAACCAAAACAGCCTTCTGATCATGCCATTGCTTCTGGAGCTCTTGGCTGGCCTGAAGGTTTTTACTGGCCTTTTTCATGTACTCAGCCATCCTTGATCTGAGGCCAAGTACATAATCCACAATATCCTGCTTAGGAGCTTTTAAAGGTTGTTCCCAACCCTCCTTTACAAGTGTGAGTGGACCCCTAACAGGGTGTCCAAAAAGAAGTTCAAAGGGGCTGAAGCCCACTCCTTTCTGGGGTACCTCCCTGTAGGCAAAAAGGAGGCATGGTAGAAGGATATCCCATCTCCTACGGAGTTTTTCAGGGAGACCCATAATCATGCCTTTGAGAGTTTTATTAAATCTCTCCACCAGTCCATTTGTTTGTGGATGATAGGGTGTTGTGAACTTGTACGTTACACCACACTCCTTCCACATGGCCTTTAAGTATGCAGACATGAAATTGCTTCCCCTGTCTGATACTACTTCCTTTGGGAAGCCCACCCTGGAAAATATTCCCAGGAGGGCCTTTGCCACTGCAGGTGCTGTAGTGGTCCTTAAAGGAATAGCTTCAGGATATCTTGTGGCATGGTCCACTACCACCAAGGTAAATCTATTGCCTGAAGCAGTAGGAGGGTCAAGGGGGCCAACTATGTCAACCCCTACCCTTTCAAAGGGAACCCCAACCACAGGCAGTGGAATAAGGCATGCCTTTGGGGTGCCACCTGTCTTGCCACTGGCTTGACAGGTTTCACAGGACTTACAAAATTCCTGTGTGTCCTCAGACATCCTAGGCCAATGAAACAATGGAACCAATCTGTCCCAAGTTTTCATTTGACCCAGGTGTCCAGCTAGGGGAATGTCATGTGCCAGGGTTAGGAGGAACTTTCTGTACTCCTGAGGAATCACTAATCTCCTGGCAGCTCCAGGTTTAGGATCCCTATGCTCAGTGTACAAGAGGTTGTCCTCCCAGTAAACTCTGTGAGAGTCACTGACATCCCCATTAGCCTGTTTGACAGCTTGCTGTCTGAGACCCTCTAATGTGGGACAGGTTTGCTGTGCCACACTCAGCTCCTCTCTGGCAGGCCCCCCTTCACCCAAAAGCTCAGCAGTGTCTGCTTCCAGCTCCTCTGGTGTAGGTTCTGCACAGGGAGGGAATTCTTCTTCCTCAGAAGTAGAATCCACTGTAGAGGGAGGGATAGTAGGAAGTGGTTTGCTTCTACTAGCCCTAGCTTTAGGGAGCACTTGGTCCATTGTTCCAGGATCCAAGCTTCCCTGTCCTTTTTGCTTTTTGGCCTGAGCCCTTGTCAAAGCAAAAATATGCCCTCGGATGCCCAGCATTGCTGCATGGGCCTCCAACTCCACATCTGACCAAGCTGATGTCTCCAAATCATTCCCTAATAGACAGTCTACAGGTAAATCTGAAGCTACCACAACTTTCTTTGGACCAGTAACCCCCCCCCAGTTGAGATTTACAACAGCCATGGGGTGGCTAAGTGTGTTGTTGTGAGCATCGGTTACTTGGTACTGGTGACCAAGTAGGTGTTGTTCAGGGTGGACCAGTTTCTCTATGACCATAGTCACACTGGCACCAGTGTCCCTGTAGGCCTGAACCTCAACACCATTTATTAGGGGTAGCTGCTTGTACTTATCCATATTAAGGGGACAAGCAACTAAGGTGGCTAAATCAATAGCCCCCTCAGAGACTAACACAGCCTCTGTGGCTTCCCTAACAAGGCCAACCCCAACTAAGTTACCAATAGTGAGCCCAGCTACTCCCTTGGATTGGCTATTAGTAGGTTTGCTCCCACCACCACTGCTATTAGTAGGGACACTAGGTGTAGCAGTAGGGGTTGTAGTGGTAGGAGGCTTGGTGCCTTTCTTTGGACAACTGGGATCTGTTGTCCAATGGCCTTTTATTTTACATAAATAGCACCATGGTTTCTTTTCCTTGTTCTGATTAAAAGAGGATTTGGGCCCACCACCCCCACCAGAGTGTTTTTGTGGGCCTGATGAAGACTCATTTTTAGATTTGTCCCCACCCTTGTCAGAAGACTTACCATCCTTCTTTTTGTTGTCATCTTTGTCACCCCCTGTATGAACTTTTCTGTTCACCCTTGTTCTGACCCATTTGTCTGCCTTCTTTCCCAATTCTTGGGGAGAGGTCAGATCAGAGTCCACCAAGTACTGGTGCAACAAATCAGACACACAATTATTAAGAATATGCTCTCTCAGGATCAAGTTATACAGGCTGTCATAATCAGTAACTTTACTGCCATGTAACCACCCCTCCAAGGCCTTCACTGAATGGTCAATGAAATCAACCCAGTCTTGTGAAGACTCCTTTTTGGTCTCTCTGAACTTTATCCTGTATTGTTCAGTGGTTAAGCCATAACCATCCAGGAGTGCATTCTTAAGAACTTGGAAATTATTAGCATCATTTTCTTTCACAGTAAGGAGCCTATCCCTACCTTTTCCACTAAATGATAGCCATAGGATAGCAGCCCACTGCCTTTGAGGGACATCCTGTACAACACAGGCCCTCTCAAGTGCAGCAAACCACTTGTTAATGTCATCCCCCTCCTTATAAGGGGGAACTATCTTGTGCAGATTCCTGGAATCATGCTCTTTTGCAGGATGACTATGGGGCATACTGCTGCTGCCACCATGGGTTTCTAAACCCAGTTTCTGTCTCTCCTTCTCTACTTCTAAAGTCTGTCTATCCAAATCCAGCTGTTGCTTCTTGAGCTTCAGTCTGGTTTGTTCCACTCTCAATCTATTGAGCTCCCTTTCTAACAATCTGTCATCAGGGTGGGTGGGAGGGACATGCCTTGAAACAGAAGTATGGTGAGAATGGACAGAAGGAGACCTGTCCCTTACAGAAGCCACCCTAACAGCTTGGCTAACAGAAACATCACTACCAGTATGTTGAGAATAAATGCTTTTGCTATGATGTGAGACAACACTATTTGTATGGTGTGGCTCATCATCATTACCAACTATGCTAGACTGTCTAGTAATGGGCAGGCTTGGAAGTTTCTTTCCTGAATCTTTTCCTGGGGGAGTCCCTGGATCCGATTGGGAACCATTAGCTACTTTTTCAACAGATGGGGCACTTCTTGCCTTATCTTGTTCTCTAAGCATGTTAAGTAACAATTCCAAGGAAGGATTCTTCCCTACACTCAAACCTCTCTCTATGCAGAGACTCCTTGCTCCTTTCCAGCTAAGGTGATCATATGCAAGTTTGGACAGATCAACATTTTGGCCTGTGCCAGACATTTTTAGAGAGAGTTAAAGTGATAGAAAAAGATAAAAAAGTTTGTCAGAGCTTTTAGAAAGACAGAGAAAACAACTTTTTAAACTTTTTAGAACTTTTTAGAAAGTTAGAAGTACTTTTCAGCACTTAGAAAAGAGTGAAAAGAGGAAATGCAAAACTATTTGGCTATGTGTATATACACTGACCTTGTTTTGTATATTTTTCTCTTATGAAAAGTACAATGACAAGAGTGGTAAGTAGTCTCAAAGCACTTATCCCACCGCTGCACAACCAATGTAGGAGGCTGGACTGGCTTGTAGTGAGTACCAAGGGGTACTTGCACCTTGCACCAGGCCCAGTTATCCCTTATTAGTGTATAGGGTGTCTAGCAGCTTAGGCTGATAGATAATGGTAGCTTAGCAGAGCAGCTTAGGCTGAACTAGGAGACGTGTGAAGCTACTACAGTACCACTTAGTGTCATATGCACAATATCATAAGAAAACACAATACACAGTTATACTAAAAATAAAGGTACTTTATTTTTATGACAATATGCCAAAGTATCTTAGAGTGTACCCTCAGTGAGAGGATAGGAAATATACACAAGATATATATACACAAAAGCAAAAATATGCAGTATAGTCTTAGAAAACAGTGCAAACAATGTATAGTTACAATAGGATGCAATGGGAAAACATAGGGATAGGGGCAACACAAACCATATACTCCAAAAGTGGAATGCGAACCACGAATGGACCCCAAACCTATGTGACCTTGTAGAGGGTCGCTGGGACTATTAGAAAATAGTGAGAGTTAGAAAAATAACCCTCCCCAAGACCCTGAAAAGTGAGTGCAAAGTGCACTAAAGTTCCCCTAAGGACAAAGAAGTCGTGTTAGAGGAATAATGCAGGAAAGACACAAACCAACAATGCAACAACTGTGGATTTCCAATCTAGGGTACCTGTGGAACAAGGGGACCAAGTCCAAAAGTCACAAGCAAGTCGGAGATGGGCAAATGCCCAGGAAATGCCACCTGCGGGTGCAAAGAAGCTTCTACTGGACAGAAGAAGCTGAGGTTTCTGCAGGAACGAAAAGGGCTAGAGACTTCCCCTTTGGTGGACGGATCCCTCTCGCCGTGGAGAGTTGTGCAGAAGTGTTTTCCCGCCCCCCAAACCTGCGCAGTAACCCCGACCCCCTCCGGGGCAGGCCTTACAGCCCACGGGGAGCTTCAACACCGCCCCCACGAAACAAAATGCGGAGAGTGAGCAAAGTGTGACACCCTGTGAAGACAAAACCCAGGGATGCTGAGCCGGGCAATGTTTCATCGCTAATCCAGCACATCACAGGGGTGCCACAGGGCACCATGGTGTATGTGGGTCACACGTGTCACTCGCACCTCAATAACCACCCCAGGCCGCAGCCTCACCCTGGGAACAGGGGCGTCTCATAGGGCACTAACACCTGCTCTCTCATGAGTTTCAACACTGTGACAGACTCCGACGCGAGCAGAGCATTCGTGTGGCACGTATGGGCTTTAAGCCATACATACCTTCACCCAACACTCTCACATATTCTGCCAGTTTTCCTCCTAGGACTATCTTACCACTGCAGTACACACATCTGAGTCAGACTCCCAAGATGGCTGCCAACACTTCCCATGAGATCTCCTGCATCTGCCTTCCTAGAGGTCTAGAAAACCCTTTCTGCAGAGGTGTGGAGTTCCTATAGCCCAACACCCAGGACATACTGTTTGGGGTTAAGGACAACAAGTCTTCATGTTTATTTTGTCCTTGGGACAAGTAGGCCCAACCCTTTGCAGCACAAACCCCTTGGATGGCAGTTTACAGGGAAGAGAACTGTATGCAGTTGAGGTAATGTGTGTCCATATGTTAATGCTCTTCAAACTTCTATTTGTGGTTTGTTAATCAAAAACATTTATTAGAGTGAGTGAATTAAAATAAACATTGTAAGGTCACTACACTACTGACAGTGGTTCCAGTAAAAAAAAAAAAAAAAGAACTGGACACACGTTTGAAAAGTTTAACAATATGAGTCTACGTATAATACTCTCAGAATGCTCTCCAATTAGATGCAAATGTTTGCAGAAGCTTGTAAACAAGACTGATGATTTTTTGCTTTCAAAATAAAATGTCTAGAGAAAAATACATGTACAAAAAAAGTTTTTGGTAAATTACTGTGAAAATCGTAGGTGCTGTTCCTTTGAAGCATCATTTAGTTTTGTGTGTTGATGCATGCTAGTATTTCCAAAAAATATTCATAATCGAAAATCAGTGTAAACATTTTCAACGAGATTGTAGGAAACATGAAAATGAACAAACACTGGCAAAGCCAACCAATCCAACATGGGTTGTCAGTCTTTTGGTTTTGTCAAAGCGTGTCTTGGTTTTGACATGGTTTTTGTAACACTATTGTTATGGGAGCTGCCAGGCCCTCACCATTGTAACAAACCTTGCAAAAAGCAAGAAAAGGTTTTCAGTCTCAAAAAGCACACATTGCCAAAGTAGTTCCTGGCATTGAACAAAACCACTATAGGCGCCAATATGCTCCGTGTGGAATAGCAGAATGTTATCACTCACAGTAAAGCCAGCCGATAGGAGAGAAATAGAATTATAATAAAAACAAAATGCCTTGGTTAACGCCATATCTAATCAGGGGCCCAATTCTTAAAGAAAGTCACAAAAGTGAAACCATGGTATGTTTTTGAATTAGTGGAATTCTTGAATTCACAAGAATTTACAGAAACAGACCAGAAAATTGTACTCCTAGAAAATATTCATAAACTGCATTTTATCAGGAGCATATATGCATGTGTACATTTGCTCAATCGAAAATCTCTTGACCATTTACAAGTTCACTTTCCCTCCAACCACTTTTTTTCCCAACCCACTTCTACTTCTGCCCCTGTCAGGCATAAATTTCCAACCTTTCTCATTATGGGAAAAGATTTGAGAAGAGCTGGTGGAAATTCTTAAAACATAGAAGTTAGTCAGTTTGCAGACTCAAAGGCATTCCAACCCTGGAACTATTACTCACTGCTTCACCCAGCCCCATATGTAGATCTGGGGAACGGGGGCAAAATAAGGAAATTGTTCTAGTAGAGCATGAAATCGCAAGTATTCACACCCTACTATAGTATTATCCCTGGCTCTTACATAATGAGATCGCTGCCATCATTCGTCGCTGAACTACATGGCACCTAGGGGACAAAGTAGATCTTTTTTTACAAGACAAGTATTACAAGTGGATATTTTATTGAATTCAACAACCGTTTCTATAAAAACTCCAAAATTACTACACGGATTTACACCAAATCACAAAAAGAGATCTTTCTGGATCGCCATTCAGCTTCCTGCCAAAACTGGAGTAATTCCATTCAGTAGTTGGGGCTGTAGTAACTTTCAAAATCCCTATACCATGGAAAATGCCTTTTGGGACCCCCCCGCCCGACTTGACGAAACTTTCATGACAGTAGGTGAAGTGAGCGGCAAACTAGTTTTGAAAATTTTATGAAGATTTGTAAACAGTGCCAAAGTTATTAACAAAACGAAATATGCTTTTCCTATGGAAACTAACTACCTATTAGCGACCACCAGTAGGTTACAGATATATATTTATTGATACATACTGTTGGAAATGGACCTTTTTGCAGGGTTATCCCCAAACCTTTTGCCTTCTTCCTCCTATTTTTTCAGGTCTGTTTTTGCTGGTTTATTGTCTCTGCGCACTTTACTACTGCTAATCAGTGCTAAAGTGCAAGTGCTCCCTATAGAAATTATACTGTTGATTGGTTTATCCATGATTGGCATATTTCATTTACTAGTAAAGTGCACTAGAGGTGCCTGGGGCCTGTAAATCAAATGCTACTAGTGGGCCTGCAGCACTGGTTGTGCCACCCACATTAGTAGCCCTGTAACCATGGCTCAGACCTGCCACTGCAGTGTCTGCAGTTTTAAACTGCCAATTCAACTTGGCAAGTGTACCCACTTACCAGGCCTAAACTTCCATTTTACTACATGTCAGGCACCCCTAAGGTAGGCCCTAGGTAGCCCCATGGGCAGAGTGCAGTGTTTGTTTAAGGTAGGACATATACTAGTGTATTTTATATGTCCTAAAAGTGAAATACTGGCAAATTCGGTTTTCACTGTGCAAGGCCTATCTCCCTCATAGGTTAACATGGGGGCTGCCTTTGAATATCGTTGAAGTGCAGATAAAATTCTGGAGTTTAGGGTCTCTGAACTCTCAATGGAAAAATACATCTTTTAGTGAAGTTGGTTTTTAAATTGTGTAGGAGGCTGGCCTGGCTTATAGAGGGTACCTTGTGGTACTTACACCTTCTGCCAGGTCCAGCTATCCCTTAGTAGTAGATTAGAGGTGTTCTAGCAGCTTAGGCTGATAGAAGGTAGCTATAGCAGAGCAGCTTAGGCTGAACTAGGAGACATGCAAAGCTCCTACTATACCACTTATATCATATAGTACCATATCATAAGAAAACACAATACTCAGAATTACTAAAAATAAAGGTACTTTATTTTAGTGACAATATGCCAAAAGTATCTCAGAGGATATACTACCTTAGGAGGCAAGTAATATACACAAAATATATAGACACAAACCAAAATCAGGTAAGTAATAGTTAGAAAAGTAGTGCAAACAGTGTAGAACACAATAGAATGCAATAGGGAGAAATAGGCCTAGAGGCAACACAAACCATATACTCCAAAAGTGGAATGCGAACCATGATTGGACCCCAGGCCTAGTGTAGTGTGTAGAGAGTCGCTGGGAGTGTAAGAAAACACTAAGGGTGTCCAATATGCCCTACCCGAAGACCCTGAAAAGTAGGAGTAAAGTTACCCTACTACCCCAGAAAGACAGTAAAGTCGAGATAGGGGATTCTGCAAGGACAACAACTGACTGCAAAACACTGAAGACGGATTCCTGGACCTGAGGACCTGCAAAGGAAGGGGACCAAGTCCAAGAGTCACGCAAGTGTCTGGGGGTGCAGGAGCCCACTAAACCCCGGATGAAGGTGCTAAAGGGCTGCCTCCAGGTGGAAGAAGCCGGAGATTCTGCAACAACGGAAGGTGCCAGGAACTTCTCCTTTGGTCAGAAGATGTCCCACGGCGTGCTGGAGGATGCAGAGTTGTTTCCACGCAGAAAGACCGCAAACAACACTTGCTAGCTGCAAGAGTTACGGTTGAGGATTGTGGGTGCTGCCAGGGCTCAGGAAGGACCAGGAGGTCGCCCCTAGGAGCAGGAGACAGAGGGGGCGCTCAGCAACACAGAGAGCCCACACAGAAGCAGGCAGCACCTGCAGAAGCACCTGAACAGGCACTTAGCAGATCTGAGGACAATGGTCGACTCAGAGTCACAAAAGAGGGTTCCACGACGTCGGAGATCAACTCAGCGAGTTGGACAATGCAGGACGGAGTGCTGGGGACCTGGGCTAGGCTGTGCATTAAGGAAGTCTTGCAAAAGTGCACAGAAGCCTGAGCAGCTGCAGTTCACACAGTACACAGGATTACTATCTGTCATGGGGAGGCAAGGACTTACCTCCACCAAATTTGGACAGAAGGGCCACTGGACTGTCGGAGACACTTGGACCCAGCTCCTGTGTTCCAGGGACCACACTCGTCAGGATGAGAGGGGACCTAGAGGACCGGCGATGCAGAAGTTTGGTGCCTGCGTTAGCAGGGGGAAGATTCCGTCGACCCACGGGAGATTTCTTCATAGCTTCCAGTGCAGGGTGAAGGCAGACAGCCCTCAGAGCATGCACCACCAGGAAACAGTCGAGAAAGCCGGCAGGATGAGGCGCTACAATGTTGCTGGTAGTCTTCTTGCTACTTTGTTGCGGTTATGCAGGCGTCCTGGAGCAGTCAGCGGTCGATCCTTGGCAGAGGTCGAAGAGGGAAGTGCAGAGGAACTCTGGTGAGCCCTTGCATTCGTTATCTGGTAAGATACCCACAGGAGAGACCCTAAATAGCCCACAGACCAGAATGGTATTGGGGTGACAATTACATGATCCTAGACATGTTACATGGCCATGTTTGGAGTTACCATTGTGACGCTACCTATAGGTAGTGACCTATATGTAGTGAACGCGTGTAATGGTGTCCCCGCACTCACAAAGTCCGGGGAATTTGCCCTGAACAATTTGGGGGCACCTTAGCTAGTGCCAGGATGCCCACACACTAAGTAACTTTGCACCTAACCTTCACCAAGTGAAGGTTAGACATATAGGTGACTTATAAGCTACTTAAGTGCAGTGGTAAATGGCTGTGAAATAACGCGGACGTTATTTCACTCAGGCTGCAGCGGCAGTCCTGTGTAAGAATTGTCTGAGCTCCCTATGGGTGGCAAAAGAAATGCTGCAGCCTATAGGGATCGCCTGGAACCCCAATACCCTGGGTACCTAGGTACCATATACAAGGGAATTATAAGGGTGTTCTAGTGTGCCAATGAGAATAGGTAACATTAGTCACTAGCCTGCAGTGACAATTTTAAAAGCAGAGAGAGCATAAACACTGAGGTTCTGGTTAGCAGAGCGTCAGTGATACAGTTAGGCACCACACAGGGAACACATACAGGGCATACTTTATGAGCACTGGGGTCCTGACTAGCAGGATCCCAGTGACACATAGGCAAAAACAAACATACATACAGTAAAAATGGGGGTAACATGCCAGGCAAGATGGTACTTTCCTACAAATTGTCTGTTTGAAAATGACACTTTTAGAAAGTAGGCATTTTCTTGCTTATACCATTCTGTGACTCTGCCTGTGACTCTGCCTGTTTGTGGATTGTCTGTCTGGGTCAATTTGACAGTTGGGCTGTCCAAACCTCTCCTCTAGACAGTGACACAAAGGGGGCTGGGGTGTAGCCTGCATATCTTGATTAGCCATCTGTGCTGGAGGGGAGGAGTGGTCACTCACACCTGAAAAGACTGTGCGTGCCCTAACACAATGCCGTCTCCGAACCCCTGGTGAGTGTCTGGGGCCTGGCCTGGACAAGGCAGAATCTTGTAAATACTTGAGAATTTGCTTTGAAGTTTGCCAAATTCAAAGGCAGAACTGGGTATAAGAATAAGACCCAAAACCCCAGACTTTTAGAATCTTTCTGGAATCAGGAGGAACCTCTCCCCAGGAGAAGAGCTGAAGGAACAGTACTGTCCCTTGCTGTGTTGTTTTGCTGGACTGGCCTGCAGTTGCTGCTTCTGACTGTAAAGAGTGCAAAGGGTGAACTTTGCTGTGTGTCTTGCTTGAGAAAATTCTCCAAGGGCTTGGAGTAGAGCTTGCCTCCTGTTGGAAGTTTCAGGGACACCAAAGACTTCAGTTTCCTCGACCACCAGCACTGGGAATTGTGTGTTTTGTGCTGTTCAAGAGGAGAACCCACCGCGACGCCGCCAACTACGCCGCTGGCCTGCACCGTGACCTGCCGACACCACATGGAGTCGCATTGCCCTGCTTCGCACCAAGGCCCTGGTCTCACTGACGCCGTCATCGGAGGCTTCACCGAGCCGCCGCTCGCACCCCGGCCTGTGGACCCTGCACTCCGGCATCGCCTGCTCACACCGCAGCCTGGGCATCCCCGACGACAATACTTCTGCTGACACCAGCGCCACTGCCTGCACCGTGGCCTGTGGACACCGCTCGTGAGGGTCACGAAGCACCGTCCCATCCTGCATCGCTGGCTTGCGCATACCGACGACAGTGCTTCAGCAACGACGATGATGCTGCCTGCACCATGACCTGTGGGCATCGCACGTCGCATCGTCCCGCTTCGCACTGCAGCCCCGACGCCATCCACGCCGGCGCACCTGACTTCATCAGCCTGCAGTTTGATCTGCAATGTGTGTGACCTCAGGGGCCCGACGACTCCTGCACTGACTCCGGAACTGACTCGCAACGTCAGTGACAGCGCTCTCCGGAGCTCACCACGAGGATCACAAAGCCCTGCAAATCCAAGGTACTGTTTGCGGGTCTTCCTGACACCGTAGCTGGCCCGCAACGCCGTGGCCGGCCTGAACTGTTGGTTTTGTTGATCACGACGCCTTGATAGCCCCAGGTGGAGCTATCGACTTCAAGGAACTGTAGCTTTGAGTAAATCTTGCAGAATTCATATTTTACTTCCTGTATGTTGGATTTGTATCATATTTGGTCTTGTTTTATATAGATAAATATTGGCTATTTTTCTAAAACTGGTGTGGTGTCCTTTTGTAGTGTTTTAACACTGTGGGGGTGATTCTAACCCTGGCGGTCGGTGATAAAGCGGCGGCCAACCCGCCAACAGACTGGCGGTCCATAAAATGGAATTCTGACCCTGGCGGGAACTGCCAACAGAAACCGCCACATTAACACTCCGGGGATGATTCTAACCCTAGCGGTCGGTGATAAAGCGGTGGCCAACCCGCCAACAGGCCGGCGGTCCATAAAATGGAATTCTGACCCTGGCGGGAACCGCCAGCAGCGAGCGCCACATTAACACTCCGACCGCCACGGCGGTACAAACAAACAGCGCGGCAATGTACCGCCCACCCTATCACAACTCACCAATCCGCCACCTTTTCCGGGGGCGGGAGCACCGCCGATAAAAACACGGCGGAAACAGACTACGGACGGGAAAACGCTCACCTCCATACACTCCACGAGGACGGAGGACAGCATGAAGCCCGAATTGAACATCCTACCTGCTCTCGTCTACCTGCTCATCTACCACGAGTACGAACTCCGGCGCAGACGACAACGGTGAGTACCGCACCTACGACACAGGGGAAGGGGAGGAGGAAGGGTTACGGGCACACACATACGCAATACACCCACCCCCCAACTATCTACACACCAATGCAGAGCACCAAGTCAAAGTGACACCACCCAAACCCCCCGGAAGAAATAAACGATATAATTAAAGTGAGAAACTAAATTTATGTATAAAATAGGTCCATTGAAGTCATGGTAAAGTCATGGTAAAATATGAAAAGGAATAAAAATAATTCAACTTTAAACATTGCGTAACCGATAAATAGAGGCCATAAGTCCATCACAGTCACTGAAATATCAACTGTCCGTGGGCCAAAGTTTCTCAACACATGGACAAAGCCCACACAGGAGACCTGAGTCCTTTGGAGAGAGCACTGCAGGGGCATCTGATGACAAAACTACAGGCACCTCAGGGGGAAGGGAAGGGGGGGCACCACAGCCACATGAGTCCACGACGCCAGATCCACGAAGGGGCCACCAGGCCCACTGTGCCAGCCTGGGGAGTGCAAAGCCACAGTCTCTCAAGTCTCTACAGTGGGTGGGTTGCCCTCTGTGCCATCCTGGGGAGTGCAAAGCCACAGTCTCTCAAGTCTCTACAGTGGGTGGCTTGCCCACTATGCCATCCTGGGGAGTGCAAAGCCACAGTCTCTCAAGTCTCTACAGTGGGTGGCTTGCCCACTGTGCCATCCTGGGGAGTGCCAAGCCACAGTCCATCAGGTGGATAACAGTCTCCACTGGTCAAGGAGGAGGCATGGTGGGCACAGTGAACCGTGAACAGTAGCTCGACACAGATCCGGCACTGTCATTGTGCCAGTGGTGCTTGAGACGGCGGGGCCCAGCGGAGCAGTGCTTCAGACGGCGGGCCCAGTTCAGCGGTGCTTGACAGGAAGGGCCCAGCGGAGCGGTGCTTGACAGGAAGGGCCCAGCGGAGCGGTGCTTGAGACGGCGGGCCCAGTTCAGTGGTGCTTGACAGGAAGGGCCCAGCGGAGCGGTGCTTGTGACGGCGGGTCCCAGCGGAGCGGTGCTTGACAGGAAGGGCCCAGCGGAGCGGTGCTTGACAGGAAGGGCCCAGCGGAGCGGTGCTTGACAGGAAGGGCCCAGCGGAGCGGTGCTTGAGACGGCGGGGCCCAGCGGAGCGGTGCTTGACAGGAAGGGCCCAGCGGAGCGGTGCTTGAGACGGCGGGGCCCAGCGGAGCGGTGCTTGACAGGAAGGGCCCAGCGGAGCGGTGCTTGACAGGAAGGGCCCAGCGGAGCGGTGCTTGACAGGAAGGGCCCAGCGGAGCGGTGCTTGAGACGGCGGGGCCCAGTGGAGCGGTGCTTGACAGGAAGGGCCCAGCGGAGCGGTGCTTGAGACGGCGGGGCCCAGTGGAGTGGTGCTTGACAGGAAGGGCCCAGCGGAGCGGTGCTTGAGACGGCGGGGCCATGTTCAGCGGTGCTCTTCTGCACGGCGGGCATGGCTGCCGTCAGTGCTGAGGCCAGAGCATTGAACGATCGTTGATGGGCAGCCTGACCCGAATGAATGCCCTCCAGGTAGGCATTGCTCCGATGCACCTCCCTTTCTACCCCCTGGATGGCATTCAAAAGGGTAGTCTGCCCAACAATGATGGTCTGAAGGAGGTCAATGACCTCCTCACTGAGGGCAGCAGGGGTGACAGGGGCAGGGCCTGAGGTGCCTGGGGCGAAGGAGATGCCCGCCTTCTTGGGCGAGCGGGCACGGAGCGTAGGCTGAGGGGCTGCTGGGAGGGCGGGGCTGGTGCGCTGGGTGGCGGCTGTACCTGTAGAGGCGGGGGGCCCGGATGTTGCCGCCACCGCTAGGGAGCTCCCATCCGAGGACGTGTCGGTGTCGCTGGTGTCACCACCGGTCCCCGTTGTGGTGCTCCCCTCGCCCTCCGGATCACTGGTGCCCTCGGTGTCTGTACCACGGCCCACCGGGGCCTTGTGACTTGCAGCTCCCTCGTGCTCCGATGCCAAATCTCCTCCGCCTGATGATGCTAATGCACACATGCACAAGAAGATAAAGAAAAAGGGTGGGGGGAGAAATAAAAACAGGTTGAGTGCATGCATTGTCAACACCGTTGGCGGAGAGGACAGACACAGGAGCCTCATGCACTAAGCCGCGCAATCGGGGTACACTACTCAGTACTTCTGACTAGGCCAACAGGTCTAGGGACAACAAACACGCACATGGGTGATGCAGGACCATGGATAGCTGTACTTGGCACCCTACAGAGGTGGGGGGCGGGGGCACAGGGCCATGCCTAAAGGAGAGGGCTACACTACAGAAAGCGCCCTGGCCTAATGTCACCCACAACCCTCCTCCCCCACCCAGACGCCTCCACTGCGCATAAAGATAGCAGGATGTGCTGATACTCACCCCCTTGTGTCTGCTGTGATGTCCTCAAGCGCCCATCCAAATCAGGGTAGGCCACCGCCAGGATCCGGGACATCAGGGGGGTCAGGGTACGACTGGCACCCCTCCTAGGTTGGGAGGCCATCCCCAGCAGTGACTCGGCGGTCTTCCTGGTTCCGCGGCGGATGTCCTCCCACCTCTTGCGGCAGTGGGTGCCCCGTCTGTGGTGGACCCCCAGGGCCCGGACTTCCTTGGCGATGGCACGCCAAATGTCGACTTTCTGATGGGCGCTGACCTAGTTGACATGTACAGGGTGGGAAATGAAATTCCATAATTTTTCTGCATGTTAGATGTGAATGCCCCCCCCTCCCCAACTTTGCCATGTGGCACATGCTCTCATCTGTCGTGCGTTGCACTCCTCATTCGCTCCCCACCCCACCAACTTACATCCACCCCACTCCACACAGGCATAGCCCATTCAATGTGCACCCAGTGTACTTACCTGTTGGTCTGGAGGACCGTAGAGTAACGCATACTGGGGGAGGACCCCATCCACAAGTTTCTCCAACTCTTCAGACGTGAAGGCAGGGGCCCTTTCCCCAGTCGCAGCAGCCATTGTCACTTCCAGACCGAGGTCACAGCAGCACTTGCAGTATAGGTCCTCTCCTGTGGAAGATCAGGTCTCGAGTGATTAATCATGTAGAAAATTGCGGTCACGCCCGCGGCGGTGCGTACCGCGACCGTCGGCGCACATCCTCATTGGCTCCTGAAACCCATAGTGTTCAATGTTAACCAATGCGGCTTCGTACAGCGGTCTTCGACCGCCTACCGCCACGGTGTGCCACGCCAGCGCATTGACCTCACATCCCATTGTCCCACTTCACAGGTCAGGCAGCCGCCATTTCAAGGGCCCACATGGCTTAATTTCAACTGCGTCACACAGGCCTAGGCCTTGCATTGCCACACATACACGCCTTTCAATACATAGATAACCGTGTGCTATGCAAGCTGTGGTGAACGTACCTGTGATTTGCTTGACTCCATACTCCATGTTGTCCTTCCTAGGCACCGTCCGCTGGGACTTGCGAGGAGAAGGATGAATCCTCGCGTGTACCGATCGCTGGTGGACCTGTCGACAATGGAAGAACGCCATATTATACTACGATACCGACTTGACCGAGCCACTATACATGAACTGTGTGCCCAGCTGGAGCCAGCCCTGATGTCCCCCATCCGCCAACCCACAGGGATTCCCCCTTTGGTGCAGGTTCTGTCAGTACTCCATTTCCTTGCAAGTGGATCATTCCAAACAACAGTGGCCATGTCATCTGGGATGTCTCAGCCTATATTTTCTAAGGTTTTGTCAAGAGTGTTGTCTGCCCTGCTGAAACACATGCGGAGCTACATTGTATTCCCTGAGGAGGAGGATTTGGCCACTGTGAAGGGTGATTTCTATGCCCTTGGACATATCCCCAACATCAATGGTGCCATTGATGGGACCCATGTGGCTTTAGTACCCCCAAAAGACGATGAGCAGGTGTACAGAAACAGGAAAAATTTCCATTCTATGAATGTGCAGGTGGTCTGTTTGGCAGACCAGTACATCTCCCATGTAAATGCCAAGTTCCCTGGGTCAGTGCATGACGCGTATGTTATGCGTAATAGCAGCATCCCTTATGTGATGGAACACCTACAGAGACAACGTGTGTGGCTAATAGGTGACTCTGGTTACCCCAACCTGCCTTGGCTATTGACCCCAGTGAGGAATCCCCGGACCAGGGCAGAGGAACGGTACAATGAGGCCCATGGGCGAACTAGGAGGATCATAGAAAGAACCTTTGGGCTCCTGAAGGCCAGGTTTAGGTGCCTGCATATGACAGGTGGATCCCTGATGTACTCACCAAAGAAGGTGTGCCAGATCATCGTGGCCTGCTGTATGCTTCACAATCTGGCATTGCGACGTCAGGTGCCTTTCCTGCAGGAGGATGGTCCAGATGGTGGTGTTGTAGCAGCTGTGGAGCCTGTGGAGAGTGAAGAGGAGGAAGACGACGGGGACGACACAGACAACAGGGACACAGTTATCCAACAGTATTTTCAGTAGCACACAGGTAAGAATCACCCACGCCATTTAACATTTCCTGAAAGCCTCCTGCATCTTTACTTTGTGTATTTCCCCCCAGTTCTTTTAAACTGATGTTTGATTTTCCCTTCCCTTTTCAGTGCTGTATGACCCACTGCGTGACTTCTGCTTGGTTAGCCCATGGACTAATGCTTATTGACATCGGTATGTTGTCATCACAAAATTAACTGAACATTATTGATCAGTAATGTGTTATACATTTGTAAATAATACAGGCTGACTCCTGAATGATTTCAGTGCAATGAGTGATTTATTTTTAGTGCTAGATATTGGTACATGATATTAAAACGGTGATGGGTGAGGGTGGAGTTATGTCCATGGCAGAGTCCAGTTCTCAGTTTCACAGGTGCATTGTCCATATGCCTGTGGAAGGATGGAGCAGGGGCAGTTCAAGGTTGGACAGGGTGACAATGTGGGACAGTGGGGTGACATCAGGGGGTATCTTATGCTGGTGGGGGTCTTGGCATCCTACTCTGTCTTCCTGTGAGATCTCAGGTTCCTCTTGCTGGGTGGTTGTTCTTCAGCAGGACGTGGGGTTCTGGTGGCCTGTCGTTGTGGTGGGGCCTCCTGTCCACTAGCGCCGGCGGAGGTGGTAGGCTGTTCCTGGTCCTGGCTTGTGACAGGGGCCCTTTGTGGTGCCACATGGTCCCGCAATGTGGTTTCTATCCGGTTGAGGGCCTGGACTATGGTCCCCATAGCTGTACCGATGTTCCTGAGTTCATTGCTGAACCCCATGTAGCGTTCCTCCTGCTGTGCCTGGATCTCGGTGAACCTGGCCAATACCGTCGCCATCGTCTCTTGGGAGTGGTGGTATGCTCCCATGATAGTGGTGAGGGCCTCTTGGAGAGTGGGTTCCCTGGGCCTGTCCTCCCCCCCCTGTCGCACAGCAGCCCTCCCAGTTGCCCTGTTTCTCCGGGCCTCTGTCCCCTGGACGGTGTGCCCACTACCACTGCCCCAGTTCCCTGTTGTTGTTGGGGTGTTGGGTCAGCCTGGGTGCCCTGTAGTGGCGGACACACCGCTGATTGACGCGTCCTGGAGACAGAGGCATGGGCTCGCTGGGTGGGAGCTGTGCTGGTGTTCCCAGAGGGGGTTGGGTCTGCTGTGGCCTGTGTCTGTGTGTGGGGAACCGACTGTCCAGAGGTCCCCGATGGTCCGGGCTGGTCATCAGGTTCTAGGTCGACAGAGCTGCTGTCCTCACTGGGGGCCTGTTCTGGGGGTGGGATGGACAAATCTGGACCCTCCGTGGCGGTGTGTTGGCGTTCGGGCCCTGCAGGGGTAAAATAGTGTGGTTATTGTTTTTGTGTGTGCCATGGCGTGCATTTTGAGTGCCCTTGTCCCCCAGTGCTGGCATTCCCTTGTGGGAGGTGTTGTGAGGGTGGTTGGGGGGGGGGTGTATGGGTATGTGCAATGGTCATGCTTTGGTGATGGCTGTCTATGGTTTGTGTTGGCATTCAGGGGTTGGTGTTGTTTAGGGTGGGTTGTGCTGGTGAGACATTGTCAGGGAGGATGTGTGCTGGGGGGTTGAGATTGGGGGTGAGGGTGGGGGTGTGGGTTGGCATGCTGGTGGTTGGGGGGGGGGTGAAGTAGTTGAGATTCGACTTACCAGAGTCCATTCCTCCGTGTACTCCAGCAAGGCCATCAGGATGCAGGATGTTTACTACCTCTTGCTCCCATGCTGTGAATTGGGGTGGAGTGGGTGGGGGTCCGCCGCCAGTCTTCTGCACAGCGATGTTGTGTCGCGACACCATCGAGCGCACCTTCCCCCGTAGGTCGTTCCATCGCTTTCGGATGTCTTCCCGATTTCTGGGATGCTGTCCCACAGCGTTGACCCTGTCTACGATCCTTTGCCATAGCTCAGCCTTCATTGCTATAGTGGTGTGCTGCACCTGTGTGCCGAAGAGCTGGGGCTCTACCCTGATTATCTCCTCCACCATGACCCTGAGTTCTTGGTCCGAGAACCTGGGGTGTCTTTGGGGTGCCATGGGGTGGTGTGGATGAGGTGTGGGGTGGTGTTTGTGGTGATGTGCGTGGTGATGTGTGGTGATGTGTGCGTAGATGTGGTGTGGGTGATGATGTTGTGTTCCTGTGTGTGTTGTGCTTTGCGTTCCCTGTGCTCTCTCTCGGTGTATTGCGCCTTCTCTCAGATATTTGTGGTTGTAGGGGTTTGTGGGTGAAGTGGGTGTGTGTTTTATAGTTAATTGGGTGTGTGGGAGTGTTGTGTGTATGTGTATCAGGTGTGTGTATTTCAAATTGTCCAATGTGGCTGTGTTTTGGAGCTGTGTGTGTATTTTGACCGCGGCGGTGTGTACCGCCAATGGAATACCGCGGTTGAAAGACCGCCGTGTGGATTCGTGGGTCAGAATGGCATGGGCGTGTTTGTGTTGGCGTGGCGGTGGAGGTTTGGTCATCTCCAGTTTATCGCTGCCCGCTGATGAGGCGGCCTTCCGTGGATGTCGGGTTTTTGGTGGTTTCACAGTTGGTGGTCAGAATGACCGTGGCGGTTTACCGCGGCCGCGACGGTAGAATGGCGGACTTCTGACCGGCGGTAAGGGCCTTTTACCGCCGAGGTCAGAATCACCCCCTGTGTGTTATGTGCAAATACTTTACACATTGATTCTGAGATAAGCCTGACTGCTCGTGCCAAGCTACCAAGGGGGTGAGCAGGGGTTACCTGAGCATGCATCTCCCTTATCCTGACTAGAGTGAGGGTCCCTACTTGGACAGGGTGCAAACCGACTGCCAACTAGAGACCCCATTTCTAACACAAACATATACACACACTGAAAAAACACAAAGATTTAAGTAACATCATAGTTAGGTGACCATTTAAGCGACAATGAAACATTTTAAACTAAGATAACACTAAAGTTCACCAGTTATACTAATTTCTAGTAACTATAAGTTGTGCCCTAAGGTAACTAACTCGCGCTCCTACCATGCAGTCTTGTCAATTGTGAGAGGAGGCCTCTTTTTGCATGGTTAGCCCCCACTTTTTGCCTGAAGTTGATGTGTTCTAGAAGCTGGTAGTGCCCAGGGCCCTGGCTAACCAATCAATCAATCAAAGCATTTATAAAGTGCACTACTTACCTGTAAGGGTCTCTAGGTGCTTGGGGGGTAAGGTGGTTTGGGGGGTGCTGCTACTGCTCGAACAGCCATGTCTTGAGGTGTCTCCTGAAGGTTAGTAGGTCCTGTGTCTGTCGCAGGTGGATAAGAAGAGTGTTCCACGTCTTGGCAGCGAGGTGGGAGAACGATCATCCACCGGCGGTCATTCTGTGGATGCGTGGGATGGTGGCGAGGGCAAGGTCAGCTGAGCGAAGCTATCAGGTCAGGTGTAGAAGGAGAGCTGTCTGTTGAGGTATTCTGGTCCAATGTTGTGCAGTGCTTTGTGAGCGTGGGTGAGGAGTTTCAACGTGATTCTCTTGTTAACGGGGAGCCAGTGTAGGTCTCTTAGGTGGGTTGTGATGTGGCTGTAGCGGGGGACGTCCAGGATGAGGAGTGCGGAATTGTTCTGTATGCCCCTGGACCAGAGCTCTTTCCTTAAATCTGTTGTGATGCTTGACACAATTGGATATACTCTTACAGATCCCTGTAAGACCCTAGTAAATGGGTACCACAGTACCCAGGGCATGAGATAGTAGGCAGCAGTGATTGTTCCACCCTTTTGGGCCCTGCACCCTGATACCCCCAGCACTGCCAGTGCAGGCTGAGTGTACTGGGGCAAACCTACAAAGACAAACTCGACATGGCACACCCCCTGTGTGGCAACACAAAAGTGCTGAACAATGCAAACACTCACCCCCAGTCACAGATCTGGGTTTAATATGGCTGGGTCCAAACTGGGGTCTCGTGACTAGCAAAATAACGATGGATTAAACCCAGATCTGTGACTGGGGGTGAGTGTTTGAAAAGTTTCAACACTCCGTCCATCATTTTATTTTGTTTTGTGATGTTACACCCCCTGTGTACCCTGTCCACCCTATACTGCATATGTTATGGATAAGTCACCCAACTAAGAAGGCCTTGCAGCCCTACGGCAGGGTGCACCATACTATACATGAGGGCATAATTGCATGACCAATATGCCCCCACTGTGTCCTTGCCAGACCTGGGACATAGTGAGTGAACAGAGCACCCATTTTAAGTACATGTACTGGTTCCCCAGCCATATGATGGCCACTCCGTACCGTAGGTTGTTTGGTATCAAACAACTCAGAATAATAAATCCAAACTGGTACAGTATTGGATTTAACCCTAACTGTACCCACCTTAGAGGTGCCCCTGCAAAACCTAATCTAACTGGCACAGTTGCTGACTGGTTCCATCCAGCCTGCCACTCCAGATGGCCAATATACAAACCTGGGGGAGAGCCATGGGTTTCTGGTTTCTAAAACAATACCCTTCCTGGGTGGAGAAGCTAGCACCCCCTGCCTCAGGAATGTGCAATACCCTGGCAGTGAGCTTCAAAGGGCTTCTACCCCTGAAGCTCATGCCCCCAGGCCTGCTGCTAGCAGCAGATGTCTTCCCCCATTTTAAACCCCCACTTTTGGCAGGAGCAAAGGTGGGAAACCAGACAAAGGGTAGGAGCAGTGGCCTCACTACGCATGCACCACCCCTAGGGGCTTGCAGGCGAATTGGAACTACCATCTAATTTTCCTCCATGTTGGACGGCAGGAAAATATCCAATAGGGATTAGGGAAGTGACCCTTCTAACAGGAAGTGGTCACTGTAGTGGGTGTAGCCGCCCAAAGGTAAGTGTCCCATTGGACACTACCAGGTTCCTCCTAAAACACCCACTAAATTCAGTATTTTGTGGGCTCCACTAGACCACGATTCTAGACTCATCTGGAAGAAAAGAAGACAGCACCAAAGAACCCGCCAAGACGAGAACAGAGGACCTGCTGCACCAGAAGAGGCCCCGAGACCCCCGCTTGTTGCACCAGTGTCCTGACAATCGCTGATGCGGAGGAGCTGACCACTGGACCGCCCTCAAAAGACCCCGAGGACCTCCAGGTTTCGCAAATAGCCTGATAACTCCCTCCTGCGTGGAGCCACCACTCAAGAAACCACAGGAACCTGCAAACAGGTGAGGAACACTTCACCGACCGGACGATATCTCTCAGTTTGGTGGCACAGCGCCCTACCGTGGCCGAGTTGTGGCAATACACCAGTGCACGTCGGACAACACCAACAACAGCTCCCCCAGAGCTGCAACTGTACCAGGAGGAAGCCCCAGTTGAGGGTCTTCAGTGACACCCTGGACCTCCCACCATACTGCCTGCGACGTCCTGCAGGATCCCAAGAACAAGACTTATCGTCAGCTCCAAAGGGTCCCTTGGCACACAGCATACAAGACCTCCAAAATGCCCTGCACCTGGCCGCCCTGAGCCTTGCATCACAGGATCTGCTGTGTGCCCTGGGTCCCTAACCCCTTGCAACCTCAATAGCCCAAGAGGACCCCCAGGCAACAACTCTAAATCTGCAAACCTGCTCCTTTTCTAAGTGGCCCCTCCAGGTGGCCGTGTGCCAAGAGGTTTTCCAACACTGCTACCGCCGGAACCGCCCAAGGCTCTCCAGCTGGCACAGTGTAACTACCGACCACTCCGGCCACCCTGCAAGAGAAGAGACCTGTAACCCAACTGTACGATTTTTAATGCATTTTTTTAAACTGACTGCCTATTGATTCCTACGGTGCGTAATTACGCACAGAAAGACTAACTTTATTAAAACTTCAAAAAGTTATAACTCAAAAAAGTACTTAATGTATTCTAAAGATTTTGGTCTTAAAAGTTATATAAAAGTCTGAAGTATTTTTATAAATTCTGGTCTCGAGTTATTCATTGAGTATGTGTGGTGCATGATTGGATTTGTGAATACAGCAAACACTTAGCACATTTCCTGGATTAGCCTAATTGCTCGACCAGCTACCTTAAAAATTGGAGTAATAGATGGTCTGATTTTTACCTCTGGAAACCAACGTGTGGTTACCTGGATCCGCTGCACAGTGTGCCTAGTTTTGCACACTACATAGATGGCCAGCCTCCTACATTATGCCTTATACTTTGTGCCACCTCTAATCACACTTCCTCGCTGTCTTCTGGTTGTTCTCGCCTTCGTAACTGCCACTCGACTGCATCTTGGGTGTGCCCTCGTCTGGTCGGCAACAGGACTTCCCTGATTGCGGCAACATTTTCATTTTTTGCTGCAGATAGAAGAAAAAGGTAAGTGGAAGTAATTTAGTTATATGCAGGGCCACTGGAATTATATGGCAGGAAAAGATGAAATTATGAGGCAGGGTTGACCAATTTATGTGGCAAGAAAAGTCCATTTATGAATCTACAACGCCAATAGCTCTGGCACAAGCAAATGCGAGACATATTGCATTGTAAATAAGTGTTTCCATTGAGGATTCTTTGATCTATTATTTTGCATCTTATCCCACTATTCAGCTAAACATACATATGCTGCCTGCCTAGATATCCATCCCTGGGGGATATGCATCAATATTGAAGCGGAGGGGAGGTGCGTGGATCCCCTCTCAGAGTCTCTTAAAGCGTTGGTGTAAGGAAATGCCTCCTTGGCATGGTTACCCCCTGACCTTTTGCCTTTTGTTAATGCCAGTTATGACTGAAAGTGTGCTGGGACCCTGCTAACCAGGCCCTAGCACCAGTGTTTGTTCTCTAAACTGTACCTTTGTTCCCACAACTGGCACAGCCCTGGCACCCAGATAATTCCCTTGTAATTGGTACCCCTGGTACCAAAGGCCCTGATGCCAGGGAAGGTCTCTAAGGGCTGTAGCATGTCTTATGTCCCCCTGGGGGCCCCTCACTCAGCACATACACACTGCTTCACAGCTTGTGTGTGCTGGTGGGGAGAAAATGACTAAGTCGACATGGCACTCCCCTCAGAGTGTCATGCCCACCTCACACTGCCTGTGGCATAGGTAAGTCACCCTTCTAGCAGGCCTTACAGCCCTAAGGCAAGGTGCACTATACCACAGGTGAGGGCATATGTGCATGAGCACTATGCCCCTACAGTGTCTAAGCAAAACCTTAGACATTGTAAGAGGATGTAGCCACCCTCTAGGACAGTAGCTATTGGCTACTGCCCTCCTGACCTAAAAACACCCTTTAATTCAGTATTTAGGGGCGACCCAGTACCCAAGAAATCAGATTCCTGCAACCTACAAAAAGAAGGCCTGCTGACCTGAAAGCCCTGCAGAGACGACGGAGACGACAGCTGACTTGGCCCCAGCCCTACCGGCCTGTCTTCAGACTCAAAGAACCTGCACAGCAACGCATCCGACAGGGACTGTGAGAAAGTAGCCTCTTTCTAGCCTTGTTACCCCCACTTTTGGCCTGTTTGTGAGTGTATGTCAGGGTGTTTTCACTGTCTCACTGGGATCCTGCTAGCCAGGGCCCAGTGCTCATAGTGAAAACCCTATGTTTTCAGTATGTTTGTTATGTGTCACTGGGACCCTGCTAGCCAGGACCCCAGTGCTCATAAGTTTGTGGCCTATATGTATGTGTTCCCTGTGTGGTGCCTAACTGACTCACTGAGGCTCTGCTAACCAGAACCTCAGTGGTTATGCTCTCTCTGTACAAATTGTCACTAACAGGCTAGTGACCAATTTCACCAATTCACATTGGCATACTGGAACACCCTTATAATTCCCTAGTATATGGTACTGAGGTACCCAGGGTATTGGGGTTCCAGGAGATCCATATGGGGTGCAGCATTTCTTTTGCCACCCATAGGGAGCTCTGACAATTCTTACACAGGCCTGCCACTGCAGCCTGAGTGAAATAACATCCACGTTATTTCACAGCCATTTACCACTGCACTTAAGTAACTTATAAGTCACCTATATGTCTAACCTTTACCTGGTAAAGGTTAGGTGCAAAGTTACTTAGTGTGTGGGCACCCTGGCACTAGCCAAGGTGCCCCCACATTGTTCAGGGCAAATTCCCCGGACTTTGTGAGTGCGGGGACACCATTACACGCGTGCACTACACATAGGTCACTACCTATGTGTAGCTTCACAATGGTAACTCCGAATATGGCCATGTAACATGTCTATGATCATGGAATTGCCCCCTCTATGCCATCCTGGCATAGTTGGCACAATCCCATGATCCCACGGGTCTGTAGCACAGACCCTGGTACTGCCAAACTGCCTTTTTCAGGGGTTTCACTGCAGCTGCTGCTGCTGCTAACCCCTCAGACAGGTTTCTGCCCTCCTGGGGTCCAGCCAGGCTTGGCCCAGGATGGCAGAACAAAGGACTTCCTCAGAGAGAGGGTGTTACACCCTCTCCCTTTGGAAAAAGGTGATAAGGCAGGGGAGGAGTAGCCTCCCCCAGCCTCTGGAAATGCTTTCATGGGCACAGATGGTGCCCATTTCTGCATAAGCCAGTCTACACCGGTTCAGGGACCCCTCAGGCCTGCTCTGGCGCGAAACTGGACAAAGGAAAGGGGAGTGACCACTCCCCTGACCTGCACCTCCCCTGGGAGGTGCCCAGAGCTCCTCCAGTGTGCTCCAGACCTCTGCCATCTTGGAAACAGAGGTGCTGCTGGCACACTGGACTGCTCTGAGTGGCCAGGGCCAGCAGGTGGCGTCAGAGACTCCTTCTGATAGGCTCCTTCAGGTGTTGCTAGCCTATCCTCTCTCCTAAGTAGCCAAACCCTCTTTTCTGGCTATTTAGGGTCTCTGCTTTGGGGATTTCCTTAGATAACAAATGCAAGAGCTCATCAGGGTTCCTCTGCATCTCTCTCTTCACCTTCTGCCAAGGAATCGACTGCTGACCGCGCTGGAAGCCTGCAAAACTGCAACAAAGTAGCAAAGACGACTACTGCAACTCTGTAACGCTGATCCTGCCGTCTTCTCGACTGTTTTCCTGGTGGTGCATGCTGTGGGGGTAGTCTGCCTCCTCTCTGCACTAGAAACTCCAAAGAAATCTCCTGTGGGTCGACGGAATCGTCCCCCTGCAACCGCAGGCACCAAAGAACTGCATCACCGGTCCCCTGGGTCTCCTCTCAGCACGACGAGCGAGGTCCCTTGAATCCAGCAACTCTGTCCAAGTGACTCCCACAGTCCAGTGACTCTTCAGTCCAAGTTTGGTGGAGGTAAGTCCTTGCCTCCCCACGCCAGACTGCATTGCTGGGAACCGTGTCTTTTGCAGCTACTCCGGCCTCTGTGCACTTCCGGCGGAAATCCTTTGTGCACAGCCAAGCCTGGGTCCACGGCACTCTAACCTGCATTGCACGACTTTCTAAGTTGTCCTCCGGCGGCGTGGGACTCCTTTGTGCAACTTCGGGTGAGCACTGTTTCACTCTTCTTCGTAGTGCCTATTACGGCACTTCTGCGGGTGCTGCCTGCTTCTGAGAGGGCTCCTTGTCTTGCTCGACGCCCCCTCTGTCCCCAGACGCAATTGGCGACATCCTGGTCCCTCCTGGGGCACAGCAGCATCCAAAAACCCTAACTGCACGATTTGCAGCTAGCAAGGCTTGTTGGCAGTCTTTCTTCAGGAAAACACTTCTGCACGACTCTCCACAGCGTGGGGGATCCATCCTCCAAAGGGGAAGTCTCTAGCCCTTGCCGTTCCTGCAAAATCCTCAGCTTCTACTGTCCAGTAGCAGCTTCTTTGCACCCACAGCTGGCATTTCCTGGGCATCTGCCAATCTCCGACTTGCTTGTGACTTTTGGATTTGGTACCCTTGACTGGAAATCCATTGTTGTTGCATTGCTGGTTTGTGTCTTTCCTGCAGAATTCCCCTATCACGACTTCTATGTCCTTTGGGGAACTTTAGTGCACTTTGCACTCACTTTTCAGGGTCTTGGGGTGGGCTATTTTTCTAACCCTCACTGTTTTCTTACAGTCCCAGCGACCCTCTACAAGGTCACATAGGTTTGGGGTCCATTCGTGGTTCGCATTCCACTTTTGGAGTATATGGTTTGTGTTGCCCCTATCCCTATGTGTCCCGATTGCATCCTAATGTAACTATACATTGTTTGCACTGTTTTCTAAGACTATACTGCATATTTTTGGTATTGTGTACATATATCTTGTGTATATTTGCTATCCTCATACTGAGGATACTCACTGAGATACTTTTGGCATATTGTCATAAAAATAAAGTACCTTTATTTTTAGTATATCTGTGTATTGTGTTTTCTTATGATATTGTGCAAGTGACACTAGTGGTACTGTAGGAGCTTCACTCGTCTCCTAGTTCAGCCTAAGCTGCTCTGCTAAGCTACCATTATCTATCAGCATAAGCTGCTAGACATCCTATACACTAATAAGGGATACCTGGGCCTGGTGCAAAGTGTAAGTACCCCTTGGTACTCACTACAAGCCAGTCCAGCCTCCTACAGGGACCAGAAGCTTCAGAGGACTGCCCTGAACCGAAGGACCAAGAAACTCCAGAGAACAGCGGCACTGTTCACCTACAGCAACATTTTTGCAACAAAGAAGCAACTTGTAAAGGACTCACTCTTCCCGCCGGAAGTGTGACACTTCACCCTCTACACCCGACGCCCCCGGCTCGAGCTCGAGAACCAACACTGCAGAGAGGACTCCCAGGCGACTGCAACCTCGTGAGTAACCTGAGACGGCCCCCACCACAACGCATGCAGAGAGGATCCCGAGGCTCCCCCTGACCGCGACTACCTGGAACAAAGAACCCGACACCTGGACCAAGCACTGCACCCGCAGCCCCCAGGACCGAAAGGAACCGAACTCCAGTGCAGGAGTGACCATCAGGCGACCCTCTGCCTAGCCCAGTTGGTGGCTGGCCCGAGAAGCCCCCCTGTGCCCTGCCTGCACCGCTAGAGTGACCCCCGGGTCCCTCGATTGATTTCTACAGCAAACCCAACGCTTGCTAAGAACACTGCACCCGGACGCCACTGTGCTGCTGAGGGTGTGTTTTGTGTGCCTGTTTGTGCCCCCCCAGTGCTCTACAAAACCCCCCTGGTCTGCCCTCCGAAGACGCAGGTACTTACTTGCTGGCAGACTGGAACCGGAGCAATCCTGTTCTACATAGGCTCCTATGTGTTTTGGGCCATCCTTTGACCTCTACACCTGACCGGCCCTGGGTTGCTGGTGCAGTGACTTTGGGGTTGCCTTCAACCCCCAACGGTAGGCTGCCTATGCCCAGGAAACTGAACTTGTAAGTGTTTTACTTACCTCAGAAACTTAACCTTACTTACCTCCTCCAGGAACTGTTGATGTTTGCACTGTGTCCACTTTTAAAATAGTTTATTGCCATTTTAACCTATACTGTGTATGTTACTGCTCTAATTCAAAGTTTCTTACTTACCTGTGTGGAGTACCTTGCATTTTATGTATTTACTTCAAATCTTGAATCTTGTGGTTCTAAAATAAATTAAGAAAATATATTTTTCTATATAAAAACTATTGGCCTGCAGTTAAGTCCTTGAGTGTGTGCCTCATGTATTGCCTGTGTGTGTACAACAAATGCTTAACACTACCCTCTGATAAGCCTACTGCTCAACCACACTACCACAAAATAGAGAATTAGAATTATCTAAGTTTGCCACAATCAACCTCCAAGGGGAAGACTTGGACTGTGCACACTATCTCCCACTTTGAGATAGTATATACAGAGCCAACTCCCTAAATTGGTGGATCAGCGTTGGGGTACAAGACTTTGCATTTGCTGGACTACTCAGCCAATACCTGATCCCGCGACTAAATAAAAAAAAATGTCATTAGAAACTGATTTTTTAAATTTGAGCTATTTTTCTACATTTTTAAAAGTCCTGCTAGGGCCTTGTGTAAGTCCATGTTAGCATTTCTTTTAGAGTTTAAAAGTTTGTAAAAGTTTGGATTTAAGTTCTAGCAGTAGTTTTTAGATTCTTACAAAGTTATCCCAACTTTTAGAGTGATAATGTCTAGCACAGATGAGATGGTGGTGGAACTCAACCTCACCCCTTACCTGAATCGAGGCATGTCAGAGTTAAGGACTCTCTGTAAGCTAAACAATATAAAGACTGGGCCCAACCCTACCAAAGTAAAGCTCCAGGAGCTTTTGGCAGAGTTTTCAAGGGACCACCCCTCTGAGGATAACCCTACAGATGGGGAAAATAGTGAACAGGAGGATGATTTCCGCCCTTCTGTCCTAACCAGGGAGAACATGGCTTCTCAAACCCTGCCTCCACAAATCATAGTCAGAAGACTGGTTCTTCCACAGAGGAGACCAGTAACTCTGGAATCATTGAGGACAGCCGCAATGAAGATGACCTTCTGTTAGACAGGATGGCCAAAAGATTGGCTTTGGAGAGGCAGCTCCTAGCTATAGAAAGGGACAGACATGAGATGGGTTTATCTCCCATCAATGGTGGCAGCAACTTAAATAGGGTCAGAGAGAACCAAAGAGATTGTAACAAAATATGAAGATGGTGATGATATCACCAAATGGTTCACAGCTTTTCAGAGGACTTGTGCAACCAGAAAAGTAAACAAATCTCACTGGGGTGCTCTCCTTTGGGAAATGTTCACTGGAAATGTAGGAATCCTATGACCTCATGAAGGCTACCCTGATTGAGGGCTTTGGATTCTCAACCGAGGAGTACAGGATTAGGTTCAGGGGGCTCAATGACAGTGGTGTACATGATTATGATGGGCTGTATAACTTTTTTATGAAAGAATATCTGTTAAGTAATTGTTTTCATGTCAAACTGCATCAACATCTGGTAGACCTAAGTCCAATTTCTCCCCAAGAATTGGGAAAGAAGGCAGACCATTGGGTCAAGACTAGGGTGACCAAGACTTCCACAGGGGTGACCAAAAGAAAGGGGTCACAAAGCCTCCCAGGGGAAGAGTGGTGAGACATCCAAGAGAAAAAGTAAAGAGTCTTCTACAGGGCCCCATAAACCTGCTCAGGAGGATGGGCCAAGAGCCTCTTCACAGTCCTCAAATGGGTATAAGGGTAAACACTTTGATCCCAGAAAGGCCTGGTGTTGAATCTGTACTCATGGACACCAAACTGGAGACAAGGCCAGTCCTAAGAAAAGTCCCACAGCTAATACTACTCCAGTTAGCAACGGAATAGCGAGTCTCCAGGTGGGATCAAGAGCGTGCCCAAAGGAAACAAGGGTTCACATTAAAGCTACATTAGTCTTTGATGGTGGGGTGGACGTAGCCACACTTTCTGCCTGGCCGCCTAACATGCAAAAATACAGGCAGCAGCTCTTAATCAATGGGACTAGAGTAGAAGCCCTGAGGGATACAGGTGCCAGTGTCACAATAGTGACAGACAAACTGGTTTCCCCAGGACAGTATCTGGATGGAAAGACATATCCAGTCACCAATGCTGACAATCAGACTAAAGTCCATCCCATGGCAATGGTAACTTTAGAATGGGGAGGGGTCACTGTAGGAAAGTACCATCTTGCCTGGCATGTTACCCCCATTTTTCACTGTATATATGTTGTTTTAGTTGTATGTGTCACTGGGACCCTGGTAACCCAGGGCCCCAGTGCTCATAAGTGTGCCCTGTATGTGTTACCTGTGTTATGACTAACTGTCTCACTGAGGCTCTGCTATCCAGAACCTCAGTGGTTATGCTCTCTCATTTCTTTCCAAATTGTCACTAACAGGCTAGTGACCAATTTCACCAATTCACATTGGCATACTGGAACACCCTTATAATTCCCTAGTATATAGTACTGAGGTACCCAGGGTATTGGGGTTCCAGGAGATCCCCATGGGCTGCAGCATTTCTTTTGCCACCCATAGGGAGCTCAGACAATTCTTACAAAGGACTGCCACTGCAGCCTGAGTGAAATAACATCCACGTTATTTCACAGCGATTTACCACTGCACTTAAGTAACTTATAAGTCACCTATGTGAGAAAGTAGCCTCTTTCTAGCCTTGTTACCCCCACTTTTGGCCTGTTTGTGAGTGTATGTCAGGGTGTTTTCACTGTCTCACTGGGATCCTGCTAGCCAGAGCCCAGTACTCATAGTGAAAAACCTATGTTGTCAGTATGTTTGTTATGTGTCACTGGGACCCTGCTAGTCAGGACCCCAGTGCTCATACGTTTGTGGCCTATATGTATGTGTTCCCTGTGTGGTGCCTAACTGTCTCACTGAGGCTCTGCTAACCAGAACCTCAGTGGTTATGCTCTCTCTGCTTTCCAAATTTGTCACTAACAGGCTAGTGACTAAATTTACCAATTCACATTGGCATACTGGTACACCCATATAATTCCCTAGTATATGGTACTGAGGTACCCAGGGTATTGGGGTCCCAGGAGATCCATATGGGCTGCATCATTTATTTTTCCACCCATAGGGAGCTCTGACAATTCTTACACAGGCCTGCCAGTGCAGCCTGAGTGAAATAACATCCACGTTATTTCACAGCGATTTACCACTGCACTTAAGTAACTTATAAGTCACCTATATGTCTAACCGTCACCTGGTGAAGGTTGGGTGCAATGTTACTTAGTGTGTGGGCACCCTGGCACTAGCCAAGGCGCCCCCACATCGTTCAGGGCAAATTCCCCGGACTTTGTGAGTGCGGGGACACCATTACACGCGTGCACTACACATAGGTCACTACCTATGTACAGCGTCACAATGGTAAATCTGAACATGGCCATGTAACATGTCTAAGATCATGGAATTGTCACCCCAATTCCATGATCCCCCGGGTCTCTAGCACAGAACCCGGGAACTACCTTTTTAGGGTTTGCACTCCAGCTGCTGCTGCTGCCAACCCCTCAGACAGGTTTCTGCCCCCCTGGGGTCCAGGCAGCCCTGGCCCAGGAAGGCAGAACAAAGGATTTCCTCTGAGGGAGGGTGTTACACCCTCTCCCTTTGGAAATAGGTGTGATGGGCTGGGGAGGAGTAGCCTCCCCCAGCCTCTGGAAATGCTTTGATGGGCACAGATGGTGCCCATCTCTGCATAAGCCAATCTACACCGGTTTAGGGATCCCCCAGCCCTGCTCTGGCGAGAAACTGGACAAAGGAAAGGGGAGTGACCACTCCCCTGACCTGCACCTCCCAGGGGAGGCACCCAGAGCTCCTCCAGTGTGTCCCAGACCTCTGCCATCTTGGAAACAGAGGTGTCTGTGGCACACTGGACTGCTCTGAGTGGCCAGTGCCAGCAGGTGACGTCAGAGGCTCCTTCTGATAGGCTCTTACCTCTCTTGGTAGCCAACCCTCCTTCATAGGTAGCCAAACCTCCTTTTCTGGCTATTTAGGGTCTCTGCTTTGGGGATCTCACCAGAAAACGAATGCAAGAGCTAACCAGAGTTCCTCTGCATCTCCCTCTTCACCTTCTGCCAAAGGATCGACTGCTGACTGCTCAGGACGCCTGCAAAACCGCAACAAAGTAGCAAGACGACTACTAGCAACCTTGTATCGCTTCATCCTGCCGGCTTTCTCGACTGTTTCCAGGTGGTGCATGCTCTGGGGGTAGCCTGCCTCCTCTCTGCACCAGGAGCTCTGAAGAAATCTCCTGTGGGTCGACGGAATCTTCCCCCTGCAACCGCAGGCAACAAAAGACGCATCACTGGTCCTCTGGGTCCCCTCTCAGCACGAAGAGCGTGGTCCCTGGAACTCAGCAACTCTGTCCAAGTGACTCCCACAGTCCAGTGACTCTTCAGTCCAAGTTTGGTGGAGGTAGGTCCTTGCCTCCCTATGCTAGACTGCATTGCTGGGTACCGCGTGATTTGCAGCTGCTCCGGCTCCTGTGCACTCTTCCAGGATTTCCTTTGTGCACAGCCAAGCCTGGGTCCCAGACACTCTAACCTGCAGTGCACAACCTTTTGAGTTGTCCTCCGGCATCGTGGGACTCCCTTTTGTGACTTCGGGTGGACTCCGGTTCACTTTTCTTCTAGGTGCCTGTTCAGGTACTTCTGCGGGTGCTGCCTGCTTCTGTGAGGGCTCCCTGACTTGCTGGGCGCCCCCTCTGTCTCCTCATCCAAGTGGCGACATCCTGGTCCCTCCTGGGCCACAGCAGCATCCAAAAACCCTAACCGCGACCCTTGCAGCTAGCAAGGCTTGTTTGCAGTCTTTCTGCGTGGGAACACCTCTGCAAGCTTCTTCACGACGTGGGACATCCATCCTCCAAAGGGGGAGTTCCTAGTACACTTCGTTTTTACAGAACACCAAGCTTCTTCCAACCGGTGGCAGCTTCCTTGCACCCTCAGCTGGCTTTTCTTGGGCTCCTGCCCTCTCTCGACACTGTCGCGACTCTTGGACTTGGTTCCCTTGTCTTACAGGTACTCAGGTCCGGAAATCCACTGTTGTTGCATTGCTGGTGTTTGTTCTACTTGCAGAATCACCCTATTACAACTTCTGTGCTCTCTGGGGGTTGTAGGTGCACTTTACACCTACCTTTCAGGGTCTTGCGGTGGGCTATTTTTCTAACCCTCACTGTTTTCTTACAGTCCCAGCGACCCTCTACAAGCTCACATAGGTTTGGGGTCCATTCGTGGTTCGCATTCCACTTTTGGAGTATATGGTTTGTGTTGCCCCTATACCTATGTGCTCCTATTGCAATCTACTGTAACTTCACATTGCTTGCATTACTTCCTTTTGCTATTATCTGCATAATTTTGGTTTGTGTACATATATCTTGTGTATATTTGCTATCCTCATACTGACGGTACTCACCGAGATACTTTTGGCATATTGTCATAAAAATAAAGTACCTTTATTTTTAGTATATCTGTGTATTGTGTTTTCTTATGATATTGTGCAAGTGACACTAGTGGTACTGTAGGAGCTTCACTCGTCTCCTAGTTCAGCCTAAGCTGCTCTGCTAAGCTACCATTATCTATCAGCATAAGCTGCTAGAAACACCTCTTCTACACTAATAAGGGATAACTGGACCTGGCACAAGGTGTAAGTACCTCTGGTACCCACTACAAGCCAGGCCAGCCTCCTACAACCTATATGTCTAACCCTCACTTAGTGAAGATTAGGTGCAAAGTTACTAAGTGTGAGGGCACCCTGACACTAGCCAAGGTGTCCCCACATTGTTCAGGGCAATTTCCCCAGACTTTGTGAGTGCGGGGACACCATTACACGTGTGAACTACATATAGGTCAATACCTATGTGTAGCTTCACAATGGTAACTCCGAACATGGCCATGTAACATGTCTAAGATCATGGAATTGTCCCCCCAATACCATTCTGGTATTGGGATGACAATCCCAAGCATTCCCGGGGCTCCAGCATGGACCCCGGGTACTGCCAAACTAGCTCTCTGGAGTTTTCTCTGCAGCTACTGCTGCTGCCAACCCTCAGACAGGTGTCTTCCCCCCTTGGGCTTGGGCAGCCTAGTCGCAGGAAAGCAGAACAAAGGATTTCATCTGAGAGAGGGTGTTACACCCTCTCCCTTTGGAAATAGGTGTTAAGGGCCTGAGAAGAGTAGCCTCTCCTGGCCTCTGGAAATGCTTTGAAGGGCACAGATGGTGCCCTCCTTGCATAAACCAGTCTACACTGGTTCAGGGATCCCCCAGCCCCCGCTCTGGCGGGAAACTGGACAAAGGAAAGGGGAGTGACCACTCCCCTGTCCATCACCACCCCAGGGGTGGTGCCCAGAGCTCCTCCAGTGTGTCTCAGACCTCTGCCATCTTGAATGCAGAGGTGTGAGGGCACAATGGAGACCTCTGAGTGGCCAGTGCCAGCAGGTGACGTCAGAGACCCCTCCTGATAGGCACTTACCAGGTTAGGTAGCCAATCTTCCTCTGAGGGCTATTTAGGGTCTCTCCTGTGGGTTTCTCTTCAGATAATGAATGCAAGACCTCACCAGAGTTCCTCTTCACTTCTCTCTTCAACTTCTGCCAAGGATCAACCGCTGACTGCAATAGGACCCCTGCAAAACCGCAACAAAGTAGCAAGAAGACTACCAGCAACATTGTAGCGCCTAATCTTGCCGGCTTTCTTGACTGTTTCCTGGTGGTGCATGCTCTGAGGGCTGTCTGCCTTCACCCTGCACTGGAAGCCAAGAAGAAATCTCCTGTGGGTCGACGGCATCTTCCCCCTGCTAACGCAGGCACTAAACTTCTGCATCACCGGTCCTCTGGGTCCCCTCTCATCCTGACGAGCGTGGTCCCTGGAACACAGGAACTCTATCCAAGTGACACCCACAGTCCAGTGATCCTTCAGTCCAAGTTTGGTGGAGGTTGTAGGAAAGTACCATCTTGCCTGGCATGTTACCCCCATTTTTCACTGTATATATGTTGTTTAGTTGTATGTGTCACTGGGACCCTGGTAACCCAGGGCCCCAGTGCTCATAAGTGTGCCTGAATGTGTTACCTGTGTAGTGACTAACTGTCTCACTGAGGCTCTGCTAATCAGAACCTCAGTGGTTATGCTCTCTCATTCCTTTCCAAATTGTCACTGACAGGCTAGTGACCATTTTTACCAATTTACATTGGCTTACTGGAACACCCTTATAATTCCCTAGTATTTGGTACTGAGGTACCCAGGGTATTGGGGTTCCAGGAGATCCCTATGGGCTGCAGCATTTCTTTTGCCACCCATAGGGAGCTCTGACAAATCTTACACAGGCCTGCCACTGCAGCCTGAGTGAAATAACGTCCACGTTATTTCACAGCCATTTTACACTGCACTTAAGTAACTTATAAGTCACCTATATGTCTAACCTTTACCTGGTAAAGGTTAGGTGCAAAGTTACTTAGTGTGAGGGCACCCTGGCACTAGCCAAGGTGCCCCCACATTGTTCAGAGCCAATTCACTGAACTTTGTGAGTGCGGGGACACCATTACACGCGTGCACTACATATAGGTCACTACCTATATGTAGCTTCACCATGGTAACTCCGAATATGGCCATGTAACATGTCTATGATCATGGAATTGCCCCCTCTATGCCATCCTGGCATTATTGGTACAATTCCATGATCCCAGTGGCCTGTAGCACAGACCCTGGTACTGCCATACTGCCCTTCCTGGGGTTTCTCTGCAGCTGCTGCTGCTGCCAACCCCTCAGACAGGCAGCTGCCCTCCTGGGGTCCAGCCAGGCCTGGCCCAGGATGGCAGAACAAAGAACTTCCTCTGAGAGAGGGTGTGACACCCTCTCCCTTTGGAAAATGGTGTGAAGGCATGGGAGGAGTAGCCTCCCCCAGCCTCTGGAAATGCTTTGTTGGGCACAGATGTGCCCAATTCTGCATAAGCCAGTCTACACCGGTTCAGGGACCCCTTAGCCCCTGCTCTGGCGCGAAACTGGACAAAGGAAAGGGGAGTGACCACTCCCCTGACCTGCACCTCCCCTGGGAGGTGTCCAGAGCTCCTCCAGTGTGCTCCAGACCTCTGCCATCTTGGAAACAGAGGTGCTGCTGGCACACTGGACTGCTCTGAGTGGCCAGTGCCACCAGGTGACGTCAGAGACTCCTTGTGATAGGCTCCTTCAGGTGTTAGTAGCCTTTCCTCTCTCCTAGGTAGCCAAACCCTCTTTTCTGGCTATTTAGGGTCTCTGTCTCTGGGGAAACTTTAGATAACGAATGCATGAGCTCAGCCGAGTTCCTCTGCATCTCCCTCTTCACCTTCTGATAAGGAATCGACCGCTGACCGCGCTGGAAGCCTGCAAACCTGCAACATAGTAGCAAAGACGACTACTGCAACTCTGTAACGCTGATCCTGCCGCCTTCTCAACTGTTTTCCTGCTTGTGCATGCTGTGGGGGTAGTCTGCCTCCTCTCTGCACCAGAAGCTCCGAAGAAATCTCCCGTGGGTCGACGGAATCTTCCCCCTGCACCCGCAGGCACCAAAAAGCTGCATCTCCGGTCCCTTGGGTCTCCTCTCAGCACGACGAGCGAGGTCCCTCGAATCCAGCGACACCGTCCAAGTGACCCCCACAGTCCAGTGACTCTTCAGCCCGAGTTTGGTGGAGGTAAGTCCTTGCCTCACCTCGCTGGGCTGCATTGCTGGGAACCGCGACTTTGCAAGCTTCTCCGGCCCCTGTGCACTTCCGGCGGAAATCCTGTGTGCACAGCCAAGCCTGGGTCCACGGCACTCTAACCTGCATTGCACGACATTCTAAGTTGGTCTCCGGCGACGTGGGACTCCTTTGTGCAACTTCGGCGAGCACCGTTTCACGCATCCTCGTAGTGCCTGTTTCTGGCACTTCTCCGGGTGCTACCTGCTTCAGTGAGGGCTCTTTGTCTTGCTCGACGTCCCCTCTCTCTGCAGGTCCAATTTGCGACCTTCTGGTCCCTCCTGGGCCCCAGCAGCGTCCAAAAACGCCAAACGCACGATTTGTGTGTAGCAAGGCTTGTTGGCGTCCATCCGGCGGGAAAACACTTCTGCACGACTCTCCAAGGCGTGGGGGATCCATCCTCCAAAGGGGAAGTCTCTAGCCCTTGTCGTTCCTGCAGTATTCACAGCTCTTCAGCCTAGTAAGAGCTTCTTTGCACCAACCGCTGGCATTTCTTGGGCATCTGCCCAGCTACGAGCTGCTTGTGACTTTTGGACTTGGTCCCCTTGTTCCACAGGTACCCTCAGACAGGAATCCATCGTTGTTGCATTGCTGATTTGTGTTTTCCTTGCATTCTCCCTCTAACACGACTATTTTGTCCTTAGGGGAACTTTAGTGCACTTTGCACTCACTTTTCAGGGTCTTGGGGAGGGTTATTTTTCTAACTCTCACTATTTTCTAATAGTCCCAGCGACCCTCTACAAGGTCACATAGGTTTGGGGTCCATTCGTGGTTCGCATTCCACTTCTGGAGTATATGGTTTGTGTTGCCCCTATCCCTGTGTTTCCCCATTGCATCCTATTGTAACTATACATTGTTTGCACTGTTTTCTAAGACTATACTGCATATTTTTTGCTATTGTGTATATATATCTTGTGTATATTTCCTATCCTCTCACTGAGGGTACACTCTAAGATACTTTGGCATATTGTCATAAAAATAAAGTACCTTTATTTTTAGTATAACTGTGTATTGTGTTTTCTTATGATATTGTGCATATGACACTAAGTGGTACTGTAGTAGCTTCACACGTCTCCTAGTTCAGCCTGAGCTGCTTTGCTAAGCTACCATTATCTATCAGCCTAAGCTGCTAGACACCCTATACACTAATAAGGGATAACTGGGCCTGGTGCAAGGTGCAAGTACCCCTTGGTACTCACTACAAGCCAGTCCAGCCTCCTACATTGGTTGTGCAGCGGTGGGATAAGTGCTTTGAGACTACTTACCACTCTTGTCATTGTACTTTTCATAAGAGAAAAATATACAAAACAAGGTCAGTGTATATACACATAGCCAAAAAGTTTTGCATTTCCTCTTTTCACTCTTTTCTAAGTGCTGAAAAGTACTTCTAAACTTTCAAAAAATTCTTAAAAGTTTAAAAAGTTTTTTTCTGTCTTTCCAAAAAGTTCTGAAAACTTTTTTTCTCTTTGTCTATCACTGTAACTCTCTCTAAAAAATGTCTGGCACAGGCCAAAAAGTTGAACTGTCCAAACTTGCATATGATCACCTTAGCTGGAAAGGAGCAAGGAGTCTCTGCATAGAGAGAGGTTTGAGTGTAGGGAAGAATCCTTCTTTAGAACTGTTAATTAATATGCTTAGAGTACAGGATAAGGCCATAAGTGCCCAATCTGTAGAAAAAGTAGCTAATGGTTCTCAATCTGATCCAGGGACTCCCCCAGGAAAAGGTTCAGGAAAGAAACTTCTCAGCCTGCCCATTACTAGACAGTCTAGCATAGTTGGTACAGAGGTTGAATCACATCATACTGATGATGTGCTCTCACATTATACTGGTAGCCAAGCTGTTAGGGTGCCCTCTGTAAGGGACAGGTCTCCTTCTGTTCATTCCCATCATACCTCTGTATCTAGAAATGTCCCTCCCACCCACCCTGATGACAGATTGTTAGAAAGGGAGCTCAATAGATTGAGAGTGGAGCAAACCAGACTGAAGCTCAAGAAGCAACAGCTGGATTTGGATAGACAGTCTTTAGAAATAGAGAGGGAAAGACAGAAGATGGGTTTAGATACCCATGGTGGCAGCAGCAGTATTCCCCATAGTCATCCTGCAAAAGAGCATGATTCCAGGAATCTGCATAAGATAGTTCCCCCTTACAAGGAGGGGGATGACATTAACAAGTGGTTTGCTGCACTTGAGAGGGCCTGTGCTGTACAGGATGTCCCTCAAAAGCAGTGGGCTGCTATCCTATGGCTATCATTTACTGGAAAAGGTAGGGATAGGCTCCTTACTGTAAAAGAAAATGATGCTAACAATTTCCAAGTTCTTAAGAATGCACTCCTGGATGGTTATGGCTTAACCACTGAACAGTACAGGATAAAGTTCAGAGATACCAAAAAGGAGTCTTCACAGGACTGGGTTGATTTCATTGACCAGGCAGTGAAGGCCTTGGAGGGGTGGTTACATGGCAGTAAAGTTACTGATTATGACAGCCTGTATAACTTGATCCTGAGAGAGCATATTCTTAATAATTGTGTGTCTGATTTGTTGCACCAGTACTTGGTGGACTCTGATCTGACCTCTCCCCAAGAATTGGGAAAGAAGGCAGACAAATGGGTCAGAACAAGAGTGAACAGAAAAGTTCATACAGGGGGTGACAAAGATGGCAACAAAAAGAAGGATGGTAAGTCTTCTGACAAGGGTGGGGACAAATCTAAAAATGAGTCTTCATCAGGCCCACAAAAACACTCTGGTGGGGGTGGTGGGCCCAAATCCTCCTTTAATCAGAACAAGGAAAAGAAACCATGGTGCTATTTATGTAAGATAAAAGGCCATTGGACAACAGATCCCAGTTGTCCAAAGAAAGGCACCACAGCTCCTACCACTACAACCCCTACTGCTACACCTAGTGTCCCTACTAATAGCAGTGGTGGTGGGAGCAAACCTACTAATAGCCAATCCAAGGGAGTAGCTGGGCTCACTTTTGGTAATTTAGTTGGGGTTGGTCTGATTAGGGAGACCACAGAGGCTACTTTAGTCTCTGAAGGGGCTATTGACTTAGCCACTTTGGTTGCTTGCCCCCATAACTTGGAGAAGTACAGGCAACTAACCCTAATAAATGGTGTTGAGGTCCAGGCCTACAGGGACACAGGTGCCAGTGTCACAATGGTGATTGAGAAACTGGTGCACCCTGAACAACACATACTTGGACACCAGTACCAAGTAACCGATGCTCACAACATAACACAAAGCCACCCCATGGCTGTTGTAAATCTCAACTGGGGGGTGGGTATCTGGTCCAAAGAAAGTTGTGGTAGCTTCAGATTTACCTGTAGACTGTCTATTAGGGAACGATTTGGAGACATCAGCTTGGTCAGATGTGGAGTTGGAGGCCCATGCAGCAATGCTGGGCATCCCAGGGCATATTTTTGCTTTGACAAGGGCTCAGGCCAAAAAGCAAAAAGGACAGGGAAGCTTGGATCCTGGAACAATGGACCAAGTGCTCCCTAAAGCTAGGGCTAGTAGAAGCAAACCACTTCCTACTATCCCTCCCTCTACAGTGGATTCTACTTCTGAGGAAGAAGAATTCCCTCCCTGTGCAGAACCTACACCAGAGGAGCTGGAAGCAGATACTGCTGAGCTTTTGGGTGAAGGGGGGCCTGCCAGAGAGGAGCTGAGTGTGGCACAGCAAACCTGTCCCACATTAGAGGGTCTCAGACAGCAAGCTGTCAAACAGGCTAATGGGGATGTCAGTGACTCACACAGAGTTTACTGGGAGGACAACCTCTTGTACACTGAGCATAGGGATCCTAAACCTGGAGCTGCCAGGAGATTAGTGATTCCTCAGGAGTACAGAAAGTTCCTCCTAACACTGGCACATGACATTCCCTTAGCTGGGCACCTGGGTCAAATGAAAACTTGGGACAGATTGGTACCACTGTTTCATTGGCCTAGGATGTCTGAGGACACAAAAGAATTTTGTAAGTCCTGTGAAACCTGTCAAGCCAGTGGCAAGACAGGTGGCACTCCAAAGGCACCCCTTATCCCACTGCCTGTGGTTGGGGTTCCCTTTGAAAGGGTAGGGGTTGACATAGTTGGCCCCCTTGACCCTCCTACTGCTTCAGGCAATAGGTTTATCTTGGTGGTAGTGGACCATGCCACAAGATATCCTGAAGCTATTCCTTTAAGGACCACTACAGCTCCTGCAGTGGCAAAGGCCCTCCTGGGAATATTTTCCAGGGTGGGCTTCCCAAAGGAAGTAGTATCAGACAGAGGAAGCAATTTCATGTCTGCATACTTAAAGGCCATGTGGAAGGAGTGTGGTGTAACTTACAAGTTCACAACACCCTATCATCCACAAACAAATGGACTGGTGGAGAGATTTAATAAAACTCTCAAAGGCATGATTATGGGACTCCCTGAAAAACTCCGCAGGAGATGGGATATCCTTCTACCATGCCTCCTTTTTGCCTACAGGGAGGTACCCCAGAAAGGAGTGGGCTTCAGCCCCTTTGAACTTCTTTTTGGACACCCTGTTAGGGGTCCACTCACACTTGTAAAGGAGGGTTGGGAACAACCTTTAAAAGCTCCTAAGCAGGATATTGTGGATTATGTACTTGGCCTCAGATCAAGGATGGCTGAGTACATGAAAAAGGCCAGTAAAAACCTTCAGGCCAGCCAAGAGCTCCAGAAGCAATGGCATGATCAGAAGGCTGTTTTGGTTCAGTACCAACCAGGGCAGAAAGTGTGGGTCTTGGAGCCTGTGGCCCCAAGAGCACTCCAAGATAAATGGAGTGGACCCCACACAATTGTTGAAAAGAAGGGTGAAGTCACCTACTTGGTTGACTTAGGCACTGCCAGGAGTCCCCTTAGGGTGCTCCATGTCAACCGCCTGAAACCCTACTATGACAGGGCTGATCTCACCCTGCTCATGGCAACAGATGAGGGACAGGAAGAAGACAGTGATCCTCTACCTGATCTCTTCTCTTCCACAGAACAAGATGCTCTTGTGGAAGGTGTAGTTTTGGCTGATTGTCTTACTGCTGAGCAGAAAGATAATTGCATAAATCTCCTAGGACAATTTTCAGAACTCTTCTCCATTGTGCCAGGCACCACTTCTTGGTGTGAGCACACTATAGATACTGGAGACAGTTTACCTGTCAAAAGTAAGATCTATAGGCAGCCTGACCATGTCAGGGACTGCATAAAGCAAGAGGTTCAGAAAATGTTGGAACTAGGAGTGGTTGAGCACTCTGACAGTCCATGGGCTTCTCCTGTGGTACTGGTACCAAAACCCAATTCTAAAGATGGAAAGAAGGAAATGAGGTTTTGTGTAGACTATAGAGGTCTCAACTTGGTAACCAAAACAGATGCTCACCCTATACCCAGGGCAGATGAGCTAATAGATACACTGGCATCTGCCAAGTATCTAAGCACTTTTGATTTGACTGCAGGGTATTGGCAGATCAAAATGTCAGAAGATGCTAAACCTAAAACTGCATTTTCTACCATTGGAGGACATTACCAGTTTACTGTAATGCCTTTTGGTTTGAAAAATGCACCTGCCACTTTTCAGAGGTTGGTGAACACAGTCCTGCAAGGGCTGGAAGCTTTCAGTGCAGCATATTTGGATGATATAGCTGTCTTTAGCTCCAGCTGGGATGATCACCTGGTCCACCTTTGGAAAGTTTTGGAGGCCCTGCAAAAGGCTGGCCTCACTATCAAGGCTTCAAAGTGCCAGATAGGGCAGGGTAAGGTGGTTTATCTGGGACACCTTGTTGGTGGGGAACAGATTGCACCACTTCAGGGGAAAATCCAAACTATTATTGATTGGGTTCCCCCTACCACTCAGACTCAGGTGAGAGCCTTCCTAGGCCTCACTGGGTATTACAGGAGGTTCATTAAGAACTGTGGCTCCATTGCAGCCCCTCTTAATGACCTCACATCCAAGAAAATGCCTAAAAAGGTATTATGGACAGCAAACTGTCAGAAAGCTTTTGAGGAGCTGAAGCAGGCCATGTGCTCTGCACCTGTCCTGAAAAGCCCTTGTTACTCTAAAAAATTCTATGTCCAAACTGATGCATCTGAATTAGGAGTAGGGGCAGTCCTATCACAACTTAATTCTGAGGGCCAGGATCAACCTGTTGCTTTTATTAGTAGAAGGTTGACCCCTAGAGAAAAGCGTTGGTCTGCCATTGAGAGGGAGGCCTTTGCTGTGGTCTGGGCTCTGAAGAAGTTGAGGCCATACCTGTTTGGCACTCACTTCATTGTTCAGACAGACCACAAACCTCTACTTTGGCTAAAACAAATGAAAGGTGAAAATCCTAAATTGTTGAGGTGGTCCATATCCCTACAGGGAATGGACTATACAGTGGAACATAGACCTGGGAGTAGCCACTCCAATGCAGATGGACTCTCCAGATATTTCCACTGAGACAATGAAGACTCATCAGGTAATGGCTAGTCTTATTGTCCTTCGTTTGGGGGGGGGTTGTGTAGGAAAGTACCATCTTGCCTGGCATGTTACCCCCATTTTTCACTGTATATATGTTGTTTAGTTGTATGTGTCACTGGGACCCTGGTAACCCAGGGCCCCAGTGCTCATAAGTGTGCCTGAATGTGTTACCTGTGTAGTGACTAACTGTCTCACTGAGGCTCTGCTAATCAGAACCTCAGTGGTTATGCTCTCTCATTCCTTTCCAAATTGTCACTGACAGGCTAGTGACCATTTTTACCAATTTACATTGGCTTACTGGAACACCCTTATAATTCCCTAGTATATGGTACTGAGGTACCCAGGGTATTGGGGTTCCAGGAGATCCCTATGGGCTGCAGCATTTCTTTTGCCACCCATAGGGAGCTCTGACAAATCTTACACAGGCCTGCCACTGCAGCCTGAGTGAAATAACGTCCACGTTATTTCACAGCCATTTTACACTGCACTTAAGTAACTTATAAGTCACCTATATGTCTAACCTTTACCTGGTAAAGGTTAGGTGCAAAGTTACTTAGTGTGAGGGCACCCTGGCACTAGCCAAGGTGCCCCCACATTGTTCAGAGCCAATTCACTGAACTTTGTGAGTGCGGGGACACCATTACACGCGTGCACTACATATAGGTCACTACCTATATGTAGCTTCACCATGGTAACTCCGAATATGGCCATGTAACATGTCTATGATCATGGAATTGCCCCCTCTATGCCATCCTGGCATTATTGGTACAATTCCATGATCCCAGTGGCCTGTAGCACAGACCCTGGTACTGCCATACTGCCCTTCCTGGGGTTTCTCTGCAGCTGCTGCTGCTGCCAACCCCTCAGACAGGCAGCTGCCCTCCTGGGGTCCAGCCAGGCCTGGCCCAGGATGGCAGAACAAAGAACTTCCTCTGAGAGAGGGTGTGACACCCTCTCCCTTTGGAAAATGGTGTGAAGGCAGGGGAGGAGTAGCCTCCCCCAGCCTCTGGAAATGCTTTGTTGGGCACAGATGTGCCCAATTCTGCATAAGCCAGTCTACACCGGTTCAGGGACCCCTTAGCCCCTGCTCTGGCGCGAAACTGGACAAAGGAAAGGGGAGTGACCACTCCCCTGACCTGCACCTCCCCTGGGAGGTGTCCAGAGCTCCTCCAGTGTGCTCCAGACCTCTGCCATCTTGGAAACAGAGGTGCTGCTGGCACACTGGACTGCTCTGAGTGGCCAGTGCCACCAGGTGACGTCAGAGACTCCTTGTGATAGGCTCCTTCAGGTGTTAGTAGCCTTTCCTCTCTCCTAGGTAGCCAAACCCTCTTTTCTGGCTATTTAGGGTCTCTGTCTCTGGGGAAACTTTAGATAACGAATGCATGAGCTCAGCCGAGTTCCTCTGCATCTCCCTCTTCACCTTCTGATAAGGAATCGACCGCTGACCGCGCTGGAAGCCTGCAAACCTGCAACATAGTAGCAAAGACGACTACTGCAACTCTGTAACGCTGATCCTGCCGCCTTCTCGACTGTTTTCCTGCTTGTGCATGCTGTGGGGGTAGTCTGCCTCCTCTCTGCACCAGAAGCTCCGAAGAAATCTCCCGTGGGTCGACGGAATCTTCCCCCTGCAACCGCAGGCACCAAAAAGCTGCATCTCCGGTCCCTTGGGTCTCCTCTCAGCACGACGAGCGAGGTCCCTCGAATCCAGCGACACCGTCCAAGTGACCCCCACAGTCCAGTGACTCTTCAGCCCGAGTTTGGTGGAGGTAAGTCCTTGCCTCACCTCGCTGGGCTGCATTGCTGGGAACCGCGACTTTGCAAGCTTCTCCGGCCCCTGTGCACTTCCGGCGGAAATCCTGTGTGCACAGCCAAGCCTGGGTCCACGGCACTCTAACCTGCATTGCACGACTTTCTAAGTTGGTCTCCGGCGACGTGGGACTCCTTTGTGCAACTTCGGCGAGCACCGTTTCACGCATCCTCGTAGTGCCTGTTTCTGGCACTTCTCCGGGTGCTACCTGCTTCAGTGAGGGCTCTTTGTCTTGCTCGACGTCCCCTCTCTCTGCAGGTCCAATTTGCGACCTTCTGGTCCCTCCTGGGCCCCAGCAGCGTCCAAAAACGCCAAACGCACGATTTGTGTGTAGCAAGGCTTGTTGGCGTCCATCCGGCGGGAAAACACTTCTGCACGACTCTCCAAGGCGTGGGGGATCCATCCTCCAAAGGGGAAGTCTCTAGCCCTTGTCGTTCCTGCAGTATTCACAGCTCTTCAGCCTAGTAAGAGCTTCTTTGCACCAACCGCTGGCATTTCTTGGGCATCTGCCCAGCTACGAGCTGCTTGTGACTTTTGGACTTGGTCCCCTTGTTCCACAGGTACCCTCAGACAGGAATCCATCGTTGTTGCATTGCTGATTTGTGTTTTCCTTGCATTCTCCCTCTAACACGACTATTTTGTCCTTAGGGGAACTTTAGTGCACTTTGCACTCACTTTTCAGGGTCTTGGGGAGGGTTATTTTTCTAACTCTCACTATTTTCTAATAGTCCCAGCGACCCTCTACAAGGTCACATAGGTTTGGGGTCCATTCGTGGTTCGCATTCCACTTCTGGAGTATATGGTTTGTGTTGCCCCTATCCCTGTGTTTCCCCATTGCATCCTATTGTAACTATACATTGTTTGCACTGTTTTCTAAGACTATACTGCATATTTTTTGCTATTGTGTATATATATCTTGTGTATATTTCCTATCCTCTCACTGAGGGTACACTCTAAGATACTTTGGCATATTGTCATAAAAATAAAGTACCTTTATTTTTAGTATAACTGTGTATTGTGTTTTCTTATGATATTGTGCATATGACACTAAGTGGTACTGTAGTAGCTTCACACGTCTCCTAGTTCAGCCTGAGCTGCTTTGCTAAGCTACCATTATCTATCAGCCTAAGCTGCTAGACACCCTATACACTAATAAGGGATAACTGGGCCTGGTGCAAGGTGCAAGTACCCCTTGGTACTCACTACAAGCCAGTCCAGCCTCCTACATTGGTTGTGCAGCGGTGGGATAAGTGCTTTGAGACTACTTACCACTCTTGTCATTGTACTTTTCATAAGAGAAAAATATACAAAACAAGGTCAGTGTATATACACATAGCCAAAAAGTTTTGCATTTCCTCTTTTCACTCTTTTCTAAGTGCTGAAAAGTACTTCTAAACTTTCAAAAAATTCTTAAAAGCTTAAAAAGTTTTTTTCTGTCTTTCCAAAAAGTTCTGAAAACTTTTTTTCTCTTTGTCTATCACTGTAACTCTCTCTAAAAAATGTCTGGCACAGGCCAAAAAGTTGAACTGTCCAAACTTGCATATGATCACCTTAGCTGGAAAGGAGCAAGGAGTCTCTGCATAGAGAGAGGTTTGAGTGTAGGGAAGAATCCTTCTTTAGAACTGTTAATTAATATGCTTAGAGTACAGGATAAGGCCATAAGTGCCCAATCTGTAGAAAAAGTAGCTAATGGTTCTCAATCTGATCCAGGGACTCCCCCAGGAAAAGGTTCAGGAAAGAAACTTCTCAGCCTGCCCATTACTAGACAGTCTAGCATAGTTGGTACAGAGGTTGAATCACATCATACTGATGATGTGCTCTCACATTATACTGGTAGCCAAGCTGTTAGGGTGCCCTCTGTAAGGGACAGGTCTCCTTCTGTTCATTCCCATCATACCTCTGTATCTAGAAATGTCCCTCCCACCCACCCTGATGACAGATTGTTAGAAAGGGAGCTCAATAGATTGAGAGTGGAGCAAACCAGACTGAAGCTCAAGAAGCAACAGCTGGATTTGGATAGACAGTCTTTAGAAATAGAGAGGGAAAGACAGAAGATGGGTTTAGATACCCATGGTGGCAGCAGCAGTATTCCCCATAGTCATCCTGCAAAAGAGCATGATTCCAGGAATCTGCATAAGATAGTTCCCCCTTACAAGGAGGGGGATGACATTAACAAGTGGTTTGCTGCACTTGAGAGGGCCTGTGCTGTACAGGATGTCCCTCAAAAGCAGTGGGCTGCTATCCTATGGCTATCATTTACTGGAAAAGGTAGGGATAGGCTCCTTACTGTAAAAGAAAATGATGCTAACAATTTCCAAGTTCTTAAGAATGCACTCCTGGATGGTTATGGCTTAACCACTGAACAGTACAGGATAAAGTTCAGAGATACCAAAAAGGAGTCTTCACAGGACTGGGTTGATTTCATTGACCAGGCAGTGAAGGCCTTGGAGGGGTGGTTACATGGCAGTAAAGTTACTGATTATGACAGCCTGTATAACTTGATCCTGAGAGAGCATATTCTTAATAATTGTGTGTCTGATTTGTTGCACCAGTACTTGGTGGACTCTGATCTGACCTCTCCCCAAGAATTGGGAAAGAAGGCAGACAAATGGGTCAGAACAAGAGTGAACAGAAAAGTTCATACAGGGGGTGACAAAGATGGCAACAAAAAGAAGGATGGTAAGTCTTCTGACAAGGGTGGGGACAAATCTAAAAATGAGTCTTCATCAGGCCCACAAAAACACTCTGGTGGGGGTGGTGGGCCCAAATCCTCCTTTAATCAGAACAAGGAAAAGAAACCATGGTGCTATTTATGTAAGATAAAAGGCCATTGGACAACAGATCCCAGTTGTCCAAAGAAAGGCACCACAGCTCCTACCACTACAACCCCTACTGCTACACCTAGTGTCCCTACTAATAGCAGTGGTGGTGGGAGCAAACCTACTAATAGCCAATCCAAGGGAGTAGCTGGGCTCACTTTTGGTAATTTAGTTGGGGTTGGTCTGATTAGGGAGACCACAGAGGCTACTTTAGTCTCTGAAGGGGCTATTGACTTAGCCACTTTGGTTGCTTGCCCCCATAACTTGGAGAAGTACAGGCAACTAACCCTAATAAATGGTGTTGAGGTCCAGGCCTACAGGGACACAGGTGCCAGTGTCACAATGGTGATTGAGAAACTGGTGCACCCTGAACAACACATACTTGGACACCAGTACCAAGTAACCGATGCTCACAACATAACACAAAGCCACCCCATGGCTGTTGTAAATCTCAACTGGGGGGTGGGTATCTGGTCCAAAGAAAGTTGTGGTAGCTTCAGATTTACCTGTAGACTGTCTATTAGGGAACGATTTGGAGACATCAGCTTGGTCAGATGTGGAGTTGGAGGCCCATGCAGCAATGCTGGGCATCCCAGGGCATATTTTTGCTTTGACAAGGGCTCAGGCCAAAAAGCAAAAAGGACAGGGAAGCTTGGATCCTGGAACAATGGACCAAGTGCTCCCTAAAGCTAGGGCTAGTAGAAGCAAACCACTTCCTACTATCCCTCCCTCTACAGTGGATTCTACTTCTGAGGAAGAAGAATTCCCTCCCTGTGCAGAACCTACACCAGAGGAGCTGGAAGCAGATACTGCTGAGCTTTTGGGTGAAGGGGGGCCTGCCAGAGAGGAGCTGAGTGTGGCACAGCAAACCTGTCCCACATTAGAGGGTCTCAGACAGCAAGCTGTCAAACAGGCTAATGGGGATGTCAGTGACTCACACAGAGTTTACTGGGAGGACAACCTCTTGTACACTGAGCATAGGGATCCTAAACCTGGAGCTGCCAGGAGATTAGTGATTCCTCAGGAGTACAGAAAGTTCCTCCTAACACTGGCACATGACATTCCCTTAGCTGGGCACCTGGGTCAAATGAAAACTTGGGACAGATTGGTACCACTGTTTCATTGGCCTAGGATGTCTGAGGACACAAAAGAATTTTGTAAGTCCTGTGAAACCTGTCAAGCCAGTGGCAAGACAGGTGGCACTCCAAAGGCACCCCTTATCCCACTGCCTGTGGTTGGGGTTCCCTTTGAAAGGGTAGGGGTTGACATAGTTGGCCCCCTTGACCCTCCTACTGCTTCAGGCAATAGGTTTATCTTGGTGGTAGTGGACCATGCCACAAGATATCCTGAAGCTATTCCTTTAAGGACCACTACAGCTCCTGCAGTGGCAAAGGCCCTCCTGGGAATATTTTCCAGGGTGGGCTTCCCAAAGGAAGTAGTATCAGACAGAGGAAGCAATTTCATGTCTGCATACTTAAAGGCCATGTGGAAGGAGTGTGGTGTAACTTACAAGTTCACAACACCCTATCATCCACAAACAAATGGACTGGTGGAGAGATTTAATAAAACTCTCAAAGGCATGATTATGGGACTCCCTGAAAAACTCCGCAGGAGATGGGATATCCTTCTACCATGCCTCCTTTTTGCCTACAGGGAGGTACCCCAGAAAGGAGTGGGCTTCAGCCCCTTTGAACTTCTTTTTGGACACCCTGTTAGGGGTCCACTCACACTTGTAAAGGAGGGTTGGGAACAACCTTTAAAAGCTCCTAAGCAGGATATTGTGGATTATGTACTTGGCCTCAGATCAAGGATGGCTGAGTACATGAAAAAGGCCAGTAAAAACCTTCAGGCCAGCCAAGAGCTCCAGAAGCAATGGCATGATCAGAAGGCTGTTTTGGTTCAGTACCAACCAGGGCAGAAAGTGTGGGTCTTGGAGCCTGTGGCCCCAAGAGCACTCCAAGATAAATGGAGTGGACCCCACACAATTGTTGAAAAGAAGGGTGAAGTCACCTACTTGGTTGACTTAGGCACTGCCAGGAGTCCCCTTAGGGTGCTCCATGTCAACCGCCTGAAACCCTACTATGACAGGGCTGATCTCACCCTGCTCATGGCAACAGATGAGGGACAGGAAGAAGACAGTGATCCTCTACCTGATCTCTTCTCTTCCACAGAACAAGATGCTCTTGTGGAAGGTGTAGTTTTGGCTGATTGTCTTACTGCTGAGCAGAAAGATAATTGCATAAATCTCCTAGGACAATTTTCAGAACTCTTCTCCATTGTGCCAGGCACCACTTCTTGGTGTGAGCACACTATAGATACTGGAGACAGTTTACCTGTCAAAAGTAAGATCTATAGGCAGCCTGACCATGTCAGGGACTGCATAAAGCAAGAGGTTCAGAAAATGTTGGAACTAGGAGTGGTTGAGCACTCTGACAGTCCATGGGCTTCTCCTGTGGTACTGGTACCAAAACCCAATTCTAAAGATGGAAAGAAGGAAATGAGGTTTTGTGTAGACTATAGAGGTCTCAACTTGGTAACCAAAACAGATGCTCACCCTATACCCAGGGCAGATGAGCTAATAGATACACTGGCATCTGCCAAGTATCTAAGCACTTTTGATTTGACTGCAGGGTATTGGCAGATCAAAATGTCAGAAGATGCTAAACCTAAAACTGCATTTTCTACCATTGGAGGACATTACCAGTTTACTGTAATGCCTTTTGGTTTGAAAAATGCACCTGCCACTTTTCAGAGGTTGGTGAACACAGTCCTGCAAGGGCTGGAAGCTTTCAGTGCAGCATATTTGGATGATATAGCTGTCTTTAGCTCCAGCTGGGATGATCACCTGGTCCACCTTTGGAAAGTTTTGGAGGCCCTGCAAAAGGCTGGCCTCACTATCAAGGCTTCAAAGTGCCAGATAGGGCAGGGTAAGGTGGTTTATCTGGGACACCTTGTTGGTGGGGAACAGATTGCACCACTTCAGGGGAAAATCCAAACTATTATTGATTGGGTTCCCCCTACCACTCAGACTCAGGTGAGAGCCTTCCTAGGCCTCACTGGGTATTACAGGAGGTTCATTAAGAACTATGGCTCCATTGCAGCCCCTCTTAATGACCTCACATCCAAGAAAATGCCTAAAAAGGTATTATGGACAGCAAACTGTCAGAAAGCTTTTGAGGAGCTGAAGCAGGCCATGTGCTCTGCACCTGTCCTGAAAAGCCCTTGTTACTCTAAAAAATTCTATGTCCAAACTGATGCATCTGAATTAGGAGTAGGGGCAGTCCTATCACAACTTAATTCTGAGGGCCAGGATCAACCTGTTGCTTTTATTAGTAGAAGGTTGACCCCTAGAGAAAAGCGTTGGTCTGCCATTGAGAGGGAGGCCTTTGCTGTGGTCTGGGCTCTGAAGAAGTTGAGGCCATACCTGTTTGGCACTCACTTCATTGTTCAGACAGACCACAAACCTCTACTTTGGCTAAAACAAATGAAAGGTGAAAATCCTAAATTGTTGAGGTGGTCCATATCCCTACAGGGAATGGACTATACAGTGGAACATAGACCTGGGAGTAGCCACTCCAATGCAGATGGACTCTCCAGATATTTCCACTGAGACAATGAAGACTCATCAGGTAATGGCTAGTCTTATTGTCCTTCGTTTGGGGGGGGGTTGTGTAGGAAAGTACCATCTTGCCTGGCATGTTACCCCCATTTTTCACTGTATATATGTTGTTTAGTTGTATGTCACTGGGACCCTGGTAACCCAGGGCCCCAGTGCTCATAAGTGTGCCTGAATGTGTTACCTGTGTAGTGACTAACTGTCTCACTGAGGCTCTGCTAATCAGAACCTCAGTGGTTATGCTCTCTCATTCCTTTCCAAATTGTCACTGACAGGCTAGTGACCATTTTTACCAATTTACATTGGCTTACTGGAACACCCTTATAATTCCCTAGTATATGGTACTGAGGTACCCAGGGTATTGGGGTTCCAGGAGATCCCTATGGGCTGCAGCATTTCTTTTGCCACCCATAGGGAGCTCTGACAAATCTTACACAGGCCTGCCACTGCAGCCTGAGTGAAATAACGTCCACGTTATTTCACAGCCATTTTACACTGCACTTAAGTAACTTATAAGTCACCTATATGTCTAACCTTTACCTGGTAAAGGTTAGGTGCAAAGTTACTTAGTGTGAGGGCACCCTGGCACTAGCCAAGGTGCCCCCACATTGTTCAGAGCCAATTCACTGAACTTTGTGAGTGCGGGGACACCATTACACGCGTGCACTACATATAGGTCACTACCTATATGTAGCTTCACCATGGTAACTCCGAATATGGCCATGTAACATGTCTATGATCATGGAATTGCCCCCTCTATGCCATCCTGGCATTATTGGTACAATTCCATGATCCCAGTGGCCTGTAGCACAGACCCTGGTACTGCCATACTGCCCTTCCTGGGGTTTCTCTGCAGCTGCTGCTGCTGCCAACCCCTCAGACAGGCAGCTGCCCTCCTGGGGTCCAGCCAGGCCTGGCCCAGGATGGCAGAACAAAGAACTTCCTCTGAGAGAGGGTGTGACACCCTCTCCCTTTGGAAAATGGTGTGAAGGCAGGGGAGGAGTAGCCTCCCCCAGCCTCTGGAAATGCTTTGTTGGGCACAGATGTGCCCAATTCTGCATAAGCCAGTCTACACCGGTTCAGGGACCCCTTAGCCCCTGCTCTGGCGCGAAACTGGACAAAGGAAAGGGGAGTGACCACTCCCCTGACCTGCACCTCCCCTGGGAGGTGTCCAGAGCTCCTCCAGTGTGCTCCAGACCTCTGCCATCTTGGAAACAGAGGTGCTGCTGGCACACTGGACTGCTCTGAGTGGCCAGTGCCACCAGGTGACGTCAGAGACTCCTTGTGATAGGCTCCTTCAGGTGTTAGTAGCCTTTCCTCTCTCCTAGGTAGCCAAACCCTCTTTTCTGGCTATTTAGGGTCTCTGTCTCTGGGGAAACTTTAGATAACGAATGCATGAGCTCAGCCGAGTTCCTCTGCATCTCCCTCTTCACCTTCTGATAAGGAATCGACCGCTGACCGCGCTGGAAGCCTGCAAACCTGCAACATAGTAGCAAAGACGACTACTGCAACTCTGTAACGCTGATCCTGCCGCCTTCTCGACTGTTTTCCTGCTTGTGCATGCTGTGGGGGTAGTCTGCCTCCTCTCTGCACCAGAAGCTCCGAAGAAATCTCCCGTGGGTCGACGGAATCTTCCCCCTGCAACCGCAGGCACCAAAAAGCTGCATCTCCGGTCCCTTGGGTCTCCTCTCAGCACGACGAGCGAGGTCCCTCGAATCCAGCGACACCGTCCAAGTGACCCCCACAGTCCAGTGACTCTTCAGCCCGAGTTTGGTGGAGGTAAGTCCTTGCCTCACCTCGCTGGGCTGCATTGCTGGGAACCGCGACTTTGCAAGCTTCTCCGGCCCCTGTGCACTTCCGGCGGAAATCCTGTGTGCACAGCCAAGCCTGGGTCCACGGCACTCTAACCTGCATTGCACGACTTTCTAAGTTGGTCTCCGGCGACGTGGGACTCCTTTGTGCAACTTCGGCGAGCACCGTTTCACGCATCCTCGTAGTGCCTGTTTCTGGCACTTCTCCGGGTGCTACCTACTTCAGTGAGGGCTCTTTGTCTTGCTCGACGTCCCCTCTCTCTGCAGGTCCAATTTGCGACCTTCTGGTCCCTCCTGGGCCCCAGCAGCGTCCAAAAACGCCAAACGCACGATTTGCGTGTAGCAAGGCTTGTTGGCGTCCATCCGGCGGGAAAACACTTCTGCACGACTCTCCAAGGCGTGGGGGATCCATCCTCCAAAGGGGAAGTCTCTAGCCCTTGTCGTTCCTGCAGTATTCACAGCTCTTCAGCCTAGTAAGAGCTTCTTTGCACCAACCGCTGGCATTTCTTGGGCATCTGCCCAGCTATGAGCTGCTTGTGACTTTTGGACTTGGTCCCCTTGTTCCACAGGTACCCTCAGACAGGAATCCATCGTTGTTGCATTGCTGATTTGTGTTTTCCTTGCATTCTCCCTCTAACACGACTATTTTGTCCTTAGGGGAACTTTAGTGCACTTTGCACTCACTTTTCAGGGTCTTGGGGAGGGTTATTTTTCTAACTCTCACTATTTTCTAATAGTCCCAGCGACCCTCTACAAGGTCACATAGGTTTGGGATCCATTCGTGGTTCGCATTCCACTTCTGGAGTATATGGTTTGTGTTGCCCCTATCCCTGTGTTTCCCCATTGCATCCTATTGTAACTATACATTGTTTGCACTGTTTTCTAAGACTATACTGCATATTTTTTGCTATTGTGTATATATATCTTGTGTATATTTCCTATCCTCTCACTGAGGGTACACTCTAAGATACTTTGGCATATTGTCATAAAAATAAAGTACCTTTATTTTTAGTATAACTGTGTATTGTGTTTTCTTATGATATTGTGCATATGACACTAAGTGGTACTGTAGTAGCTTCACACGTCTCCTAGTTCAGCCTGAGCTGCTCTGCTAAGCTACCATTATCTATCAGCCTAAGCTGCTAGACACCCTATACACTAATAAGGGATAACTGGGCCTGGTGCAAGGTGCAAGTACCCCTTGGTACTCACTACAAGCCAGTCCAGCCTCCTACAGAGGTAAGTCCTTGCCTCCCCACGCTAGACTGCAAACCTGTGTACTGCGTGATTTGCATCTGCTCCGGCTCCTGTGCACTCTTCCAGGATTTCCTTTGTGCACTGCCTAGCCTGGGTCCCCAGCACTCCGTCCTGCAGTGCTCAACCCTCTGAGTTGGCCACCGGCGTCGTGGGACCCTCCTTTGTGACTCTGAGCCAGCTCCGGTTCACAAATCTTCTAAGTGCCTGTTCCTGTACTTCTGCGGGTGCTGCCTGCTTCTGTGGGGGCTCTCTAAATTGCTGAGCGCCCCCTCTATCTCCTCCTCCAAGGGGCAACATCCTGGTCCCCAGCAGCAGCCAAAAACCTCTACCGCGACCCTTGCAGCTAGCAAGGCTTGTTTGCAGTATTTCTGCGTGGGAACACTTCTGCAACCTTCAGCACGCCGTGGGACAGGAGAAGTTCCTAGCTCTCTTCATTGTTGAAGAATCCTAAGCATCTTCCATCCGGAGGCAGCTTCCTTGCACCTTCATCCAGGGTTTCCTGGGCTCCTGCCTCCCCCGGACACTATCGCGACTTTTGGACTTGGTCCCCTTGCCTTGCAGGTCCTCAGGTCCAGGAATCTGTCTTCAGTGCTTTGCTGGTGTTTGTGGTTCTTGCAGAATCCCCTTATCACGACTATTGTGTCCTTTTGGGGTAGTAGGTGTACTTTACTCTTACGTTTCAGGGTATTGGGGTGGGGTATCTTGGACACCCTGACTGTTTTCTTACAGTCCCAGCGACCCTCTACAAGCTCCCATAGGTCTGAGGTCCATTCGTGATTCGCATTCCACTTTTGGAGGTTGTGGATTGTGTTTCCCCTAGACCTATGTTAACCTATTGTATTGTATTATATTGTATTGTAATCGTATTTATATAGCGCTTACTACCCCTGACAAGGTGTCGAAGCGCTTTTCGATGAGTAGCATGCTACTCCGGAACCCAACAAGAATTAGTGATGGATTAGTATCGTTTAATAATGAGTACAGTTTTAGTATTATTATGAGTTAATTTGAGCCGCGGATATGAGAGTTTGTTAGTTAGATTGACTGGAGTAATGGAGGGGTGGAGGAGGAAAGAAATCCAGAAGTGTTAATTGGGAGTATATCCTTCATTTACTCAACCCAAAGGCTTGTCCAGCCTCCTACAGATGTGGAGGTGGAGGGAAGAGCTTAGGCAGAGATATTTAGGAGATGAAAGTGGTAGAAAGGATTTGGGATGAGTCAGAGTGAGAATGGAGGATAGTTTGATAGAGACATGACATAAGAGTGATGAATAGATAAGTGTGATAAGATGAGAGCAGGAATTCATAGATATCTAGTATAACAACCCAAAACCAGGAGCCATGCAATGATCCACGAACATGCCAAGCACAGAAACAACATATACACATACATACACACACATATATATATATATATATATATATATACACACACACACACACACACACGAATACACACACATATTCACATACAATACATAATTAGAATCATGGGTAAAAAATACTTAGTCAGACAGGTTTAAAGAGTGTGTGTGTATTTTATTGTTATGACAGTAGCAATACATATTTTCTAAAGAAACTATAAATAAATAGAAATATACATATAATCTGAAAAAAATATTTATCCACGTAGGCATATGCAGTTCATAGTTGTTTGAAAGAGGTGGTTATGAAGGAAAGAGCCAACTCTTGAGTAGTTTTCTGAAGACAAGAAAGTTATCTGTGGCTCTTATAGTTGGGGGTAATGAATTCCATAGTTTGGCTGCTTGGACGGAGAAGGATGTACCACCTATAGTCTTTTTCTTGTATGGTGGTGTTCTAAGGCGGGGTCCCAGTCTTGAGCGGAGGGTTCTTTGTTGGATGTATTTGGTAATTTTCTTTCTGATTAAAAGTGGTCCTGTTCCATATATAGCTTTGTGGGTGATACAAAGCAGCTTGAAAGTGCATCTTCTGGCAACGGGTAACCAGTGTAGTGCTCTCAAGGCAGGGGAGATGTGGGCTTGCGGCTTTATATGTAGTAGTAGCCTGGCTGTGGAATTCTGGATACGTTGTCGTTTTTTCATAACAGATAGAGATGATCCATGGTAGAGGCTATTGGCATAATCCAGTTTGGATAGTACAAGCGAGATAGTAGCTTGCACCTTGTGTGGAAATCCGAGGTGGGGGAAGATGCGTCGTAAAGTCTTTAAGGTGATGAAGCTTGTGCGTGCTAATTTGTCTACTTGGGCATTCATAGTTAGCTTGGAATCCATGGTGATTCCTAGGTTTTTAGCTTCCTTGGATAATTGAGGAGGTGGTCCGAGATCGTCAGGCCAGACGCACAGAGGGTCATCATTTTTCCAGTCACCATATATGAGTATTTCTGTTTTGGAGGTATTTAGTTTGAGATGGCTCCAGGTCATCCACTGATAAACAGCTCCGAGGCAACTGAAGATTTGTGAGTTTTTAATGTTTTGGGGGTCTTCTAATTTAAGTAGTATTTGTGTGTCATCTGCATAGTTGTAGCATGTGAGATGGAAATCATTGATCAGTTCTGGTAAAGATATCATGTAGATGTTGAAAAGCAAAGGTGAGATGATTGACCCTTGGGGGGACCCCTGCTTTTGTGAGGTAGGGTTTGGACGAGAAGGGGGGCGAGTGGATGATATTCGCTCTTTTTTGGAGATAGGAAGTAATCCAGTCGAGAGCAATCCCTTGGATGCCGGCTTCGTGGAGTCTTTGAGTTAGGGTGTCATGGTCAACCGTATCAAAGGCAGCTGAGAGGTCCAAGAGAAGTAGTGCAGCAACTCCATTTCGGTCGACTGTGTTTTTAAGATCGTCCCAGATTGCCATGAGTGCTGATTCAGTGCTTCTTCCTGGGCGGAATCCAGTTTGGAAGTCTGAAAGTATAGAATTGTCTTCAATTAATTGTGACATCTGGGCGAATGCTGCTCTATCAATTTGCCCAGGAAAGGTCCATTTGTGATTGGTCTGTAGTTGTTGGGGTCTTGCGGGTCTAGGTTTGTTTTCTTTAATAATGGTCGTATGTATGCCTTTTTCAGGTCTGCAGGAAAAGTTCCTGAAGTTAAAGAGTTGTTGATGATTCTTCTTACAGGTGTGGCAGCAGAAGTAGATAGCAGGATGTTCTTGAAGATTTGTGGTGGGCAAGGGTCAGAAGGGCAATCAGAAGGTCTGCTTGCTTTGACCAAATCCATAAATTCATCCTGTGATATTTGTTTGAAGGACTGTAGAGGTTGGGATGGTTTATTCTTAAAGGGTATTTTAGGAAAGGGGTTGGTGCTGATGGTTTTCTTCTGTTTTAAATAGGAGTCCAATGTGTCTGCCTTGGTTGTGTAGTGAGTTGCCAATTTGTTTGTGAAATCTTGAGTGGTGGGATGACTTCCTTCCATGCATGTAGGTTTTCGAAATTCGTTGAGAATTTTATAAAATTCCTTGGTTGTAGATTGAGCATTTTTAATTCCGTCTGAGTAGTATCTTTTTTTAGCTTTTTTTGATTGATGATTTGTATATCCTATTAAGTTTGTGTAGCTGCAGTTTGTCTTGACTGTTGTTTGTTTTGAGCCAGGTCCGCTGCAACTTTCTGATTTGTTGCTTTATCTTTTTAAGTTCTGTGTTTCTCCAAGGTGTTGGTTTTCATTTGTCGTGTTTAGTTTTTCTGAGTGGTATTAGGACATCAAAAGCTTCCTGTAGCCACTCATAAAGTTTTGGCACAGAATTAATTGTATCTACATCTGTGTTTGCTGTTAGTTGTGTTTCTAAGTGATCCAAATTGAGTTTGCTCCATGGTCGATAGGTGTATGTATGTAAGTAGGGGTGGGGTGTGTTGATTTGTGGAGTTGTATGTCGGAAAGTTATCATATGGTGGTCTGACCAGGTGGTTGGTATGATGCTATGAATAGTAACGAGTTCAGGCTTAGCAAAAATGACATTTAGGATGTGACCAGCGATGTGTGTGGGATTGTGTACAATCTGATGTAGGTTCAATGTGAGTAGGCCAGTGGTGATTTTGATATTGCATCCTATTGTAATTCTACACTGTTTGTATTACTTTTCTTACTCTTACTTACCTGTTTTGGGTTTGTGTACATATAACTTGTATATATTACTTACCTTCTACCTGAGGGTACTCACTGAGATACTTGTGGCATACTGTCATAAAAATAAAGTACCTTTATTTTTAGTAACTCTGTTTATTGTGTTTTCTTATGATATTGTGCTATATGATATAAGTGGTATAGTAGGAACTTTGCTTGTCTCCTAGTTCAGCCTAAGCTGCTTTGCCATAGCTACCTCCTATCAGCCTAAGCTAATAGAAACACCTTTATTCTACTAATAAGGGATAACTGGACCTGGCACAGGGTGTAAGTACCCCAAGGTGACCACTATAAGCCAGGCCAGTCTCCTACAGGGACTATGAATACCAGCATTCCTTAGGACTTGATAAACTATGTAATGGAAACTGAGAACTGTCTTATCTGTGATCAAGACTGTAGTGGTCGAAACCCATCAGACTTGTGCATGGCTTGATAAAATATAGCGGAAGAACAAAAAAAAAAAAAAAAAAAACAAAGCTAAAAGAATTTAAGAATAAAAATACAAAAAGATTTAAAAAAGAAAAAAAGGACACGACCCTTAAGGCCATTTTTCACTCAACACGCCGCGCAGCTCCACCTGCCTGCCTCCGTGCCCCCGCCCTCCCTGCTGCCATGAGTTCAAGGCGCTACACCACCCTGCGCCTCATCCCTGGTGTCTAGTGGTTGGCGTAAGTATTATGTGTCTGTGCTGTAATTGTCTCTGCTTTAGTTGTGCCGTTTTAACTCTTGTTGTGCCTTTCCGTTCTCGGACTTTACTCTCTGTGCCTTTATGCACTTTTTTGTGACTCTCCTCACCTTTTTGTGCCTTTCTGTGCCTTCATCTTTTGTGCCCATTTCCAGCCGATTTCGGCTCTTCCTGCTCCCCCCGTTCCCGCTGGTGCTTCCCCTGCGGCGCCGCCCCCCTTGCGCCCCCATTTGCCCACCACTCCCCGCCTCCCAGCTGCTCCTCCCTCCCACCTCCCCTTCTTAATGGCGGCCGCTGCACAGCCGTGCAGCAGACACACTGCTGGCACGCCAGAGGCAAGCCGGTCTGCGCCCAGCGCCAGTCCCCCTGCCCCTCGCACCTCCCACGCCGCCAGATGCTGCTACACCGCAGAATAACTCCACGCGCTCAACCCCGGCCACCCCACTGCCTGCATACAGACCTTCGCTAGGCACACCCATGGACCCTTCTCATGCCAAACGTGCCACTTCACCTGTGCTCTAGCCACCAAACACCACGACAACGCCACCCACCTCAACCACCTCAGCTGCATCCTCCTCAACACCTGCTCCGTCCACAAGCACGCCGTCGAACTCTGGGACCTGCTCACATCAACCTCCCAAGACATCGCCTTCCTCACCGAAACCTGGACGAACCCCTCATCGGAACCCGACATCGCCATAGCCATCCCTCAGGGCTACAAAATTACCTGAAGAGACCGCACCAACAAACCAGGAGGAGGAATCACCATAGTCCACAGGAGCTCCATCAGGACCTCAACCGACACCCATGACGCCCTAGATGCCACTGAACACCTGCACTTCCAGATATACGTCAACGCCAACACCACCCTGAGAGGAACCCTCGTCTACAGAACCCCGGGCCCCCACCCACAATTCGGCGACACATCACAGACACAATCAGCACCCACGCCCTCGCCTCCAGACTACATGCTCCTCGGTGACCTGAATTTTCACCTGGAGAACACCGGTGACAGCAACTCCTCAGCCCTACCGGACAACCTCGCAAACCATGGCCTCAAGTAACTTGTCAATATGCCCACCCACTCAGCCGGCCGGCCACACACTCAACGCCATCTTCTCCACCAGCAGCCACATCACGTTCACCCACAATACTGAACTCCACTGGACCGACCACCGCTGTGTCCATTTTTACTTCCAGAAACCCACCGCTCACCACCAACAGCATCGGATCCCTCACGGCAAGTGGAACAAGATCTCCAAGGACCTACTGATCTCCAACCTCACCCCATCACCCAACACCAGCGACCTCAACACTGCCGCCCTCAACCTCAAGCAATGGTTCGACAACAGCGCCAACACCCTTGATCCACTCAGGAAAACCACCATCACCTACACCAACAAGAAAGGTCCCTGGTTCACCGCAGACCTTCAGGCCACCAAGCGGGAATCCCGAAAAGCCGAGAAGATCTGGCGCCAAGAACAAACAGAAAGAAACCACGCTGCCCTCAAATCCGCCATCCGCAAACATCACCAACCACCAAAAGATCGTACTACAAAGAACAAATTGACATCAACGCACACAACAGCAAGGAGCTCATCCACATCATCATGGAACTCACCAACCCCAAGTCCTGCTCTGCCACCCCACTCGCAAGAACTCTGCGACTCCCTCAACACCTTTTTTCACCTCAAGATCACAGACATCCATGGCAACTTCGCACCGCCGTCCCCCACCACCACCACTGCCAAGGCCGACCCTAACGCACCCATCCACACCAACATCCTGAGTGCCTGGACCCCCACCAACAACGAGGAAACCACCAAGACCATGACCACCATCCACTCCGGTTCACCCGCTGACCCCTGCCCTCACCACATCTTCAACAAAACCAGCCAAATCATTGCCCCTCCCCCCCCCCCCCCAGCTTTGTACCATAATCAGCAGGTCCTTCAAGACCGCTATCTTCCCAGAGAGCTGGAAGTACGCCGAAGTCAACGCCCTGCTCAAAAAAGCCCAAAGCCGACTCCAAAGACCTCAAAAACGACAAGGCTATCTGCCTACTCCCCTTCCCTGCGAAGGTCATCTAGAAGATAGTCAACAACCAACTATCTCACTTCTTGAAGGACAACAGCCTACTTGACATCTCCCAGTCCGGCTTCCGCAAGAACCACAGCACCGAGACCACCCTTATCGCTTGCACCGACGACATCAGGAGCAGGCTTGACAAAGGTGAAACCCTTGCCCTCATCCTCCTTGACCTTGTTGCAGCCTTCGACACAGTCTGTCACCACACCATTCGCACACGCCTCCACGATGCCGGAATCCGCCACAGAGCCCTGGATTGGCTCACATCCTTCCTCTCTGGCAGAACCCAAAGAGTCTGCCTCACCCCTTTCCTGTCAAAAGCCACCACGACCATCTGCGGAGTCCTCAAGGGATCCTCACTCAGCCCCACCCTCTTCAATGTCTACATGGCACCGCTCGCCAACATCGTCCAATCCCAAGGCCTCAACATCGTCTCCTACGCCGACGACACTCAGCTCATCCTCTCTCTCACAAAGGGCCCTGCAACCGCCAAGACCAACCTCCACACCGGACTTCATGCCATCGCCAACTGGATGGAGGCAAGCCGCCTCAAACTGAACTCAGAGAAGACTGAGATCATCATCTTCGGCTCCAACAGATCAGCATGGGACGAATCCTGGTGGCCGATCTGCCCCAACGCCCACCATCCACGCATGCAACCTCGGCTTCATACTGGACTCATCGCTCTCTATGACCCAGCAAGTCAACGCCATCTCATTCTCATGTTTCAGCATGCTTCGCAAGAACTTCAGATGGATCCCTGTGGAAGCCAGAACGGTCACCCACATCCTTGTCAGCAGCAGACTGGACTACGGCAACGATCTCTACGCTGGAACAACGGCCAAGCTCCAGAGGAAACTTCAGCGCATCCAGAATGCGTAATCCTTAACCTCCCTCGCCACAAACACATCTCAGCCCACATCAGAGACCTCCACTGGCTCCCCGTCAACAAAAGGATCATCTTCAAACTCCTGATCCACGCTCACAAGGCTCTCCACGACGCCAGACCTGACTACCTCAACTTCCACATCCCGACACGCCAGCTCCGCTCTGCCAACCTCACCCTAGCGACCGTCCCCCGCATCCACCAAACCACAACCGGCGGTAGATCCTTCTCCCACCTTGCCGCCAGAACCTGGAACTCCCTCCCCGTCAACCTACGTCTGACCCAGGACCTCCTGACCTTCAGGTAGCGCCTCAAGAACTGGCTCTTCGAGCAGTAGCACCCCAGCGCCTTGAGACCCTACCAGGTGAGTAGCACGCTTAACAAATTACTGATTGATTTGCTCTTTAGCCAATAGCATGTTATAATGTGGGACTTGTAGTTTTTCTTCACCATGTCAAGAATCTGCCCCAAAATCTCTGCTTGCAAGGTTAATTAGAACACTTCACTAATGTGTTCAACGTGAAAAGGACCCCTGCACAGGAATGGGAATTTGGTCTAACGTCGGCTGTTTTCTAGATGGTTGACAAGTTCTAAGAAAAACATTTCCCCAGAGCTAAAAACCGACCTTATATTACGAAGCCGACTAGAATGCCCACCTCCCCGCCCACAATGTTTGAAGAACAGTCTTTCTGAGGTTGACATACCTGCACAGTAGGTCATGTGCAGTCCACCTCAGATGCCACAGTAACAATGCAGAGAGGGTGTGCAGTCCATAAATCCTAATGCGGGTAGGCTGCTGGCTGTGAGGTATAGTGCCTAGCTTTAGCATTCAACAGCAGCAGGGTTCAGGTTGTGAGCCAGAGTGGAGGGGTTTAGACAAATCTGCTTTACAGCCACTTCAGGGTTCCTTGGAGTCCACAGAGGGCTGTTAGCAGCTCTTCTCTATCAGTCTCTGAGAGATGAAGGAGGTCAGTGGTAAGAAGGCAGAAAGGCAAGAGATCTGGATGATAAAGGGCCTGGCTGCATGCCAGCCCAGGGCACCCTCTCTTCTGTGCTGCTGCAGGTGGGCCCCTGCTTGTGCACACACCCTCCAGCAGCTAGATGCCCACCCTGGGCCCCCTCTCTCCTGGGCTGCTGCAGGCGGGCCCTTGCTGTACATACACCCCCAGCAGCTAGATGCCCACCCTGGGCCCCCTCTCTCCTGGGCTGCTGCAGGCGGGCCCTTGCTGTACATACACCCCCAGCAGCTAGATGCCAACCCTGGGCCCCCTCTCTCCTGGGCTGCTGCAGGCGGGCCCTTGCTGTACATACACCCCCAGCAGCTAGATGCCCACCCTGGGCCCCCTCTCTCCTGGGCTGCTGCAGGCGGGCCCTTGCTGTACATACACCCCCAGCAGCTAGATGCCCACCCTGGGCCCCCTCTCTCCTGGGCTGCTGCAGGCGGGCCCTTGCTGTACATACACCCCCAGCAGCTAGATGCCCACCCTGGGCCCCCTCTCTCCTGGGCTGCTGCAGGCGGGCCCTTGCTGTACATACACCCCCAGCAGCTAGATGCCCACCCTGGGCCCCCTCTCTCCTGGGCTGCTGCAGGCGGGCCCTTGCTGTACATACACCCCCAGCAGCTAGATGCCCACCCTGGGCCCCCTCTCTCCTGGGCTGCTGCAGGCGGGCCCTTGCTGTACATACACCCCCAGCAGCTAGATGCCCACGCTGGGTCCCCTCTCTCCTGGGCTGCTGCAGGCGGGCCCTTGCTGTACATACACCCCCAGCAGCTAGATGCCCACGCTGGGTCCCCTCTCTCCTGGGCTGCTGCAGGCGGGCCCTTGCTGTACATACACCCCCAGCAGCTAGATGCCCACCCTGGGCCCCCTCTCTCCTGGGCTGCTGCAGGCGGGCCCTTGCTGTACACACACCCCCAGCAGCTAGATGCCCACCCTGGGCCCCCTCTCTCCTGGGCTGCTGCAGGCGGGCCCTTGCTGTACACACACCCCCAGCAGCTAGATGCCCACCCTGGGCCCCCTCTCTCCTGGGCTGCTGCAGGCGGGCCCTTGCTGTACACACACCCCCAGCAGCTAGATGCCCACCCTGGGTCCCCTCTCTCCTGGGCTGCTGCAGGCGGGCCCTTGCTGTACATACACCCCCAGCAGCTAGATGCCCACCCTGGGCCCCCTCTCTCCTGGGCTGCTGCAGGCGGGCCCTTGCTGTACATACACCCCCAGCAGCTAGATGCCCACCCTGGGCCCCCTCTCTCCTGGGCTGCTGCAGGCGGGCCCTTGCTGTACATACACCCCCAGCAGCTAGATGCCCACCCTGGGCCCCCTCTCTCCTGGGCTGCTGCAGGCGGGCCCTTGCTGTACATACACCCCCAGCAGCTAGATGCCCACCCTGGGCCCCCTCTCTCCTGGGCACGTGTCAAGAGGCCACTCGGCTCTAGAACCAGCCTGCTAGGTGTCTAGGCTGCATTTCACCTTACAGAAGCTGTCACAAAAAGCCAGAGGCTGAGCCATTACCCGCTGAACCCACCAGAGGGCTCCTCAGCTGGGAGATGGAAGGCACCAGCCGCGGAGATGCTGGTCCTACTCAGCTTCTCATGGCTGGTCAAAGGGCCAGGGAAAGAGGGCTGAAAGGCAGAATGTAGAAGCTGAAACCACCTCTGCAAGGGGACCTGAAACTAAACATTAACCCTACTGCGAGGCGGCAATACTACTCGGGATGCGTTAGTCTGACGCCCAATGCGTGACACTTGGAAGGGCCGCTTTGACTCAGTGGAACATTCAGTCATCAGGCACCTCATGGCACCGTGGTGCGGCAGCCTCGGGTACTCCGGGCGGGTGGGGGCACCCAGCCGACAGACCCCGCCAGCACCCTCGGCCCGACCCCGGCGGCTCCTGTGAGACCGCAGAATGTTTACGCGCCAGACGCACGTGCGGGCTCCGCAGCCAATCAGCACTGCGCGGCTCGAGCTGGCGCTAGGGTTGGCTGCGAGGCGGACGACGCTCCAATCAGAGACCCTCCCAGCGCGTGAAGGCGGACGCTGCCAGTGGGCGGGCTCAGTACAGTAAGCCGCAGTACTTCCGGGTCGCGTGACGGACAGTCTGCTGTTGAGCCCGGGCGGTCACGCGACCCGGAAGTACTGGACTGCGGGCTGCACTGGGCCGTGAGGGGTCGGTGGCGGACGGGGAGCCGGCAGCGGAGCCCCCGAGCAGCCGCCGCACATGAGGCGCCAGCATGGCCGGACACGTCCTGTGCAGCTGGAAGAGCCGCCTCTGGCCGGCCGAGGTGGGGCGGGGAGCAGACTCCCTCCGGGGCGGCGCCAGCAGCGGCACTTCCGGGGTCGGGGAAGGGGGCCTGGGGGTGGGGGCGAACTGAGTTGGGGGTCCTGGGCTGAGCTGGATGTCTTGGGGGGGTGGGGGGCTGCTTGACTGAGGGGGTACCCTGAGTCCTGGGCTGAGGGGTCCTGGGCTGAGCTGAGGCGGGTGTCCTGGGTGGGGAGGTCTCCTTGACTGAGTGAGGGTCTCCTGAGCCCTGGGCTGAGAGGGGGAGGTGGGGGTTCCTGGGGTGAGCTGAGGCAGGTGTCCTGGGTGGGGAGGTCTCCTTGACTGAGTGAGGGTCTCCTGAGCCCTGGGCTGAGAGGGGGAGGTGGGGGTTCCTGGGGTGAGCTGAGGCAGGTGTCCTGGGTGGGGAGGTCTCCTTGACTGAGCGAGGGTCTCCTGAGCCCTGGGCTGAGAGGGGGAGGTGGGGGGTCCTGGGGTGAGCTGAGGCGGGTGTCCTGGGTGGGGAGGTCTCCTTGACTGAGTGAGGGTCTCCTGAGCCCTGGGCTGAGAGGGGGAGGTGGGGGTTCCTGGGGTGAGCTGAGGCGGGTGTCCTGGGTGGGGAGGTCACCTTGACTGAGTGAGGGTCTCCTGAGCCCTGGGCTGAGAGGGGGAGGTGGGGGTTCCTGGGGTGAGCTGAGGCGGGTGTCCTGGGTGGGGAGGTCTCCTTGACTGAGTGAGGGTCTCCTGAGCCCTGGGCTGAGAGGGGGAGGTGGGGGGTCCTGGGGTGAGCTGAGGCGGGTGTCCTGGGTGGGGAGGTCTCCTTGACTGAGTGAGGGTCTCCTGAGCCCTGGGCTGAGAGGGGGAGGTGGGGGTTCCTGGGGTGAGCTGAGGCGGGTGTCCTGGGTGGGGAGGTCTCCTTGACTGAGTGAGGGTCTCCTGAGCCCTGGGCTGAGAGGGGGAGGTGGGGGTTCCTGGGGTGAGCTGAGGCGGGTGTCCTGGGTGGGGAGGTCTCCTTGACTGAGTGAGGGTCTCCTGAGCCCTGGGCTGAGAGGGGGAGGTGGGGGTTCCTGGGGTGAGCTGAGGCGGGTGTCCTGGGTGGGGAGGTCTCCTTGACTGAGTGAGGGTCTCCTGAGCCCTGGGCTGAGAGGGGGAGGTGGGGGTTCCTGGGGTGAGCTGAGGCGGGTGTCCTGGGTGGGGAGGTCTCCTTGACTGAGTGAGGGTCTCCTGAGCCCTGGGCTGAGAGGGGGAGGTGGGGGTTCCTGGGGTGAGCTGAGGCAGGTGTCCTGGGTGGGGAGGTCTCCTTGACTGAGTGAGGGTCTCCTGAGCCCTGGGCTGAGAGGGGGAGGTGGGGGTTCCTGGGGTGAGCTGAGGCGGGTGTCCTGGGTGGGGAGGTCTCCTTGACTGAGTGAGGGTCTCCTGAGCCCTGGGCTGAGAGGGGGAGGTGGGGGTTCCTGGGGTGAGCTGAGGCGGGTGTCCTGGGTGGGGAGGTCTCCTTGACTGAGTGAGGGTCTCCTGAGCCCTGGGCTGAGAGGGGGAGGTGGGGGTTCCTGGGGTGAGCTGAGGCAGGTGTCCTGGGTGGGGAGGTCTCCTTGACTGAGTGAGGGTCTCCTGAGCCCTGGGCTGAGAGGGGGAGGTGGGGGTTCCTGGGGTGAGCTGAGGCGGGTGTCCTGGGTGGGGAGGTCTCCTTGACTGAGTGAGGGTCTCCTGAGCCCTGGGCTGAGAGGGGGAGGTGGGGGTTCCTGGGGTGAGCTGAGGCAGGTGTCCTGGGTGGGGAGGTCTCCTTGACTGAGTGAGGGTCTCCTGAGCCCTGCGCTGAGAGGGGGAGGTGGGGGTTCCTGGGGTGAGCTGAGGCAGGTGTCCTGGGTGGGGAGGTCTCCTTGACTGAGTGAGGGTCTCCTGAGCCCTGGGCTGAGAGGGGGAGGTGGGGGTTCCTGGGGTGAGCTGAGGCAGGTGTCCTGGGTGGGGAGGTCACCTTGACTGAGTGAGGGTCTCCTGAGCCCTGGGCTGAGAGGGGGAGGTGGGGGTTCCTGGGGTGAGCTGAGGCAGGTGTCCTGGGTGGGGAGGTCTCCTTGACTGAGTGAGGGTCTCCTGAGCCCTGGGCTGAGAGGGGGAGGTGGGGGTTCCTGGGGTGAGCTGAGGCAGGTGTCCTGGGTGGGGAGGTCACCTTGACTGAGTGAGGGTCTCCTGAGCCCTGGGCTGAGAGGGGGAGGTGGGGGTTCCTGGGGTGAGCTGAGGCAGGTGTCCTGGGTGGGGAGGTCTCCTTGACTGAGTGAGGGTCTCCTGAGCCCTGCGCTGAGAGGGGGAGGTGGGGGGTCCTGGGGTGAGCTGAGGCAGGTGTCCTGGGTAGGGAGGTCTCCTTGACTGAGTGAGGGTCTCCTGAGCCCTGGGCTGAGAGGGGGAGGTGGGGGGTCCTGGGGTGAGCTGAGGCAGGTGTCCTGGGTGGGGAGGTCTCCTTGACTGAGTGAGGGTCTCCTGAGCCCTGGGCTGAGAGGGGGAGGTGGGGGTTCCTGGGGTGAGCTGAGGCGGGTGTCCTGGGTGGGGAGGTCTCCTTGACTGAGTGAGGGTCTCCTGAGCCCTGGGCTGAGAGGGGGAGGTGGGGGGTCCTGGGGTGAGCTGAGGCAGGTGTCCTGGGTGGGGAGGTCTCCTTGACTGAGTGAGGGTCTCCTGAGCCCTGGGCTGAGAGGGGGAGGTGGGGGTTCCTGGGGTGAGCTGAGGCGGGTGTCCTGGGTGGGGAGGTCTCCTTGACTGAGTGAGGGTCTCCTGAGCCCTGGGCTGAGAGGGGGAGGTGGGGGTTCCTGGGGTGAGCTGAGGCAGGTGTCCTGGGTGGGGAGGTCTCCTTGACTGAGTGAGGGTCTCCTGAGCCCTGGGCTGAGAGGGGGAGGTGGGGGTTCCTGGGGTGAGCTGAGGCGGGTGTCCTGGGTGGGGAGGTCTCCTTGACTGAGTGAGGGTCTCTTGAGCCCTGGGCTGAGAGGGGGAGGTGGGGGGTCCTGGGGTGAGCTGAGGCAGGTGTCCTGGGTGGGGAGGTCTCCTTGACTGAGTGAGGGTCTCCTGAGCCCTGCGCTGAGAGGGGGAGGTGGGGGTTCCTGGGGTGAGCTGAGGCAGGTGTCCTGGGTGGGGAGGTCTCCTTGACTGAGTGAGGGTCTCCTGAGCCCTGGGCTGAGAGGGGGAGGTGGGGGTTCCTGGGGTGAGCTGAGGCAGGTGTCCTGGGTGGGGAGGTCACCTTGACTGAGTGAGGGTCTCCTGAGCCCTGGGCTGAGAGGGGGAGGTGGGGGTTCCTGGGGTGAGCTGAGGCAGGTGTCCTGGGTGGGGAGGTCTCCTTGACTGAGTGAGGGTCTCCTGAGCCCTGGGCTGAGAGGGGGAGGTGGGGGTTCCTGGGGTGAGCTGAGGCAGGTGTCCTGGGTGGGGAGGTCTCCTTGACTGAGTGAGGGTCTCCTGAGCCCTGGGCTGAGAGGGGGAGGTGGGGGGTTCCTGGGGTGAGCTGAGGCAGGTGTCCTGGGTGGGGAGGTCACCTTGACTGAGTGAGGGTCTCCTGAGCCCTGGGCTGAGAGGGGGAGGTGGGGGTTCCTGGGGTGAGCTGAGGCAGGTGTCCTGGGTGGGGAGGTCTCCTTGACTGAGTGAGGGTCTCCTGAGCCCTGCGCTGAGAGGGGGAGGTGGGGGGTCCTGGGGTGAGCTGAGGCGGGTGTCCTGGGTAGGGAGGTCTCCTTGACTGAGTGAGGGTCTCCTGAGCCCTGGGCTGAGAGGGGGAGGTGGGGGGTCCTGGGGTGAGCTGAGGCGGGTGTCCTGGGTGGGGAGGTCTCCTTGACTGAGTGAGGGTCTCCTGAGCCCTGGGCTGAGAGGGGGAGGTGGGGGTTCCTGGGGTGAGCTGAGGCGGGTGTCCTGGGTGGGGAGGTCTCCTTGACTGAGTGAGGGTCTCCTGAGCCCTGGGCTGAGAGGGGGAGGTGGGGGTTCCTGGGGTGAGCTGAGGCAGGTGTCCTGGGTGGGGAGGTCTCCTTGACTGAGTGAGGGTCTCCTGAGCCCTGGGCTGAGAGGGGGAGGTGGGGGTTCCTGGGGTGAGCTGAGGCGGGTGTCCTGGGTGGGGAGGTCTCCTTGACTGAGTGAGGGTCTCCTGAGCCCTGGGCTGAGAGGGGGAGGTGGGGGTTCCTGGGGTGAGCTGAGGCAGGTGTCCTGGGTGGGGAGGTCTCCTTGACTGAGTGAGGGTCTCCTGAGCCCTGCGCTGAGAGGGGGAGGTGGGGGGTCCTGGGGTGAGCTGAGGCAGGTGTCCTGGGTGGGGAGGTCTCCTTGACTGAGCGAGGGTCTCCTGAGCCCTGGGCTGAGAGGGGGAGGTGGGGGTTCCTGGGGTGAGCTGAGGCAGGTGTCCTGGGTGGGGAGGTCTCCTTGACTGAGTGAGGGTCTCCTGAGCCCTGGGCTGAGAGGGGGAGGTGGGGGTTCCTGGGGTGAGCTGAGGCGGGTGTCCTGGGTGGGGAGGTCTCCTTGACTGAGTGAGGGTCTCTTGAGCCCTGGGCTGAGAGGGGGAGGTGGGGGGTCCTGGGGTGAGCTGAGGCAGGTGTCCTGGGTGGGGAGGTCTCCTTGACTGAGTGAGGGTCTCCTGAGCCCTGCGCTGAGAGGGGGAGGTGGGGGTTCCTGGGGTGAGCTGAGGCAGGTGTCCTGGGTGGGGAGGTCTCCTTGACTGAGTGAGGGTCTCCTGAGCCCTGGCTGAGAGGGGGAGGTGGGGGTTCCTGGGGTGAGCTGAGGCAGGTGTCCTGGGTGGGGAGGTCACCTTGACTGAGTGAGGGTCTCCTGAGCCCTGGGCTGAGAGGGGGAGGTGGGGGTTCCTGGGGTGAGCTGAGGCAGGTGTCCTGGGTGGGGAGGTCTCCTTGACTGAGTGAGGGTCTCCTGAGCCCTGGGCTGAGGGGGAGGTGGGGGTTCCTGGGGTGAGCTGAGGCAGGTGTCCTGGGTGGGGAGGTCACCTTGACTGAGTGAGGGTCTCCTGAGCCCTGGGCTGAGAGGGGGAGGTGGGGGTTCCTGGGGTGAGCTGAGGCAGGTGTCCTGGGTGGGGAGGTCTCCTTGACTGAGTGAGGGTCTCCTGAGCCCTGCGCTGAGAGGGGGAGGTGGGGGGTCCTGGGGTGAGCTGAGGCAGGTGTCCTGGGTAGGGAGGTCTCCTTGACTGAGTGAGGGTCTCCTGAGCCCTGGCTGAGAGGGGGAGGTGGGGGTTCCTGGGGTGAGCTGAGGCGGGTGTCCTGGGTGGGGAGGTCTCCTTGACTGAGTGAGGGTCTCCTGAGCCCTGGGCTGAGAGGGGGAGGTGGGGGTTCCTGGGGTGAGCTGAGGCAGGTGTCCTGGGTGGGGAGGTCTCCTTGACTGAGTGAGGGTCTCCTGAGCCCTGGGCTGAGAGGGGGAGGTGGGGGTTCCTGGGGTGAGCTGAGGCAGGTGTCCTGGGTGGGGAGGTCTCCTTGACTGAGTGAGGGTCTCCTGAGCCCTGGGCTGAGAGGGGGAGGTGGGGGTTCCTGGGGTGAGCTGAGGCAGGTGTCCTGGGTGGGGAGGTCTCCTTGACTGAGTGAGGGTCTCCTGAGCCCTGGGCTGAGAGGGGGAGGTGGGGGTTCCTGGGGTGAGCTGAGGCAGGTGTCCTGGGTGGGAGGTCTCCTTGACTGAGTGAGGGTCTCCTGAGCCCTGGGCTGAGAGGGGGAGGTGGGGGTTCCTGGGGTGAGCTGAGGCAGGTGTCCTGGGTGGGGAGGTCTCCTTGACTGAGTGAGGGTCTCCTGAGCCCTGGGCTGAGAGGGGGAGGTGGGGGTTCCTGGGGTGAGCTGAGGCAGGTGTCCTGGGTGGGGAGGTCACCTTGACTGAGTGAGGGTCTCCTGAGCCCTGGGCTGAGAGGGGGAGGTGGGGGTTCCTGGGGTGAGCTGAGGCGGGTGTCCTGGGTGGGGAGGTCTCCTTGACTGAGTGAGGGTCTCCTGAGCCCTGGGCTGAGAGGGGGAGGTGGGGGTTCCTGGGTGAGCTGAGGCAGGTGTCCTGGGTGGGGAGGTCACCTTGACTGAGTGAGGGTCTCCTGAGCCCTGGGCTGAGAGGGGGAGGTGGGGGTTCCTGGGGTGAGCTGAGGCAGGTGTCCTGGGTGGGGAGGTCTCCTTGACTGAGTGAGGGTCTCCTGAGCCCTGGGCTGAGAGGGGGAGGTGGGGGTTCCTGGGGTGAGCTGAGGCAGGTGTCCTGGGTGGGAGGTCTCCTTGACTGAGTGAGGGTCTCCTGAGCCCTGGGCTGAGAGGGGGAGGTGGGGGTTCCTGGGGTGAGCTGAGGCAGGTGTCCTGGGTGGGGAGGTCTCCTTGACTGAGTGAGGGTCTCCTGAGCCCTGGGCTGAGAGGGGGAGGTGGGGGTTCCTGGGGTGAGCTGAGGCAGGTGTCCTGGGTGGGGAGGTCTCCTTGACTGAGTGAGGGTCTCCTGAGCCCTGGGCTGAGAGGGGGAGGTGGGGGTTCTGGGGTGAGCTGAGGCAGGTTGTCCTGGGTGGGAGGTCTCCTTGACTGAGTGAGGGTCTCCTGAGCCCTGGGCTGAGAGGGGGAGGTGGGGGTTCCTGGGGTGAGCTGAGGCAGGTGTCCTGGGTGGGGAGGTCACCTTGACTGAGTGAGGGTCTCCTGAGCCCTGGGCTGAGAGGGGGAGGTGGGGGTTCCTGGGGTGAGCTGAGGCGGTGTCCTGGGTGGGGAGGTCTCCTTGACTGAGTGAGGGTCTCCTGAGCCCTGGGCTGAGAGGGGGAGGTGGGGGTTCCTGGGGTGAGCTGAGGCAGGGTGTCCTGGGTGGGGAGGTCTCCTTGACTGAGTGAGGGTCTCCTGAGCCCTGGGCTGAGAGGGGGAGGTGGGGGTTCCTGGGGTGAGCTGAGGCAGGTGTCCTGGGTGGGGAGGTCTCCTTGACTGAGTGAGGGTCTCCTGAGCCCTGGGCTGAGAGGGGGAGGTGGGGGTTCCTGGGTGAGCTGAGGCAGGTGTCCTGGGTGGGGAGGTCTCCTTGACTGAGTGAGGGTCTCCTGAGCCCTGGGCTGAGAGGGGGAGGTGGGGGTTCCTGGGGTGAGCTGAGGCGGTGTCCTGGGTGGGGAGGTCTCCTTGACTGAGTGAGGGTCTCCTGAGCCCTGGGCTGAGAGGGGGAGGTGGGGGTTCCTGGGGTGAGCTGAGGCAGGTGTCCTGGGTGGGGAGGTCTCCTTGACTGAGTGAGGGTCTCCTGAGCCCTGGGCTGAGAGGGGGAGGTGGGGGTTCCTGGGGTGAGCTGAGGCAGGTGTCCTGGGTGGGGAGGTCTCCTTGACTGAGTGAGGGTCTCCTGAGCCCTGGGCTGAGAGGGGGAGGTGGGGGTTCCTGGGGTGAGCTGAGGCAGGTGTCCTGGGTGGGGAGGTCTCCTGACTGAGCGAGGGTCTCCTGAGCCCTGGGCTGAGAGGGGGAGGTGGGGGGTCCTGGGGTGAGCTGAGGCAGGTGTCCTGGGTGGGGAGGTCTCCTTGACTGAGTGAGGGTCTCCTGAGCCCTGGGCTGAGAGGGGGAGGTGGGGGGTCCTGGGGTGAGCTGAGGGCAGGTGTCCTGGGTGGGGAGGTCTCCTTGACTGAGTGAGGGTCTCCTGAGCCCTGGGCTGAGAGGGGGAGGTGGGGGGTCCTGGGGTGAGCTGAGGCAGGTGTCCTGGGTGGGGAGGTCTCCTTGACTGAGTGAGGGTCTCCTGAGCCCTGGGCTGAGAGGGGGAGGTGGGGGTTCCTGGGGTGAGCTGAGGCAGGTGTCCTGGGTGGGGAGGTCTCCTTGACTGAGTGAGGGTCTCCTGAGCCCTGGGCTGAGAGGGGGAGGTGGGGGTTCCTGGGGTGAGCTGAGGCAGGTGTCCTGGGTGGGGAGGTCTCCTTGACTGAGTGAGGGTCTCCTGAGCCCTGGGCTGAGAGGGGGAGGTGGGGGTTCCTGGGGTGAGCTGAGGCAGGTGTCCTGGGTGGGGAGGTCTCCTTGACTGAGTGAGGGTCTCCTGAGCCCTGGGCTGAGAGGGGGAGGTGGGGGTTCCTGGGGTGAGCTGAGGCAGGTGTCCTGGGTGGGGAGGTCTCCTTGACTGAGTGAGGGTCTCCTGAGCCCTGGGCTGAGAGGGGGAGGTGGGGGTTCCTGGGGTGAGCTGAGGCAGGTGTCCTGGGTGGGGAGGTCTCCTTGACTGAGTGAGGGTCTCCTGAGCCCTGGGCTGAGAGGGGGAGGTGGGGGTTCCTGGGGTGAGCTGAGGCAGGTGTCCTGGGTGGGGAGGTCTCCTTGACTGAGTGAGGGTCTCCTGAGCCCTGGGCTGAGAGGGGGAGGTGGGGGTTCCTGGGGTGAGCTGAGGCGGGTGTCCTGGGTGGGGAGGTCTCCTTGACTGAGTGAGGGTCTCCTGAGCCTGGGCTGAGAGGGGGAGGTGGGGGTTCCTGGGGTGAGCTGAGGCGGGTGTCCTGGGTGGGGAGGTCTCCTTGACTGAGTGAGGGTCTCCTGAGCCTGGGCTGAGAGGGGGAGGTGGGGTCCTGGGGTGAGCTGAGGCAGGTGTCCTGGGTGGGGAGGTCTCCTTGACTGAGTGAGGGTCTCCTGAGCCCTGGGCTGAGAGGGGGAGGTGGGGGTTCCTGGGGTGAGCTGAGGCGGGTGTCCTGGGTGGGGAGGTCTCCTTGACTGAGTGAGGGTCTCCTGAGCCCTGGGCTGAGAGGGGGAGGTGGGGGTCCTGGGGTGAGCTGAGGCAGGTGTCCTGGGTGGGGAGGTCTCCTTGACTGAGTGAGGGTCTCCTGAGCCCTGGGCTGAGAGGGGAGGTGGGGTTCCTGGGGTGAGCTGAGGCAGGTGTCCTGGGTGGGGAGGTCTCCTTGACTGAGCGAGGGTCTCCTGAGCCCTGGGCTGAGAGGGGGAGGTGGGGGGTCCTGGGGTGAGCTGAGGCGGGTGTCCTGGGTGGGGAGGTCTCCTTGACTGAGTGAGGGTCTCTTGAGCCCTGGGCTGAGAGGGGGAGGTGGGGGGTCCTGGGGTGAGCTGAGGCAGGTGTCCTGGGTGGGGAGGTCTCCTTGACTGAGTGAGGGTCTCCTGAGCCCTGGGCTGAGAGGGGGAGGTGGGGGTTCCTGGGGTGAGCTGAGGCAGGTGTCCTGGGTGGGGAGGTCTCCTTGACTGAGTGAGGGTCTCCTGAGCCCTGGGCTGAGAGGGGGAGGTGGGGGTCCTGGGGTGAGCTGAGGCAGGTGTCCTGGGTGGGGAGGTCTCCTTGACTGAGTGAGGGTCTCCTGAGCCTGGGCTGAGAGGGGGAGGTGGGGGTTCCTGGGGTGAGCTGAGGCAGGTGTCCTGGGTGGGGAGGTCTCCTTGACTGAGTGAGGGTCTCCTGAGCCCTGGGCTGAGAGGGGGAGGTGGGGGTTCCTGGGGTGAGCTGAGGCGGGTGTCCTGGGTGGGGAGGTCTCCTTGACTGAGTGAGGGTCTCTTGAGCCCTGGGCTGAGAGGGGGAGGTGGGGGTCCTGGGGTGAGCTGAGGCAGGTGTCCTGGGTGGGGAGGTCTCCTTGACTGAGTGAGGGTCTCCTGAGCCCTGGGCTGAGAGGGGGAGGTGGGGGTTCCTGGGGTGAGCTGAGGCAGGTGTCCTGGGTGGGGAGGTCTCCTTGACTGAGTGAGGGTCTCCTGAGCCCTGGGCTGAGAGGGGGAGGTGGGGGTTCCTGGGGTGAGCTGAGGCAGGTGTCCTGGGTGGGGAGGTCTCCTTGACTGAGTGAGGGTCTCCTGAGCCCTGGGCTGAGAGGGGGAGGTGGGGGTTCCTGGGGTGAGCTGAGGCGGGTGTCCTGGGTGGGGAGGTCTCCTTGACTGAGTGAGGGTCTCCTGAGCCCTGGGCTGAGAGGGGGAGGTGGGGGTTCCTGGGGTGAGCTGAGGCGGGTGTCCTGGGTGGGGAGGTCTCCTTGACTGAGTGAGGGTCTCCTGAGCCCTGGGCTGAGAGGGGAGGTGGGGGTTCCTGGGGTGAGCTGAGGCGGGTGTCCTGGGTGGGGAGGTCTCCTTGACTGAGTGAGGGTCTCTTGAGCCCTGGGCTGAGAGGGGGAGGTGGGGGTTCCTGGGGTGAGCTGAGGCGGGTGTCCTGGGTGGGGAGGTCTCCTTGACTGAGTGAGGGTCTCTGAGCCCTGGGCTGAGAGGGGGAGGTGGGGGTTCCTGGGGTGAGCTGAGGCGGGTGTCCTGGGTGGGGAGGTCTCCTTGACTGAGTGAGGGTCTCCTGAGCCCTGGGCTGAGAGGGGGAGGTGGGGGTTCCTGGGGTGAGCTGAGGCGGGTGCTCCTGGGTGGGGAGGTCTCCTTGACTGAGTGAGGGTCTCCTGAGCCCTGGGCTGAGAGGGGGAGGTGGGGGTTCCTGGGGTGAGCTGAGGCGGGTGTCCTGGGTGGGGAGGTCTCCTTGACTGAGTGAGGGTCTCCTGAGCCCTGGGCTGAGAGGGGGAGGTGGGGGTTCCTGGGGTGAGCTGAGGCAGGTGTCCTGGGTGGGGAGGTCTCCTTGACTGAGTGAGGGTCTCCTGAGCCCTGGGCTGAGAGGGGGAGGTGGGGGTTCCTGGGGTGAGCTGAGGCAGGTGTCCTGGGTGGGGAGGTCTCCTTGACTGAGTGAGGGTCTCCTGAGCCCTGGGCTGAGAGGGGGAGGTGGGGGTTCCTGGGGTGAGCTGAGGCAGGTGTCCTGGGTGGGGAGGTCTCCTTGACTGAGTGAGGGTCTCCTGAGCCCTGGGCTGAGAGGGGGAGGTGGGGGTTCCTGGGGTGAGCTGAGGCGGTGTCCTGGGTGGGAGGTCTCCTTGACTGAGTGAGGGTCTCCTGAGCCCTGGGCTGAGAGGGGGAGGTGGGGGTTCCTGGGGTGAGCTGAGGCGGGTGTCCTGGGTGGGGGTCTCCTTGACTGAGTGAGGGTCTCCTGAGCCCTGGGCTGAGAGGGGGAGGTGGGGGTTCCTGGGTGAGCTGAGGCGGGTGTCCTGGGTGGGGAGGTCTCCTTGACTGAGTGAGGGTCTCCTGAGCCTGGGCTGAGAGGGGGAGGTGGGGGTTCCTGGGGTGAGCTGAGGCGGGTGTCCTGGGTGGGGAGGTCTCCTTGACTGAGTGAGGGTCTCCTGAGCCCTGGGCTGAGAGGGGGAGGTGGGGGTTCCTGGGGTGAGCTGAGGCAGGTGTCCTGGGTGGGGAGGTCTCCTTGACTGAGTGAGGGTCTCCTGAGCCCTGGGCTGAGAGGGGGAGGTGGGGGTTCCTGGGTGAGCTGAGGCAGGTGTCCTGGGTGGGGAGGTCTCCTTGACTGAGTGAGGGTCTCCTGAGCCCTGGGCTGAGAGGGGGAGGTGGGGTTCCTGGGGTGAGCTGAGGCAGGTGTCCTGGGTGGGGAGGTCTCCTTGACTGAGTGAGGGTCTCCTGAGCCCTGGGCTGAGAGGGGGAGGTGGGGGTTCCTGGGGTGAGCTGAGGCAGGTGTCCTGGGTGGGGAGGTCTCCTTGACTGAGTGAGGGTCTCCTGAGCCCTGGGCTGAGAGGGGGAGGTGGGGGTTCCTGGGGTGAGCTGAGGCAGGTGTCCTGGGTGGGGAGGTCTCCTTGACTGAGTGAGGGTCTCCTGAGCCTGGGCTGAGAGGGGGAGGTGGGGGTTCCTGGGGTGAGCTGAGGCGGGTGTCCTGGGTGGGGAGGTCTCCTTGACTGAGTGAGGGTCTCCTGAGCCCTGGGCTGAGAGGGGGAGGTGGGGGTTCCTGGGGTGAGCTGAGGCGGGTGTCCTGGGTGGGGAGGTCTCCTTGACTGAGTGAGGGTCTCCTGAGCCCTGGGCTGAGAGGGGGAGGTGGGGGTTCCTGGGGTGAGCTGAGGCGGGTGTCCTGGGTGGGGAGGTCTCCTTGACTGAGTGAGGGTCTCCTGAGCCCTGGGCTGAGAGGGGGAGGTGGGGGTTCCTGGGGTGAGCTGAGGCGGGTGTCCTGGGTGGGGAGGTCTCCTTGACTGAGTGAGGGTCTCCTGAGCCCTGGGCTGAGAGGTGGGGGTTCCTGGGGTGAGCTGGGCGGGTGTCCTGGGGTGGGGGGTCTCTGAGTGAGGGTCTCCTGAGCCCTGGGCTGAGAGGGGGAGGTGGGGGGTCCTGGGGTGAGCTGAGGCAGGTGTCCTGGGTGGGGAGGTCTCCTTGACTGAGTGAGGGTCTCCTGAGCCCTGGGCTGAGAGGGGGAGGTGGGGGTTCCTGGGGTGAGCTGAGGCAGGTGTCCTGGGTGGGGAGGTCTCCTTGACTGAGTGAGGGTCTCCTGAGCCCTGGGCTGAGAGGGGGAGGTGGGGGTTCCTGGGGTGAGCTGAGGCGGGTGTCCTGGGTGGGGGAGGTCTCCTTGACTGAGTGAGGGTCTCCTGAGCCCTGGGCTGAGAGGGGGAGGTGGGGGTTCCTGGGGTGAGCTGAGGCAGGTGTCCTGGGTGGGGAGGTCTCCTTGACTGAGTGAGGGTCTCCTGAGCCCTGGGCTGAGAGGGGGAGGTGGGGGTTCCTGGGGTGAGCTGAGGCGGGTGTCCTGGGTGGGGAGGTCTCCTTGACTGAGTGAGGGTCTCCTGAGCCCTGGGCTGAGAGGGGGAGGTGGGGGTTCCTGGGTGAGCTGAGGCAGGTGTCCTGGGTGGGGAGGTCTCCTTGACTGAGTGAGGGTCTCCTGAGCCCTGGGCTGAGAGGGGGAGGTGGGGGTTCCTGGGGTGAGCTGAGGCAGGTGTCCTGGGTGGGGAGGTCTCCTTGACTGAGTGAGGGTCTCCTGAGCCCTGGGCTGAGAGGGGGAGGTGGGGGTTCCTGGGGTGAGCTGAGGCAGGTGTCCTGGGTGGGGAGGTCTCCTTGACTGAGTGAGGGTCTCCTGAGCCCTGGGCTGAGAGGGGGAGGTGGGGGTTCCTGGGGTGAGCTGAGGCAGGTGTCCTGGGTGGGGAGGTCTCCTTGACTGAGTGAGGGTCTCCTGAGCCCTGGGCTGAGAGGGGGAGGTGGGGGTTCCTGGGGTGAGCTGAGGCAGGTGTCCTGGGTGGGGAGGTCTCCTTGACTGAGTGAGGGTCTCCTGAGCCCTGGGCTGAGAGGGGGAGGTGGGGGTTCCTGGGGTGAGCTGAGGCAGGTGTCCTGGGTGGGGAGGTCTCCTTGACTGAGTGAGGGTCTCCTGAGCCCTGGGCTGAGAGGGGGAGGTGGGGGTTCCTGGGGTGAGCTGAGGCAGGTGTCCTGGGTGGGGAGGTCTCCTTGACTGAGTGAGGGGTCTCCTGAGCCCTGGGCTGAG